>NC_050573.1:267236262-267979596 GCF_011100635.1 Trichosurus vulpecula | reverse complement strand
GATCCAGCTGTGGAAAGGTAGTAGGGGGTGGAGGAAATAAGCATTTTTATAACACCTGTTATATGTGCTAAGGCACTGTGCTAAACTCTTTACAAATATTCTCTCATCTGATCCTCAATCCAAACTGTGCTCCAACCATCACATCATTTAGCTGTCTAGGTAGTAGCATAACTTCTCAACTTGCATGATCACAGCTATGAAGAGGGAAGCCATATGGCCAAGTGGTGGGAGTTCCTGAAACCTATCTAGAATCATAGATTCAGGGATGGAAGGGATGCTAAGGACCATCTAGTCCTGGGGTGGGGAACCTGCAGCCTCAAGGCCACATGTGGCCTTCTAGATCCTTGGGTGCAGCCTTTTGACTGAGTCCACGTTTTATAGAACAAATCCTTTTATTAAGGGGATTTGTTCTGTGAAGCTTGGATTCACTCAAAGGGCTGCACTTGAGGACCTAGAGGGCCACATGGGGCCTCAAGCAGGTTCCCCAGCCCTGATTTAGTCCAACTCCCTCATTATATAGTTAAGGAGTCTAAGGCCAAAATTGGTTGTCAGTGCCCAAGGCTATTGTTGTTGTTCAGTCATTTCAGTCCTGTTCAACTCTTTGTGATCCCATTTGGAGTTTTCTTGACAAACATACTAGAGTGTTTTGCCACTTCCTTCTGCAGCTCATTTTATAGACAAGGAAACTGAGGCAAACAAGGTTAAGTGACTTGCCCAGGGTCACACGGCTAATAAGTGTTTGAGGCCAGATTTGAACTCAGGAAGATTAGTCTTCTAACTTCCATCTCCACACTCTATCCACTGAGCCACTGCCCTAGTGCCCAAGATCCCATAGGTACTAACTAAAGAGGCAAGATCTGAATCCAGATTCAGACTCCAAATCTAATATACTTTCCCCTGTCTCAAGAGTATTCCTGGACAGTGCTGCCAGTTCCAAGGCAAAGAGTGTGTGTGTGGCTGCAGGGAACCAGAGATCCTTCCTGGGTTAAGACCAGGGAAAAATTAATATTTAATGAAATAGAGGACTTTCAAGTATTCTTAATTAAAAGACCAGAGCTGAATAGACATTTCAACACAGGATTCAAGAGAAGCATAAAAAGATAAACATAAAAAAGTAATAATAAAGACTTAATGAAATTAAATTATTTACATTCCTATATGGGAAGATGATGCACGTTACTCCTAAGAACTTTATCTTATTAGGACAGTTAAAAGGAGTTTACATAGATAGAGGGCATAGATGTGAGTCAATTATGTTGGAATAATCTCCCAAAAAAATTGCGGGGAGGGATGTGCTGGGAGAAGGGAAAAGGGAAAGATAGAATGGGAAAATTTTTCTCACATAAAAGAAGTACACATGGGAGAGCTTTTATTGTGGAGGGAAAATGGGGGTATGGCAACCAATGCTTGAACCTCACTCTCATCAGACTTGGTTCAAAGAGAGAAGACTATATGTATGAATGAAGGAATGTATGTATGTGTGTATATACATATACATACACACACATACACACACACACACTCAGTTGTGTATAGAAATATAACTTACCCAATAGGGAAATAGGAGAGGAAGAGAATAAGAGAAAAGGAAGGGAGATATAATAAAAAGGAGGACAGATTAAAGGAGGTAGTGGTTAGAAGAAAAATGGATTTTTGAAGGACAGGATAAAATGAGAGAGAAGATGAAGAAACAGAAAGAAATGGAATACAAGGAATTGTTATCACCGTTTTTGTTGTTGAGTCATTTGGTACTCTCTGCCTCTTCTTGATCCCATGGACTATAACATTCCAGGCCCTTCTATCCTTCAATATCTCCCAAAGTCTGTCCAAGTTCATGTTCATTGCTTCCATGACAACTATCAACCCATCTCATTTTCTACCGTCTCATTTTCCTTTTGCTTTCAATCTTTCCCAATATCACAGTCTTTTCCAATAAGTCCTGTCTTCTCATTAAGTGGCCAAAGTATTTAAGCTGCAGATTCAATATTTGACCTTCCAATGAATGTTCTGAATTAATTTCTTTAAATATTGGCTGACTTGATCTCCTTGCTGTCCAAGGAACTCTGAAAAGTCTTCTCTGGCACCACAATTTGAAAGTGTCAGTTCTATGGCACTCAGTTTTTCTTATAGTCCAACTCTCAGAGCCAATGCACTGCTTCCCGAAAAACCATAGCTGTGACTTTACAAACCTCTTTCAGCAAGGTGATGTGTCTGCTTTTTAGTATGTTGTCCAGATATGCCATAGCTTTCCTTTCAAGGAGCAAGGGCCTTTTAATTTCATGGCTGTAGTTTCTGTCTACAGTGATCTTTGAGCCCAAGAATATAAAATCTGACCCTGCTTCCATTTCTTCTTCTTCTATTTGCCAGAAAGGAATGGGACAAGTTGCCAAGATCTTAGTGTTTTTTTATATTAAGCTTCAAGCCAGCTTTTACACTTGCCTCTTTCACCCTCATCAAGAGGCTTCTTTCTTCTTCACTTTCTCCCATAAAAGTGATATCATCTGCATATCTGAGATTGTCAATATTTCTCCCTCCCCGCAACCTTAATTCTGGCTTTTGATTCTCCCAGCTCGTCATTGCACATGATGTACTCTACATATAAGTTAAAAAAAATAAGGGGACAATATACTGCCTATTTCTGGCCCACAGAAATAGTGGTTGTAAACTGTAACTTGGCCCAGCTTGAAGCCTCTGAATTGTCTTTTCACCTTTGCACCTGCAGAATTTCCAGGGACTTTATTTAGCCTTCTCTCTTACCCCTTCAGTTGGATTTTCAGTTGTGTCTGATTCTTCGTGATTCTATTTTGGGTTTTCTTGACAAAGATACTAAAGTGGTTTGCCATTCTTTTCCAGCTCATTTTACAGATGTAGAAACTGAGGTAAACAGGAATAAGTGACTTGCCCAGGGTCGCAGAGCTAGTCAGATCTTTCTGACTCTAGGCCCAGCATTCTATCCACTGAGCTACCTAGCCGTATCCTAGGCAGAGGTCAAGTGACTTGTCCAAGGTCACATAGTAAGTGTCTGAGGCCGAATTTGAACTCAGGTCTTCTTGACTCCAGGCCAAGGACTTGTAGGTCAGAAAGACCTAAGGTGAATGCAGCCTCAGATACTTACTAGATGTGTGAACCTGGGCAAGTCACTTAAACCTCTGTGTTACTTTCCTCATCTGCAAAATTAGGAGGATAATAATACTGACTATATCTCAGTGTTGTTGTGAGAATCAAATGAGATAATTTTAAAGAGGCTAGCACAGTGCCTGGCACATAGTAAATACTGTCTAAATATTAGCTGTCGTTATTATCATTGGCCTAAAAGGCCTCTTAAGGTCCCTTCCGATTTTGAAATTCTATGATTCTGTGACTTTTCATTTCCTAACATCTTCTTTTCAGATGCCAATATTAACATAAAATTAGCCTGTACAAAACTTTATTAGTTTGTCTAAAATTTATTACTTTGGCTTCAGGCCAGGATGGTTACTTTTAATTCACCTTTGATTGGGTGCCAGGAGGAAGGAGAAAAATGTTGCTATATATTTATTTTGTTTCCCCAGCAATGAAGATGAATTTGATCCATCAAAACAATCTTGGCTGTTCTCCCACCCCCTCGTGGTCAAGCAAGAGCCTTAAAGATATGATCTGGGTGCATAAATCTGAACAGCTAACTAAGGGTGGGGAGGGGGAGAAGAGAGAAGGAAGTACAGTGTTTTACCCAAAAGGGTTTAGCCATAGCTGGAGATGCTGGCTCACACCATTTTAAGAAAATACTTTCTATGAGGTATCGTTTAGTCGAATTCTGAATAACCCACATTCTAGTTTCCTTCCTTATTCCTTAAAAGTGGTGATGGTGCGGCATACCAAGATATACATTTTTTTTAAAAAATCATGCAAAGTCTTCTTTGCTTAATATGCTAATGTAATACAAATCCCAAAACAAAGAAAGTCATCAGAAATTATATAAGCAGTCAGGAAAGGATGGAATGGGATTTCAAAGACTTTAAAAATGCAGACTGGCAGATCTTCTGAGAGCTTCAACAGTAAACATTATGAAAAATCTGCCATTCTGCCCATGAAAACTTGTGCCCCTTTTTCTTGACTTGTTGAACCCATGACTATTTTAAGGGAAATTTGTCTATGTTTCTGTTTCATTGAATTCATCAAACTACCCCCTAATCTCTATTTGAAGTCCAAGGAACCTTTTGAACTTTTTTTTTCTTAAGTCTTCTGAAGCCCTTTTCCTTTCAACTAGAAAGTCTTATTTTGCCAAGAATATGCTGGACTCAATTCTCATCAGTCAAAGTTTAAATATCCACTAAGATAAACTGCTTCCTAGGTTTCAGAGATGGTATTCTACGTTAGAAAGGGCTGGACTTGAGGTCAGAAGACGGGTTCCAGTGCCCTTTCTGTCATTTGTAACTTGTGTGACGTTGGGCAAGTCACTGAACCTGAGTATCACTCACTCATCTATAAAACTGTCATTATATATATAAATATATCATATACACGTATATGCCATACATATACAGATGCATATATATGATACTTTTATGGCCTTTTTTATAGGGGTATGGTGAGGAAATATCTATATAAACTGTAAAGTACTATACAAATGTTAGCACTTATTATTAAGTAGTCTGCAATTATATTTGAGAATAAAAGTCTGATTAATTTAAAATATATTCTATGTGTATGAATGGTAAATTCCAACATAAGCTCCTTGAGGGCAGAGACTGTTTTGGCTTTTCTTTGTGTCCCCTGCCATTAGTATAGTACCTGGCACACAGTGAGAAGTTAATAAATGATGGATGATCGACTGATCAAAGATAAACAAACAAAAACTCTCTTACGTTTGTCTCAGTGTCAAGTCAGGGAAGCTGCCTTCAACTGCTTAAAATGGGATGGGGGGGAGGGGGACAGGAGAGGAGAGAAGACTTGCTCTTCTTGGCTCTAGAGTACAGAACTAGGAATAATTAGTGGAAGGTGAAGAGGGGAAGATATTGGCTCAGTATAAGAAAGCGTTCTTAACAGTTAGGGCTGCCTGGAAATGGAATGAGCAAAAGTTATGAGCTCCACATTATGTAGGTCTTTGAGCACATTATGAGTTCTGCAGAAGTTATGAGTTCCACATTATGTAGGTCTTTGAGTAAAGAGCATCATGATGACAGGTGAGGCATGTTGTAGAAGAGATCACCTCTGAGGTCCTTCCCAACTCGAATTCTTTGGGTTTTGGCCTTAGGACCTCCTAGAGTTAACTTTACTTCTCCTGCCACCATGACTTCATTCTCTCCCCTGGCTCAACATTGTCACCAGCCGTAGCAAGTATATAAACTTTGCTTAATTAAAGGGAGTGCCAGTAACATCCTAGTGACTGCTGTTTTATGTATTTTGGGGGAAAGGAGAGGAGGGTAGAAGGAGATGCTTCAGCAGGCAGAAATGAACTGCACCTCCTTAGACAATTTAACTTTTCCTCCTTACCCCTAATTTTCCTATCTTTTCCACCTAGAGGCTCACTTTAAGGTTTGCAAAACCCTTTACATACATTACCTTATTTGATTCTCCCAGCAGCCCTGTGAGGTAGATCCTAAAAATATTCATTAATTCAGCTCAACAAACTTTAAAAATTAAGCCCAATTATGAGCAAGGCATTATGCTAAGTGGTGGGGTTTCCAAAGATGAAAATGAATGCAGTGTAATTTAAAGAGAGAAAGAATATTAATAATTGTAGGGATCAGGGAAGGCTTCCTGGAAGAGATTGCACCTGAGCTGAACCTTGAAAGAAGATAAGGATTTTGAAAGGTAAAGATGAAGAAGAAATGACTTCAGTCATGGGGGAGAGTTTGTGAAAGCATGGAAGAAGGAGATAAAATGTTAGCTACAGGAAACTCTATTTCGGTTTAACTAGAACATAGAGTATGTGAGGTGGAATAACATGAAATAAATGCAACACTAGTTTCAAGTCCGTTTGCATAAAACTCTTCTTATTGAAGGAGTCTTATTATTTGATTTTTATTATTTGATTATTTGATTCCTGTGTGAGAGATAGAGTTGGAGAGCTTGAGAGAGAAAGGATAGAAGGTCTTTTGGCTTTCAAGTTTCAAGAGTGGACACAAATATTTCCAGGATCTCTTTAGCGAGAAGTCCCTGGAGAGAGAAAAACACTCTAGAAAGAAGCCATGTCCCAGTGTCTTGATCATGTCCCTGTTCCCAGCTTATTACAATTAGAGACTTTGGGGAATTTCCCCTTGGGCAAAATTAAAATCTCTTTCTCTCTGTTATGCTTCAGCAAAATCTACATGTTGAATTCTTTCTTGAGTCTTTCCTTCCAGAGACCTTTCCCTGGAGAGGGCCAAGAACTGTGTGAGTTCTCTTTCAAAGCTGGAATCCATAAAACCTACCTAGGTGTTCTCCTCTCCCTAGGTCTCAAAGGGAGAATTGAGTAATCACTCTCTAATAAGAAGAGAATTATGCAAATGGATTTGAGCCCTGGCTTATATAAGGATAGAAATGTGGGTTAGATCCTGGTGGTAGGAGACTTTACAAGCTAAATCCATTAGAATATGAATACCTTTGTTCTGCCCATGTTAGACAAACTGGAACTTCCACTCCATCTGTTATTGGGAGTAACTTGACACACCAGGAGGCTATAGTGGCATCTGGTCCTTTGAAGGGATAGGTGACCATCAAGATAAAATAGACTGGCATCATAATGGAATGGGAAACCATATGGTTCATAGGCAATGGAGTGAGCTAGTACAGGAGTTGTAACTCCTTCCGGTACATTCCATCAGCATGTTTGTGCAGGAAACATGGACTTTCCTAAAGTTGAGGATATGCCCTTTTCTGTCTATGGGAATGCAACGATCCCTCCAGTATCACCTATCCCAGATGCTGCTGGAGAACCCATATTTAATGGTCCTCATGCTGCTGACACTTCTTGGAACTCACTGATAAAGATGGCTTCAAACTCTACAGAAAATAATGGCCCTCAAACAGAGTGGACTGGAACTTGGGCAACTCATTTGAACAGCATACATACGAACCAGCTTGGCTGATGGGGATCAGCTTGTTAGCCTGCAGATTCCTTTTCATTCAGAGAAAATCACAAGAGGCCGAAATAATTTTATTTTCCCAAATCATTGCTTGACTGAAGTGTGTAGGCTTTTTGCAGATCTTACTAACTGACCTTTTTTCTGTAAATATTTGTGACTGCCTTTTCCCTACCACCCTACCTTTCACTTTAGTTACCATTCTTTCTTCTTTTCTTTTTTGCTTTTCTTCTCTCCCTTCACCCCAGTCCTGTCCCTGCCCTGCCCCAGGATATAATTTTCTGTTGAAGCTGTTCTTTGGCTGGTTGGTTTTAGTACTGTAAACTGCTTCTGAGTAAACACAGCAATTTAGCAAAATTATGTAAACTTGATCCTGAAGTTTTAGAATGGCAAACAAATATACGATTGTTTACATAACAGAAATGGCTAAACAGAAAGTAAACTCAATATGTCAGTAAAGAGGCTCTACTGTATGTAGACCTTCATGTGAGATATATACCTTCATATTCAGAAATCTGGATGTTTCCTTCACATATTAAACTATATATGATATATATGAAAATATATATATATAAAATATTATATATATATATATAAATTTTTTTTAAAGAATATGAGTTCCTTGAGGGCAGGGGTTGTTTTTTGCCTTTCTTTGTATCCCATTTATGTCTTAGTCAAGAGCCTAGCACATAGTAGGGGTTTACTGAGGAGTTTAAGGTTTTTGAACTGCAGAATGATGTGATCAGACCTGTGTCTTGGCAAGGTTAATTTGTAAGCTAAATGGAAAAGGATGAATTGAAAAGGTGGAAAACTAGAGTCAGAGGGAACAACTAGTAAAAGTATATGGGTTATCATTATAAGAAACGATGAGCTCGATGATCTTAGAAAAACATAGAAAGACTTGCAGAAAATAATGACAAGTAAAATGAGCAGAACCAAGAGAATATTGTATATATAGTAACAGCAATATTGTTTTAAGAATGACTTTGAACAAATTTTGAGTACAATAAATACCCAAATTAATTACAAAGAATATATGAATAAAGACACTGTCTGCATCCAAAGAAAGAATTGATAAATAGAAGTATATAGAGAAAAACTAAACATATACATATACACACAACTATTTGTGTCTAATGGTAGCCATCTCTAAGGTGGTGGGGGAAGGAAAAACAAAGAAATTTACGTGATAGTTTTATTATATATTTAAATGGAATTGCAAGTTGTACACAATAGATTTGCAGTTTCATGTGTAATCTTCTTTTATTATATTGTTATGGAAATGCTTGTTTTTATCCCATAAATTAAAAATAAAATAAATTAAAATTTAAAATACACATACATACATATATATATGTGTGTGTGTATATATATATATATATATATATATATATACGTATATGTGTGTGTGTGTGTGTGTGTGTGTGTATCTGAACTAAGGAGATGGTAAGATACTATTACTTTCTTCAGACGAGAAAAAGGGGCCCAGACTGTTTAAGTGATTGACCCTTTGTCACATGGCTAACGTATTAGACATTAGATTGCAACACCAGTCTCTTCAGACTCTTTGTGCAGCGCTCTGTCCATCCTACCCTAGGGCCAACATTGCCTTGATGCCTCTCTAGAGTTCCCCTCCTGGCTCACTACATATATATGGTGCCAGCCATGGTTCACTTTATCCCCTCACCATCTTACTGCCATTTTTCCTACTACCTCATATACAACCCTCCCCTTCCCAGCTCTGGATCCATAATCAAATAAATCCATACACCGATCGCTACTGCAAAGAATATACAGTATCATTCTACTCCCCTATAACTCTACTCATTATCCTTATGACTTTACAAATCAAAACCCTACAAATGATAGAATTCTCCTTTATGTTTCATCTCCCCTATTGATGTAAGTTCCTTGAGGACAAGAACCTTTTTGCTTTTTCATTTGTATTCCCAACCTCAAAATGGTACTTTGCACATGATAAGTGCTTAATAAATGCGTTTTCACTTGTTCTTACTGTAATCCAGGCTGTTAGGGGCATGCCCAGTTGGGGTAAAATGGAGGCCTCTTCTTCCTCTACCATGTGGGTGGGACAAAGTTCAAAGATTGTAGGAGAGCCAAACAAGATTGGTTGCCTGCATATTTAAAAGTGGTGAGCCTGAGCCATACATTCTTTTCAATGACACCTGTCTATTGCACCTAGCATGGATGCCATGAACTGAACCAGTGAAAAGGGAAGGATTCTTTTACCCCAGCAGAAAAATGGGCCTGAGGGTATTTGTTTCTGTTTCATGTTGTTTGTCTTCCTCAGTTGCAGGTGCCAGTAGTGATCCCCACTGGTTAGGAGTTTGAGCCATGGCAACCCTGGTACCAGGATTGTAGGTGAGGTGGTACAGCCAGCCATTCCAAGCCAGGGTGCAAATTTCTCCTAGAATTCAAAGGAAGAACATGTTCCAAATCATACCCACTTGAAAATACAAAACCATAGTTTGCAACAAAAATGGCAACTCAGAAACCAAAGAATATTATACACACATCTGGACCCTCTGACTCTCTGGGTTTGGCCTCACCTAGACTGCAGCCTTGAGTGACTCACATCTTAGGGTGGTAATGGAACACTAAACAGAATTTGGGACCTTGTCCAATTCTTCATACCACCCACATCAATACCTGGAAGCCTACTGTTACTGTGGTAACCTTGTTGGGTCAAAATCAAGCTGGCCACTGAAGTGGAACAGAATTGGACGTGCTGGCCTCCAGCTCAGGGAATCACAGATCCAGCATACAGTAATAGGTGGTGGTGAAGTTTCTTAACTCTTGGGTCAAAGCTCAGTTTCATGACAGGGAGACACAAACTCCACTGATTTATCTTTCCTTTATCCTGTAACTGACTATTTTAAGACATCTATTTTGTGATTAGATCCGTAATCATTGGGCGGAGGAGTTGGAAAATGCACATGAATAAATTTTCTAAAGTAAATCCCACCTATCATTTGTAAATCCCAAACTGGGCCAGACCGAACTGCTTGGATAAAGTTATCAGAGGGAAAAAGGACAAAGTTCAAAGATTCTAGGAGAGCCAAACAAGAAACTCCTACCAAACCCTGTAGAGATTAAGTCAAGCCAAATGTTAGGGTTCAAGAAACTTACTAATGTTAAAGGCTCCGCCATTACTCAACCTTGTTAAGAAAAATGAATAAAATTACCTGCCACTATCAATCATCCTCCTTCACCCCAAATCCCTTGGAAGACTGATGAATGACCTACTTGTGCAAAGCAAAATGGATAAATTTTGTGCGCTATTTGTAGTAACAGCAAAATATTAACCTGCTCTTACCACAGGAATCTAGGCACTGGACAAAAGGACAAGAAGGGGGGAAGTCCAGAACTGTTCCAAGTGTCATGGGGTGTGTCCATACTCTACAAATGATAAAAATGTAGTCTCTTTTAGAAATATTATATGTTTTAAGGTAATGTCCCAAACACATTTATCTGAATTGTATAATGATGGGAAATGGAATAAAAAACACACCACCGGCCCTTCAAATTGAACAAATCACTCTGAAATAATCTATCATGGGGGGAACACATATCAGAGATAAAAGTGAAACTAAAACTTTCTCACTAAAGCCAAA
The DNA here is from genome assembly GCF_011100635.1 of Trichosurus vulpecula. NCBI lineage: Eukaryota > Metazoa > Chordata > Mammalia > Diprotodontia > Phalangeridae > Trichosurus > Trichosurus vulpecula. The sequence continues at coordinate 267,968,921 of NC_050573.1, read as the reverse complement.
CTCTGAATAATTGAAATAACCAGTCTTAGTCTAGGGAAATAGATAATGAAACCTATCTCTCTCCTTTCTGCAGAGAAATGAGGAGTTGTGAGGGCACAGTGTTACGTATATTTTCAAATGCAAGATCTCAGATTTAGAGTCTTTCTAAGGGGTCTTATTCAATCCCTCATTTTACAGATGAGAAAGCTAATGTCCAGGAAAGTAGACTGATTTATCCAAGGTCACAGAGCTAATAAGCAAAAAAGTCAGAATTTGAATTCAGGTCCTCTTATTCCAAATCCTATACCACACTACCGCACTAACCCACCCCACCCCCCACCCCACCCCCTTTGAAATGATTTAGTTTAGCTATTTTTTTCCCAGTTAAAGCAGAGGATTAAATTCCGGAGTGGGCAGCCAGAAGCTGGGTTAGCAATACTGAGAAATGACTGATTTAACAAAACACATCAATATGTTCTTTTTTAAAGAAATCTTCCTTCTTAGATTTGTTTTTCTAAAGGATTTTTTTCAGTCTGTAGAAGCTTAAAACAAATCTATTTTCTTTCCAAGAATCTTAATTCAAGGCTCTTTTTAAGGAAGGAAATGAGCATTTATTAAGCATCTACTATGTACCAGACACTGTGCTAATTACTTTGGAAATATTGTCTTATTTGATTCTCACAACAACACTGTGGAACAGAGAATTCAATGACTTCCTCATGGCCATGCACATAGTTCATGGCAGATCTGGGAATAGCGGAACTCAGGTTTCCTTGACTCAGTTTAACATCCTTCCCACTGTCTCAGAATCCAATGAAATTGTGAGCTTCTTGAGGATAAGAGGAAGTGGTATGGTACAAGGAAGAGTACTGGCTCTGAGGTCATAGGACCTGGTTTCTTCCATCCCTTTTAATGAAGATTTTGAAAGAAATAAAACACATTAGTAAAACTAACACATTAACAGTTGTTGTTGAGTCATTTTTCAGTTGCATCCAACTCTTTGTGGCCCCATTTGGGGTTTTCTTGGCATAGATGCTAGAGTGGTTTGCCATTTCCTTCTCCAGTTCATTTTACAGATGAGGAAACTAAGGCAAACAGGGTTAAGTGACTTGCTCAGGGTCACACAGCTAGTAAATGTCTGAGGTTAGATTTTAACTCAGGAACATGAGTCTTCCTAACTCCAGGCCAAGCACTCTATCCACTCACTCTGCCACCTAGCTGCCCTACATTAACAATGGCTGACAAGGTATGTAACATTCTATATACGTAGCTCCTTGACTGTGCAAGAAGGTAGAGAAATTCATCTTCTCACCTCTTCTTCAAAGCCAAATTTGTTGATTAAAATTACATAGCATTCAACCTTACTCTTTTGTTATTTCTGTTTATGTTGTTAAAAACCATAGAGCTGAAAGGGACCTTGGAAGTTATCAGGTCCAGCTCCGTCATTATGAAGATGTGGAAGCTGAGACTGAGAAAAGACAAGTGACTTACCCAGTATCACACAGCTAGTAAGAGTTCGAGGCACAATTTGGACTTAGGTCTGTACCCTATTCAATATACCACACTGAGGGGGAAAAAAATCACAGATGCCACCAAGAAGTCAAGGAAGATAAATACCAAGGAGGGGGGAAGGCTATTCTATCTCTGAGAAAACATTTTCAGTAGAGCTGTAGGGAAACAAGCCAGACTGGAAATAGTTGAGGAAACAGTGAGGAACGAATATTTCTTCAAGAAGCTTGGCAATGCAAAAAGAGGAAAGATGTAATAAGTTTTGTTGTAGCTTCTTAAAACTGTCATTTTCAATTGCTGCTCCGCTTGAAGTTGCAATACACGTATTGGTGAAGTCTTCCTTGATCGATCTAGTGCCCTCTCCCGTTTCTGAAATCCTGACCTCCACCTCTCCTCTGGTGCTAATCACATATTGCCTGTAGTAGTGAGCTCTCTCCTCTACCAAAACGTAAGCCAGCTGAGGAAAATAACTTAAGCCCCCTTACATAGTCTTCTGCTGCAATCCCTTGCATGTAATCTATGCTCAGTAAATATTTGTCAATGGTGATAACAGTGATGAAGTTGGAGCAGAGGAGCATAGGCGGATTACATAGTCCAGATTATATAGTCCATAGGATCGTTGATTTGGAGCAGGAAGGCCAGGCTCTCAGAGGCCATCCAGTCCAACCCTTCTTTGCAAAGATTAAAAAAAAGCCTGAAAGCCAAAAGTGATACAGGTAGTAAGTATTGAGTCAGAATTTGAACCTTGATCCTTTGACCCCAAATCCAGTCTCTAGTCCACTCCACCAAAACTGAAGCCCTGATCCTAATCCTTTGTTTTGTGGTACATTCCAGTGTACCAATAGTTATATCTCCACCTGGATGCCCTGCAGACACCTCAGATTCTGCATGTCTAAAATGAAGTATCATCTTTCCCCACAGAGTCTGTCCCTCCCCTGCTGAGAGCCCCACCCTCCTCCTAGTCTCCCAGGCCAGAGGCCTTTCTGTCATCTTTGGCTTTTCTCTTCCTCCTTCTCCTCCTTCTTCTTCTCCTCCTCCTCCTTCTCCTCCTCCTTGCTCCCCACATTCAATCAGTTGCCACCTCCTGTTGATTCTTCTGCCCCACCCCCCAATTCTCTCATCTGCTCCCTTCTCTCCACTCTTACTGCCATCCCCACAGCTCACTTCCTCATCATCTGTGTTTTTGTTGTTATTTTTGTTCTTCAATCATTTTTCAATCCTGTCTGACTCTTCATAACCCCATTCGGGGTTTTCTTGGCACAGATACTGGAGCAGTTTGCCGTTTCCTTCTCCAGCTCATTTTATAGATGAGGAAACTGAGGCAAACAGGGTTAAGTGACTTGCCCAGGGTCACAGAGGTAGTGACAGAGGCCAGATCTGAACTCAGGACAGAGGACTCCAAGCCAGACCCTCTATCCACTGCCACCTGGCTGCCTCTCATTATCTGGAACCTAAACTATTAGGATCCCTTCCTCACCAGTCTCCCTGCCTCCCGTCTCCTGCCTTTCTCATTCTTCTTTCATATTTCTGCCTAAGTAATTTTCCTGTGGCACAGGTCTGATCTCATCACTCTTTGAAGCATAAAAGCCTCAGGTAGTAAACGGAAAAAGAAACAACAGTCAAACAATGAAAACTGAATGGATGGAAAAGTCTTTATTAAGCTCTTACTGCATAACCAGCACTGGGGTAGGTATGGGGAATAAAAATACGAAGAAGCAAGACAGTCCCTGCCTTCAAGGAAAATAATAGGATAATGTTAATATAAGACAATAATATGGGATAATAATTAGGATAATAGTATAAAATAATAATAATAGGAAAAGACACAGGTAAGCAAGGGTTAGAAAGGGAGGAGAAGACACAACAAAGTAGAAGTTGACTGTCTTAGAAATGGCCTGGGAGTACCTGACCAGCTAGGACCAGGTAAGATAAGATAAAATCTCACCAATCAGACCCCCAGGTCCCAGGAGAGGAGTCCAAGTTCAAGTAGGGGGAGAAAGAGGAAGAGGAATGCAATGCCAACACAAGTACAAATTGGAGAGCTAGTCTGAGACAGGATGCTACACGAGTATAATGCAAATTAGAATATGAAAGTAATTTCCCCCTCCTCAAACTTCCCCTAGGCTTTGTTTGACTATACCTCTCCTTTTCACCTAATCTTCCTCTCCCTGTAATCATCTTATTATCCTACTTGTCTTCACTCTTATTTGATTTACAGTTCCTTGAGATCAAGCTGGACAAGCTATCATAATATGGAATAGACTTGAAAAGTACTGAATTCCCAAGACAAAGCTCAGTGACCATTTGGCCTGGATCATAGGGATATTATAGATGGGGCTCCTACTTGGTTTAGAAAGTAGGACTAGATGATCTCTGAGGTCCTTTCCAACTTCGAAATTCTGTGAGATGTAGGCTCTGATCTGTGTCTTCAAGGAATTTATCATATATGTATAGGAGACAAAACCAGTATCCATGGAATAAGAAAATAACAACTATGTGCTACGCCATACTATGTATTGTAGACTAAAATCAAATAGTAAGAATATTCAAGTTTCAACTTGATAAATATTTGCTACAGATGCTGAAAGAACTAGAAAATCTTCTTAGAGGAAGTGAGAAGTGAGATGAACCTTAAAGAATCAGTTTTCAGATGAAGTCATCAAAGCTATCTATAGCCATATGAAACAATGCTCCAACTCACTATTGATTGGAGAAATTCAAATTAAAACAGTTCTGAGGTATTACCTCATACCTATTAGATTGGCTAATAGGACAGAAAAGATAAATGACAAATGTTGGAGAGAATGTGGGAAAAACAAGACTCTAATGCATTGTCGGTGGAGTTGTGAACTGATTCAACCATTCTGTAGCGCAATTTGGAACTATGCCCAAAGGACAACAAAACCTTTGACCTAGCAGTACCACTGCTATGTCTGTATTCCACCCCGCCCTCCCCCCTACCCCCGCAACAAAAGGAAAAGGACCTATATGTATAAAAATATTTATAGCACTTCTTTTCTGGGAGTAAAGAATTAGAAGTTGAGGGGAAGCCCATCAATTGGGGAATGGCTAAACAAGTTGTGGTGTGTGATTATGGTGGAATACAATTGTACTATAAGAAGTGATGAGCAGGGTGCTCTCAGAGAAACCTGGAAAGACTTGCATGGGCTGATGGAAAGTGAAATGTACTGTGTGTATGGTAGCAGCAATATTGTAAGATGATCAGCTGTGAATGACTAGCTCTTCTCAGCAATACAACGATCCAAGACAACTCTGAAGGGCTTATGATGAAAAATGCTACCCATCCCCAGAGAAAGAACTGATGGTATCTGAATACAGATTGAAGCATACTTTTTTTTACTTTATTTTTCTTGAGTTTTTTGTCTGTTTTTTTCCCACATGACTATTATGAATATGTTCTTCGTGACTACACGTGTGTAACCTATACAGAATTGTTTGCCTTCTCAATGGTGATGGGAAGGTGAGGAAGGGTGAAGGGAGAGAATTTGGAACTCAAAGTTTTTAAAACGAAGGCTAAAAATTGTTTTTACATGTAACTGGGGAAAAATAAAATACTAAATAAAAGTTAAAAAAAATTTTTAAAAAGCATATTTATAATGGGGGGAGAGGAAGCGTTCAGATGGCAGGAATATTCAGAGCAAGAGGGAATGTGGGGTGAGGGAGAGGAACCAAGTAGGGTAATGGGGACTGAACTAATTGTAGGAAAACAGCTCAAGAAAAAGCCCACTTCTTATTCTCATTGTTTTCTAGGAAAGGTCATGACCCAAAGAGAAGGGCTGCACTATATTGTGACTCTCCCTTGGTTCTCCTAATGAGGGGAAAGAAGCAACAAACTTTAAGAAAAATGGAACCGATAAACATAAAAGAGGGGAAAGAGGAAATAACCAAGGCGTGAATATTTCTTTACTCATAACAACAATTTTTTTAATTTCTTGTTTTCATATGTAATAGTCAGGAAGTAAAAGCAAGGGACATTATTCAGCAATTTCCCTAAGAAATCATTTTACAAGCTAATTCAGTAATAGTAAATCTGTCCCTTAATTGTGTGATAAACCTTCATAGCTTCCCTTAAGAAGTGGTGTTGAAACTTTTCTATTTCAAAATATCATGACCAGTCCTGAACAGCATTTGGAGGATGGGAAAAGAATCATCTCCTTGAGAATGGAGACCCCAGTGAATAGACATACTTGGGCAGTGTCTAGTCAACTTATGGAGCCTATTAATCCAAAATATTACTTAAAGAGAGAGGCAGTGTGGGATAGTGGATAGAGAGGTAGCTTTGAAGCGGAGAAGATGGAGGTTTAAGCCTTGCCATTGACAGTGTGTGTCAGACAGTGGCTATATGATCTTGGGCAAGCCGCTTGAGCTTATAGTGCCACTGGTAACTCTCTGAGTTAAGAGTTCTTAACCTGGGGTCTATAAACTTGGCTTTTTTTCATATTACAATAACTATATTCCTAAATGATTTACTTCCTTGGCAATCCTATTATTTTATTCCATATTTAAAATTATTATTCTGAGAAGAGGTCCATGGGCTTCACCAGATCCCAAAGGGGTCCATGACACACAAAAAAAAGATTAGGAACCCCTACTCTAGGACTAAAAGTTTCAGAGACTATGCTGACCTGTATTAGTAGGGTGAGTTTCCTCACCCGGGAGGTCCCGAGACCAATGAACTCATAGGCCCATTAAAGCAGTGGAATGTTGATGCCAGCAGTGAGAATGTAGTTCTTTTTTTACCTATTCCTTGGGCTGGCATGTCAGAATCTGCCATCTCGTTGGAACAGACCACTAGGGTTGAGGAACCTTTCTCTTTTCCCAATGGTGTCATCATTTTCTCTGAAGCCTTTTTAGTCTTATAGAATTACCTGGAGAAACCAAAAAGTTCGATTACTTGCCCAGGGTCACACAGTTAACATATGTCAGAGGCAGGGCTGGAACCCAAGTAAGCCCAAGTCTCCATCTGCAACACCTGGCTGCCTCACAACATGGTAGAATATAATGAAAGAATATAATGAATGTGGAATCAGATGCTCTGAGTTCAAACTCTGGCTATGCCATTTATTCCTTATGTGACTTGGGGGAAATCACTTTACATCTTTTGGCCTTGATCTCTTTATCTACAAAATAAAGGGACTAAGCTATCTGGTCTCTAAGGTCACTTAGAGTTCTCACTTCTCTGAGCTCTAACCAGCAGTCATTGAGCTGCTGCTTTCACATCTTCAGGGATGGGCATACCAATACATTACAGTGTAGCCCAGTCCACTTTAGGTCATTTTATTTACTGGGAAGCTTTTCCTTGAATCAAGCCGAAATATGCCTTTTTATCCATTCTTCTGTATTCTGCCTTCCAGTTTCAAGCAAGTCTCTACCCGACAGGTCTTCAAGTCCTTCAAAATAACTCTTGTGTCCGCTTAAGTCTTCTATTATCCAGGTTAAATAATTCTCATCCCTTCAATGGACACTCTCATAACATGGACTCACTTAGAGTGAGGTAACCCTATTCAGTGAATAGGCCTCTTTAAGAAGTGAGTCAAGGGATGGTCCCTTTAATTAGAAAAAAAGAAAAACAAATCAAGCTGGGAAAGGAAGACCCTCAGGGTTGCTATTCCAAAAAGAAACACTTACCATTGACTGTTACTCTAAGCCAGGAGGGCCCAAAATACAGGCATTAAGTGGAGCTTGGGCAGGGACCTATTGTGATCCAAAAAGGCCTTGGCCTAAAAGGACCAGGCCTCCCATTGCATCCTGGGTCATCTCCAGTCATCCTGATGAATATCTGATCACTGTACCCAGATGGCTCTGGAGGAGAAAGTGAAGCTGGTGACCTTGCACAGCCCTCCCTCACTCAAATCAAAGTCAACTGCAAGTCATGTCATCATTTCCTTGATGTCATAGTCCTCTTCGAAAATGAAGGACAAGCACAATAACCTCATAACATGGTTTTTGGTCTTCTCACCATCCCTGTCTCCCTTTTTGGATAGACACCAGCTTGTCAAAACTCTTTCTAAAATGGACACTGGCTGAATTCTCAGAGATCCAGCTAGTATGAACTACTCACATTTATATACCACTTAAGTATTTCCAAAATTCTTTCCCTACAACAACCCAATGAGATAATTGGCACAAATATTTTTAACCCATTGTTGAAGCTGTAGCCCATACCTAGAATGGGCTCATCCCCTCTCTCTCATCCCCACCTCTTAGCATTACCTCTTCAAAGCTCAGCTCAAATACTAGTTCCTATATGCGGCCTTTTTTATACCTCTAATTGCTGTTGTCTCCTCACCATTAGTTTATTTCCTCTGTATTTATATTTTTTTCTCTATTAAGTGTGAAAATGTGTTACACAGAATATAAGCTCCTAGAGGGCAAGGACTAGCCATTTTGTTGTTGTTGTTCAGTTGCATTCAGTCATGTCTCACTCCTTGTGACCCCATCTGGGTTTTTCTTGGCAAAGATACTGGAGTGGTTTGCCATTTCCTTCTCTAGCTTATTTCACAGATAAGGAACTGAGACAAACAGGGTTAAGTGATTTGCCCAGGGTCACACAAGAGTCTGAGGCCACATTTGAACTCATAATGAGTCTTCCTGACCCCAGGTCTGGTACTCCATCCACTGTACCACCGAGCAGCACCCGGGTACATAGTAAATGCTTAATAAATGCTTGTTGATTAATTGATCTTCATTTTACAGATTAGAAAACTGAGCTTCAGAAAAGTTCTGGCTTGCTTGGGGTCACACAGTTTTTAAATGCTGAAAATGAGCTTTTGAAGCAGTTTCCTGATTTCAAATCCATCAAGTATTCTTTCTTCCACTTGCTATGGCACAATGCTTTAATTCTGTGTGACATTCTCAGCTAACTACAGGGAGAGTCTCTAGGCCTTTTCCTTTAATTACTGCTTGTATTTTCAGTTGGTCAGTCCATATATTTGTTGGCACCTGAATATGTCAGGAAGTCAGTGAAAACAGAATACTGTCTCAGGTTTACAGAAGAGCATGGAAATCACAAGCAAAAAATAAAAAGTTTTAATAGTGGGAGTTACTTTTCCTGAGAATATTTTTCTAATTTGGCCATTTCTAATAGACCAGAATTCTGCCTTCAAGTTTCAAAGAATTTGTTTTCACAAGGATTTTGTTCTAAGAGACATGATCTGCCCCTTCTGTGGACTATAGTTTACAAATCTATGTATCACAGGTGCCAGAATCCCTAAACAAAACGGAAAGACAGCTTCTCAGTCACTTGTATCAGATTTACTAAGAGATTAAAACAAAGTCCGATGAGTTCTCACCAAGCTAGCCAAGGGCCTCATGCAGAGCTGAGCTGAGGTGGGGAAACTAGCTTCCTTGACCAAACATTTGCCCAACCACCATCAGCAGAATTAAGTAAGGTGACTGCTTGCCTTTGTCCATCAGGTGAGTGGCTTAGGCCATATTTATTAGCTTGAGTGTTCTAAAATATGGTGATAGGAGGTCAGAGACAAATTGGCTTAAAAGGGAAAGGAATCCTCTTGGCTTCTTCTTCTTCTTCTTCTTCTTCTCTCTCTCTCTCTCTCTCTCTCTCTTTTTTCTCTCTCTCTGTCTCTCTCCTTCTCTGTCTCTGTCTCTCTCCTTCCCTGTCTCTGTCTCTCTCCTTCTCTCTGTCTCTCTCTCTCCCCTCTGTCTCTCTCTCTCTCCTTCTCTGTCTATCTCTCCTCTGTCTCTCCCTCTGTTTCTGTCTCTCTGTCTCTCTCCCTTTCTTCTCTGTCTCTTTCTCTCTCTCTCTCTCCATCTCTGTGTCTCTCTCTTCAAACCTTGGTTCTGAGACTGTTGTGACTTAGAGAAAATGATTCATTTTCTCTGAGCCCCTGTTTCTTCATCTGTAATAAAGTAACAGTAAATCATATTGCACTACCAATCTCACTGGGCAATTGTGAAGAAAGTACATATAAAAATGTCATTATTATATGACAGAGAGGAGGGATGAAGCAGAGAGTCAGCTAGGAGGACCTGGGTTCAAATCCTGCCTCAGACACATACTACCTATGTGACCTTGGTCAAGTCACTTAAATTCTTAGTGTCCTAGGCAACCTTCTAGAGAAGAGAGTACATTTCAGAGCAGTTGCAGGTCTATACTGGTAAAGGGAGGACTTCTCATTTTGGAGATTCCAGTGCCAAGGAAAGCAAAGGTCCAGTTCCTATTCCTGGTCCCCATTGTCCTAACAACCCATTCCAGAAAATAAGCTTTGATAGAATCAAAAACCATGAATTATGTTCTAGCTCTTCCACTTATTACCTGTGTAACCCTGAACAAGTCATTTAGTCTTTCAGCTTCAAGTCTCAGCTTCATCATCTACAGAATGGATAAAATAATATTTGCATTCTGCACCTTAGACAGTTGAGCCAGCCAGGTGACACAATGAATAGAGTGCTAGGTCTGGAGTCAGAAAGACTCCTGTCCCTGAGTTCAAATCCAGCCTCAGACACTTATCTGCTGTGTGACCCTTGACAAGTCACTTAACCCTGTTTGCCTCAGTTTCTTTATCTGTGAAATGAGTGGCTAAAGAAATAGCAAATCACTCCAGTATCTTTGCCAAGAAAACCCCAAACGGGGTCACAAAGAGTCAGAGGTGACTGAAAAATGACAGAACAAGAAAAAAAACAAAACTTGGAAAATTAGCAGTCCAAATGAGAAATGTATGGGCATTTTTTAACTGTAAAGTATTATGTAGGGGTGAGTTATTAATCATTGAGAACTCGGAATATTCTTGGCATACAAAACAGACATAAAGCATGCTATTTCCCAAGGCATGATGATGCTCAGGGTATTCATTTAGCTTTAAAATTACTATATATGTATCATTCCTGTCTTCTTCTCTAAAATATATATGGCCATACTTTAATAATTTGATTTAATCTTTAATACTGTTTTTAAATTTTACTTTTGAATGGATGAGTAACAGAAGAAATTTTACTAGAAAACTGAGTTGAAATTAGAAATTTTGACACCAGCATAAGCAGCACACATACACACACACAAAAAAAAAACCCAATCCTCAAATCAACTTTGTAATTCATGATATTAAAATAATACAAGAAGTAATTAAGAAAAATTCTCTTGGCAAATATTACTGTAGTCACAACATTTTTTGCCCAATTAAGTTTCACTGTCCTTGGAAGAAGCCCCTATTACCCCATCCTACTTATATCTCTGAGGAAAAGGGAAAGAAATACATACTAGAACACATTTCAGATCCTAAAAGATGTTTGTGCAGATAGAGTAGAATTATCTACCAGGATGGCTAAGACATTAGGAAAAACCTTTAGAGAAAAAGGAATATGATTTTTTTTAAAATTTCCTTGGATATTTGTTTCCTTTTCAGCTGAAGCACTTCTGTCGCATGCAGCAACCCTATCACCATGTAGATACACAAAAGGTATGGCATAGAACCGTGGTTCTTAAAATATGGTCTGTGTAACACCAGAGGTTCCCTTTCAAGAGGTCCACGAAGTTAAAACTATTTTATAATAATTCTAAAATGTTGTTTGACCATTAAAATATTCTTCCCTTTTCTAACTATATATCTTTGTGAGATTGGATTTTCTTCATGTACTTCAATGAAAATATCATATCACAATAGATTCTCTTAGACAAATAGAAACTAAATGTACTCCTCTATGGTTCAAGAAAATTAGTTTCCTGGTCTGTCCAACCCTTAGAATGGCTCCCCTTTTGAAATCACTTTTCATATATACTTTGTATTTACTTCTGTGAGTACCTGTTTTATAGCCCTGGAGGAATGTAAGCTTCCTGGGGGCCCAGATTATTTCATTTTTGTCTTTGTATACTCAGTGCCTTGTATCCCACAGTGCCTCACATGTCATGATAAGTTTGTTCAATAATAATAATATAATTATAAATAAAATAACATATTATATATATAATTATATATTATATATAAAAATAAATAATATAAATATAATAATAATAATAATGTTTGTTGAATTAGAATGAAAACCCAGGAACCATACACAAAAATCACCCCTTTCAGTATGCTTTCATTGAGTGCTCTCCAACCTGAAAAGGGTCAACAATAGAGTGTTTCATCAGAAACATCACATTTTCTGACAAGAAGATCTACTTGAAAAGTCTCAGCTATTCAAGCTCCTGTTCTAAGTTCATATTCTAAGTCATTTTGTAAGCACCATAGGCTTGAGACAATGTACAGTAAATCCTTTTCCTCTTACAGTATGTAGCTCAGGCCCCAGCGTATGTTGGCTGCACACATGAACACTTGGCATGGTCCCTAGATCACTAAGAAAAACAGCCATGTCATTGTTACTGCTGCTACAGCTACTTTGGAAAACTCGGCTTTGTTCTTGTGAGACCTTTCTGCTCTACAAGCGTGCTTCTCAAGCTTTACTGGAAAGTCAACTGGCTCTCTAACCAGATGTTATCAGTTGGCCAAAGTACCCGCCAGAGCACCACCCATGCCAATGACAGATTTTTGCAATTGCCTTAGGCTTATGCCTGTTACATCTGTGACTAGGTTCCCATTAGACTTTATTTTTCTAGTGTATAAAAAAGAGCTACTTAGAATATTCAAGTCCAGGAGAAAAAAAAGGTCAATGTTATATTTAGTACATACCTCAGAAAATCCCCATGGTTTTATTCATAATGTTAAAATCAATTCCTTTTTTGAACATCTCTAGAGATTGACTATATACTGATGTACTCCCTAAATAAGTAAAAAGAGACAAAAGTCCATTATGTAAAAGGGGCTTCCTGTAGTAACACTATAGTAACAAAGAAGGGGAAACAGAGTGAGTTCCTATTGATTGATGAATGCTGGGGTGACAGAGCAGGGTGTGGAGCCTACGGTATAAAAAATGTAGTGAAATATTATTGTGCTACAATAAATAGTAAACATAAGGAATTCAGAGAAATGTGGGGAGATGTATGAGCTGATAGTGAGAAAAATTAGTACAACCAAAAGAATAATAATACACACAATGACTAAAACAATGTAAAAAGATCTCTAAAAAGACATTAAGTGAGGGATGAGAAACACAAATGAAAGTCCTGAATGAGAAATGACGAAGCATACCTACTACTTCCTGGCAGAGCAATTATGAACTACCAGGACAGAATATTGTATACGTTGGCAGATACAGTTTCTTTATTGGATGTTTTTGCTTCACTGCCTTTCCTTGTCAAAAGGGAAGATTTAACCTGGAGCCAAAGGGTGGGAAATGACTGTGGCACTTTCTAGTTCTTCAGTCACCATGGTGCCCATGAAGAAATGTGATGAAGAGCAGCAAAACAAATAAGCAAGTCCTCCAATTTACTCTGGATTGCACACATCCTGTAGTGGATTATGGTGTCATGGGTACACTTGATTTTGAGCAATTCTTGCAAAAACAAATAAAGTAAGTGGAAAGGCCAGCAACCTCAGTGAAGACAGAGGAGTTGTGGTTATTGAGAGAAGCAAAAGTAAAATAACCAGGCATAAGAGGTACCATTTGTTTTCTAACAGGTAGTCAAAGTACCTTAGAAGGAACTATTTAAAAGGAGAACAATTTACAGAATTGGCTTCTACGTAAATTGACAAAAGCAAGGAAGGCTATGATTTACATTATTTCCAGATTAACCAGGATGAAGAAGACCAGAAGGATTAAATACTCCATGATCTAGAAATATTTTACTACCTGATCTTGAATAAAACTGAAACTGAAAAAAAAGGTAAATACTCCATGATCTAGAAATATTTTACTACCTGATCTTGAATAAAACTGAAACTGAAAAAAAAGGTAAAAGTTGTAGTGATATTTAAAAAAAAATTAAAAAGTACGTTAGTCCACTTTAAGGGATTGCCTACATAGCCTTCTTACTAATAAGCAAGCAAGCATTCACTAGTGTCTACTATATTTCAGGTACTGTGTTAAGAACTAAGGATCCAAACACAAAAGTGAGTTAGTTCCTGTCTTCTAGGAAGCATTCTACTGGTATGTATTGAATTATACCAATAACTATATGAAATGAACAATCATCCTAGAATATCTATGACTAGAAATGGATACCATCTTGTATTGTCACTTAGGCCTAGAGCTGTAGTAAATTTTGGAGTTTTTACACTCCTGCCAAATAGCATTTGATCTCTTAGCTCTAGACACTAATATTCAAAGACCCACTACACTCTAGGTTCAGTTGTTCAAAAAAAAATCAATAAACATAACCAATAGCAATTAATACATTTTACTATATTTAGATATAGACTTCCTCAGAATCAGAGATTAGAGTACAAGACCTCTTGAAATGACTTCCAAATACAGATTCCATGATTATACTTCAATGCACTTGTCATATCGAGCAGAATGAAGTCCAAAAGAGAATAGAACTAGGAAAAATGAGTTGGAGTTGTAAGAGGGCAAATTTGATCTTGATGTCAGAAAAAACTTCTTCACAAATAGAACTTCCCCAAGAAAGGGGCTGCCTCCAAGACGGAAATGTCATTTCTGAAAAGTGGAAGGGAGCCACTCAGACATTCATTGGAGTTATTCAAATCATGGCTAGATGATCACCTGATGAATATGTTGAAAAGGGAATTTCTCAAGTACTGATAGTCTCTGAGGTTTCCTCTCAATATGAAATTCTGCTATTCAGTTGTTCTTGGATTTCAGTGGTTGCAGAATATTCTGTGGAAGTGGCCTTCTACAAAGGCCACCATTTTCAATACATGAGAGGTGGGGCAGAGATGGAGAGGGGCCTGAGAGGAATTTGTCTTTTTCTAATGGTTTTTTTTTAATGCTGTTTAAAACAGTTATGAAACACTTCAAAAATTATAACTCTCAAATAATTTTAAATATCTTTCAAAAGAGTACATACAGTCTTAGGACAGCCAGGTGCCACAACGAATAGAGTTTCCGTGCCTGGAGTCAGGAAGATCTGAGTTCAAATGTGGCCTCAGACACTTACTAGCTATGTGACTCTGGACAAGAGTTTGCCTCAGTTTCCTCATCTGTGAAATGAGCTGGAGAAGAACATAGAAAACTACTCTAGTGTCTTTGCCAAGAAAACTCTAAATGGGCTCACAAAGTATCGAACATGACTGAAAAACAACTGAACAAAAATATAGTCTCATCCCTAACCATCACATGGTATAATCTAGTTTATTATAATATAATATAGTACAGTAATGGGTATACAGATAGTTTACTGCAGTTAAAAAAAGAAAAGATGACTTAAGGCTTTTGAATCAGGTTGGGAAAGCTGTTCCCCAGCTAGAGGCTCTTCCTATAGAACATTCTACTCACTGAGAAGATTTTTCCCCAGCATGTTAGGCTGGCTTCTTCAGTACTGAGAATGCACAGAGAAAGAAGCAAGTTGATAGACAAATAATTGTGGATGAATCCCTGGCATTGGGTTAAAATTCATCCTCCTCAGTTTCTAATTAAGAGTGAGGTATTCCATGGCCCTGGAGAGCCCCAAGTGGCCAGCTATACAGCACTTAAAATCTCCCTAGTATTTTCTGGACCTTTTGGTCACCTTTTTCTTCCCTCAAATATTTTAGAACTGTTGGGTATACAAGAAACATGGAACTTAGACCCAACCAGCCTTCTGTGGAACACAGAGAAGATGAGAGTTATTGAAAAGCCAGAAACCTCAGCCAGCACCACCCATATCCCAAGCCATTGTTTGTGGGGAAGTCCCCTTGGCATCCATTCTATAATGGATATGGGTGGAGCAAGGGAGCCTCTGCCTAAGAGTGTGGGGTCCACAATGGAATGACCCTGACATTAGGATCATATCTGGGCCCTAGTATCCTTGGAGCCAAATTCTACTTAATATGGATTTTTATATTATAACCTCCCAAGTGTCTAGTTAGAATTCTCATTGTATTTCATCCTGTCTGGGAGCATTAAAAAAAAAAAAAAACACCACTCTATAAGGTCCCAGAATGGCTTTCTTCACACAAATACTGCTTTGCTTTTCCAGAAGATCTTAATCTACTGTCCCTGACTTGGTAATAATTCATATTTTTTCTCTGTAGCAGTCTCCTTTAATAAGAACCTAGTTCTCCCTCTAATCTTTATAATGAGATTTTTTTTCCTCTATGAAATATCTATGTGGTAAGTAAATAAAAATGTTTACCTATGTGGAACTAGAGACAATGTGGAGTAATAGATAAGTAAGCAAGTAGTAGATGGTAAGATTACTCTGCTGTTGCTCACTTGTGTACAATTCTTTGTGACTCCACTTGGCAAAGATAGTGGAATGATTTGCCATTTTGATCTCCAGCTCATTTTACAAATGAAGAAATAAGGCAAACAGAGTTAAGTCCCACAGCTAGTAAATGTCTAAGACCAGATCTGAGCTCAAGAAGATGAGTCTTCCTGACTTCAGACTCAGTATTCTATCCACGGTGCCACCCAAGATCACCTTATTGAATTGGAAATTAAGAATTGGGGAATGGTAGGAAAGACAGGTTAGACCAGATTAGTGGGAGCTTTGAAAAGCAAGCAGAGAATTGTAGATTTAATATCTAAATAAAGACATTTTTACATATAAATTATGACAATAGAGGAAGCTATCTTGAACTTAGTTTAAAAATTTTTTTTTAAAAGAAACATTCAGGAGGTTATCTCATCCAACTCTCCCACTTTATAGATGAGAAGACTAGGGTCCTAAGAAGTCAAACAGTTTGCCTAAATTTACACAGGTAGTAACAAAACTGGAATTTGAACCCACATCTTCTGACTCTAAATCATTGCTTTTTCCATTGTGCTACATTCATAAACTCATAACATATTTCACTAAAGGATGGTAGGAGACAAGCTGTATCACTTATATTAACTAGAGGAGATTGGTAAAGGAAAAAAATGAGTCTATAAAAAAAAGCATGTGAACCAACTAAAATAAGACAAGCCAAGAGAATTTAGAGATGAGGCTGGGAAGAGAAAAACCAATAGATGAAAAATAGAGTAAGTCTGATAGTATTTTTATAATGACCTATGTTCATTATCTATGGCACTAAACCAACTATATTTAGATTCGAACACCAGAGCTCATGATGTAAGAAGATGGAAATGTCATTTCTGAAAATAAAGGAAAGCCAAATGTGGTAGTCCATACCTGCAATTCTGGTACCCAAGGAGGCTGAAGCTGACTAATTTCTTGAACTTGGAAATTCTGAGCTGCAGTGAGCTAAGCAGAGCTTCTACAGTAAATCCAGCGTCAATATGGTGAGTGCTTGAGGCAGGGAAAAGGGAAAGGAGTTGCCTAGGGAGGGACAAACTGGCATGGGTCAGAAGCAGAACTGGTCAAATCTCCTGTGTTGATCAGAGTGGGACACAGACTGTAAATGGCCACCATACTTTCTGCCTGGGAGAGGTAGAGAGACACAGTGGTGAAGAAGAAGAAGACAAGAAGAAGAAAAGGAGGAGGAGGAGGAGAGGAGAAGAAGAAGAAGAAGAAGAAGAAGAAGAAGAAGAAGAAGAAGAAGAAGAAGAAGAAGAAGAAGAAGAAGAGGAAGAGGAAAGAAAAGAAGGAAGAAAAGCTATAATAGACCAAGAATACAGACAAAAATCTTTGGTGGCAGTGAGGTAATTTGTAAGTATCTGAAAGTGGACAAGATGCCAAATGTTTGGACAAAATCAACGGTATTGGTATCCAAAAAGGGCAATGGAATGGACATGAATAACAATGAACTTTATGGGTACTTTTTCACCACTATAAAATCTTTATGAAAATGATCTATATATATGAATCTGAAAATAGGGACAGCTAGATGGTACAGTAGATAGATCTCCAGGCCTAGAATCAGGAAGACTCATCCTCCTAAATCCAAATCTGGCCTTAGACACTTACTAACTGCGTGACCCTGGACAAGTCATTTAACTTCATTTACCTCAGTTTTCTCACCTGTAAAATGAGCTGGAGAAGGAAATGTCAAACCGCTCTAGTATCTTTGCCAAGAAAATCCCAAATGTGATCACAAAGTGTCAGACATGAATGAAACAACTGGACAACAACAAATATACCAGGCCCTTTGCTTAGTATGTATGAGGCATGGTGCCATATGCAGGAGCTACAAAGAAAGACAAAAAAACACAGTTCTTGCCCTCATGGAGAATCCTTGAAGAAAGGAAAAGGTAGAATGGACCACTCATGTTTCACCCAGAGGAGGAAGGATATCCAATTAAAGATGTATAAAGTGGTAATGAGCTCAGCCCTGACTCAGAGGAATTGTACAAGCCTCTTTGGTGTTGTCTTATCTGACTACTTAAGACTGGCTCGTTTGCAAGAGAATCTAGTTCTTTTTACCTAAATCAATATAAAACAGATCCCTATAGCTTAAAAAATCTATGTGTCAACCTGTGGGTATTTTGTTGCCTCTGGACAAACCCAGTGGTTGCTGATGAAACAGAAGTGTGCTAGTTTTCTTGTACTCATCTTGTCCGGGGTTCCTATATGTAAATATTCAAATGAATCTGTGACATCATCAATCTAAATGTTCCTTCCAGCAATCCTCGTAGCAGTTCATCCATCCCTGGCCATCTTACGTGACTCTTGTCCATGTCCTCCCATAAGTTTGTCTCAAAGAGTACATCTAATGCTCTCGGGGGCTTCCTTGTTGTCTTCAGGCATCACAGCAATGAAGAACTTTGTCCTTACTCTCACAATGTGATCAGATGATAACACTGAAAATTAAGGCGCTCTATTTTAGAGAGGAGTTTGGCATTGAGGCTACAAAGATAAGATGAAACAAAACAAAACAAAACAAAACATCCTTGAAATCAAGTTATTTACATTCTACTGTGGAAAGTTTCTTTGTCATTTTTAGTCTTTGACTATTAGAAAGAGTACATTGGTGACTTGGAACTTTGTAACAAAAAGTAGAGAATTTTTAGTTAAATAAGCAATCCCACTTTCCTCCTCCTTTTCAACTCTAGGCTCCTCTCTGATCATATGCACTATCTATCATACATATATATGTGTGTGTGTGTGTGTGTGTGTGTGTGTGTATAAATATATATATACATGTACTCTTACACATGCACACACACATACTGATTGACCAGCTTTATAGAATATTCACCCAAATGCATGTTGAAAACTTCATATCTTCGTCTACTTGGTCTATCTTCTGTCAGACCAAACTTCTCTGAGTGATTACAGATCCCTTCCAAGGAGGTTCTGCAGTGTTCTGGGCTTTGATGCAACCAGCACAAATTTAGAGGACCTTACCATACACAGAAAATCCTTCTTCAAACTTGGCTCTTCAAATATCTCCTCCAGTACAGTGGTGAATGCTTTCGACAAGTATATGTAATAAGGCTCTGCACATACCCGGATCACCTAAGACAGAAGGACCTGCTTCTGGGAGAAGACATCCCTTACTGCCCTAATAAATCTGTGGGAGCAACTCTTTCCATTGGTGACCTAAATGGAACAGCCTGACTCTATAAAACCACAGGTCTGGAACAATATCTCTCTTTTCCTGACAGTATTCAGGGCTTAAGGTCCTATTCACCCACAGCACAGGCACCATGACCTGTGAGGGGTGGAGGGAAAGGCTACCTCCCACCCTCCCTCCAAACCCCAATTTTAGGCTCTGTGGGTCCAAAAATCAGGCTTAAGGGTTTGGTTGGTTTCATTTGTCCTTTTAAGTTCTAGGCATACATGGTAAAGTCCTCAGTCCCAGGAGCTCAAACCATAGTGACCTTGGTGGCAGGATCTCAGGCCAGATATGCAGGCCAGCCCGGAAGGGAAGCATGAGAAACCAGGATGCCTGAGACTCACACCCAGGATGAGCCTTGGACATAGAATTTGGTGGGATTGTGCTATATAGAAACTGAGCTAAATTGTAAACCTAATCTTCCTTCCCAGTTACTAAGGTGGTGTGGGAGGGTGGGGAAGGTGTTTATATATTCGTTCTGGTTATGCCTTTGAAGTAAATATTCCTTTGTAAAAGCTAATATGAATATTAAGTAATTAAAGGGAACTGGTGTACAGGGGATCCCCCTAAGAAGGGAGAACACAAATTGATGGGAGCTGAAACCAGTGGAGAGACTAGACACCCCTAAATACCCTTAAGGATACTATACCCTTGGGGAGTGGTAAATTACAACATACTTTCAGGTAGTAGGGGCCAGGGTAATCACTATTGTACTTATGTATCTTATTGAAGGCCTTATCTGATGTTTATAATCTGGGGAGGGTCTTAATAAGATTATTTCTTTTGTATCTTTTAAAATATCTTGAATGATTTTAATAGAAGGATGAGAGATACCTCACCGTAAAAGAACTTGTAAAGTAGTGTTTTGTTCCATAAAATTAATTGGTTTTGGGGCACCTAGGTGGCACAGTGAATAGAGCATTGGCCCTATAGTCAGGAGGACCTGAGTTCAAATATGGCCTCAGACACTTGACACATTTACTAGCTGTGTGACTTTGGGCAAGTCACTTAACCCCAATTGTCTTGCCTTCCCCCCTCCAAGAAAAAAACCAAATGACTTTTTTTTTCCATCAGCAATAAGCACAAGATTATATAATCTTTACATCTTTAAGTTATTTTTGAAATGGTATTGAATATCCTTTACAAAAACCTGTTTATTCTCTACTACACTGCTCTTTGAGGATTTTCTTAATTCCTATATAGATGATTCTCATAAACATTTTGTACATATGGGAGAGTAGACAAATAGAGCAGTAGCTGCTGTCATTCTCTCAGTTGCTTTTTTCTAACTATTAAGTTCCAAAATTTTCCATGACTTTGGCAGTTTGTTACCATCTCCCCAAGCTTCATGTAAAAGCAAAGATCCATCTTTTTAATATTAACAGTCTACTGATTTTGCAATGTGGCAATGAGACAAGTAATACATCCTTCTTGAAAGAATTAAATATGAATATCACACTGTGCATGGAGAGCTACATAGGATTGGAGCAGGGGGGAGGGAATGAATAGGAAGCAAAATATAATGAGGAATTCCAAAGGCATGTAGGAACAGAATATATCATCAAGGACTAACATGATAGAAGAAGATGGACTTGTCACTCTGGATTAGGGAGAGATAACAGGAACAGTCCTCTAGTAGGACCTTCATGATAATAAAAGAAAGGCCTCAAGTACATTGGGTGGAGCTCCTGTTGCAAATTTTTGACAGGTCACTGATGAGAGTCCTTTAGGATGGGCAGACATGGATGGATTATGATGTGCATCTTTGGAGAAACTTCTAAATCAATGAGATCCCAGATCCATTCAAGGATTTAAGTGTTATTACCTTCCTTCACTATTTTAATAGATCTGCGATCTGATCAATGTGGGAACTCCCTTGGTGCAGATCATGTGCTCCATGCCTTCTTCTCCTGTACAAATTCTTTTGCCCATTATTGGTCAAGGCTTCATCTATTGTTACTCTAGTTGACAGCTTCTAGATACTTAAAAATAAAGGAACTTTTTAGTTCAATTGCTTGAAAAGAATAAAAATGGATGATGCCTACTAGCTGTTAGACAAAGCTTTGTGTTTCAGAAGCCAAAGAGTTTATATACCTGAACTTAACTAATGAGGTATAGTGAAACATACAACTTTAGAGATCAATAAGGTCTTTTGCAGGACTAAATCCCACAATTCTATAAAAGAACACTTTTATAATGAACTGGTTTAAAGTAAACAAGTGCTTCCAAGTCTGTGCTCTGCAGAACCCTGAAGTTCAGTATCAAGTCAGCTATCCTTCATGTCAAAGAGGACCAATGATGGTTTAATATCTTGACTTGCATGTAAATTGGATTTAAGTGAGACAGAGTTGCACAAAGTCATCAGCCTCACTCTCTTCCAGAGTCATCAAAATCCAGTGGCAAGACAAAAGTCAAGACAACTGGAGATGGCCTGGGATACAGTAGATGACCTTGGCATCTTCAAACCAAGCTATAAGTATTCAGGGAGGACTAGCACATCTGGTATGAGGGCTTGTTGAGCCCTTTTCAGAGCTACTCATCTACCTTTCACCCAACACTCATCTGTGACTCCAAGAAACTGTAGCATGCTCAGTGGTCACTGGTAAAACAGTCTCAGCAAAAAAGCTAAACCAGGTTGAGGGTAACTGACTTGCCTCAAATCTATCATTGAATTAGGGGGAGGTCTACCCCAAGCATATGAACACTTCTTCTAGTGGAATGGGGGGAGGGGGAGAGAACAATTTGTTCCGATTAGTCAGTAAACATTTATTAAACACTTTCTATGTACCAAGCACTGTGCTAAGCCCTAGGGAGACAAAGAAAGGCAAAAGACAGTCCTTGCCCTCAAGGATCTCACAGGCTAAAAGTGGAGACAATATGCAAACAACTACTTACAAACTCTATATAAGATAAATTAAAAATAATCAAAAGAAGAAAGTCACTAGAATTAGAAAGGCTTACAGAATTTTGTGAATATCCTATAGAAATTTGTAAAACTCTGAAGGATTTTAGCTGGGACTTGAAGGAAGCCAGAAAAGCCAGGTGGAGGGAAAATATTCCAGGTATGGGGAACAGCCAATGAAAATGACCAGAGTCTAGGAGATGGACCATCTTGTTTGATGAACAATGTAACAGAATAGAGATTCCATGAACGAATGAATGAAAAGTATTTATTAGTACTTAATATGTCCAAAGCACAGCGATAAGCACTGGAGATACAAATATAAAAGCTACATAGTCCTTTCTCTCAAAAAGCTCCCATTCAAATGATGGAGGAATCCACATAGAAGTTTCAGCTGCAAGACAAATAGAAAGGACTCATGGTCCTTTGGGTGCTGTGTCAAAGCAGATGATGGTAACATATCTTCTTTAATGTTACTTAAATTGTAAAGCCATATCTATTTCTGATATGAGCCCCTTTGATAGGACTTTGGTAGCAAAGAATTGCCTTTTGCAGGTCTTCTGTAGCTGTGACTGCTGAGGAGGTGGGGCTCATTCCCTTGACTGACATCTATTGGAGCTGGGCTAGAAGCAGGACCTATTGGTCTAGGAACCACGGCTATTTTTATTATTTCATGGTACCTTTAACAAGACATAAAGTTTCACTTTAAATTTCTACTTTTTAGAATATTTTGCCTTCCAGAGAAAAGTTTGATGCTAGCAAGATTTTTCCCCCTTAATGTGAAATTGAGTGTGCTTTAAAAAATATTTATTACATGTGATTTTTTTACTATGAAAATAATCTGGATTTTCTCTATGTCTCTCTTTGTATCCTTAGTACCTAGATTGTAGCAGGCATGCAGTAGGGGTGTAATAAATACTTATTGAATCGTATGGTTCCCAATGTTTCTCATCCTCACAAATACTAAAAGTAGTAATTGTATGTTTCATCAATATATGTCAAATGTTCAATGGCAAAATTAATTTGGGAAAAACTAGACTAGACTTAAGGATACCAGGGTTCTAGTCTACAAAGCCAGTGTGGGAGATTTGAATGCTGAATTTGGAGGTAGGAAGAATTTGGCTGATACTCAGGCTCTGATGTATACTAGCTATGTGAATGTTGGAAAGCCACTTGGTCTCTATAAACCCCAGTTTCTATATCTGTAAAATGGGTATAACGATATATTTAGTACCTATTCTCAGAGTCACTATGAGATTCAAATGAAATATTGCACATAAAGAGTATGGCAAATGTTAAGGGCTATTTAAATTACAGTTGCTATTATTATTAGTCCCAGCTTTGCCTTCCTCTGTTAGTTTGGGCAAGTCACTTCACCTTTGTGATAGGGTCTCACTTTCCCCATTTCTAAAATAATGGGGTGGGAAGAGGCAATTTCTAGGGTCCTCTCCAGCTCTAATCTATGATTAAGAGCAGTTAGCCTTCAACTCTATTTGCCCAGAATTTACAAACCTTAAATCAAAGCTTTGCATGTCCAAACAGGGCAAGATTGTATGGAAATGAAAAGCTAACAGCAGTGAGCCTCTCCATTGTTTCCAGTTCTGCCCTCTCAGACTTCAGCAATAACTTGGTAAGGAAATAAACAGCCCTGATCAGATAACTATGGAAATGAGATAAAGTTCACAATAGCTGTGAAGATATGAATATTTCACAGGGAGTCATAAATCAGGAAGAAAATGATATAAATTTCTCCTGATTGAACTTTCTAGCTCTTCCGAGGAATGGTAGATGTTTGCAGAGAATGCTTCTATCTTCAAACAGATGTTTTTTTTTTTTCTTTTTGGAACCAGGTTTTGTATCAACCCTTTGTAATTCAAAGGATATTAATGAATAGATACTGTTTAACAGTTTTTAAGTGTCTCCCTTTCATAGTCCCCTGAAACTATTAACCAGCTATATAATTCCATGTCTGCTATTGACCATTTCCTTTACATTAAAGTTTATATGCTGAGCTGTTCTCAGCCTTTTAGGATAAGAACACATTTCATATAATTTCATTAAACCCAACTGTAAATGAGATCATAAACATTTGTGACCTGGAAAAAATGAGATTTCTTGCAGAAGCCCCTTAAAACCAGAACTAAATACCCACACAAGTGAATTGTCATTCATTTGTGGGGTACAAGGCAGCTTAGGAAACTGAAATTTCAGCTGAAACTGAAATCCAGAGATAATCATAGTTATATTTGGGACTTTCTTCAATCTCTTTCCCTTACTTAACTTTTTTTTAATCAAAGTAGCTAACAACCCCTTACCCCAAAGAAAAACAATTCCCCTGCTTGGTAAGTTCTATCTCATTTTATTTCCCTAATCCTTTAAAATGACTAAGATGTCTGATGGCTAGAGAGAGAAGGAAAACAGAAGTAAAGGACCTGGATAAGCCACAAATTGGAAAATCATCGACTGAGACTGAGATCACATTTAAGGGTGATCCCAAATACAATCCAAAGAAGCAGTCATTGTTCCTTTAAGATTGAAATCGAACCCAAATCAAATGGGTCATGGAATGAGAGCAGAGGAGAAAGCCAGGGCATCTGATGACCCTGTTGAGAAAAATTGTGGTCAAGGTAGCAAAGCTTTGAATCTGATCAGACCTTTCTGACTCCTCAATCAAAGGACCAGAATCTGTTCCTGTGCTGTTTGTTTGTTTGGTTTGTTTGTTTGTTTTTAAGCATTTTTCAATTTTCATTGCTTTTTGTAGGGGAAGGGGGGCGGTTGTGCTCCTTCAACTTTCATTGATTCGTTTAACCCACATTTAACAATTCCCTGAAAGTTTTTCCCCAGTCCAATCTCTAATGATACCCATTTTCACCTTGAATATAAGTTGGACAATATAAATCTCTATCTTCATTTTAAAACTATGGAATGCTTTGAAAATATTGCCACAATGGCAGTTACTAAATAGTAAAGATGTAAACTTCCAAATGGTCCAAAATATAGATGTCCTTTCCCCAGCTGCTAAGCACCTTCCCCTCTTAGATTAGTTTTAACCTATTCTTATAAACAGAACACTAGATGAAGGAATTCCTACTACTAATACGGGTCAAGGAGATAATTTCTCTGCAAAAGATGCAACTTATAGAGTTACCCAGAGTACTGAGAGGTTGTGACTTGCCCAGGATCCCAAATTCTCTATGTAAAAGAGGCAGTGTTTGAATCCAGGTGATCTGGGTTTGGAGCCCTGATCTCTATCCATTATGGCAGGCTGCCTCCTTGTCTAGTAAAAACTAATTTAAAAAATCTTCCTAAGATCACACACCCACAAAAAAAGATTTAGGTAAAACCTAAACTTTTTTTTTTTAATTTAGGAAACATCAGGAAAGAGTCACATTAAATTTTTAAAAAGCCAATTTATCTGAGTTTATACTTAGGAGTTGAAGAAAAGCTTAGTAGGATGTTTAATTAAGTGGAATCAAGATGACCTTGGATCCCCCTCCTCCCCCCTCCCTCACCCCACCCCCAAGGCTCCCATTTATCAGTTATGGATGTCATGTCTATTTTCAAGAACCAGGTTAGCTAAATTCAGGGAAGCTGATCACCTTGCTAATGAAATTGTCAACTACAGCAATTCTTTGAAATAAAGGGGTTATGATTGGCTTGGGGGATGGAGTCCTCATTTCAGTGATGTTTAAGCTGTTTCTGATTAACTTGTTTATTAGATTCCTTTTGTTTTTTACTAAAATGTTTAAATTTCCCTTCATCTCTTTATTTAATATTCTTGTCCTTTTATTAAGTTTGACTAAAGCAAAGTGCCTTTTAAGAGTGTTATTACTCCCCATGTCTTTTCCTTATTTCCCAGTTCAATTCAACAACCATTTCTTAAGGCCCGCCAAGTGCAAGGTTAATATTTGTACTTTGAATCCTAAGTATTCAACCTGAAAAGAACATTGTTGTCATTTTTTAGAGGTGGGTTGGCAGTGGAGAGTGACCTGGACTTAAAGTCAAGAAGACCTAAATTCAGACACTTGTTAGTTAGTTATGTGACTTCATTCAGCTCATTTAACCTCTCTCAGGCTCAGTTTCCTCTCCTGTAAAATGGGGATAATAATTGCACCTCTATCACCTATGCCAGGGGTGGGGAATCTGTGGCCTTAAGGCTACATGTGGCCTTCTAGGTCCTTATGCGTGGCCTTTGGATGAATCCAGATTTTACAGAACAAATCTTTTTATTTTTATTAATATATCTTTGTTCATCTTTTATATTTTCATTTTATTTTTAAAATGAATGTATTTAAAATACAAAAGAATAAAATAAGTTTCAATGAAATAATCCTCCCAGATTGACAGGCAAAATCAGAACATTAGTAAGCCATAAGGGTTAAATTGACAGCTGCTACTCTCATTATTTAGTTCTAACTTCTCCTGCCTGTCTGGCACCACTACCACACAAGACTTGTTGGTGAGAGTTTGTGGGGGGTTGAGTACATCAGTCTGTTATCAGCTTTTGACAGTGGTGCACTGTGTTTCTGTTTGAAGTTGAATTTGTGAATAGTTGTACAGCACAATGGCACTTTTTAATTCTGTCTGCTTAACAGACCATCATGTCAAAGAAAACCAAGAGAACGCTGAAGGAAGAAAACAGGTCTTTTTAATGAGGATTGGGAATTGCAATATTATCTGGTTGCTGTTAAAAATAAGATGATTTGCTTGCTTTGTGATACTGCAATATCAACATTAAGAAATTCAGTGCTCATCAGCATTATAACACTCATAAGGACCATAAATATTTTAAATTAGAGGGAGAGGAGTGAAGGGTTATAGTTTAGAAATTATAAGATGTAAAGCAAAGATAATTCTTTCAAGCAGCAATAAAACCTAGAAACAATGCTGCTGAAAGAAACTTATAAAGTAGTTTATATGGGGTTAAAGAGGTGTGGGGTTCAGGGGTGCTCGACACCCCAAAGTACAGACAGGCCGGGTCCTGCCGAAAGAATTCAACTCAAGCCTTCTCAGCCAAGGGAAAAGACAAAGTTTATTAAGGGTTTGCCATAATGGGTTGTCTTAAGAAATCCCACCCTTTGTGATGCCTGTTTTCACAAGCAGGCCAGATTCAATCTAGTGAGCTAGATTGAATCTGAGAGCCTTCATGGAGGCAAGATGGAGATTATATACACAAAGATTGTAGGACGGATCTAGGGTGGCCTTGAGTAGCCTGGGATGAGTAGAGGAGGGTTTTAGAGTGGACTGGGGTGACTGGGGTGAGGTCAGATTCCAGGGTGGGAAATAGCTGAAGGCTACCTGGAGATGACAGACAATAAGAGAGCTAGGGTATAGATATTTTGATCAGGATCAAGAGTGGGAAACAGCCAGAAGGCAATCCAGAGGTAACCAAATAATGGAAGGCTAGGCTAGGCTATTTGGACATGAAAAGCTAGATCAAGTGGGAAGATTCAGGGTGGGGCTCAAGGGGGTTCCCACAGACTATACTCCAGATTCAAGAGGGTTCCCAGAGACTGTGCCCTCATCAGGGTGGGGGGGAGCCATTCAATGATGTAGAAATTGTGAAAGAATGCATTGTCAAAGTTATAGGATGCTTAGACCCCATAACATTTCAAAGTACAAACAACTGCCTCTTTCAAGGAGAACCATAACTGATCAGCAGCATGAAATAGCCTTCAGCTTACCAGAATAACTTCATGTAGTAGTTCAAAAGGAAAATATGTATTATTCAATTGCTTTGGATAAATCAACTGATACTGCTCACTTGGCACAGGTTTATACTTCATTCTGTTCACATCAGAAAACTTTCCTTGCTATGAAGAGTTACTTGTTTTGGGCACTCCTATGAACGGAACACCAGGAATAGATATTTTCAACAGCTTTCAAGATAAATGTCATGAAGTTGGACTGAATTTGGTAAATTTATTGAGCATACATATAGACAGTGCACCTTCCATGACAGGAAAGCGTGAAGGGTTTATTGCACTGATTGAAAAACAGTATTAACAGATCCAGGTGCTCTCATTCCTTTTCATTGTATCTTGCATCAGCAAAATCTCTGTTCTAAAGCTACTATTTTAAGTGACATTTTGCAACAAGTTATAAGTATTATTAACTATATTTGTACAAATGCAACACAGCATCATCAGTTTTGTAACACGCTAAAGCTGAACAATGAGATAGTCAGTATGGATTTGCCATTTCATGCTACAGTTGCATTGGCTATCACAGGGACAGGTATGAACCAAAATTTTATCTCTGCAAGAGCAGATAGTTAAATTTTATGAAGAACAGAATTGAAAGAAGATTTCTATAGGAATGCTGCATTTCTGTGTGATATCATGTCAAATCAAAATGACTTGAATATTTCTTCGCAAGGTAAAACTAAGTCTATGTATGATATGTGGCCAAAAAAAAAAAATCCAAGCATTTTAAAAAAAAAGGAACTTTTTCTAAAAACACTTCTTCTTCAAAACGAAGTTTCAGATGAACATTTTCCCCAGTCAGCAAAGTTCATTGATGAACAGGATGACATATGTGAATCATTTGAAGAATACACAGCTGTTGTAGACCTATAATTGGAGAATACAATGAAAGGCTCATTGACTTTGAGAACCATGACTTCACACTAAAATTGGCATTTCAGCCTCACCCAGGTGATATCACCAAGGTGCCTAAAGAACTACCGATGCAATTGTTTGAGCTCTCTCTCAGTGGATGACATTTTAAAGTCATTGTTTGATGCTGAGAAAGATCCAATTGAAATACAGAAAAATGCAGTAGGATACCCTTGTCTTCAGCGACATGCCTGAAAAATGCTTTCTTGCTTTTCAACCACTTATTTCTGTGAAACTAACCCAAATCAAGATGCCCTTAAGGTCCCAAATGACTGATACCCATCTAGAGGATCCACTGAAACTGTGGACCTCCATGCTGCAACCAAATATTCAAGAGCTCTCCAACAAAAAGCAGACACGACAAAGGCATTAAACGGTTAGTTAACTTTAAAATGAACAAATAGTTTTTATTTTTTTTAATTATTAAGTACATAGTAGTTAGATTTTTACATAATAATGTAGATTTTTTAAAGTATCTAATTGAAGTTTCTTGAATGTGGCCTTATTTGATTATGCTAAATGTTAATGCCACCTTCCAACATGAAAAGGATGCCTTCCCCTGACTTATGCTATTTGAAAAGTGAGATAATGTATGTGAAGAGCTTTGCAAACTTAAAGCAATTTATAAATGATAGCTAGTGTCTTTGGCTTTGGTTCTGAAAGACTGGATTAGGAGACCAAGAAGTTGGGGTTTTACTAGAGATAAGATAGAAAAAGTATCAAGTAGGAGAAATTTGCAAAATAAATAAGTCTCAAGCAGACTTAAAACCAGGGTAGCGTAATCAGAGCTCTTATATGGAATTGAAATTGAGAGGGTACCAACAGACAGCACCGCCAAGGAACATGCTTTATCTCTCTACCTGAGTGGGATAGTGAAAACCTCTCATGGAATCTGGATCTCAGCCTTTCTGTAAATTGAGTGGGATGAAAAGAGGTGGGGACCTTTCAGCATGGCTCAGGGCTTCTGATTGACAGCTGGGCCTACGTTTCGAGTTGTTAAAAATCACCTGACTTGTAGGACCTGTGGGAGTCTGAAACTTAGAGCAGCCTGACCCCCCCTCAGCACGAGTCTTGCCAAATAAGGATAAAAGTGTTCTTAAGAGTTGGCATTGGCTAAATTAGCGTTTCCTTGTCCCTTGTACCTGGAGTAGATTTCCGTGTTTAGATTGGGAGCCTGAATTCCACCAATGAAAGTAAAGGTCAGTAGTGGGTGGGGGTTGTTTGCATTAGGAGTATATAGCTGGGTTCTGCCCTCTAGGCTCTGCCTCTCCCTACCTATTGTCTATCAGTTCAGAGACCGCCCTTTCTCAAGAGATCATAGATAAAGACTCCCTTTTCTCCTTTTTGCTTCTATGAGAAGTCTCTGAATATTACTTCAGTTGTCTCACACACTACCTATGGCGACACCACACTTCATCTCCTCCAAATAGGGTTCTCTCCTTGGCTGCAGCGACCTGGACCATTTATCTCATCCGTTACTTCAAATAAATGCCTGTTCAACCGCATTGGATTCATTTAGCAACACATATTCATTCCCCTCCAGCAACTTATAATACTTCAAGAAAGGTATTTAAGTCAATTCAGCAAGCTGCTAAATCAAGTCAAACAAACAAGAATTTATAAAATGCTTAACTATGAGCCAGGTACAATGCTAAGTGTTAGGAATACTAATACAAGAAGAAAAGACAGTCCCTGTCTTCAAGCAGATTATATTCTAATGTAAATGAGGGATTCTGATGGAGGAAAGATATCACATAAAAGGAAGCTGAAAGGGAGGGGTCGGCGGGGAAGCAGAGAATTGGAGAAAGTCTTGAGAAGCTGTAGAAGAGAGAGAAATGAAGACAACATGGCTGGCCTGGGTACTTTACTTAAAACAGAAGTTGTAAGAGGAGCGAACCAATCCGAAAAAGGGGTCTTAGGGACCAAGTGAACTTTCATAGTGAGAAGGCTGATGTGGTAGTGAGGAAAAGTCTAGAGAGCAAAGAGAGTAAGGAGTGAAGACCACAGAGAAATGTACAGGGCACAATGGTAGGTGTTTGGATTTGCAAAGACAAAAATCAAAGGTCCCTGCCTTTAAAGGGTTTTTAGCTCTATTGTATTAAAAAAAATGCAATTAAGATCTATCTTAAAAGATAAACTAAATGTCTAACTATATGAAAAAACACACCTCCCACCTTCTTTACAGAAGTGAGGGGACTGTGGGGGACAGAACATTGCATATAGTATCAGATGTCCATTGAAGTGTTGATTAGTTTTGCTGAGATTTTAAAAAAAAATTTTTTTAATTCTTTGTTTCAAGGAATGCCTTGTGGGGAGGATTATATTCAGAAATGAAAACAAAGCAAAAACAAGACACCAATAAAAATGGTTTTATTATTTGCTGAGGCATTGGGGTTAAGTGACTTGCCCAGGGCCACACAGCTAGTAAGTGATAAAATATTTTTTAAAGAATTTAAATATATTCGTGGTAGAATGTGATTAGACAAAGTACCACAAGAAAACTTGAGCAGGTAGAATCAAAGAAAGTCCCATGAAAAAGGTGATACCTGAGGAACAGAAGAATTTAAAAAGGATATGAGAGAAATGTGGTCCTAGTACGGGGGATGTTGTGCATTAATACAAGAAGGCAAGAGAGGGAAGGACAAAATCAGGGGCACAGTAAGGGACGGAAAAAAGCGATCGTAGATACAGTGGAGAAATCTTTGGACTTGGAGTTAGAAAACAGGTCTCTGCTACTTCCTCGCTGTTACCTCAGTCAAGTCATTTATCCATGTTTCTAGGCCTCAGTTTCCCCATCCATACAATGTGGTAGGACTAGATGACTTCTAGGGTCCATTCCATCTCTAGCATACTGTCAGGATAGAAACTGGGAAAGGATAGGAATGAGAACGCTAAGAGAAATAGAAAGGAAAATTAGTTTTATTCTAGGCTTTGGCTCTGAAAGACTGGATTAGGGGACCAAGAAATTGGAGTTTACTAGCCATGGGATAAAAGAAGTACCAAGCTGGCAGAAATTGGCAAAATAAATAAATAAATTCCAAACAGACTTATAACTAGGGTAGGGTAATCAGGGCTCTGATCCATGGAACTGAAATTGAGAGGGCACCAATAGCACTATCTAGTAATAAGCTTTACCTCTCCATAAGTGGCTACACTCCAGGTTATCTCCTCTCTGTCCCATTCTACCCTTGGCAGCAGAAACCTTGACCATGTGTTGGTCACTCCAAATAAATGCCTGTTCAACTGCATTAAATTCATTTTGCAGCACATATGACCAGATATTCTTCCAGACAGTGATCTACCACTGAAGCTTGTGGAGGACAGCACTGCTTTTAGAGGGAAAGGGGATAGATACTAAGCCATCAACCACAGAGGTGTGAAGGGATCAGAACCACAGTAGGAAAGGGTGGTGAAGGTAATAGAAGAGAGAAACCTATTTTCTGCATATATTTCTCAGAGCTTTTAAAAGTTACCTTTTTTCTTACAAGGTATGGCTTTCTGGGTAGATGAGGGGGGACTATTTGGAAATGAAAGTGATGTAAAAACAAAAAATAATAAAAATTTAATTATCATCATCATCATCAATACTGATTAACAAACTTACCTCTCAGAGTACCAAAGTATTACCTAGAACAAATAAAAGAAATAAAGTTGTCCCGACCATAGAAATTTCTTTGCTATGAAAAACTAGTTGCATGCTAACTGTGCATTAATTATATAATTTTGGAGCATAATTCTTCATCACATGGAACCTGCGGCAAAACTGAGTAATAAGAGAGCTTTTTGAAAAGATGACCATGTTCAAAATTTCTACTAACTGCTTCTTTTAACAACTCTCAGTCTCATTAAGAAGCAGAAGTGACTGCTTTTGCAAAAACACAATCTTGGAGTATTTCTCAAGTTATATCATCAACTCTACCTTCAGGAATGAATAAAAAATCCCAAGGCTTCTACAGATTCTCTTACTTGGGAAATCCTTTAAAGTAGCTGTTAAAATAATTAAGCCAGTGTCCTCGATTTAATCTTTAAGGCTGACCAGCCAGCATTGAGTCACTGTAGTCTTCCAGGTCAGACAGGAAAAGAATTGACGTCGTTGCAAAATACCACTACGTAAATCTCCCTGAAAAAAATGGCAGCCTCGTGTACACAGTCGGGTAATCAGATGCCCTAAGCAACAGTTCCCTGAACAGGTGAGCTGAGGAACTTGGCACTTAGGGTTTGGGCCTCTAATGATGTCCTTGTGTAAACTGTCAAAGATCCATGACACACTTTCTCTGACATAACACATCCCACTGAGTTATCAAGATGTTTCCTCTGTCCAGAAAACCAACGAAACTATTAGGAATGATCATTTGGCACATGTTATACCCAAGGGACAAATACGGTAAGGGATGTTTCACACAAAAGGGGCTTCCACCACTGGCCAGCAATGTCAGTCTGTAACTAAAAACAGAGATATATAAAAATAAACTTGTAACTCTTCACCCTGAACAATGAAAATGTTTTCAAGCAAACCACACAATTTAAGCAGCTTAGGAGTTTTCCAGCTCCTTTCTCCAGCTTTTACTTTTTAAAAAGGAAAAACAAAACAGTAGGTCTGCTGATCTAGTAGCTTTGGCCTGTTAATTCTCAGCAACATTGCCCTCAAGAGATAAATGGTGAAATGGTTCTCCAAAAGGACCAGTTGTTTTCGTCTATTTTTCAATAAATAGAATAAAGATCCAGTACAACGTTAAGTTCTTTTAGGGCAGTGCTTTTCATTTTGTCCTTGGTAACCACCACACTTATCTAGGACGTAGTAGGTACTTAATAAATGCTTGTTGGATTGCTGAACTTCATAAATAACATTATTCGTCATTAATAAAAAAGTTATCCAATAAAGCATTTAAATACCTACTGCTATCCCAGGATTCTGTGCTAGGTGCTGAGGATACAAAGACAAAAATGAAATAGTCCTTGCCCTCAAGAAGCCTACCTTCCATTGAAGGAGGAAGCATGTACCAGTATGTACAAAACATATCACATAAAAGTCAAAATGCATGTTATGAACACTTATTGTAATTCAGAAAAATCAATGTTATTTTTGTGCCCAATTTCAGAGAAGTAAACTAAGGCAACTCATGATCCAAATAAAAGGAAAGGAAGATTAAGGCAATTCTCTGAATATTTTGAGTAAGACTTTATTATCTTTCTTTTTTTAAATTTTATTTAAATTTATTTTTAACATTCTTTTCTTTTTAAATTTTGAGTTCTAAATTCTCTCCCTCCCTCCTACTCCTTACCCTGCCCACTGAGAAGGCAAGCAAGATGATATCAATTATAGATGTGAAATATATTTCCATATTAGCCATTATTCCAAAACATATTTCCATAGCAGCTATGTTTTTTTTTTTAAAGCAAGAAAATAAAGTCAGAAAATCAAACTTCAGTTTGTACTCAGAGTTCATTAGTTCTCTCCCTGGAGGTGGAAAGCATGTTTTCATCATGAGTCCTTTGGAATTGTCTTGGATCATTCTATTGATCAGAGCGGCCAAGTCTTTCACAGTTGACCATTATTACAACATTGCTTTTACTACACACAATTATCTCCTGGTTCTTCTCTTTTTACTTTGCTTCAGTTCATACTGGTCTTCCTATGTTTTTCTGAAACCACCACCCCTTGTCATTTTCCACAGCACGGTAGTACTCCATCCCAATCAATGAGTATCCCCTTGATTTTGAATTCTTTGCCACCACAAAAAGAGTTGCTATGATATTTTTGTACATAAAAGTCCTTTCCCTTTTTCTTTGACCTCTTTGAAATACCAACCTAATAGAGGTATTGCTGGGTCATAAGATATCTACAGTTTTATAGCCTTTTGGGCACAGATTCAAATTGTTGTCCAGAATAGTTAGACCAGTTCACACAACTCCACCAGCAGTTCATTAGTATACCTATTTTTCCCTCACCCCTCCAGCATTTGTAATTTGTGATAAATGTGAGGTGGCACCTCCAAGTTATTTTCATTTGCCTTTGTCTAATCAATAGTGATTTAGAGCATTTTTTCATATGACTATAGATAGTTTAGATTTCTTCTTCAGAAAACTATCTGTTTATATCCTTTGACTATTTATCAGTTGGGGAGTGGTTATGATTTTTATAAATTTGAATCAGTTCTATACTCAGCATATATTTGAGCAATGAGGCCTTTCTCTGAAAAACTTGCTATAAAATTTTTGTCTATGGTACCTTGTTGGATTGCTGAACTTCATAAATAACATTATTTGTCATTAATAAAAAAGTTATCCAATAAAGCATTTAAATACCTACTGCTATCCCAGGATTCTGTGCTAGGTGCTGAGGATACAAAGACAAAAATGAAATAGTCCTTGCCCTCAAGAAGCCTACCTTCCATTGAAGGAGGATGCATGTACCAGTATGTACAAAACATATCACATAAAAGTCAAAATGCATGTTATGAACACTTATCGTAGTTCAGAAAAATCAACGTAGTTTCCCCAAATATATCTTTTAATTAGATCTATTTTGCTCTCACTTTGTCGGAGATCATTATTGCTTCTTCTGCCTTTTTTTACTTCAGCTGAAGCATATTAGATTCAGCTCCAAGCTCTTTATTTTAACTCTGTGTGTTTCTCTGTTTCAAGTAAGACTTTTTCCTTTATTTTTCTGAAAATATGTGGCAAAATCTTGAGAAATATTTTCTCCAAGACAGTTAATTGAAAAGAAAGAGCCCTGGCAGCAAGGTAATTTGAATAAAAGCAGGTTTGGTACCAAAGCTTTAGGTACTATTTTATCCATTCTCTATTTGAATTGACTGCTAGAGTCCTGGTCAACAAAATATTCAGAATTTTACCTGCATATATTCCATGTGTCACCATGTGTGAAATGAATCACAATTGTAATAGAAGCTGCCAAACAAATGGACATGGTCTGGTTAACCCCTCCAGGATATACCTTGGTAGATGGCTTCCTGTTCAAGAACGAAGGTGTTGTCAAATTCTTGGTTTTCCTCTTTCCTACTACAAATTCTAAGGAGAATTATTAATTACCTCCTTCTACCACTTCCATTCCAACAACTAGTTCCTCCTCCTTGGCAAGAATTAGATCCAGAAAAGCAGCTTCTTTCATGTTTTGAAGGATGAAAATATTGTCAAGATAAGAAGTTAACTTTGGCAGAAAAAGTACTCCTGCAGATGTCCGGATAATTGAAATCCCCCATCAGCAATATATCATACTCTGTGCATGGCTTAAGATCTACTTTCTGAACTCTTCATCTATCTCCTCTTTCTGTCCAGGTGGTCTATAGACCACCACCATAGCAATGATACTATTGCTTCTCCTTGTGCCTCCATTAAGCTTCATTCAAGTATTCTCACCTTTGACTACTAGATTTCTTCATATGAATAAATCCTCTTAATCTATGATGCTACTTGTAAAGACTTATAGAAACAGATAAAAACTGAAGTGTGAAGCAAGAAAAGAAACACCATTTTAGAAACATAGTGTACAACTAAGTGACAACCTTGTTCTTTTCTCTAGAAGGGGCTTTCCAGTTCATTAAACAGCCCTGTTGATCAAGCAGTTTACAAAAGAAACTTTTGAATCTCTCATGGGAAGTCCAACAATCAGCTTTCATTGGAGAGTAGAATAATAACCCCATTGGTCCAATTAAATGGCACAGAATGCTGCTGATTGGCTGTGTACTCTAAGCATACCTAAAAACTATATAAACCACATGTGTACAATTGAGTGGGGTTGAGAAGGAGAGTTGCCATCAGCAAATAGCCTCCCTTAGAACGGTAATAATTTGTTTTCCCTTCAGTTTGGCTATTCATTTTATTTGATCTCCAGTTTTTTGGACATGCCAGTAGGTGAGATTCTCCTTGGGATCTCTAGGAACACAGGCTCAGAAATTGCCCAACATAAGCAAAGCCAGGAAAACAAGATAAACTATGACTACAGCAATATAAATACAAAGAACAACCACAAAACAATCAAAAATTTAATGCAGGAAAATTGTATTATTTTTAAAAATTAGCTTAGTCTCAAAGGAGAAATATAAGAAGACATATTCTTTGTAGATGTAGGGTCCAAAGATATAAAACATCGTATATAACATCAGATTTTTTTTTTGATGTATTGGTTTTACTGAATGTTTTTCTCTTCTTCCTCTCTTCCTTTTTTCTTTTTTTAAAAAAATTATTTTTGAAAAAGTTCACAGTCTGCTTGGCTCTACTGGGACACTTTCATAGACTTTTATTCTCCCTACTCCACTGCCCCATATTAATCTCTGACTTCAGTCCATCCTCACACTATTCCTTCCATCAACAGCATGCTAATGAATTCACTGAATCTCCCAAAGGACCACACAAGGCACTTCCCAGCCAGGACAGGGACAGATCATGCTCTGGTGATACAATATTCTCAAAACAAAAATCCTAAACTCCCAGCTAGGTGTGTCCATCTGCAACCAGGCACCACAGAGGCCCCTTGTGCCACCTCAGGCTGCCACTATACCATATTTTCAACCCTGGGAGGTGATAGGTCTCAGAAGGTATTCATGAAGGCTGCTTTCAGCCCTTCTTCAGTGGTGAATGGGTCGCTCCCTCCACTGCTCAGTTTGGCTGACTCCTTGTAGGTGTTGGTGCCTCAGTTGGAGGAACAAATGCAAGATATCTCATATTTTAAGGAAACTGACCTGAAAAACAGATCAGGGAGATATAATTTAAGAATCATTGGACTACCTGAAAGTCAAGACCAAAAAAAAAAAAGTCAAGATATAAAATTTCAAGACATCATGAAAAAAAAAAAAACTTCCCAGACTCAGACCTTCAGAGAAATGTGGGAGGCCTCCTACTCCATCAACTTCAACATCAAACCAGTCACTAAGACTTGTTCTGTCAATCTCCACAACATTCCTCACTTTAGAATCTCATCCCCTATTGCAAAAAATTTCCTTCCTGGTCTCCCTGCCTCCAGGCTTCCCCCCCCCCAACTCAAAATCCACTCTGCACTCTGCTTTCTGGACCTTCCCACCTGAGCACCTGCTCACCCCATGCCCTCCATTTCTGTTCATGGAAATCCCACCAGCTCAAAGCCCCTTTTTCTGTGAAGGAACCACTGCAGACCTGAGCCCCTGAGCCCATGGGCATATATCTCCTAAACTTGTCATGCTCCACTTGGTGTTCTGCTTCAAGTACAAGCCTCATCTCTCTGCTAGAATAAAGGCAGCACTAGGACCTGGTTTCAGAAAGTTGTCGGGCTGAGGAAGACAAAGTAGAGGCATTCTGAGAGCCAGTGGATCTCTGTACCTCTTCTCCTTCAATCCTAGAAACTCTCACTCTCGGATTTTCATCAAGCATCCTTCCCCTTCCCTAGCTATAGTCAAACATGTTGGCTGTCCTCTCCAGTGATCTTCCAAGGAAAGATCAACTCCCTTTGTGCTCCCTTAGTCCCTGGGTCACAGATGGTGGGCCACTGATTGGGAAGTAACCCTGATTGGGAACTGGAGACTTCCAGGTGCTGCTTAAGGGATAAGTATTCTCAGGTTCTTACTACCCAGGTCATATAAAGAGGAATTCAAGCTTGACAGGTGAGAATCTAGTGCCTGAGAGGTATGTATTCAGAGGTTGACATTCTGTTGGTTATTTTATGAAGGAGTTAGTACCTACTAAGTGACCATTCAGAGGGAGTTAATACCTACTAAGTAACAACTTTAGGACTGGAAGTTCACTCCTGGGCACTGAGGCTCCTCCCCCTAATTCAGGATATAAAGGACCAACCCACACACCAGGATCCCAAAGCCAACAGGCTGAAGGCTACGCAGAACATCTGAGAGCTAAAGACTGGAGAGTTGACAAGGTACCTGGAGACTTCTGAAGATCTGGAAGCTGAGACATCTGGCACTCTGACAACATATCAAAATTGGTAAAGGTTGGACTCATTGCCCCACAAATGGAATCCAAGGGTATACCTAGAAATTGGGAGTCTAAGAAAGAGAAAGTGTTGGGCTCCTTCTCCTTTCAAACTGGAACACTCTGTGGCATCCAACCGTTACTGCTCCCCTCACAGACACCTCCCATTCATCTTCTCCAGCAGGAAAATGCTCAAGTTCCTCCAAGAGGCCCCACCAAGAACTTCCCAGACCAGAGGCACTCAGATTATGCTCAGGTGATCCAAGACCTTGAGTACAAGAAGCTAAATACCTGTTTGAAATTTGGAGTGTCCATGTGGAACTATGTTACTGCAGGGCCAGCCCAGGCTGACCTTGTGCGGTGGTTTAGCCCCTGGGAAATAGGACCAAGGACAGTGGCTGATGAGGAATACAGCTGGACTGTAGGTCACCTCCTGCTTCCCTTGGTAATTAGTCAGAGCCAGGAGGCAGCAATCACTAGGATTCAGGAGGCAGAAGCCTGTTCACCTCCCAGAAAGGCAGTCCTACAGCACCCGAACCAAAGATCTCCTTCCCTGCCACCTGTGCACTCACCCAGGCCACACTTGAAGACTAGGAGAAAACTCATCTTTGACTCTTGATCAGCCCCTTCCTTAGCCCCTAAGAAGACCCGCTGACTTAGACCATCAATGACTTTGTGACCTTGATTTCATCACTTCTCCTGACCAAGCCTCAGTTTTCTTTTTTCTCCAGTACAGGGCTTCTACTAAATGACCCTTGGGGTTCTGAACTGCTCTAAATCTATAATCTTTTATATTCTCATCTTTGAAATTTTGAAAATAAATCTCCCCATTGGGGAAAAACATTATAAAGTATTGTTCTCTTAGATGGGATGGGGGGAGGCGGAATACAAGGGGAAATCTAGACTATATAAAAACAAGATATCAATGGAATCTCATTTAAACACATATGTACATGCATATACATACATATATACGTATATATATATATATATATATTTCAAATGTTACTTCACTGTCCCCATTTATACATTGTGTTTCTTTTGAATAAGATATCTCTTTCTTTTTTTTTTTTAAATGCAATAAGGTATCTCTTTCTTAAGCCACATTTTAATTATTGATCCTATTTACCAGATCGCAGTAACATCTAAGGGGTTGAATTTGCCTAATTGAGTTAGTATCTCTAGTTTGCTTTGCTTGTTGCTTTGTTCTGAGGCCATGAGTTTTACTGTTCTCTTGCTTCTTTGATTTTTGCTTCTATTGACTTCTGGGTATTCCAGCTATGATTCCTTTTTCTATTTTGTGGCTCCTCTCTATAGTATGGTTTGTGGCTTTTTCTTTCCTTTTTCCTTCTCTTTTTAAAACCCTTTTCATTAGATTTGCTATATGCTTACCACTTAGCTATACAGTCCATCCCTACCCAGGATCCTGTCATTTCTATATTACAAACCGACCCATTCTCAGACACCATCTTCCTAACAAGCTGTTCACCTCTCAAATGTGCTTTGCTTTCGTGCATTTCTTGTCATTCATGGACACCCCTTATGCCTTTATAATATCCAATTTCTTGCCTAGAATTGTGTAATCTTTAGATGCTTTCGAGATTCCTTCTGGCTGCATCTTTTTTTGCCCACATGAATTGCCAAAATTAAATTGTAGTCATGCATTTTGACTAGTCTTGAAACATTCTCTGTCACCTCTTGGATACAAGGATGGGGAAGAGAAGAGGACTTTTCTGTTGTTGTTAGCCAATACTACTTGCCTCAGTACTTTTAGTCAGAAGTCACCAACGTCCACTATTCTTCTTCCTCTGATCATCAATGGATGATTTCTCAGGTAACAGCACTTTACTCTTGGAAGGACAAACAACAGACACTCCATTCTCAGTGTCTTAGCTCCATTTTTTTCCAGAAAAGGCTTCAAATTTGTCTTATAGCTCCAAAGGTTTAGTATGTGCTTAGCACAGTACCTGGTGCATAGTACGCATTTAATAAATGTGTATTGATTGATTGCTCCTTCTTTCCTTCCTCTTGTGTGTGATATTCTTCCACTTACCAGTTTCCTGGCATAGATGGTGATTTCTTCCCATCCTTTCAGGTTCTTTACTTCTTTCTTTGATTTTCCCACTTCCTGTTTTCAAAGGAGCTATTTATTATCTTTGATAATCTGAAATGTGGTGAATCATTCCTTGAGTACCTTCACATCCTCATCTTGAAGAGATGCCATCCCATACTGTGAGAGCAGATGGGAATCCCATGACCCTGGGTGACAGAAACATTGCATGCTAAGTGCAAATCACTTAAAATGTCTATTACCC
The DNA here is from genome assembly GCF_011100635.1 of Trichosurus vulpecula. Lineage (NCBI taxonomy): Eukaryota > Metazoa > Chordata > Mammalia > Diprotodontia > Phalangeridae > Trichosurus > Trichosurus vulpecula. Next base: position 267,928,225 of record NC_050573.1, on the reverse strand, counting down.
AGTTTTGAGATTCTCAGTCATTGTCTTTCATATTGCTTGTGGGTGATTACAAATTAATAATGATTCCACTTGGCAGCCACATTCAACTTCCTCTCCCCTTCCTTCACTGACCACTTATTTTGTTTCTTCAGTTTATTTGTTTACTTTTTCTTGTTTTTTTTTTCATACAAAGAACCTTGCCCTTATTAAATTCCTTTTCTTCTCCTTCAGTCTTTCCCAATCCTCTTCTTTCTTCAGATTAAATTCTTCTTCAGACTGAGGCATTCTCCTCCTTCTCCTTTGATTTAACTATTTGTCCTTCAACTTTTCCTCAATTTCTCCAAAATTCCTCCCCAAATTTAATGCCTATACTTCTTCACAATTCCACCCCCATCCTCCCAAATCATTTTCCAGTTTTCTTCTCCTCCTTCTTCAGCTCATCTTCCTTCTTGAGTTGACACACAATTTTTTCTATCAAAAGTATGTAGTTTTGAATCATATGCCTCTGGAACATCCAGCTATATGATTATGAGCAAGTAACTTAACCTCTGTGAGTCTCAGTCACTCATCTATAAAATGAGTGGAGTATTGCCTATCTCATATGAATGTTGCTGAAGTCAAATGAGATGCCATATATAAAGTGCTTATTTAAGGAGGTTTCTTTGGGCATGCTAATTTTGCCTAACATGGAAGCACCTTATATCCTCTATCACAGCCAGTGGGGGTAGCCTCCTTTGATTGGCTGCAAATCTGAAAAGGCTGCATCTCTGAAACTGGCCAGACTGAGAAAAAAAGCTCATTTTTCCAGTGCTCTCTTTTCTGCTGCTCACATAGGGTGAAGATCACAGTTTACCCAAACATAGCACAGTGCCATGGACTAAACCAGTAAGAAGGGAAGGACTTCCTTTTCCTGCTCTCCTCTTTTACCTCGGATCTGGGAAATGGGCCTAGTGATATTTCTGGTTTTTTCATTTCTCCTGGGGTTTTAGGGGTGACTAGATCTGGAAGTTAAGCCATATGTTCCAAATCTCAAAGCCTATATAAATGCCAATCATTGTTGTGATAGCTTCCTCATCAGCTTTCCCTTCTCCGGTGCAGGTATCAAAATTATCTTCCTAATGCAAAGGTATGCTGATTCTGGGGGGCAGGGAGGGGAAATAGATAATTCTGTGTAAAGAGCAGCTATTCCTTCAAGGAATGAGGAGCTGTCAAGTGATATAGCATCCATTAATAGTCAGAAGAAGAAGAGATAGTGATGGTTGATGACTCTCTACTTAGGGGGTGCTGAGGAAGATATTTGACCCGATAATGATAGAAAAGACTTGTCTTCTAGTGCCTATATCCAAGACATGACAGAAAATGTTCCAAGACTATTCAAAATGGCTATCTAAAATAGACAAAGAAAGGTTGAACACACACACACACACACACACACACACACACACACACGCACACGCACTTTGGTGTAGAAAAACATAAAATTCAGCAGAGATATAATCATGGAAAGGGAGGGAGAATAATAATAGGAGAGAATAGTCACAAGCAAAACAAACTTCCTGATCCTGTAATTTTAGTCACTAAAGGGTGGGGATGGGGTGGGGTAAGAACTAAAGTCTAAGGAAGTGCTCTGCTATGCCTTTCAGCCAACTAGGGCATGGCTGAACAAATTGTGGAATACTGTGGATGTTACTGTGCCTTAAGAAATGATGAAAGAGACAATTTCAGAGAATCCTGGGTAGTATACACTGATTCAGAATGAAATGAGCAGAACCAGGAAAACAGTTTTACAAGGCCAGCCACACTGTAGAGTAAAATAATTTTAGAAGACTTTAAGAATTCCAATTAAAGTAATGACCAACTGTATCTCCAGACCTATGACACACCCATTTACTCACCTCATAATAGAGATGATAGATACAGGGGAAGAGATATATGTTTTTGGACATGGCTATTGTGTGTAATTATTTTACTTGACTATGCTTATTTGTTACAAAGGGTTTTTTTTTTCTTTCATACACTCCATTACTAGGGAGGGAGACAGTGTTAGCAATGTTGGCTTAAAAAAAAAAAGTCCATTGTACCATTTTTTGAAAATTCACAGAAGGGAACAGAAGGAAGTTCAAAAGGAAGCAAAGCCAAGCAAAACAGTTTTGAAAGTAACATGTAAAATTAATTCCTTTTTTTTTTCAAAGCAAGTGATATGAAGTAAAGATTTACAGTTTCATAAAGAATGTATGGAAATGCCTTTTTCTAGTATTTAAGTCCAAAATTTTTTTAAAAAGCAAGATTTTAAATTAAAAAGAAAACTGGGCTAGTAACTATTCCCAGATTTGCCCCTGCTCTCTCATACCTCCAAGCATTCCAGCAAGTCAGTTTTCATGCCAGGAGTACTTGCTCCTCAACTCCCCTTCTTGAAATCCTTATTGTCCTCTATGGCTTAGTTCAAGGTCCTCCCTCCTCCATGAGATTTGTTAGCAAATTGTGTCTGGATTGCTTCTTTAGCCTGCCTTGTCCTGCCAGGTATCATGCTTATTTGTGTATATGTGCCATCCACCCATAAGACTGTAAGCTCAAGGGGATAGGGACTATGTTGTTTTCTAAATTCTTCCATCATCAGCATCTATCACATTGCTTACACAGAGTGGGCATTTAAGAAGTGTTTGCTGAATTTAACTTTCATGTATCCAGTCCCCACTATATCTTATAGAGCAAGTACAGTTGTACCTCGAGACTATTTAAATTAAGGGGACAATTTTATATAACTAACAATTGTGTAAAGCAAAGTAAAACTGTAAATTACACTATAGAAGGTATAAGAAAAATCAGCTTCTTTCAACTGACTAGATGCCTAGCTTTGAGAAAGTAATTTAAACTTTCTGGGCTTCAGTTTCTTTGTCTATAGTCTTTTTTCTAATAAGGGACCTTCTTACAGTTCTAAAACTTCTATTTTCCTAATTTAGATACAGTTTCTTAAGGGCAGAACTAATCATAGGATTTAGAATTAATAGAAATTATCTAATTTAATCCTTTCTTTTTGTAGATGAGGAAACTAAGGCCTACTCTAAAGGTATCATGGTGTGTTGTAGAGAGAGAGCTGGCTAAGGGTCCAGGAAGAGCTGGTTTCAAGTCCTGCTTCTGACATATACTGACTGAGTGACCTTGGGCAAGTCATTTAACTTCTCAATGCTCTGAGCAAGTCTCTAACATGATAAAGTTGTAGAGAAGGTGGCAACCTGCATTGTTAAAGGAAATTTCTTAATTTCTTCCCCTGGGAGCTCCCTATAAGATGAAATCACAAGTTCAGTTGCCTATCACAATCCTTATTTGATTCAGGTGCATTCAGCAATCTTCTTGCCCAGGAGTTTGACACCTCTTTATAGTGTGGAAAGGGGGATGATTTTTAATGAAGCTGGAAATATAGGCTGAGTTCATAAAGGCCTTTAAGACCCAAACATAGGAATTTACATATGATCCACAAAACAGCAAGAAACTACTGAACTTTATTAATAGTCGTGACTTGGTCAGATCTACTCTTAAGGAAAATCACTTTGGCCACTCTGTAAGGGCTCAACTGGTGTGGGAAGAGTAAGGAAATCAATTAGCAAGCCGTTTCAATAGTCTAGGCAAGAGGTGATGAGGGTATAAACTAAAGTGGTGTCTCTTTGACTAGAGACAAGAGATTGGATGCCAGAGATTTCAAAGAGATAGAAATGGCAAGATCTGGCAACTGATTGCATATGTGAAGTGAGGGAGAATTGTTGAATCAGGTTACAAACCTGAAAAACTGAAAAAAAATGGAAGAAATTTCCTGCAGAAATAGGGTAGTTTATTTTTTTCAATATTTATTTTTTTCCAATTACATGTAGAAATAATTTTTAACAACTTTTAATATATTTTTTTAAATTTTCAATTCCAGATTCTCTCCACAACTCCATATGTATTAGCCTCCTTAGGGAACCAAGAAGCCACATCAAGATGACTAGAGGCCACCAGAAAACTGTATCAAAGGAGGTACAGCTTGAACCTTAGCCTTCTGGGCTAATCAAATCTTAGGGAGACCTTCCTTGACTTTTTGATTGACCCACTTGGGAGGCTAAAGGAGAAATGCTGGTAAATAATGATTTTATCACATCCCAACTCCTTGGTAACAATGTCCTAAGAGTCTTCTGAGAGCAATGGTGTTAAACTCAAAGAAAAAAGGGGAAGATGGGAGCTAGGAGCACTAAACTGCATATAAAGATCCCTGTGGCACATATTAGTTTAGAAAACCACATGTTAACTTTATCTATGTACTTCTAGTTTTATTTATTTTGTTAAATATTTCCCAATTACATTTTAATCTAGTTTGGGCTATACTGGGGAGCGTTCTGAGACACATGTGGCCCATGGGACCCTCCACCATTTAAATGGCTTTAGAGATTTTACAAAAACGATACTAATTTCTGAATGTGAGAAACCTGGCATAGGCTGTATTGGGGGATGGGTGAGATGCAACTTCTCAAAGAACAGTAAAAATAAAATAGAAAAAATATCAAAAATTTTAATGGCCCCTTCAGTGACTAAAAAGGTTGAAGAGAACAAAACCTCCAAGATTCCAAGCTTTGCCTCCCCGCTTCAGAAAGACTAAGTGCCAGATCTCAATGACACAGTCTATGTGAGAAATGATACCAAACCTTTGCAGTGCACAGTGGGTTTTCTGATGTAAGGCAGTGATTTTTAGTAGTAGCAGTATCAGGAACATCAGGGCCATAGAATGGAAGATGATACCTCTAGCATAATCGCTGATTCTTCATAATGGGCTAGGTCACCTATAGTAATGTAACCAAGAGGTCATTTCCACCAAAACTTCCTCCTTTTTCAGAGGTACATCAGAGAAATGATAGCGAAATTTTCTCATTTAGAAGGACTGCCCCCTTCTTCCACAGGGACTAAAAAAGGACTTCCTTTCACCTTCATCCACAAACTCTGGGTTATACCAAGTCAGCTAGAGGATCCCCTTTTTTCCAGGTAAAAGCCCATTCACCATAGTTATATTTCAACAGTTTTACCTCTCCCCATGCTATTAGAAAACAAGGCAATACCCAACACTACCCCTTTGTCCCCCCAATCCCTTTCTGCGAAGGAGTTGTCTGAACCATCCCAGGGAAGAAGCATGCCACCTGAAGGGAATCTGTGCTATGAACCTTCTGATAGGGTAAGGACCACACGACAATTCTATGCCAAGGAAGGAATTAGGAAAGGCCAGAGAAGGTCAGCCCAACTTATGTCCAAAAGCAGTCTATTCTTATCACGTAAGTCTTCTGCAGATAAGATCCTAGAAACCACTAGACCAGAGAGTCCTGCCCCTTCCTGGGTTATTATTAATTCATCACAAACATGGCTTCTGAGAAAGAGGTCACCTGACCTGGGCAGTTGATGCAGTCAACCTAGGAATGATGATGCAACTGTTAACTAGCAGGAGCAAGCCTTTGCACTGGGATAAAAGAACAGGGCCAATTTAAGGACATGTAAAAGGCCGCTTCAGCTGGGTTTGTGCTCTGACAAGCAAAAGGTGTCCTAGTGGCCAGAAATGGCTGCCTTGTCCTTAGACAGGAGGATCATATGTTCTCATGTCTAGCACAAGGCATCAAAGCCCCCATATTCATATTGTCAATAGATACACTTCTCAACCTCCTGCCATTCTTATTATAGTTCCAATCTAATTATTTAGATCACCAAGAACATATGATATCTCTGATGAGTGCTGACATGACCCACAAGCAACTGCATGCTGTGAGAAGCATTGGCAAAATTCTTCAATCCATTCTGATTTCAAAGAGGAAAGCATTTGATTCTCCATTTCTGTGCTCTCCAAGCCTCAGGTCACTTAGCCAGACCTGTGGTCATTAGCCATGCATCAGTATAAATAAAGATATTCTCTACTCCATCCCTTAAGACTTTCACATGCTGGCCATGCATTCTGAAGTTCAGCTCACTCAGATGATTTACCAGGACCCCTATTCCCAATGCTATCCCCTGTTACTGGATGAGATTACTGACTTCTGAAGTCTCACTGCATATGCCTCTCCGTTGCAGATGGAGCCAGAGATAAACCAAGTCAAAGTGTTCTTCAGAAACCAGGTGCATGGAAACAGGAAGCATGTTTCCAGGACCTGAACTGGAAGTCTCAGCCTCTGCCAGAGTTGCTACCTGTTTGTGAATCACACTTAACATTGGAGGGACCCAGGCAAGCACTATTATTTAGAATACATTATTTCTACTTAACAATTGAGACCTCTTGTGCCCTACCCACATTGTTAGAAGGGCCATCTTGTATCACCCGACTCATGGTAGGCAACTCTGGACTATAGGTGATTGTATCACCCTATGTCTTCTGTTTGGTAATGACTGGGGCCAAGTAACAAAGGAACAACCATTTGTGAAAAGTAGCTTCAGAAGCCTATAGGTCACTTAGTCTGGCCACTCCCTGGTACCTGTCAAAAGCTCCACTCAGCCTGATCTTTATGAATAGAGACCCAAAATATGGGTCTGCAGAATGATAAGCACCCAGATCTGCGGATGTCTTGCTTTAGCTCTTCTGGAGCCATAGCCTGTTCTGAACCCTGCTTGCAAGAGGCAGATTTGTGGATATCTTGGTAAATGAGGGCCATCAAGATTCTTCTACTAGAGAATTCAGGTTTTCCCAAACCATAAGTACAATAAACCTCTGGGCTTTTAGACTGTGGGAAAGCAAGTGTCAATAAATTATTCCAGACTATACCTTCTATCATCTGAGTTTTCCCTACCCAGTGTATCACACCAAACTTGACTGACACCTAGATTTTCTTAGGATTGATTTCCCACCCTTTGCCTCTCATATGGGTCACCATCTAATCTTAGGCTTCAGCCACCTTGACCTTGCCCAGTATGGTTAAAATTTTATCATTAATCTAGTGGTGTGCATTAAAGTCCTCAAGAAAGAAAGCCTCTTTTAGGTCTATGTCCAACAGAATGTGGCAATTTGAAGGAAACTGAAGGTAGCTCTGGAGAAAGATGATTATACTAGACTCCTTTCCAGGTGAAACCAAACTATTCCTGACTAGCTTCAGCCACAGGAACAGAGGGAAAAAGCACTGATAATGTTGATATCACCAAACCATTCACTCTGACAGATGTTTACTCACAAGAGATTATGATACCCCTTTCCTCCAACATCTGCCCTCTGTAACCCCATTCCCCAGGATCCCAATGAGCCTGAGGATTTAGGGGATTAGCTTTAAGCTTGAGGGGAGCTGAAGGCCCTCTGCTGCCCAGGTACTTGATTTCAAAGTACAATTTTACTAGCACCTTCATAGGCCCGCCATCAATTGCTCTCTTACCAACTAATCTTTTAGGAGCCACACCGAAAGCTCCCCTGTGGGGGTGGTTATCGTTACCCTAGTGGGTTGGGGGTGCTATGCCTCCTCAACTCTATGAATCTCCTGCTCAAATTTCACCAGTTCATAAACCCACATTCACACCTACCTAGGTGTGTGCCCAGAAACCACAGCTAGAATCTAAAGTGTCTTGGGTGGATTTCACCCAGAAGGCAGGACCTAATTGCCCACAAAGCAAGCTCGTCATAGAGTGGTGCAGGCTTGGAGGTAGAGAAGAGATTTTAGCTATCAAACTCTTTTTCTTTGAGAACTCTATTCCTTTCCTTTGTAGATAACCATGATGGACCCAGCAGCAACAAGAACCCACAGAACCCACAACTCCTCATCCCAACTACTTAAAATTAGGACAAAGGCCAGTCACCATGTGGAGTGTGTGATTGATTCATATCATCTGCAAAAATAAATCCTCAGAGAAGTTCTCCTAGCCAACAAACCTCTGCTGTGGAGACAGGCTCCTAGTATTGAGAGAGCCTAGCATTGCCTTCCCTGGGACAAACCTTTCTAAATTTCTCTTACAACCTCCCCTAGTTCTTTGATATTGAAAATCCCCCTACCTCCTGCTCCTTCTATGGAAGGAAGAAAGCAAACAAGCATTTATTAAGTATCTACTGTGTGCCAGACCCTATGCTAAGCACTTTACAATTAATATCTCATTCTATCCTCACAACACCCTGGGAGGTTGGTACTATTATTACCCATGTTTGACAGTTGAGGAAACTGAGGCAGACAGAAGTTGAGAGATTTGCCCAAGGTCACACAGTGAGTAAGTTTCTGAGGCTAGATTTGAACTCAGGTACTCCTGACTCCAAGCCAGGCATCTCCTTAGCTACCTAGCTTAAGAAAACATTATCCTCCTGAGAACAGCTTTCTTACCATCACTTCCCACTTTCTCTTTGCTTCTCTCAGTGTCATGTCTCTTAGGGCTCTGATATCACCATGAAGCAGTGAAACCTTTCTCTTAGGGAAAGTCTTTCCCAGGAGAGGCCTGTGGGTTCCTGTCTTCATTTGCAAAGTCTTCTTGACTGTATTACCAGCTCCTTTAGCTGTTATTTCATAGTCCTTAAAAATCAAGAGGTCTGTCTCATAAGTGCTGAATGTGCTGGGCCAATTGACTTTCAGTCTCATTCTGATGGCAGTGTAACTTCTTCAGGAATAATAAAGAATTCTAGAAGCCAGTGGGTAGGCCACGGATTTATAATCTTTCTCATAAGTTGTTTTTCAGTTTTATTTTACCCAGAAGTGGGAATTAGGCATTAGAACAGCCAAGGATCAGACCAAAATTTGAACCACCTCAGAGGGCAATTTGGCATTTGCCCAGAGTTCTGTGGGGTTAACTCAACTTTCTGTGTTCTTCTAATGCAGAAGAGGCAGGAGTCATGGCCTATCAACATTGGAAACTGGCATTAGTGGCCTAGCAACACATACATTTCCAAACCTGCCTTGGGAAGGTTGTCAAACCTGCCTGCAATCCTGTTGGGTAAGTGGTAGATCTCTCTAGCTAGAGCTGAACCATCCTGGTTAACCGGGTAAGCATTCATAGATAGCACTCCTCAAAGTTGTGCCACTTACTAGCTAAGTGACCCTGGTGAAGTCACCTTACTTAACACCTTTGGATTTCAGTGTCTTCATCTGCAGTAGCAACAACTATAGCTAACTTTTATTCTAGAAGCAAGTAGCAAAAGCATCATTACCCTCATTGTACAGAAGAGAAAATAGATTCAGAGAGAGAATAGGTGAATTTTCCATGGTTTCTTAGCCAGTCAGTGTATGAAACAAGGTTCAACTCTAGGTTGCTAGGAGCCTAGGTGCCCCCTCCAATGTTCATTCTATTAAACCCTCCTGCCTCTGTAAAATGAAAGATTTGCCTTTGACTCAGAGATTCCACTGTAGGGCATATTTTCCTAAAGAGGTCAAGGACAGAAAGAAAGGTTCCAAATATGCCAAAATTTTCATAAGAATGTTTTTTGTGGTAGCAAAGAACTGGAAAAAAGTGAGTGCCCATCAACTTGAAAATGGCTAAACAGGGTGTTGTATAAGAACATAATGGAATATTATTCCACAAGAAATGATAAATTCATAAAACCATGGGAATATTTATATGGACTAATGTAAAGTGAGGTAAGCAAAATCAGGACAACAATCAATACAGTGATCACATGAAAGAGGGCAGGACACATCTGGGAATTACTGCGATATAAAAACAAAAGTCATCGATTAAAAATTTGAAAAGAAATAAAAGTATAAATGAGGAGTATGAGCTAAATCTAAGAGATCTAAGATCTCTTCCTCAAATATTAATTTGACAAAGTGTTAGAGACCCATTCTACAAAGGACTTGAGACAACAGCTTATAGATTAGTAATTCTTTCTGTTTAAAAATGGAACACATGACCAGTGTATATTTTTTTAAAAAGGAAATCTAAGAGTACCTCAAAGGACCAGGCTATGTGCATTAACCCTGTACATTTTCAAAAATATTCATAAGGTTAAAAAAGTAGATAGTATAGAAAATTTTTTATTTCAAAGTAAAATTATAATATTTTTGAATTGATTGACTTGCCTGGTGGTTACAGTGTTCAAGGTCTTTTAAAGAGAAGGCAATAGAACTAAAGAAAGCTAATAATGAATTTCTAAAAACTTCCCTGAGACTGCCCAAATGCAAAAACTGAGACTCTGAAAAGTTAATATTGTCTGAAATGGCATGTTCAAATCCAGGTCTCCTGGTCCAGTGCTCTAATCAACACCTCATGATGCCACTCATACCAGAATGCAGGTAATAGCTATGATTTCATCAGTACGGAACTCTGTCTTTAATTTTCTATGTCTTATTAGAGGAAAAATCCTAAGTGTTGCCTCAAACTTAAAGAGTTTACTTGCTCCCAGGGTCAAATAGTTAGTGTATGGGAATGAGAGAATGGTTTGGGATTTGAACCCAAGTCCTTCAGAATTCAAGCTCCACATGCTGTCTACCTGACCTCTTATACATAAAAGAAGTCACCATTTCCACACCGTATACTTTATCCTTTATATCCAAAAATTTGTTTTGCTTGACTAAGAATATTTATTAAGAGAAATTTATTTTTCTTTTCTTTTTCAATGGTGTGGAGGGGAGATATGGAAGGAAAAAGTTTCTGTTAATTTTAAAAAATAAAGAGGTAGGGATTGCTGAAGATGTGAAATGTTACATACACCTTCAGATGAAGTCATTGTATTATTAGTTTTACTAGTTCTAGTGTTTTTATTTTGTTACACGTTTTACAAGTTTTTAATGTTTTATTTTGTTATAAGAGACCTCTCATGAAGTAGAAGTAGTCTGTAATGTAATATAAAAGCAAAACATATCAATAGCATTTAAATATATATTTATATCTGTAAAGTCCTTAAGAATGAGAAATGACCTTAGTTATTTGTCTTCTTCCCAATAACTTTTTGAGAAGGCAGCAAGTTTGGAAGGGGGCTATAAAGTAATTTATTGGAATATAAAGTAATTTATTATTAGTAACAACAGCATTTATGTAGTACATTAAGGTTTGCAAAGCACTTTACATAAATGATCTTATTTGATCCTGACAAAACCTTGGGATGGAGGTGCTATTTATTATCCCTATTTTATAGATGAGGAAACTGAGGCTGATAGAGGTTAAATGCCCAGGGTTACACAGAATTCAGATTCCAGTCTAGTTTGACTCCAAGTCAGGAACTTTGAACTTTAAGTAAGATATCTTCGAGACTATCCATACAATCCTCCCAGGCCACACAAAAATGTCCCCAGAGATCACTCTCAGATAGTCCAGTCTTGTCTGTGGAGCCAAATAATTCAAAACCCAAACCCAAAATTTTAGCAATTGCCACTGTGACAACCGCCTCTCCCTTACTGTAATTCTGGAAGCAAAGAGCAGGTACTGGAGGGGGGAGAAGAGAAAGAATAAGAGGAAAACAAGAAGGTTGAGGAAAATATTTGGTCACGCAAGCATTGTGTGCTGGTAGAGTAAATTAAAGCTGATCTCTAAGAACAAGGATGCAAAGCTGCCTTTCTGAATGGGTATTATGTCCTATCAAAGACTATTGTCTAGCAGAGCCCATTTCTAACAATGCCTCATTGTGGCCCTTGCTAAGACTAGTTAGTTAAAGTCCAGTTTTCCAAACCCTTTCCTACATTTTCAGGGCCCTCCAGGGCTGGCTGCACACATGGATATTTCTGCTCCTACCAACTCAGGCTACCAACCTGCAGGGCTGTGTAAGTAACGAAGGTTTATGCGATTGTTGGATCTAATGCCTGGAACATTGGTTTGATTTCTCTAACCCTGAAGATTTTGTTCTGCCCAGATTTAGGGAGATGGTTTGAAACAGATCTGTCCAAGGGAATTTTCAATCTAACATCTATTGCAAAACTAGGCAGCCACCTTTGGACTCAAAAGGAGATTTAACCCAGATAGATTGAAGATGCTTTTTCTGGAATACTTTGCTATCAATCCATGAATGGATTGAGATTTCTGCTCGGAAAAACAGTGATATGACAACTTCAAATGCTAGCCAGGATTTTGTTTTAGAGGAGGTCCAAATTAGTTATTTATGATTCAGGAAAGCTTAAAATCAGAGAAATATTGGCACTACTGGTGTTAAGATGTTTCGGAGATGTTCAGACTTTGTGTATTACCAGGAACTGTGGTGGTATTTGAAAATGGAGCATCTGCCAAATAACTAGATATTTTAAAATAAACTAGGTATTGTAGTGATGTCAGATTAGTGGCAGGAGTGATGAGCTTTCTCATGGACAATTTTCAAATTGCTGTTGAGGCTGAAGACCTATAATTGGACTGCTTTTCAGGCCAGATTCTAAATTGGGAAATTGGGTGTTTCTCCAGAAAGGCAAGGGAAGGAAGCTCAAAGTGGTCCAGAAAAGGTGTTTTTTTTCCTGTAATCCCAGTAAACAGTGTAAGCACATTCTCTTTGCTTTTTTATTCTTAGGACAGGTATTTCACAGTCTGCTGCTTCCACGTCTCCTTAACCCCATTACTTTGCTTTTTTAAATCTGTTTTTATTTGCCTGTCTGTATACGTGTAATGTTGCTCTCTGATAGAATATAAACTCCTTGAGAACTAGAATATAAACTCCTTGTCTTTTTGTCCTGAGTGCCTGGCATTGCAGTACTGGGCGCATAATATCTGACAATTAATGCCTGATATTTAGTCAATGCTGGTTAAATGCCTGAACAACATAGCAATAACATCTATTTGCACAGTGCTTTATGTTTCCAGATACTTTAACTTGTGAGACTTTAACTTGTGAGGTAAGACAGCTAGCCATATTATCTATATCTCATACCTTGGTTTTCTTTGCCCAAGATCCCAGGGGAAATTAGAATTCACATCTCTTCTCCCCTACCTAATCTAACAACAAGATCTAGATGCTTTTTGGGGATCTCAAATCCATTAAATAGGCCACTAGATCTTGGGTTTCTTGAACTAATCTTTAGCAGAGGTGTTTGGATAAAAGCTACAATTTCCTTTTAGTTATCCAATCACAGGTCATATGTCTGGCATGGAACAATCTAGAGAGATGCATTGGTGGCCCTTTCTGGTGAATTCAAAGAAAATGAGCTCAACCAACTCATGATACTCTTTTTCCTTAATTGTTCTTTTATCATATTGGAGTTGTTTTACAATTCCACCTTTTATAGCCAGGAAGGCTAGAAATTGGCTTCCCATAACTTGTCAGAGTTTTATTTCTTCCTTTTCTCAACTCAAGCCCAAGCCAGATCAATCATTGACTTGGGGAGGTGGTTCCAACACAGGACATGACTAGCACTGATAATCTGCTTTATCCCAGCAGGGAGCCCATTGATTCTAAACTCTTTGTTAGGGAGGGAGATCAGCTACTCTAAGGTGGGGGACTTGATGGGAGCCAAAGAGAAATAAACAAGTCTTCTGGCTGGAGCCTTTGACCAAACTTCCTCTTCCATATTGAGAAGACTTTGGAGGGCAAAAATGTAATGTCATTTCTAAAGGCTATTCAAGTCTTCCTAAGTCATACCGCCTGCCTAGTTTGTGATGGGGGGAGGGGTGGGGGGGCTTTTCAGGGATTTGGAGGATTCTAGTCTCTCTTTCTTCCTCTCCTCATCATTTATCCATGAAATGAATGAAGTAGCATCTTTTTAGGTTAAAGCCACTCCTCAGAAATTTCAGTTAGCAATTAGGAAGGACAGGTGAATATCATGGAATATGTAACTCATGGTCCAGGAGAAGAAGCACTGGGCTTGAGAATTAGGAGATCTGAGTTCTGGTTTTGGCTGTGCCACCTAAGTAGCTGTATGATAGTGACCAAGTCATTTACCTACTCTAATGTTCTTTTTCTTCATCTGTAAAATGGGACAATGTGGTATAGGGAGCATTCAGTTAGACCCAGGTATGCCATTTACTTACCATGTGATATCTGGAAATTCTTTAGAGTTTCACTTATCTTATTTGAATGACAGCTAGGCGGCTCAGTAGATAGACTATCGGGCCTGGAGTCAGGGAGACTCATCTTCATGAATTCAAATCTGGCCTCAGACATTTACTAGCTGTGTGACACTGGACAAGTCATTTAACCTTGTTTGCCTCAGTTTCCTCATCCTGTAAAGTGACCTGGAGAAGGAAATTGCAAACGACTCCATTATCTGCCAATAAAACCCCGATATGGGGTCACAAAGGGTCAGACACCATTGAAAGGACTGAACAACAATAGGTACCTTCCAGCTCTTAAATTCTGGAATCCCATGATTTTCTCAAGCTCACACAACTAGTAAGTTCCAAATCCAGGATTTGAAGCAGATCTTCTGTCTAAGTCACCTATAATGGAAAGATATTTGGAGTCAGAGGAACTTGTTTCCCTTACTTAACAAGTGTATGATGTGAAGCAAGTCACAAATTCTGTGGGCCTCAGTTTCCTCATTAGTAAAATCTGGGGGTTGAACTACATATACTCTCTAGAGCTATGATCCTATGATGTCTAAGGCCCCATCCCAGTCTGTTCTTTCCACTAGGCCACAACTGCTTCTAAACCTAGCTGATGCATTTTGAGTGTAAGATCCATATAATTCATACAATTCTGTGTCCTGGTATGTATGTATGTATGTATGTGTGAATGAATGAATGGATGAATAGATGAATGAATGAATGAATGAATGAAAAAATATTAAGCACATGTGCAGAGTTGGAGTGCTGCAAAATACTGGGTATACAAACAGAAGTAAGAAGTTCCCTGCTCCCAAAGAGCTCACGTTGTAATGATAATACTAATTAACATATAGAGTACTTGCTAAGTGCCTGGCACTAGGCTAAGTGCTTTAAAATTGTCATCTCATGTGATCCTTACCACAACCCTGGGGAAGGTAGATGCTATTATTTTCCCCATTTTTCTGAAGAGGAAACTGTGGCTGAGTGATTTGCCCAGTCACACAGCTAATAAAGATCTGAGGCTGGATTTGAATTCTGGTCTTCCTGGCTCCAGAGCTCTATCTACTGCACCACCTAGCTACTAATGGGGTACACAACTCATGAAGGTAGCTGCTAGCCAGATAGAAAGGTGTCATAGGTCTTTAGGGTGCATCGTCTTTATAATGTCATTTCCATAGATAAAATGCCAGTGTCTGATGTTGCATTATTTGACAGTACAGGGACTTTGGTGGTGAAAACTTTCTTTTCTGTGTCTTCCGCAGCTGTGCTGTAACTCTGCAGAAGTGGCCAGGCCACATCTCCACAGGGGCTGCTTCTCCAGATGAAGGCTGTGAATTCCAGGTTGGAAGCTGGTATGGTATTTTGGAGGGTAGGTAGTGCTCTTACTCCCGAGCCTCTCGAGTTAAGGATCCTGGATTGTCTCTATGTCCATGGTACTGCTCCATGTTCAGCTTATTCCTAGTGAAACTAAGAATAGTTGCTTTTTCTCTAAGTTCAAGGTCTTTGATGATTTCAATTTTTTTAAGGGAAAAAGAATAGAAATGGTTCATTTGAGGCTAAGGATCATATTTTGTTAACATATCTATGTGTAATGAGATGGGAGAAATACAGGTTTTGTTCTTTTTACCAGTTTTAGTTGAATGTGTAAGTTCTCCTGAAACTCTGTCTCTATGTCTCTGTTAACCCTCACACAGTGAGGCGACAAAACCCTCCAAGGAAACAATGTCTCTGCAGTCAGTCTATCCGGCATTTCCTAAATCCTGCTGTGCTATTTTTGCAGGTACTAAAGGAATCAGGTTAAGGAGTATCTTTAAGGTTATCTAAGCAGTAGGCTTAAGGATTCATATCTAAGCTTTATGAAGCATTTTCTTGACCATATATGCAGCAGTTCCTCCTTTCCCCCCAAACCCTAGCCCCACCTAATTAATGATTGGACAAGCCAAAGTAATCTGTACTACATTTGTCCTTAGTCTAGAGGTTTTAGAATAGGTCACTTTACAGACTCAGGGTAAGAAAATCACTCTCATTGTGAGCCTTCATATGGGGTTCCTGGGCACTTGATATTTCTAGAATGTTGATGTCAATTCAAGCCAAAAAGTGTAAGTTAAGTGCTTACTATGTGCCTGGTAGTGTGTCAAGCTTTTGGTAATACAAATACAAGTAGGAAAAAAAAGTCTCTGACCTTAAGGAGCTTACATTCTAATGGAGGAAGACAACACACAAAAGAGATCTGGAAAGGGGGTTGGGTAGGAGGAAGAATGGTAGAGAAAGAAGCCTAAAAGTCAGGAGTAGAGCCCAGAGAAGAATGAAGTAGTGAACATGGCTGGCCTGGGAACATTCCTTAAAATGGAGGTTGCAGGCAGAACTGTACATCTAAGAGGTAGCGGTTAAATACCTGGTGGTAGGATGACCAGGAAAATCTTTACCCCGAACTGGGATTGTGTTTAAAAACCAAATGTAGAAGGGCAGGCCTCCATGTGATTACACACACACACACACACACACACACACACACACACTTTGTTCCAATGGTCGGCTAGTACAACTATATGCTATTCTTTACTCTAGAATCTCTTATTCCCCTGGCCTGTTGTCATTACTATCCTGCCAAACCAAAACCTTGAGATAACCCCTACCATCCAGCTTCTCAAAATGGTTACTAAAGAAAATCACAGACTAGTAGGTCTCTACCAGTTTATTTTATCTAATCTTAACTGGGCCTTGAAGGCTGTAAATAGGACCTCACCTTTATAAATAGAGGCCATTAATGATAAGCTCTCAAAATCCCACACTATGCCCCATTTTCTCCCATTTCTTTCAGTCTTTGAGGAATAGATGGCTTTTGTCAGTTCCAAGGCCAATCCCTCTATTACTTGGGTTCTTGATCTCATTCCATCCTGTCTTCTCTAAAAGGCCCTTGGGTCATTTCATCTAAAGTCTATCCTTATCCCTTAGTTGCTTCCCTGACCCCTTCAAACATAAGGGGTCTCCACCACCCCTAAAAATCCCCTTGACCCTGACATTCTCTCAAGCTATCAATTTTGATCTCTCTTTAACAAAGTCTGAGAATGTCTTGTCCATATTCCTTGCCTCCACTTTACCTTGCACGTACTACTCAAACATCTTCCAATCCAGATTCTGACCGCACCATTTTACTAAAACTGGTCTTGCTGAGGTTGTCAATAATCTCTTAACTATTAAATCCATGGTTGACATTGTCAACCATGCCTACCCTTCCTCCTAGACACTTTCTCCACTCTTAGCTTCTGTGGCACTGCTGCTCTGTCTTAGATTTTCCTCTTTATTTGGTCAACTTCTTGTGATATGGTAGAAAGTGTTAGCGACTTTAGGGTTCAAATTCCCACCTCTGACATTACCTGTATGACTTTGGGAAGGCATTTATTATCTTGGACTTCAGTGTCTTCATCTTCAAAGGAGGGGCTCAACTAGATGGCCTCTGAAATCCCTTCTATCATGACCCTTTGCTGCATAAATATTGGTGCTTCCCAGGACTCCATCTTGCACCCACTTCTCTCTTTACATTATCTTTCTTGTGGTTAGCTCATCAGCTCCCATGAGATCAATTCTCCTCTCTATGCATATGATTTCCAAATCCATATATCTAGGCCTAATCTACCTCCATATTGCCAAATCTTGGCTGCATATCTCTACCTGTGTATCCTATAAACATCTCAAACTCAACTTGTCCCAAATGGAAGTCATTTCTTCAAAACCCTTCCCTATATCTGTTGAGGGTACCAACATCCTTCCAGTTGCCCAAGTTCATAACCTCAGTCATGCATACTTGACTCTTCTTTCTTCCTCATTTCCCCACTCAAGTGATAAGTCTTGTGGATTCTACTTCCACATCTCTCACATCCATCCTCTTCCACTTATAGTTTAGGCCCTGACCACTTGTGTAATTCCTTCCTAATTTACGTTTTAAGACCTGGTCACTTCTTATATAATTCCTTCCTAATTAGTCTCCTTGCTTCCAGTTTCTTCCTCCGTCCACCACTCAGTTGCCAAAATAATCTTCCTAAAGAATAGATCCAACCATGTTATTTCCTTCCTCAAAAATCTTCAGTGGTTGCCTATTGCCCGTGAGTTTCCCAATGAATGCTCTCCATGAGCTGGCTCCTGCCTATCTTTTCAGCCTTGATTTATATTATGCCCTTTCACATACTCCACATTGCAGCCAAATTGGATGACTAGCTGTTCCATAAAGGTGACATGCCACCTCCCATCTCCATGTCTTTGTACAAGCTGTACCCCATTCCTGGAGTCTTTTTCCTCCTCACAGTTGCCTCTTAGAATCTTCTCTTCTTTTAAGATTTAACTCAAGTGTCACCTTCTGGAGACCTTTCCTGATTTTCCCCAGGTGTTAGTACAGTCTTCCTGCAAAATATACTTTGTATTAACTTATCCGTGCACATATTATATCACCCAGTGGAATGTAAACTCCTCTAGCCCAGGAAGTGGGGATTTTTTTGTTTTGTTTTTTTAGGAAGGAAGGTAGGACAATTGAGGTTAAGTGACTTGCCCAAAGTCGCACAGCTAGTAAGTGTGTCAAGTGTCTGAGGTCGCATTTGAACTCAGCTCCTCCTGACTCCAGGGCCAGTGCTCTATTCACTGCGCCACCTAACTGCCCCTGTTTTGGGTTTTTTTGCTAGCTATTTTTTTTTTTTTGCATTTGTATCCCCAGCCCCTAGCAACATAGTAAGTGCTAAATAAATGCTGGTCGACTTGAATTTGTTTTTAGCAAGAATTAGCCCTCCCTTCAGCACCCTTCCTTCAGTGAAATCCTCTTGGACAAAAATTTTACTAACAAAATTAGTAAATTTATTAACAAAATTAGTAAAACAACTAATTGCTTCAGAGATCTGTCTCTGATCACACTAAACTAGTGCTGATTGAATTGAGAGGTTTTTTTTTTCCCTAAGATGAAAAGTAAAAGAAAATTTTGTATCTTAAGTAATGAAAACTACCAGGTTAAAGCAACACTAAGATTTGGTTTTTTTCCTCTTGTAACTTGGCCTTTAAAAATAAAAACCTGGAACATCAGTTTAGTTAAATACAAGGAATTCCTGGGTTCTTAATGTCTTTATTACCCGTCCTAATTCTTTGCCAGTTTATTCCCTCATTCTTTGCCTTTCTCCTTTAAAATCACATTTCAAACCTCACTCTATCCTGCATTCTTTGAGGACTAACTACTGGTGTGATATTGTGTACCCATGATCAAATTGCTGGCATTCTCTGACTCTCAGTTTCTTTCCCTATTTCATAAGGTTGTTGTAAGGTTCAAATGAGATCATGTTGACAGGAAGAGAAAGGAAACAAACCCCTCTCTCTGTTCCCTTGCAAAAGATCATATTTCTTCCTTCACTAAAATTTGTTTCCATTCTCTGCTCATTTCTGTGGCAAGCGATCACCCGACAGATTCCTAATCCCACAAAACACAAATAATAAAGTAGGAAAACTGCTAGCTTCTTTTCACATCTGGCTAAGGTATTCAATCTACTAAATTCAACTAAACAAATATTCTCTAAGTACTCCCTGTGGTCCATAGGCTGCCAGGCAGCAAGTGAGAAATAGGGAGGCTAGTCCTATAATGATAAGAGCACCAGCACCAGCATCAGGAAAGACTTGGGTTTGAATTCCACCTCTGACCCTTCCTCATTGTGTCACTATGGAAAAGCCATAAAAGCCCTCAGAATCTCTGCTTACTCAGCTGTAAAGTTGTACCGATTGTGCTTACCTCCAAAAGTTGCTTTGAAGTTCAAAAGAGATACTCAGTACTCAAATACACATATATCTCATCCATTAGTAGGTTCCCTCCAATAAACATATGTCATAACTCATCCATTCCTGCCTACCCCTTGAAAATACCACCCTGTAAGTTTGCCACAAGGAGTCCACCCAACATGCTGGAGGCCTTTCTTCCTTCTCCTGACATACTGAGGGGACCAGTAGAGCAATCTGGCTGGCTATTTGTCATTTGAAAATAAAAAGAAATAATGTATGTAATGCTATATGAATGCAAATTATTATTATTGCGTATAATATACCTTCTATCTTCAAAGGGTTTCCACATCAAGGGTGCTGAATTAAAATTCTGGGCCTCCAATCAGGGTTTTGAAATTATAATTCCCTTTATCCCACTGCCCCTTTAACCAACCTCATTATATTTCCAGGGTGTTCCAAAGGCTTTGGTGCAGTTTTAAGCTTTAAAGTTTAAAATTATTTAGGGGTGGAATAGAAGTAGTTCTTACATCAGTGGCTTCACTTTAACCTTGCTGGAGCAAACGTGTCTTTCCCTCCTTCCACTTTCTCTACCTCACAAGAAAATAGTTGTGACTTTATCAAAACAAACTATAATACTGACCCCTAAGGTACAAATTGTTTAAAGTGAAAGAACCACACTGTTTTTGAGACTTAGAGCTGAAATATTTTTAAATATGATATTTTGAATATACAGATTTGCTTAAAGCTGCTTATAGCTAACTGATTTGGAAGGTGGGTGTCAAACCCTAATTCTGCCACCTACTAGCTGTCTAACATTGGGGAAGTCAATTAAACTCCATAGGTCCCAATTTCCTCATTTGTAAAATGAAAAAAAGGGGTGGGGGGGAATATCAATAACATCAAGGGTCTCTATCAGCTTCAACATTCCCTTGGGTCTTTGGGGGCAAGGATAAGTCTTATCTGAACTTGGTATCTCCCTTAGCAGCCAAGACAATGGTCTATTAAGTAGGTGCTTGACAAATATTTGTTGACCTGAATTGATTACAGTTTTCCAGGTTTTTCTTGAATATTCAGTCCTTTAAGATCAAAGTTGAAGGTTTTTCTGTTAACCAAAATTCTAACCCTCATTTTTTGGGGGAGGCTGGGAGTATGGGAGTATTGGGAGTATAAAACAACTTTTCCATATCAATTGTCCAAGAAAATGAACTATCAGTATGCTTTAACTGATCCACTAGATTACTCTCTTGAACTCCCAAGATGACAGGTAATACAAACAAAAGTCAAATTTTATACTCATCCATCTTTGGTTTATTAAATTTGATTGGTCCAGTTCCTACTAACATTCAAATACAATAGGCCACACAATAGAATACCAAAGGGATCCATCCATTCACCTCAAAGACTTTTTCCTCATTTATATCTGCAAAAGGCTAGGGGAGGGTTTTGGCATCTCGAATGTTATGTAAAGCCTGGTGAGCACAGACAGATAGGCACAGAAATGTAAGAGAATCTGTAAAAGACAGAAGTTCACTGTCATCATCGGCTCCAACCTCAAGCAAAATGAAGGCAGGGACCCACAGGCCTCTCCTGGGAAAGACTTTCTCTAAGATAGAGGTTTCACTGCTTCATGCTGATATTAGAGCCATAAGAGACATGACACTGAGAGAAGCAAAGAGAGGGAAATTTGGGAAGTGATGGTAAGAAAGCTGTTCCCAGGAGGATAATGTTGTCTTAAGCTAGGTAGCTAAGGAGATAGAATGCCTGGCTTGGAGTCAGGAGTACCTGAGTTCAAATCTAGCCTCAGAAACTTACTCACTGTGTGACCTTGGGCAAGTTGCTTAACTTCTGTCTGCCTCAGTTTCCTTAACTGTCAAATGTGGGTAATAATAGCACTGACCTCCCAGGGTTGTTGTGAGGCTAGAATGAGATAATAATTGTAAAGTGCTTAGCATAGGGCCTGGCGCACAATAGACGCTTAATAAATGCTTGTTTGCTTTCTTCCTTCCATAGAAGGAACAGGAGGTAGGTGGATTTTCAATATCAAAGAACTAGGGGAGGTTGTAAGAACAGTTTCAAAGGGTTTGTCCCAGTGAAGCCAGTGCTAGGCTCTCTCAATACTAGGAGCCTATCTCCACAGCAGAGCTTAATTGCTTGTCTCATTTTGCACTTATTGGTCAGTCATCCATTGCTTTATACCAGGTTATTTGGAGCCATGGACAGCTAGGCTTAAAAGATGAAGTCCACATTTTCCATGGAAAAGGGCTCTTCTCTAGAACTTCCCTTCCTCTTCTCTTATTTTTAAATTGTTTGGTATATTCTCTCATGGATTGCAAAGTGTCTCCCTTAGAGTTTACTACAATAATCACTGTTCTGGTCTTCTCTGCAGAGAGCACTTAATTCTCCAGTATTAAATATTAAATATTATATATTAAATATAGGAGTACTGTTAAACATTTATTTATCATCATCAATCTCAAAAGCTGCTGAACAGAACTGAAAATGGGATGAATCACAATCCAGTCATCTAGGACAGTGGTTCCCAGTGTGCAGGACACAGATTACATGTGCACACCAAGCATTGTCATTTTGATTCATATTGACAACAGGGTAGTAAAAGAGGAAAAGCATCTTCTGTAGATTGAATCCATCTATCTCCCACATAGATGTATTAGTATTTTGTAAATGCATGTACAATTTATTGAATAGGATTGTGCCAGGAGGGCGTCTAGGTGGCACAGTGGATAGAGTACCTGGCCTGGAGTCAGGAAGACTCATCTTCCAGAGTTCAAACGCAGTCTCAAACACCTACTAGCTGTGTGATTCTGGGCAAGTTGCTTAACCTTGTTTTGCCTCAGTTTACTCATCTGTAAAGTGAGCTGGAGAAGGAAATGGCAAACCACTCCAGTAACTTTCCCAAGAAAACCCCAAATGGGGTCACAAAGAGTCAGACACGACTGGAAAAAAACTAAACAAAAAAATGTATTAGGTGCTTGTGATAAAAACATAAAACTAGGTACAGTCCCTTCCCCAAGAAGCTTATATTGGAGTTCAATATATATGCAAATTAACTAAATATAAAATATACACATACACATACACATACGTACACACAAAATTGTTTTGTAGTAAGAGACAAGGGGAACCAGGAAAAGTCTTGTGTAGGAAATGGTACTTGAGCTGAGCTTAGGGATTTAGGGGTTTAAAGAGGCAAAAGTAAGAAGAGATAATATTTCAGGGAAGATAATAGAGAATATGGAGGCAGCTAGGTGGCTCAGGGGATACAGCGCCAGATCTGGAGTCAGGAAGACCTGAATTCAAATCCAGCTGCGGACATGTACAAGCTGTGTGCCTAGGCAAGTCATTTAACCCTATTTGCCTCAGTTTCCTCATCTGTAAAATAAGCTGGAGAAGAAAATGGCAAACCACTCCAGTATCTTTGCCAAGAAAACTTCATATAGGGTCATGAAGTGTTAGATACAATTAAATGACTAAACAACTCCAATAGAGGATATATTTGTTAGATTCCAGAGAAGGTTCAGAAGCATTCACCTGTGATGAGAGGAAGAGAGAATAGGAAGAAGAAAATACAAATGAAATGTCTGTGAGGTAGCATACTAAGCACTATACTTGGAATTAAAAGACTTGGGTTCAAATCCTGACTGCTGCTTATTAGATATATAATATTGAGTTGTCATTTCAGCTTTCTGAGGTTCATGTTCCTCATCAGAAAAATGGAAATCAGTTGATCAACCAGTATTTATTAAGCAGGCACTGGACTAGTTTCTGTAAATACGATAAACACAAAAACAAAAGCCTCTCCCCTCATAGAATTTACATTCTATTGGAATCATATTCTATCAGGGTCTGGAAGGACTTCAGAAATCATCTAGTCCAAATCGTAAAAGAATAAGAAACCTCTCTACAACCCATCCTACAAGAGGTCACCCAGCTTCTGCTTAAAGGGAACCCTCATTAAAGAAAATAGCCAGACCCGCCATGCTCACTTCAACGGCCAGTCCAGAGGGCCTCCCAGATCCTTTATGAGGTTCTGATCCGCTTAGGAAATGCTGAGACATCCCAGTTTACAACAGTCTTCTCCCCACCTGACCCATCTAGTCACTGCTATAAGGGAAAAGATGGAATGGAAATTTTCCCTGGGCTGACTCTAATCAAAAGCCATGTCATTCAGCCACAAGAGCTACTCGATTACCTTTTATTATTGGATTATAGATTGAAGACTAGAAGAGATCTTCAAGATTATTAATCCAACTTTCTCATTTTACTGAGACTCTTACTGAGATGGGAAGTGACTGGCCCAAGATCAAATAATCAGCAGAAGAGTCAGCATTTGAACCCATGTCCTCTGATTCCAGAGCCATGATTTTTTTCTACTACAGCATCTCAGACTGCAATCTAGAGATGACCTCCCATCCCAGAAGCATTGATTGATGCCAACATCATGATTCAGTGTCTTAATCCTGCCATTTGTCTTTATATCGACAGAATTTAGAATGGTACCTGGCATTTGGCTGATGGTTAATAAATAATTGAACTCAGTAGTGCTTTTAAATGAATTTTAATTAAATCATTACACCTTCTTTAAGATACTGCCAATTTGAAATACGCCAGAGACATAAGGCACCTAGACAACCATGGAGCAATGTAGACTCAGAAAAGAGAAAAGAAAGAAATGGGGGAAATGGTGACTTCCGTAAGACAGATCACAATAATAACTGACATTTGCAAAGCATTTTATGGTTAGCAAAGCACTTCACATACATTATCTCAGTTGATGCTCAGAACAACTTTGTACAGTAAATGCTAGAGCCATTATTAACCCCACTTTACAGATAAGAAAGCAGAGGCTGAAGGAAGTCAAGTGATTCGCCTAGGGTCACATAGCTAATAAATCCCTGAAGTGAGATTTCTTCCTGGGAAATCTTCCTAATTTCAAGTCTGACTTTCTATGCATTTCCCCGCATTGCCGCTTGTATCATACATGGTTTGGGGAATCTGACTAAGTCATTTATACTCTCCCTGGGATACAGAATGTAGGAGACTAGAGTCAGGAGGGCGGGGTACTGAGGGAGACTGGCCATCAAGCATCTTTAACAAATCCTACCTCCTTTGAGCACTAGGGGGCATGTCCTCCAAGCTAAATTGCACCACAGAGACAAGCATAATTGAGACTTGGAAGACATAGTTCAATTTGCTGTTAGTACTAGGAAGGTGGGATTTTCTTTATTTGTGTGTTTATTATTATAATCATGATATAGATAGGCATCATTTTCAAGGAGCTTTATATATTTTAAGCCAGATTCTCCTAAGGCATAAATTACTCTCTAGTTGTACAAACCATCAGAATAATAATGACTTGTATTGCCAGCACAACAAGGCTCAGAAAACAGTTTTCTCAAAATAATCTAATGAAGTAGGTAATGATGCATTATCATCCCCACTTTAAAGGAGAGGAACCTGAGACTCTGGGAGGTAAAATTATTAGTCCATAGGTTTAAAAGCTAGTAAAAAAAGCAAAGCTGGGATTTGAACCCAGGTCTTTTTTTTTTCTTTTTTTTAATGGCTTTTTTAAAAAAATTATTGAACCCGGTCTCCTGATAAAGTACTATTAGAACACTAATGTTTACTAATAATAAGAGGAAGAGACATCAAAAAAAAAAGAACTGTGAGGTTTCACCCAACATATTGGCAAAGATGACAAGAAATAGGAATAGTCAATGTTGAAGGGGTATGGAAAGGCAAGCAAACTAATGTGATTTTGGAGGAGCCATTTGAATCAACACCCTGTTAGATAAAAGTAGCATTTCTGTAGCTAGAGTTCATATAACACTTTAAGGTTTGTGAAACAGTTCATAAATATTGTATAATTTTATCCTTGCACCAAATCTGGAAGGTGGGTGCTACTATTATCCTCATGAGGAAACTGAGGCAGAGAATAAGTAACTTGCTCAAGGTGACACACCTAGCAAGTGTCTGAGGCTGAATTTGAACTCGGGTCTTTATGACTCCAAGTCCCAGTGCTCTATACATGATGCCACCCAGCAAACATCCCCAAAGTTGTATTTATGGTTAAAAAATACTTACAATAAGCATCGTTATCCATTTTGCGGTAAAAAGTAATAAAGAACATAGAGGCTAACACACTTCCTCTAGGTTATAAAGTTGTAAGAAGAATATATCATCCCAATTTAATACATTTCTCTGTATTATAGGTATAGGAACTGGACCTGAGATTTTATTCATATACAACACTACCAATGCAAAATTGGCCCCTTCACTGCAATGTATAGTCTTAGAGTTTTCTAGAAAACTTAGAAGATAAGGCAGTCAATCTATATTTCATTTTATTCTGATGTTTACAAACACTAAAAAGAGAACATTTCCATATGCAACATAGAAAAGAAAACAAGGCTTATATGTGAAACTGACAATCTCTATTAGCTTGCTTTTTTAAAAAGTACGCGATAAATTCAACATACTACTTTAAAAGCTCTTCTGTTTGTGTTTCCTTCTGAACTTCCTTCTGTTCTAGTCTCTGCAACTTTAAAAATGTTTTGATGGCCTTCTTGTGTTTCTTTTGGGGGGGGAAGGGAAACAACAATATTTCTAGCTCCCCTCTTTCTCTCAATAAAAACAAAAAATATAATTAATGTAATAAATATAATAATACAATACAATATAATACAATACAATATATCATAATATTTATTTATAATGTATCATTTATTTATAATCATAATATATAATAATATATTATATTATATCATATCGTGTATTATAATATAAATAAATGTAGTCAAGTAAAACAAAACAAATTCACACATCTGTCATGTATAAAAATGTATGTCTAATTCTACACCTTAGGTCTCTTGAGAAATGGACAAGCATGGTTTGTCATAGGTTCTCTGGAGTTGTAGTTGATCATAACATTGATCAGAGTTCTTAAGCCTTTTGTCGTCTCCAGTTGTCCTGATGAATGCCTGGCCACTGGACCCAGATGGCTCTGGAGGAGAAAGCGAGGCTGGTGACCTTGCACAGCTCTGCCTCATTCAAATCAAAGCCAACTCCAAGTCATGTCATCATCTCCCTGATGCCATTGTCTTCTTTGAAAACAAAGGACAAACACAAAGAGGAAGTGATTTCTCTTCCCTCCCTAGCCCTCCAGCTGCCATGGCAGCTACAAGCCTTTTGCCCCTAGTGCCAAAGAGCTTGCCAACGCCAGTCCGAGACTGGACCTAAAATACCTGACTGCCTCTTCGGCTTTGCCTTTCTTTCCTTAAGCATAGGTACCTGAACAGTAATCCATCTCTTGATGGATTTTTCTAACTTTGACTTTGAGGACTGAGGGTGCCCAAGTTAAATATTGATTTGCCCAACCAGTTGTGATTTCTGCAACATTTTCTCAGAGGCTAAGATCACCACTGTCAGAGTGGTGCTATAGCCAATAGGATAAGGCTAAAACTATGTCTGCCTGACTAGAAGAAATCTGAGATGTATCCAAAGTTTATGGTCAACAGGCTTACAAGTCTCAGGAGTCTTTCCCTATAGGAGACCAGATAAAGATGGTGGATTATTATTTCACATATTAGATATTTGTCAAGGAGCACTTATGAGTCTTTTTAAGACAGATACGTGGCACTCTAGATAGAGCTCTAGAGCTAGAGTTAAGAAGATCTGAGTTCAAATCCTGCCTCAGATACTTACTAGCAGAGTGATCCTGGCAAGTCACTTAACCTCATCCGTAAAATGGGGACAGTAATAATACTTACCTCCCAAGATTGTTCTGAGAATAAAATGAGATAATATTTGTAAAGTGCTTTACAAAATTAAAGTGCTATAAAAATGCTAGCTATTATTATTTTGTGTCTTAATTGTGTCTTTTGTAATGGAGGAAATAAATAGCTTTCCTATACCTGATATCTACTACTTTGTTCAAAGTGAATAACCTTTTCTAGAAAAGAAATCCTTTTTATTTTTTAATATTTTTAGTTTAATTGGCATCATTCACATTTTCTCCATCCCTTTTAAGTCTAGACAATCAACAAAACAAATCAAGCCCTGATTTATAGCCTTTGACAATTAAGGAGATCCCTTTTAAGAGAGACACTAGGCGTGAACCATCCCTAAATTTTGTCGTAGACATTTTCCCCAGTGCAAGCTGGAGTGGGCTTCAATGAAACAGAAAGGACAAGGAAAAGCCTAACTTA
Organism: Trichosurus vulpecula; assembly: GCF_011100635.1. NCBI lineage: Eukaryota > Metazoa > Chordata > Mammalia > Diprotodontia > Phalangeridae > Trichosurus > Trichosurus vulpecula. The sequence continues at coordinate 267,900,425 of NC_050573.1, read as the reverse complement.
GCTCTTTTAGGGGTCAGGCATCCTCAGGACTGAACCCAGTCTGTGTGATTCTTGACTAGGAGCTACTTCGTGAAAAGTACACATACCCCCACCTCCGTCCCTCATGAAGAATAACACTAATATTCCTCTTCACAATCACAGAGACAATTCGTCATAAGGGAAACATTGATAGACCTGAATTCGAGTCCTAGCTATACCATTAGTTGGGTAACCTTGATCATCGGATCATTCCATTTTTCCTCAATGGTACAGTAAGATTGGATTAGATGACTCCTATAGTTCCTTCTAGCTATAATATGCTGTCATACTAAATGTTAAGGCACTTCCCTCCTGGAACTCTGGTTCAAACGGAGCATTCTGAACAGCATCTGCTTCCTTCATTTGTTTAGCACTATGGAACTTTCACATTCTGAAACACCATATATAAATCATGGTGTAGAGAAGCTGAAAGAAAAAGAAGAAAACTTGATAGAGAATTGGTGCATTACAACAGTGGAATGAGACTTATGGTGTCTCACGTGGTCAATGTGGCCATTTGTTTTGCTTAACTCTATTAATATAGCAAAGTGCTTGATTTTAATGGAGAAGACTTCAATCCAAACCTCATCTCTAACATTATTAGCTGTGCGACCATAGGCAAAATACTTAACTCCTCTAAGCCTCAGTTTTCTCATCTGTAAAGTAAGAATAGAAGCAGCTAAGTAGTTCAGTGGGCCTGAAACCAAGAAGACTCATCTTCAATAGTTTAAATCTGACATCAGACACTTGCTGGCTGTGTGACCCTGGGCAAGTCACTTAACCCTTTTTGTCTCAGTTTCCTCATTTGTAAAATGAGCTGGAGAAGGAAATGCCAAAGCACTCCAGTATCTTTGCCAAGAAAACCCCTAATGGGGTCATGAAGAGTCAGACACAACTGAAATGACTTAATAACAAAACGTAAGAATAATAACCTCCTTTCATGAGTGGGGTTGTTTTGATGATCAAATGAGGTCATATGTGTAAAGTGCTCAGCAAACTTTAAAACTCTATACAAATGATGGCTATTATCATTATTTGTTACAAGAGAGCTGGGGCAGGAGTGTGCTGAAACTAATTGTTAAAGTAAGGGCTTGGTTTATTGTTTTGATTATCTAAACTTGTTAGAGAAAATGTTAATAATGAAGAATAAACATAAAAGTGTGTCCTAGGTTATTTTCTTTTCCTGGAAAGCCAGTTATTAGCCTATCGATGGCTGGGGGGCACTAGTAAATGTCCGAATCATATTTTTTTAATAAGGAAAGATAAAGAAAAAGGAATGGGCAGCTCCCAAAGTATGGACTGTTCCCAGGGAAATTTCTGAAATTTCCACTCTTGTTTTGGAGGGGGAAAAAAATCCTTTTCTTTTTCATGTGCTTTAATGAATGCCTGAAGATCAAGAAGAAACTGAAAATATCTCTTAGGCAAACTTAAACAGGGGAGGTCTGGAATATAGTGTTCAGCACTTGATGAGTATTGTCAAATGAAAAGTTAAGGCCATGGGACATCTACCAAAATTACTCTTCTGCAGAGTGGCAGTGCATATTATGTACAAGAGAATATGAGTTTAACCAAAGTGGCCTCCAAGTTACTAACCTTTATGCCAGTGGAGTGAGCAGTTTCTCTAAATACAATAGAACCTCTGCCACTTTGAAGATAAGCTCTCACAGGCAGCTTAAAACAATAATTCTGTACTTTCTTTCCTGTTTCTAGATTTATTTTAAGTATTAGTATAAAATGTCAGAGAGGCTGATAGCAGCCAGATCAGTTTGTATAAAAATCGACTGCCTGTTTGTAGTATATTACAGCTATATTTGACACAGGAAAGCATTTAATCATGAATGCTATCAGCACACCACACCCACCTTTGTGAGGACCCTTATAGGCTAGATTTATCACTGTGAACTTGACCTGGATAGACAAGAAGTGATGGATAGGACAGGCTGCTTCTGAGAAGTTAGGGTTAAAAGTGGACTGTCGGTAACTCTGCTACTAAGATAAAGGTTAGGTTTGTAAAGCCTCCTCTCAGTAAAGGCTCTTACAAATGGCCTGTTTCCATAACAGCAATTGAGGTTGGGTGGAAGAAATCAAATGAACTGACTACAGGTGAAAGTTCCATTTCTTCATCCAATCTTTCCTTCCAAAGGCTTTCTATATTGCTGTGATTTCTAAACGGTCTAGTCCCCTTTATAAGACTTTTCTTGCTTAAGGTTTTTCAGGATAACAGTTCATATAGGGCTTATCAATCCAATTTGCTATGACTTTTACCTCTGGGGTAAAAAAAAGCTTCTTACTTAGCTCTAAATTAATTCCATACTCGCATAACCAATCTACTTTGAAGGCCAAAAAAGAAATTCTTTCCTCAGGCCTTCTAGAACCAGTAAGTTCTCAATGTATGTCAACTGATTAAATGATAATGCCAAAAGGTTAAAGCATCTCCACATTGAGATAATGTGAAACTACTTGGTAATATATCAGCTGGTAACAATATACCAAATTTTCTCTACCATACAGGGAGAATGGTTTATTGGAAAGGATGGGGTTGGTAGGGAATGGCTGAAAGAAAAAAAAACCTAAGAAGCATTACCCTTGGATGACACTTGAAGGCCAAGTCTCCTCAGGACAATAGGTGGCAGCCATGTATGAACACAGACTGAAATCTTTTTGTTCAGGCAAATTCTGATAGAGTTGAGGAACATGTATGAATGGTATATGAAATCATAGAGATCATCTAATTCAAGCCTCTTATTTTGCAGGTAAGGAAACTGAGGCACACAGAAGTGAAGTGATCACAGAGGTAGCATGTGGCAGAACCAAGATATGAAACTAGAGCCTCTTACTCTAAATTCAGCACTTTTTAAACTGCCTCCTGCTGTCCTTAATGAGGTACACCAGGTCATAGGGGGATATTAGAGTTAGATGAGAGGGTAAAAGAGAAGGCTGAATAAAAGCATTCTGCAGGGCTGTAACCTACATCAGAGGAGAAAAGATAATTGGGAGGCTTTAAACTTGGTCAAGTTACAGTTCACATATGCTATTTCTATTGGTTGGAAATGCCTGTTTCGCTGTCTTTTCAAAATAATAATTACCTTCTCATGGTATGTTGTTAAATGTTTAACAACCAGCTCTCCAAAAAAAAAAATTTCAATGCCTATTTTAATTAAACTTGCATTCTTAACATTTTCTCCATCATCTTTTAAGGTCTAGACAAACAACAAACCAATAAATCAATTCTTGATTTGTAGGCTTGCTAATTTCTGCGGTATATATACTCACACTGAAAATGTAGCCAATATGAAATTATTCCAGTAGCCCTGCCTTCTGCTAACTACAAGATCAGTCATACTGCAAAGCTTCTCTTCAGAGCATCAGGGCAATCCAAATGAACCAGAGAAGAGGAGATGGTGTTGAAGTTAAGGTAATTAACTTTTGTTAAGTGTCCTAGATAATAGTTTCTTGTTATTTTTGGTTTTTCCTCTTCATCTGTTTCATTTTTTCCCCCTCTGACATGTAGTTTTCTTTGTTCCCATTTCATTTTTGAATTGTTTACTTTTCGTTTTTGCCCAGTGATCACTGTCATTTGTTCTCCTTTTCACTAGGCACGTTGCCTGTTAATGGCTTTGGGTTTTGTTTTGTTTTGTTTTCCTGAGCTTCCCTTCATTTGGTGTACTTTCTTCCTACTTTTGTTTATTTCTTTCCTCCCCATCCTGACAGAAAGGACACATTTACAATATCTTGGTTTTCATTGGGAAGAATTGCTGTATACTTTTCTGACTATAACCTTACATCAGAAATGTTCATTAGATGGATATTCCAGTAAAAGACTCATGCAGTAGAATCACAGACCCAGATTTTAGAAGCAATCTTAGAAGTCATCTAGTTCAGCATCCCACCCAAAGCAAGAATCCCCTCTTCCAGTCCCACAAGTTAGTCATTCGGGCTCAGCTTGAACATTTCCGTTGACTAGGAGTTTACTACTTTAAAGACCATTCCCATGGCTGGACTTTTCAAATTGTTAGAAAGTTATTTTTTTTATATTGAACTATTAATGGTCTGCTCTCTACCCTTTGAAGGCAGCATGACATAGTGGAGAGAGTGCTGGATTTGGAGTAAGGAAGACCTGGTTCAAATCTTGCCTCCAATATTTCTTGGTTATATGACGATGAATGTCGAATACATGCATGCATACACATATATGTATATATGTACATATATCTGTATATATGTATAAATACACACATATATATGCCTCAGTTTCCTTGTTTGTAGAATGGAAACTTGGTTGCTGTGCTAATCAAATATGATAACGTAAGTAAAGCACTTTACAAATCTTAAAGTGCTTTATTCTTTGTTGCTGTTCCCCATACAGGACACTCCATCTCCTGACTCCGTACTTTTTCTATGGCTATCCCCCATGCCTGGAATGTTCTCCCTCCTCACCTCCACCACCTAGCTTCCTTCAAAACTCAAATTAAATTCCACCTTCTAAGAGAGACTGGCCAAAATGATGGAGAAGCAGGAAGCAGTACAGCAAGTTCCCCTCCCTACAACTCCTCTAAATAGATCTAGAAAATGCACCAGACCAAAGCCTGATGGGAAATCTAAGAAAAAAAATCCCAGTGGATCATTTTTCCAGTCCACCTCAGCATAGAGAGATAGACAGAGAAGTGAATGGACATTGGAATGAAGTCTGGCCAGCAAGGAGCATGCAGAAGATTTAGCTGCAGTGACAGACTATGTACCAGGACTTCCAAACATTCCTGATGAAAACACTGAAATGTAAATTCAGCAGTCAAGAGAAACATAAAAAGGTAAATATGAGCAAAGAATCATAAGGAACTAAACAAGGATAAAATGTTTATATTCTAATATGGAGAGCTGATACTCTATCATCAGCAGGGGTCATAGATGGAATCTAATCAGACAGAAGGCCAGGGAGTAATTCTGAAATGTCTTAATCTTAGGAGAAAAGTGGAAGAGGGAATATACTGCAGGGGATAAAAGGGAGAGGAAGGTTGGGAAAGATATCATATAATCAGGATGAGCAAGGAGAAGTCTATATAATAAAGAGAAAGGGATGGGGGAGCAGGGGGCACCAATCTCATTCTTATCTGTATTGGTCAAAGGACGGATGAATACACACATAGTTAGGTATAAAAATACATATTGGTAAACAGATATAGCAAGAAGAGGTGAAAAAAAAAGAGAAAAAGGAACAAGAAGAAGGGTAAATCAAGGGAGGGGTCAGTCCTAATAAAAACAAACTCTGAAAAATGTTTTCAAAAAACAGCAGAGGGAAGCTAGGTGGTGCAGTGAGTAGAGCACCAGCCCTGGAGTTAGGAGGACCTGAGTTCAAATTCAGCCTCAGACACTTGACACACTTACTAGCTGTGTGACCTTGGGCAAGTCACTTAACCCCAAATTGCCCTGCCTTCCCCTACCCAAAACAAAACAAAAACAAAACAAAGCAAAAAAAAAAACACGTAGCAGCTCTTGTGGAGAAAAAAGAATTAGAAACTGAGGGGTCCCCATTAATGGGGGGAATGGCTGAAAAAGTTATAGTATATAAATATGATAGAATACTACTATGTTATGAGAAATGATGACAGGGATATCAGAAACACTGGAGACAATTTTAATGAACTGATGCATAATGAAGTGAACAATTTATACAATACTATAACTGCAACACTGCAAAGACAAACTTTGAAAGACTCAGGGACAATGACCTATCACAATTCAAGAGGATGAAACAGGCTACCCAACTCCTAAGTGAGAGATGATGGACTCTTTAGTGTAGAATGAGACAGTTTTCTTTTTTGGACAAGGCCAATTGGAGAGTTTGTCTGTAGATGTCTGTAACAGTTGTTTTGTTTTTCTTTCTTTCTCAAAAGGGTAGAGAGGTAAGAGATGGAGAAGGCAGATTTTTACCATTTGAAGAAAAAAAATTTTAATCTTTGCCATTTTTCCTTTGCTGTCTTCCTACCACTTTTGTTTAAGCTGATTTTGCTTAGTCTAATATCTTGCCAAGATTTCTTTAAACTAGATTTATTCTCCATTGCTTTTCTCTGTTTTATGAGATGATATTGCTCATAACTGTCCATCATTCTTCCTTGTAAGGTTTTATACACCAGTTTATATTGTAACTTGGTATTACCTTTGGCAATCATCTCTGTCCATGTGGCAAGTAAGCCAAATATTTGCTGATTAAGGTGTTTTCTGGTCTCCTTTGTTTTCATATTGTGGCAATTAATTTACTTTTCAAAGCTTCTTTATTGCTTGTAATTGATATCAATTTCATTGCTATTATTCATTTCCTATTTTTGATGGTCGATTACTTGCTAAATAGTTCAGAATTTAGTTGTTTCAATTGTAGGCCATTATTTTCTCCTCATTATTATTTTTATCTTGCTTTTTTAAACTAATTCTGATCTTTAACAGGTCTGATTACATTCAGAGATAACGTCCACATCAACAACAACTCCCTTCCTCACTATTAAAATATAATCAATTTTGTATTTTCTATATTGTTTAGCATTCACCATGTCCAGTGCCTACCAATTCTTTCCTCTAAGAAAGCATTCATCAGTATTCTTTGTATTCCACAAGTCTTTTTCTTTTTTTTCCCCTGAATCATGCTTTCCTATCCTCACCTTTCCTGCTATTACACTATCGTCACTAGTGTCAGAGTCAGAGTATATGCTTATTTAATTTGGAGGATAGCAAACTCTTTGTAGAATTTCTCTACTTCTTCATCCTTAGCCACCGATGTTTGATGTTGGTTCATAAACTGGAATTATTTTCATGGTAGTCTCTTCTCAAATGTTTATCATTAGAATTGCGATACATGATGACCAGATCTCCCTTGAAATAATGTTTCTTGCTGACTGGGCATATTATATATGCATTCTACCGACTCCTTGCTTTTGATTCTTCAGCAGAAGCAGAAGCTTCTCTATTTCTCTATTTTCATTTGTGGCAAGAATGTTAAGAAAGTAGGATTCCACAAAGTCCTACTCTAATGTCTCATGCTGGCATGGAGGTGATGCTGAATTCTGGAGGCCACATCAATTATAGGCCCTGGCATTTTCTACCATGCTAGAACAACTTCAAGCAAAGCCAAGCAACAGACTGACTGTTTTATGAGTACTAGTCTAACTAAGTAAGGAGAGATACATTACCAGTAGGCCAGATACTTGGCAATGAATTCTGGGGCCTTGGCAACCCATGATATAAAGAAAAAGACAATATTAACCATAGTCCTATGGGGCTCCCTCCTACTTCTGCAGTGATAATGGCAGAGGAAAAAGAGGGCAGAGGGCACTAAGAATCACATAGACTTTAGATCCATCCGTAATCTTTATTTTGATTATTAGTACTCTGAATATGATACCTGATCAATGACTAATGAATGGACTTATTGCTGAAGGAATTGAATCACATGAGTTGATATTCTTGCTCTTTTGCACATTACTTTAAGTATATGAAAACATTATGTCATTCTTACTAAGCCCTTTCTCCTCCAGGCTAAAGATTTCTTTTTTTTTTTGACTCTTCCTCATATGACATTATTTCCAGACATTATTTCCTTATCATCATGGTCACTTTTATAAAGTTTGCCAGTGTCTCTCTTAAAGTGTCCAGATATAGAAACAATACACCAGATGTGTTCTGACAGGTGCAGAGTATGGTGAGAATATTAACTTCCTTGATCTGAATAGAATACTTCTGTTAATGCAACCTAAGACTAGATTAGCTTTTTTTAAAAGCTGTATAATACTATTGTGTAACATATCTCATATGAAGCCTGTGGCCAACTAGGAGTTTCCTGTTCATTAAAGGTGTCTGAGTAGAAGATAGATGACTATCTGTTAAGGAAATCATAGAAAGGGTTCAATCACTGGGTGGGAAAGTAGACTATATGCTCTCAGAAGTTCCCTTCTAACATCAAGATTTTATATTTGGAATTCCCAAGTCCTTTTCATGGGAACTGCTATTAAATTAGATCTCCCTCAACCTGTACCTAGGTAATTGATTTGTTTTCAATCCTAGGTAGAGCACTTTACATTTATCCCTGACAAATTAAATATTTCTAGTTTAGGGCCATAATTATAGCCTAGAAAAATATTTTCAAATATCATCATTCAATCAGCACTCTCAGCTTCATCATAGATGAATTTGCTTATCATGCTAATAATCTTAATTATCACGATAATATCTTCATATAAACCATAGAATAAAATAATAAACAGAACAGAGCCCTACAATATGCCAATAGAAACTACTTTCCAGATTGAAGTCAATTCTCTTCCATTTGTACTTTGCAGAATGTCACTATGATGAAAGTGAATATCTTATTAGTCATTATTCTTTGATATTATGACATTATAAGGCAACATTTTATTTTTTTAAATTGAGAAGTATATATTTTCTCTCCCTCTCACCTCCTTTCCTCCCACCCTAGGGGGAAAAAAGACAAATACAAATTGTCAAGCAAAACAAATTCCCACATTGACCACGTGCAGAAATGTATGTCTTCTTCTACATCTTGAATCCATTGCCCCTCTATTGGGAGGTCAGTAGCATTCATCACTGTTACTTTGGAATAGTGATTGGTCAGTGTATTCATCACGATTCTTAAGACTCTTAAAGTTCATAGTACAGTTGTCATGATGTAAATGTAAATTCTTCTCCTGCATCTGCTCGTTTTATTCTGCATTAATCTATATGTCTTCTAGGTTTCTCTGAAGTTGTCCTTTTCATCATTTCTTATAGCACAATAATATTTTATTACATCATAGTACCATAATTGGTTCAGCCATTCTCCAATCAATAGGCATCTCTTGGTTTCCAGTTCTTTGCTACATAAAAAATTTCCTCCATGAGCCCTTATCCTTTCTTTGATCTCTTTAGGGTACCGGACCAGTAATGGCATCACTAGAACAAAGGATATGTGTGATGTCTTTTCTTTTATCAGGTATAGGATACCTCCCACCCTCACTTTTTGTCCCTAGACAGAAAGATGACCAAGAGATCTGTAGGGGTCTCTCATGTCTTATGAAAATGCCAAATGCTTTCAGCAGTCACCACATGACTGGAAACAGCTCTAAGATTTCCAGGGAGTAGACTTGAGCCAAACAGTGACTGTCTGTGCATGGGCCATGCAATGGTACTTGCTACACAAATTTGTGGTCAGCATTGTGATGAACTAGCAACTCCCTGGCACCTAAAAGAGAGAGGAATTACAGGTTGTAATAAATGTTTATGGTGATAGGTTTATCTGTATGCCATCAGTTTAAATGGGAACCAGAGAAGATACAGGAGAGTGCCTCCCCTGTATCACTCCATAATGGTTCGGGGTCTGAGCCTCAGCTCCTACACAGAAGGATTCTAAAAGCAACAAGTTTAAGATGAAGGAAGAGGAGGCAATGTGCATGTATCCCTCCTACCCTATAGTAGTACCATCTAGACTGACTCTCCTCCCTGCTATTTCCTTAGGCATTCAGGCTGTAAGCATGAGCAATATGGTCCCCTTATGTAGGTGAGGAGTTTCCCTCTTCCTAGAAGCATTTGCCAGACTAGAAAGACTAATAACTAATGCTTTAGGGGGTATTTAAGAATCCAGGCAATAGAGTGGAGAAAAGGAAAGGAGATGTGCTTTTCATGATACAGAGCAGCTGAAGCACATTCATAGATCTATAAGATCATAGAATCATTTATTCTGGCACGGCAGGAAACTGAGAGATCATCTAGTCGAACATTTTAAATTTATAGATGAGGAAACTGAGGCTGAAAGAATCAGTAACTTGTCCATGGATACAGTAACAAAACTGGCATTTGAATTTTTTTATTAGAATGTTTTTTATTCTGAACTTAACCAATACCAATTAAAATGAACATTTCCATATACACAGAATAGAAAAAAAAACCCAAAGCCACAAATCTCTATTTTGAGTAGTTTGCATATGTATACATACATACAAATACACACATATATGTATGCATATACATATATGTATGCTTATACATGTGTTTATATGTGTATGTATATATGTGTGTGTACTTATACATACATACATACAATTGCATATGTAATTTTTAAAGCTGTCCTGCTTGCTATGATTCTTTCTGGCCTTCCTTCTCAGAATTGGTGTTTCAAAAAAAGTTCTCTGACTCCAAATCCAGAACTCTTCTAACTACATCATTCAATTCAGGGGCTGGAAATACAAAGATGAAATAAGACTTAGTCTCTGATCTCAAAAAAATCACAGCCACAAACTGGTGAATAATTTCTATGAAAAACTTAATTATCAATGGGACACACACACACACACACACACACAAATACTCACCTACCCCACCAAAAGGTTGTAAGTCAAAGCTGGAGATGGGGTGAAAATAAACATAATCTTTTCTTAGTGACAGATGGTTGCAACAGCACTGGGTGTTGCATTCCTTGGGTTAATAATCAACATGAATTCGATACTGGGAATTCCATTCCAAGGTGAAATCTTTTGAAGCATAAAATTCAGGATGGTAAAGGGGAAAAGAACATTTGAAATGCACTTTTCCTTACAGATAGCAAGAGTTTGAAGAAGTTGGTTAATTACAGCCTTACATCAAGTCTGTCATCAAAGTCAAGACTTTCCTTCAGGGTCCAAGGGTTGGAGGGAAAGTGAGTCTAAAAATACAATCATGAAAGTTAGGTTCACAGAGTTTCTTGTTCCCTTGGGCTACAGCAATAGCTGACCTTTATAAGCTGGAAAAAAATGAAATATAGGTATTGCTTGCAAGTCTTGGTAACAATCAACCCTGGTAACATAAACAGGTTTGCAGATACCAAACCTTGATGAGACGTAGTTCCTATTCATCAAAATTGACCATTCTGATGGATTGACCAACATTAGAAAACAGGAGAAATGTATACATTCCAGAATCTGTGAATATTTAGAAAACATTAATGGATAGGATGCTGGACTTGGAATAATGTAGAACTGAATTCAAATCCTGCCTCAGACATTCACTAGCTGTGTTACTCTGGGAAAGTCACGTAACCTCTCTTGGACACAGTCAGTCAGTATCAGCCAATAAACATTCATTAAGTACCTACTGTGTGCCACACACTAGAGTTAATAGCACCTACCTCACAGTGTTTTTATGAGAATCAAATGAGATAATATATGTAAAACTCTTTGTAAATCGTAAAGCACTGTTGAAATGTTAGTTTCAATAATAATAATTGTTATTATTATTATTTGAAAGGAAATTTGGAGGAAAAGAAAATATGGGATTTGAATTCATATAATATGTTGATACATAAGAACTCAACCTATTTGAATTCATATAATACCATGAGGATGATAGTCATCCCCACAGAATATTGGGGTTCTAAAGCAGTCGAGCACCGATTCAATTTAGCAAGGATTTATAAAATGCTTTCTTCATGTAAGGCAGGTATTGTACTATGTGCTGAGGATGCAAAGACAAAACACAGAGGAGTCTCTCTACATGAGCTTTACTTTTTAACCAAGGGATTGGAAACATTAGAACAAATAAGTAAATATAACACAGTTTGAGGAAGGAAGAGAGTACTAAGGGCATCAGGACAGACTAACCAGAGGAGGTTCTTCTGAGAGTCAAATAAGGAAGGAATGTATTCTATACCCATAGAACCAATTATGCCACTAAACACAGGCAGGAGATGGGCTGTGGAGTTCAGTAACAGCTAGTAGGTCAGAGTTTTTGGAACACCATATTTGAAAGGGATGAGTACAAAATAAGGCTGGAAAGGTAGGTTGGAGACAGCATATGGAGGGTTTGAAATGCTAAGAAATGCTGAGAAATCTATATTTATCCAGATGTCTTAGAGATTTTTAAGCAAGGGCCTGAGATGGTCAGATCTGGACCTTAAGATTTCTCCTTCCCCACTATCATTTAACATAGTTCCAGATATTCTAGATAAAGCCATACAACCAGAGAACAAAATCAAGTGATAAATAGCAGCCTAGAGGAGATAAAACTATCTTTATTTGCAGATAACATGATGGTATTCTTGAGGAAAAAAAAATCATCAAAGAAACTAATTGAGATGACTAATAGCTACAGCAAGACTACATGATACAGCATAAATCCACATAAATTATTATTAATTCTATTCAGTACTAACGAAAATCAGGAAGAAAGAATAAAAGGAATTCCATTTAAAATAACTACAAAGTACTTAAAATCTCAGGCCTTAGAAATATTATTTTGGCAGCTAGGTAGAGGACAGGTCTGAGAGGAGAGAGACTAGAAAGAGGAAGAGCAATTAGGAAATCATGACAACTGTACAGAGAGGACTTAATGAGGGCCCCAACCAGGATCTTGGTGATATTGGTAGAAAGGAGACAGATGGAGTGATTCTGTTGTGCATAATGATCAACCATGACTCCAGAGGACAATTAAAAAATGCTACCCACTCTTCTGGTAGAGGCAATGGACTAATATGGAGCATGAGACATACTGCTTTTTGGAAATAGCAGAGGCCAAGGAAGACAACGTGGCAGCATAACAAATGGAGCAGTGGACCTGGAGTTGGGAAGCTCTGAGTTCAAATCTGCCCTCAGATAATTACTAACTGTGTAACCCTGGGCAAGTCACTTAACCTGTTTCCTCAATAGTGAAGTGGGGTTAATAGCACCTGGCAAGTGTGTGAAGATCAAATGAGATAATATTTTTAAAGCATTTAGGAGACTACATGACAACAGTAGGTGCTTTATAAATGCTTATTTTCTTCCCTTAATATGGGAATTTCTTTCACTTGACTATTATTATTTCTTAAAAGCGTTTTGTTTTATTTCTTTTAGTGGGGGGGCAGGTAGAAAGGCTAAAAAATTAATGCATTATAATTTTTAAAAATTAACTTTAAAATGTTCTTGAGGTTAAAGCAACAAGATGTGGCAACTGATTGCACAGGCTGTCCCAAAAGTCTTAATGTAGTTGATAGCTCTTTTACCTGGGGGAATGGCCATTGTAGGAGAGGGAAGAATTTAAAATATAATAATAATAATAAATATAAATAATAAAATATAATATATTTACATATAAATAGATATTTTATATATGTAGGATATATATAAGAATGATTATCATCCTCATGATACTATATGAATTCAAATAGGTTGAGTTCCTATCTATCAACATATTATATGAAATACCAAATTTTCTTTTCCTACCAATTTTCTTTCAATAATAATTATTATTGTAACTAACATTTCTATAGTGCTTTAAGATTTACAAAGGGTTTTACATATAACATTTTAAAATTTATATTGATGTATATACTTATATTTATATATAAATATATTTATATAATATATAAATAATAATAATAAAGCACTTATATAATGCTTTAAGGCTTACCAATCACTATATATGTGTTACCTCCCTTGATCCTCACATAACCCTGTGAGGTAGACACTTATTATCCCCACCTTTGCAGATGAGGAAACTGAGGCTGAGAGAGGTTAGACGACTTGTCCAGGGTCTCACATCTAGGAAGTGTCTAAGGCAGGAGTGTGAGCTCTGGTCTTCCAGACTCCCAAATCCACCATGCTCTTACTCATTGTACCACTTGCCTGCCTCTGAATCTGGGTGACAGGGAGGTTGGTATCAGCAGAAATTGAGAAGTAGGTTTAGGGGATAAGATAATGAATTCCATTTTGGAAATGTTGACTTTGAGTCACTAATGAGACATCCAAGTGGAGATTCCAGCATGCAATTGTTGATGCAGATCTGGAGTTCAAAAGACAGCTTAGGTAGGACTAGATGCATACATCTAAATTTGAGTCTGTGCCTTCACTTTAACTGCATTTTCTAAGGGTTTGGATGGTGGGAAGTTTCACCAAAAATACTTCCCTAACCTCCTGCCTCATAGTGACCTTTAGAAAGGCTTTGAATTGTACTATCATATAAGGTTGAGAAATTCTCAGCATGTTCTGCATTCCTATCTTCTTAACTTCAGATAGGCTTCTTCCTTCCTGGAGAGATACAAGCTTAGGTTAGCCAGGCAGGTGACCCTCACCTCCACCCAGAACTTATTAAATAAGTTTCTCTATCAAGGTAACAGAGGGTCAGAAGCTTCATTTCATCATAATTATTAATGGTGGGGTATGCTGATTTTTCCAGCAGAATTTGATAAGAGCTGCTCTAAAGCAGGATCAGAGGGCAGGGGAAAGGGGAAGAGGAGGTTGGAAATCTCATCACTCAGCAGAGTTTTTCCTCTTGTAGGACTGCCATAAAAAGGCACAAGGCTGACTCTGAGACCCTTCATTATCTATTTGAAAGTCGGATATAGAAATGTGCAACTAAGTGTAGGAGACTGTGCTCTTATGGGAGTTGCTGAAACCCGGTAAAAGATACCAAGCGTGTGAACCATGTCCATGGAACCACCCCCTGCCTCCATCCCACTCTTCCTTAAATCTCCATTGTGCTATCTGAAGCCTCTGTCCTACTACATCTATAATTATACCTGCAACAACCCAGTGTTAATACACTGCCCTTCATACACAACCTGTTCCTACCCTAATCTACATACCCAATTATGTATTTTGAATTACATATACAGTATGTGTATATATGTGTATATACAATTTTATTGATATATGTAGTATTTACTTTTATGTATACATGTGATTTTCCTCTAATAGAATATAAGCTCCTTGAGGGTACAGCCTATTATATTTGGCCTTTCTACTCTCAGTACCTAACACTACATCTAAAACCTAGCAGGCACTTAAAATGCTCATCTAATTGAAAGGAAGGAAATCAAACAACTAGGGGAAAACAAAGATAGCATATGTAATGATCAGGACTGACAAAGTTTTCACTGCCTCTAGTGTCTTTTCTCCTGACCTATCTACCACTCTCCCCACAGTATAAATCCTGGTTTTGCCATGAGTTCTGGAGCTATGGAGTAGACCCAGTAACTTTGGTGGGATCTATCAACTTACCTCCAGTCATTTCTGGTTTTTGGCTACATTATTCCCCTCACTTCCTTACCTCCTTAATAGGAAAAAAAAACAAACAAAACCACAACCCTTGCAAAACCAATATACATAGCCAAGGAAAACAAATTCCCACACTGGCTAAGTCCAAAATATATGTATGCCTCGTACTGCAAGTTGAATTCATCACCTCTCTTTCAAGAGGTTGCCAGCTAGTCATTTTATCTTTAGATTTCTAAAGGTAGTTCAGTGGAAAGTGGATCCTGCCTTTGTTACTTAACTATCTGTATGACCTTGAGTAAATGATTTAACTTTTCTGGGCCTCAGTTTCCTCATCTGTAAAATGAAAAGGTCTGTCAAGATGACTTCTAAAAATGCCTCCTAGCTCTAAATCTATGAATCTATAAGAGCACTGTGCTAGGTCCTAGGGATTGAGAGTAAGAGCCTTTCTTTAAAGTTTACAAACTAATGGCTGGGGTAGGTACGCAATTAACTATTAAATAAGGGAGACTGTGATAAACTTAAGAGAATGGTTCAGGCTATATATGCTTTGAGAAATTTGAAGAGGAAAGGGGAAAGATCACTTGGGTCTCCAATTAAAATGTAAATGCTCCCTTTCACACCCTGAAATCCTTATCAACTAACTGTAGTTATCACTAAACACCTTATCTGGCCTTACCAGAATTGGGAAATTCTGGGCTGGGAGAGGGGTTGGAGGTCACAGGGGCAAGGGGAACCACAATGATGAAAGTTTGTTACCTCAAGGCTTTTAAAATGTAATTCCTAGTATAGTCTTAAACCATAGTGCTAGGATAAAGGAATTGAGTATTGTTTTTACAATCTCCTTTCAGGCTATGTTGTGACGGCTTTCATGTCATCTCCAGCATCTAGATACATTCTTGCCTAGCTTTCTGGATTCCCTGACTGCCTCTTGGTCATTTAATTTCTGGACTCCCTCTCCAGAGGGCCAGGAATCTACATTTTTCTTAGTAGAGCATGGGTGGACTAGTCCCCTGGATCATGTGTAGATGGTCCTGTCTGGTTCCAGTCTAATAGAAAATGTGGAAATTTGAGGACAAGAGTGAGGAAGAGAGAGTGTGTGCTTCTTTCTGGCTATGTGTGATTTCTGAGGTTTATACTGGGTGATAATGAAAAATCCTCCACATTACTGTGGAGCCAGAAAAAGTGAGCTTGTTGAGCCAGAACCCAATAAGTATTCTAGAGGAGTGCATGACCTATATATAGCTTCCTCACTCACTTCTTTGCAGCTTTGAGTGAGGCAGAGTGACTTTCAATTGCCTTCCAAGGGCCAGGTAGACCCCTCTCTTACCAGATGTGGTAGCTGTGAGTTCATGGCCACCTCTGACTCTTTATGGTTTTTATTTCCCAACATTAGGTTAATAAGTATTACAAGATAGATGTCAGAGCAATCTTGCGAGCTCTATAGATCCAGAGGTCAAATCAGCACTGAATGGTAGCAGGATGTCTTTCCACCAGAATAGATAGCATTGTTTCCCAGGGAAGTAGTGGCCAAAAGCACCAGGAACTGACACCAGAAGGACAATCACTGACACTAGGAGGACAATCACTGACACTAGGAGGACAATCACTGACACTAGGAGGACAATCGGATGCAGAGCGATAATCACCTGCATGAAGCCAAGTAAAGTCAACAAATATCTATTA
Organism: Trichosurus vulpecula; assembly: GCF_011100635.1. Lineage (NCBI taxonomy): Eukaryota > Metazoa > Chordata > Mammalia > Diprotodontia > Phalangeridae > Trichosurus > Trichosurus vulpecula. The sequence continues at coordinate 267,883,740 of NC_050573.1, read as the reverse complement.
AGCATTTCTTTTGTGCTAGGCATGGGTGCTAAGAGCTAGAAATACAAAGAGAGGCAAAAATGAGTCCCTCCTCTCAAGGAACTCACAGTCTAATGGAGGAGACAATATGCAAACAACTGAGTGTAAACAAGACATATACAGGATAAACTGGAAATAGTCTCAGAGGGAAGGCACTAAAATTAAAGAGGACAGGAAAGTAAGTTCTTACAGAAAACAGGACTGTAGCTGAGACTTCAAGCCCAGGAGGAAAATATGATGAGAAAGAGCATTCCAGCCATGGGAGAAAGCCAGTGAAAATGGCCATATTTGGGAGAGGGAGTATCATGTTTGAGGAAAGGCAAAGAGGCCAGTGTCAGTGTGTCAGGGAGTGTGACACCTTGTAGAAGAAAGAAGTTAGTTATGGACCCTAGAAAAGCACTGTTTCTAGGAACACAAATCACTCAGCTGAGAGCTGTCTGTAAGGGTAACCTTATAAGGAGTACACAAAGGGAGAAAAGGACTTCCAGAGCCAGTAATTGGGAGGTACTCCTTTGCCAGACATGTTCTGTGTTCTCTACAAGTGTACTTCGCTACCATTGCACTCTAAGTTTAAGTCCTCTTTTCCCTTGGATATTATGTGTATCTGTGGGAGAGTATGGTCTAGTTTTGGAGGGAAATTTTTTTATACCAAAAATTCATGTTATTCCTTTTCAGTAATTACTGTTTATAAGGGCTAAACAAGTCTGGCTGGTTGGTTGTCAGCAGGGATCATGCTGGTAAGGGCTAAAAAAGCAATAGTACTAGAAGCCTGGTTCCTCAGGGTTGCCTCTAGTATCCTAAGGTTCCAGCTCCTGAAACTGTACATCCCAGTTGGGTAAGTACTCTACGTTGGTAGTTGTTTTAGCCTAAAAATAAAGTATCTTAAAAACTACCACTGCATGCAGTTAGTTAATTTTTGAGACTCCAAAGAGTAGATTGTTAAGTAAGACTTATAGGAGAGGAGTTGCAAGATGGGACAAAATGGGAGAGGAAAGGTTAAATGCAGGTGGAAAAAGTAGATTGATGTGGAAGGATCTGCAGGCTGTTTTGGAGAGGTTTAGTAGTTTGGAATAAAAGTCTGATGTGAGAAAAGAGGGTCTAAATATCTGATTTCATTGATTCAAGTAACTCTTAGTTAAGAAATTAATGGAGCAGGAAAACTACATCTTGCTAAAAGATACCATATACAATGAAGTAATATCAATACTAAACATATATGCACCAAATGGTATAGCATCCAAATTCTTAAAGGGAAAGTTAAATGTTAAAGGAGGAAATAGATAATAAAGTCATAGTAGTGGGGGACCTCAATTGTCCCTTTCAGAGCTAGATAAATCTAACCAAAAAAATAAACAAGAAAGAAGTTAAGGAAATGAACAGAATTTTAGAAAAGTTAGATATGATAGACCTCTGGAAAAAAATTGAATGGGAATAGAAAGGAACATACCTTTATCTCATCATTACATGGCACCCATTACAAAAATTGACCAGTATTAGGGCATAAAAGCCATACAACCAAATATAGAAAAGCTGAAAAAGCAAATGCATTTTTTTAGATTACTGAATGTAATTTTTATTGCTTTATAAAGGGCCATGGAGAGAGATGAAAAATCATTTGGAAACTAATTCTAAAGAACTAGTGGGTTGAAGAACAAATCATAAAAACAATAATTTCATTAAAGAGAATGACAACAATGAGACAACATACCAAAATTTATGTGATGCAGCCAAAGCAGTACTGAGGAGAAACTTTGTATCTCTAAATGATTACATCAATAAAATACCGGAAGAACAGATAAATCAATTGGGCATACAACTAAAAAAACTAGAAAAAGAACAAATTTTTTAAAACTCCAGTTAGATACCAAATTGGAAATCCTGAAATTCAAAGGATAGATTAATAAAACTGAAAAGAAGAAAAACTATTAACTAATAAACTAGGAGCTTGTTTTATGAAAAAACAAATAAATGATTGGTTAATTCACCTCTAATGAAGATGAAATTAAAGCAACTATTGGGAGCTATTTTGCCCAATTATATACCAATAAATCTAACAATCTAAGAAAAAGGGATCAATATTTACAAAAATACAAATTACCCATATTAGCAGAAGAAGTAGAATACTTAAATGATCCTATCTTAGAAAAAGAGATTGAACAAGCCATCAATGAGCTCCCCAAGAAAAAATCCCCAGGATCAGATGGATTCACAAGTGAATTCTACCAAATGTTTAAAGAACAATGAGTTTCAATACTATATAACATATTTGGAAAAATAGGCAGATACCTAAATGGGGGAGAGTAAAAGCAGAGAAAGAAAACTAGACCCATTTCCCTAATAAATGTTGATTCAAAAATTTTAAATAAAATAGTAGCAAGGAGATTACAGCCATATATCACAAATATCACACACTATGAGCATGTGAAATTTATAGCAGGAATGCAGGACTAGTTTAATATTAGGAAAACTATCAGTTTCATTGACCACATCAATAACAAAAGCAACAAAAATCATGATTATGTCAATAGATGCTGAAAAAGCTTTTGACCAAGTACAATTGCCATTCCTATTAAAAACAGCAAGGAGCATAGGAATAAATGGACCTTTCCTTAATATATTAAGTAGTGTCTATCTAAAACCATCAGCAAGCATTATCTGTAATGAAAATAAGCTAGAAGTTTTCCCTATAAGATTGAGGGTGAAGCAAAGATGTCCATTATCACTACTACTATTCAATATTGTACTCTAAATGCTAGCTGTAGCAACAAGACAAGAAAAAGAAATTGAAGGAATTAGAATAGGCCATGAGGAAACAAAACTATCACTCTTTGCAGATGATATGATGGTTTACTTAGAGAATCCTAGAAGATCAACTAAAAAGCTAGTTGAAATAATTAACAACTTTAGCAAAGTTGCAGGATATTACATATATATATATATATATATATATAATATATATAATTACCAATTTTACCAACAAAGTCCAGCAGGAAGAAATTGAAAGAGAAATTCCATTTAAAATAACTGCAGACAACATAAAATGCTTGGCAATATACCTGACAAGACAAACCCAGGAATGATATGAACAGAATTACAAAGCACTTTTTATACAAATACAGTCAGTTCTAAACAACTGGAAAAACATTACTTGCTTGTGGGTAGGCTGAGCCAATATATTAAAAATGACAATTCTACCTAAATTAATTATTGAGTGCCATACCAGTCAAACTAACAAAAAATATATTTTATAGAGCTGGGGGAAAAAATAACAATTTGGAAGAACAAAAGGCCAAGGCTATCAAGTAAATTAATGAACAAGAAAATGTGAAAGAAGGTAGTCTAGCAGTACCAGATACCGAGCTGTATTATAAAGCAGTAATTATCAAAACAATTTGGTAATGGCTAAGAAATAGAGTGGTGTGGATCAGTGGAATAGATTAGATACACAATAACAAATGACCTAGTGATAAATGATCTAGTGTTCATTAAGCCCAAAAATCCAAGTTTTGGGGACAAGAATTCACCACTTGACAAAAACTGTGGGGGAAATGAGAAAACAGTTTGGCGGAAACTTGGTATAGAACAACACCTCACCATATGCCAAGATAAGGTCAAATAGGTACATGATTTAAACATAAAGGATGTTACCATAAGCAAATTAGAAGAACATGGAATAGCTTACCATTCAGATCTGTGTATAAGGTAAGAATTTATAACCAAATGAGAGATAGAGAGCATTATGAGATGTAAAATGGATGCTTTTAATCATATTAAGAAGGTTTTGCACAAGCAAAACCAATGCAGCCAAGATTAGAAGGATTAGGTCTGTACCCCAAAAAGATTTTTTCAAAAAAGAAAAAGACCTATTTGTACAAAAAAAATATATAGCACCCCTTTTTGTGGTGGCAAAGAAGGGGATGCCTATCAATTGGAAAATGGCTGAACAAGTTGTGGCATATGATTGTAGTGGAATAATATTGTGCTATAAGGATTTATGAGCAGGATGCTTTTAGAAAAATCTGGAAAGACATACATAAACTGATGCAAAGTGAAGTGAACAACAGCACCAGGAGAACATTGTACACAGTAAAAGGCATTGCGCAATGCCATAAACGACTTAGCTATTCTCAGCAATGCAATGATCCAAGACAATTCCAAAGGATTCATGATGAAAAATGCTATCCACCTCCAGAAAAAGAATCAATAGAGTCTGAATGCAAATAGAAGTATAATATTTTGCACTTTTTGTGGTGGGTTTTTTTTTGATCTGTGTTTTCTTTCACAGCATGACTAATATGGAAATACGTTTTGCATGCTGTACGTGTATAGCCTATATCAAATTGCTTACCATGGAGGGGGGCGGGGGGAAGGAGAGGAAAGGAGAGAGGATTTGGAATTCAAAAAAAATTTAAAACAAACGTTAAAAATATTTTGTACATGTATTTGGAAAAATAAAGTATTATTTAAAAAGAAAAGAAAGAAAGAAACTAATGGAGGTGTGAAATACTCTGCAAGTATGTAGTATAGACAGTTTCCTGGAGGCACAGGGATTGGTGGTTTGCCCAGGATCATACAGCCATTATGAATATGACACTAGACTTGATTCTATATTTCCTGATTTCAAAGTTGGCTCTCTCTCTCTGTCCACCAAATGCTGCCTCTTCTTGTGAAAGGAAATGTTACTAAACTTCCTCTATCCCACTATTGCTGCTGCAGCATGCTTCCAGCAATATACAGTATATGTGCTTAGGCAAACATACATATATGTTGTTTATCTTATGTACAAGGAACAATAAGAATAATATCTTGCATTTCCCTAGTGCTCTGAGGTTTGTAAAACACTTTACATATTTTCATTTGATACTCATGATAACTCAGTGAAGTCAGTGCTATTATTATCCCCATCTGACAGGTGAGAAAACAGGGAGAGAGGGGTTAAATGACCTGCACAGGGTCATAGAGCTAGTCAGTATCCATGGTGTGTTTTGAACTCTGGTCTTCCTAATTCCAAGTCCAGCCCTCTATCCTTTGCCATCTGGCTGTAAGCATCATCACAAAATTGGAGATTAAAAAGTGCCGTGATTATGTATAATGCAGACTAAATTGGCTAAAGTACTCCCCACTGCACTCCCCAAAAGGAAATGTTACATTTTGATTTTCTTTATCAGGAAAATGGGAATAATGCCTCTTCCACTCTTTCTCATAGTTGGGATGTTGAAATAAATGCCCTGGTTTTTTTTTCCAAGTAACATAAACAGTGTATAAAATTTCTATAAAACAGAAATGGATGGACATAAAGAAAAGGATGTTGGAGATGTCTTTGCTCAAGGACTGATAAATCACCATCGTCTCTGCTACCAGGAAGGTCCTAAATTTTTTTTTAATTTTAATTCTGATATGTTTTTTTTAATTTATTTTTTATTTTTAGTTCACAACACTCAGTTCCATAAGATTTAAGTTCCAAATTTTCTCTCCCTCCCTCACCTCCCCCCCAAGACGGCATGTAATCCGATATAGGTTCTACATATACCTTCGCATTAAACTTATTTACATAATAGTTAAGTTATAAAGAAGAATTATAACCAATGAAATGAATCATGAGAAAGAAGAAACAAAACCAAAAAAGAAGGGGAAAAAAGAGAGCAAATAGTTTGCCCCAGTCTACATTCAGACTCCAAAATTCTTTCTCTGGATGTTGCATAGCTTTTTCCATCACGAGTCTTTTGGAGCTGGCTTTGAACCCTGCATTGATGAGAACAGCCAAGTCTATCAAAGTTAGTCCTTAAAGATACCATGTGTCTGTAATCATATATAATGTTCTCCTGGTTCTGCTCCCCTCATTCAGCATCAGTTTATATAAGTCTTTCCAGGTCATAATGAAGTCTGTCTGCTCCTCACTTCTTATAGCACAATAGTATCCTCCGGTCCTAACAATTTACTCTTCTATAGCTGCATTCCCAATCCTAGGCTTAAGCTCCCAGCCTTGGCCACCACTCCATACTGACTCGTACCTATCCATGACATCCCCATCCCTCTTGTGTCCCTTTTCCACTCTTCCCTATCCTTCCATTCTGTTCTTTAGAACCCCTGTTTTATTTTTAACAAACTGCCTTGAATATTAAACATGTGCTCCCCATCACTAAACTACTTAGTATATGTTTTTTATTTACTTATAAGTGTACATATTGGTTTTCCCCCAATAAGATGCAAGGGTCTTGAAAGAAAGATTTTTTTTGTCTTTGTATCCCCAGAGCTTAACTGTACCAGGAACAGAGTAGGTACTTAATAAATGTTTTTTGGAATGAATTTAAGGAAATTGAATAGTGAGAGTAAAACAGGGGAAGCATATAGAATATCTCACACAAAGGGAGACAGCACATTCCCTAAAGAAGGCTATGGGCAAGGAACAGCACAGAAACAAATGGTCAACAGATGCATTGTAAGACAAAACTTAGAATCAGAGAAAATTCTGGTGGGAAAAGAATGGGCATAGCATAGTTAAAAAGGAGGAACTGGGGAATGGCCTTCCTTCAGTTTCCCAGCTCTCACTTTTTGTGGATCTTGTAGCAGGCTGTAAGGACATGATCTGAAGTTGGGCTGGGGTGGGTGGGGTGAGGTGAGGCAAGGTGGAGTAGGGCCAGGAGTGCTCCTAGCCTAATAGTCCCACTATAGAACTCTCTCTTTCTTCTTTCTCCCTCTCTCACCCAATGCTCCTCAGCATTTTGAATTTCTGTCTGCTTATTTTCCAATGCAAAGAAAAATTTCTCTCTTAGCCACAGTGGCAACTGAGTGAGAGTTTAACCCAGAATTTTCCCAGATTCAAAGACTGAGAATCAGGTTCATTAATTCAATCAAACCAGAATAATGTCCAATTTGTACTATTCTGTCAGACAGACCCTGGCCATAAAAAATGGAAATCGTAGTTGTTAACTAAACAAATAGAAGAACCATACTTAACCTTGCTGAACTCCCCAAGAACCTGAACCCTATCTGTTTACTATAAATACCCGGGCTAGAGAAGGAGCCTGCTGGCTCCCATTGAAGGAGCTTGATCTCAGAGGACTTGTCTGGGAAGCTGGGGGACTGATTTTCCTGTTTCACCCATGACCTCTCCCAATAAATGCATTTATTAATTTCCATGAATTGTTGTGGCCGGTGGGAGGTGTGCAGCAGCCGCCAGTTTATGTATGGCTGGAAACATGCAGGCTGCCAACACCGGACAACAAAGATTCTCCATACAATTATATCAGCCCCACTAATTCATAGTACTGGGTGGCTTTAGGTTAACCTGAAATGTTCTATAACTTTTGGGGCCTCCATCTTGGTATCATTAATAACCAGTTCAGTTAATTTGCTTTCAAAAACAAAACGAAACCATGCGCTATTTTTGATGTGTGGGGCGTGTCTGTGTGTGTGTTTTAATTGAATGTAGATGGTGTTTCTAGTTTAGACCAACTGAGACTTATAGTACAGGGTACATTTGCCATTGAATAAGGTACCAGGGTGCCAACAAAGGACAATTTAAATCCAGGTTCAATATGATGACAGAAAAATTAGTTCAAAAGCCCTGTCAATCAACCCACTTCTTTACTTACCTGAAGAACTACAGCCAGGCATGGTACCCATGAGACTCAGAGCCTATTACTGTGAGCCAAAACAGTTGATTCTCCATAGATTTAGAGCTGGAAGGAACCTCAGAAATTATCAATCCAACTACTTCTTTTACTTTTTACAAATGAGGAAAAGTAAGGGTTATAGGTTAATTGATTGACTCAAGATCATAGTAGTAGTAAATGGCAGTCAGTATTTGAAAATGGGCCCCAACTCCAAATCTAGTACTCCTTCCACTGTATTGGTCTTTCCAAGGGCTATCTCCCTCCTTAGATTATCTTGTGTATCACACATATTTACCTTTTGTAACCCATCACTAGAATGTAAGCTCCTTGAGGGAAAAGATTGTTGTTTCCTTTTGTCTTTGCTTCCCAGGTGCTTAACAGTACTTTGTACAAAGGACAGGGATAAGAACTGGATTTATGATTTCATTGCTGTAGGGAATGCATAGATGAGGAAATTCTCTCTGCCACTTCAGGTTGCTCCCTTCTCTCTGATTTATAACCTTTGAGAGTTGCCTAGAGCATTGGGAGTTTAAACGACTTGCCCAGAGTCACAAAGCCTGTATTCGTCAGAGACAGGACTTGAATCTAGGTCTTCCTTTACTTTACAAATAACACTCTATTTTCCAACAAATGCTCTGTTTGGTTTCAGCTCCATGGAACACATGCTCCTGACTCAGGGTACCTCCTAGCTACCTCCCCTGTTCAGTTTTCTTTTTTGTGTTGTCTTTTCCCATTAGATTGTACGCTCCTTGAGGACAGGGACTGTCTTTCTCTTCATTTCTATCCTTAGCACAGTTCCTGGCATGTAGTAGTGTAATAAATGTTTCTTGAACTGAATCGAATTCCTGGCTAAGAGGCTGGTGCTCTATCCATACTAGGCACTTAATAAATGCTTATTGGATTGGATAAAATAACATTAGTAGACGCTGCCTTTTCATTCAGACTCATGATGCTTCAATCACCTTGCATGAACATGCATCCATTAAAGATCTATTAGGTTCCCCTACTCTTTTTTCTCCCACTTCAACTCAAATAGCATTCAGGTCATCTCAAAAAGCCTAATATTTCTTTCCCTATGACCTAGGAGACCCTCTCGATGCTCATTAACATAGAGAGTTGTAAATAGAGAGATGTTGCTACAGCTTCAAAGAAACCAAACCTAAATATAACCCCTCCCCCTACCTTGTTAAAAAATACAAAGGACATCCTCTAATACCATTTTTTTCCTCCTTGCATAAAATTTTGCACAATGAAGGGTCACTTGACCTATGTTCCTTATATAGTTCATTTTCACATTGTTCAAAGAGCCTCCCAGTTTGCATTTCACAGGGTGCAGGTGCTTAGTTCTTCCCCACCCCCAACTTAGAACCCCAGATAGTACTCTATAGTATAGTATTTTTCCTCCCCTCCTTGCAGCTGCACTCCAGAGACCGCTTTTGTGGACCACCAGGAATTTCCTGTGATAGAATATCAGAGAGCTACTGGTGACTAGGAGGAGGTGACTTCACAGAGCAAAAGTTCCCTTTCTACAATAAACATTCTCATTGCTGCCATGGAGGAGATTTCCTATACAGACTCCACACCAATAAGCCACTTGTCATCTTGACACAAATGGCTGGAGAAGGAATGATAACCATTTGTGAGAGATTACCTTTTTTTAAAAGTGAATGTTTCTCTTCCGGGCATATTAATATTTTCACCAGAAACCAATGAAGAATGCAAATTGCCAAAAGCAATGAGTAAGGAACATAGAAACATTTTGGGAGAAGACAAACAAAGAAACCATTTCTACAGGTGGGAAAACCAACGTTGGAAGGGATCTTGGAGATTATTTAGTGCAATTCCCTCATTTTACAATTGAGGAAATTGAAGCCCAGAGAGCCAATTCCTGCATTTCACACATGAGGAAACCGAGGTCCAGACAGGCAATATCATTTGCTCCTAAGAAAATAGAGGTTGAGAGGTTAAGTGGTTTACTTAAGATCACAAAGCTAGTAAGGCTAGTAAGTAATTGAGCCAGGCAGGACTCAACCTGAGTCTTGTGATTGCCAGTAAACTATGTAGTAAGGAAATGTTGGTGAGTAATGGTAGCTAAGTAATGATGTGTCTTCTAGGTCTAGGACAGTAAGCATCCTTCAGCCTCCTCAGAGTCAAGAAAAGAGGAAAGAAGACTGCTACCCCAACAGCAACATTGTGAATTGTCATCATCATTATTAATATTATTGGGTAACATATCGCGCCCAGAAGGGAAAATAGAATGAAAGAAGGTAACAAAAGGATGATTCTTCTATTTCAGTCCTGTGATAAGAAAGACTCCTAGGGGAAAGTAGGCTTGCTCATTCATTAACCCCTGAGAAAGTGGGTGAAAGAAGGAAAGAGATTCAGTTTACAGGGAAGGATGGGAGATAGATTACTGTCAGCTGGTTAGCTTTTTAATTGTTGTTATTATTATATTTAAAGGAATCGACCAGCTGTGTGGTCATAATGAATATAAGGCTACCTTTGGAATCAGGAAGACCTAGGTTTAAGTCGGCCTCTGATGCATACGGGATGTGAGACCCTGGGCAAGTCACTTAACTGTGTTGTCATTTGTAACAGTGGAGCTTCTAAGCAACCCTTTAAGACTAGTCTAGAGGAATTTGTCTATTTCCATTTGGAGAAACTGACACACTGTAAATTCCCCAAATTAATGAAATCACAGATCAGTATAAAAATAAGAACAACAAATTTAAAGGAACTGTGACCTTGTCTGTCTAAGTATTTCATCTACAAACAAAGATCACAATCCTCATACAACTTGGCCAATGTTCTTCCAAAATCACTTTGCTAAAATTCATAATTTAGGCTAATTGATCTTTCTAGTTTGTTAAGACCTACCAAAAGTTTGTGTTCCAGTGGCATGGCTTTCATGAACCTAGGGTCATTTCCATGCTATGATGAGGCATTGGATTAGATTTTATGAGGATAATTATTATGATTCAGCATTATATTACAATGTTATTATTTAACATAATTCAAGAAACTTTAAGTACTTACCCTATTATGCCAAGCACTGTGGTAGGCACAGGGGCACATACAATGTTTGGATAAGATAAGCCCTCATGAAGTTTATATAATACAACTTTACAAGTGTCTACCTACATTTTATTACTTACATTACATATATCTCTTCACATATTGTATCTCCCTTCTGTGCAAAAAGGCTATAACTTGTGCTTTTCCTGGGCCAGGAGGAAAAAAAATTAAACTATATATTGTTGGATTATCTCATTCATGTCCAATTCTTCATGACTGCATTTCGGATTTTCTTGGTAAAGACATTGTAGTGGTTTACCATTTCCTTCTCCAGCCCATTTTACAGATGAGGGAAGTGAGGAAAGCAAGGTTAAGTGATTTGTCCAAGGTCACACAGCTAGTAAATGTCTGAGGCCAAATTTGAACTTACGTCTTCCTGTCTCCAGGCCTGGTGCTCTATCCACTGCCCCATTTACCTGCCCTAAACTATCTAGCTAGCTAACTATATGGATATTTATTTCTACATAAATATATATTTTTTTCAATACTTAGTTGAAATACTATACAAAAAATTTCTTGGGGAACTAAAACCCATATTATAGGGTACTGGCTGAAAATTATTTTGCAACAGGGTTAAGTGGCACATGGGGACAAGGCTGGCCACTATAACTGAAAAGCCACAATTTTCATCATCAGTCTAAGCTGATATGGCCAACAGCAGTAAAGTGGAAGGTATTCCCTTTTCCCAGCTCTATTAACTGAGAGTAAAACTAAGAACACCCATGGCAAAAAATACTTATACTCCCATTACCACATGTCCTTTTTCTTTATCCATAAAGTTACACAAAGAACATGCTGCTGGAACACACCTCCATGATTGCTATTTTTGTCCTATTCTGCATGAATCAGACCCTTGTGAACTGGACCTTAGAAGTAGACTGAAAAAAAATGTCTGGCCTATCCTGTATCAAAACATAAAGGCAGCAATATGCAGATACTTGCTAACAGCAAGACCCTAGACAAATCATTTAACTTCTCAAAGACTCCATTCAGGAAAATGAGTTTAATAATAGCTACATGGCCAGAATCGCAGAGTTATTCAGAGGAAGATTGCCAAAATTTAGAGTGCTGCATAAATGAATTATTATGTGAGGTTTTGAATTTTTTAAAAATATTTTGATAACTATATTTCATTTTAATTATTTTGTAATACTATGTAGGTGTCCCAGAAGTCTTAGTACAGCTTTAAACTTGCAAGCTTAAGGCTAAGAATTCCTACTATATTCTTCTCAGCAACACAATGATCCAAGACAATTCCAAAAAATTTGGAATGGAAAATGCTATCCACATCCAGAGAAAGAACTATGGAGTCTGAATGCAAATAGAAGCACACTATTTTCACTTTTTGTTTTTTCTTTCTTGTTTTTCCCTTTTGTTCTGACTCTTCCACATGACTAATGTGGAAATATGTTTAACATGATTGTACATATGTAACCTATGTCAGATTGCTTGCTGTCTTGGGGAGGGGGGAGGGAGGGAGAAAGATTTGGAACTCAAAATCTTACAAAAATAAATGTTGAAAACTATCTTTATGTGTAATTGGAAAAAATACTATTAAGTTAAAGAATTCCTGCTATAATGATTAGAAACATCTTAGTCAGGTCAGTGCCTTGAATTGCTGCTAATGGTTTACTAAAGTGAGATGATTCTTAGGGTACAACCTATTTTCCTCCAATAAAATCACTGATATTCCAGAATACTAACTAGCACTGGACAAACAGGAATTTGCTTCAGAGTACTAACATTGCAGAGGATGGAGCACACTTTCTCCTCACTGAGACTACCATGCCTAAGTCTTGTCAGTGGTCCCACCACCAACCTGCCCAGGATGGCCAGCATGATTTCAAGTACAATTGAACATGAAAGAGGGTAGTTTAGTCCTTGCTCCACAGGGGTTGGGAGGTAGAGTGGGAAATGTGGGGCTCAGGAGGGGAGGGTGCAACTAATCTCAGTGTCTTGTTGCCATCATGCCCTCCCCCAAAGTCACATTTACCCTCCATCCCTTGGGGACAAGAACCTAGAGCATCTGCACTCATACTCAGTCTGTTCCCTATACCACCACCAACTGAAAACATTCCTAGTTATGTTTCTGGAATATACAAAACCATTACAGAGATTAATCTTGTTTGGGTTAGGTTTCACAGTGCTAATCTCTCCATTCATTCATTCAAGGACAATCCTCCAAGTTGTTAAGCTGTCAGTCAATAATCTCTTATTAAGTGCCTACTGTGTGTGAGACACTATGCTAAATTCTGTTGTTATTTTTTGTCCTTTCTCACAGAGGACCAATGACATCATAAGTTTTAGGGATACAAAGAAATTGGGGTGGGGGGGAGTCTGAGCTCTTAAGGAGTTTGTTGTCCAATAAAAGAGCTGACATTAAAATAACCATGTAAGAACAAGATATATGTGAGGATAATCAGGGATAATCTCAGAGAGAAGAGGAAGACTAAGGAAGACTGAAAAATTCTTCCTGCAGAAGAAGGGTCTTTAGCTAAGACTTGAAATAAGCCAATGAAGCCAGGAGGTAAAGATGAAAGGCATTCTAGACTTGGGGACAGCCAGTGGAAAATGCTCGAAGTCTGGTAGGAAGAGTAGCGTTCAGTATTACTGGATTGTACAATACCTGGAGAGGAATAAAGTATAAAAAGACTAGAAAAGTAGGAATGGCTCAGGTTACAGACGGAGAACAAATGTTTATTAAGCACCTACTGTGTACCAAGGCACATGCTAAGTGCTTTACAAATATCATGCCATTTGATCCTTACAATAGCCCTGTGAGGTAAATGCTGTTATTATCCCTATTTTATGTTTGAGGAAATTTAGGCAAAAAAGATTAAGCAACTTGCTCAGGGTCACACAGATGGTGTCTGAGGCAAGATTTGAATTTAGGTCTTCCTGACTCTAGCAGTGCTCTATCCACTGCACCACCTAACTGCTTCTGAAGGGCTTTAAAAGCTGGAGGATTTTATGTTTGATCCTAGAAGTAATAGGGATCTACTGGAGTTTATTGAATGTGGAAGCTCATATGATAGGAAGATTATTTTTTTAATTTTATTTTTAATTTATGAAATAAAACAAGCATTTTGATAACAGTATAATTTTTTTTAAATGATTGCTCATGAAACTTCAAATCTATTGTATACAACTCACTATACCTTTTAAATATATAATAAAGTTATCATGTAAATTTATTTTTTTCCTTTTTTCTTCCCTGTCTCCCACCCTAGAGATGGCTACGATTAGACACAAATATGTATGTATATATATAAAATCATTCTATACATACTTCTATTTATCAGTTCTTTCTCTGGGTGCAGATAGCATCTTCCTTCATATGTTCTTTGTAGTTAATTTGGGTATTTGTAATAGTCAAAATTACTTACTCGCTTAGAGCTGTTCTTAAAAAATATTGCTGTTACTGTATGCAATGTTTCTCTTGGTTCTGCTCATTTCACTCTTTATTATTTCATGCAAGTCTATCCATGTTTTTCTAAGATCATCAAACTCATCATTTCTTATAGCATGGTAGTATTCCTTCACAATCATATACCACAACTTGTTCAGCCATTCCCAAATTGAAGGGCATCCCTGAAATTTCTAGTTCTTTGCCATCACAAAGAGAGCTGCTATAAATATTTTAGAACATACAGGTTTCTTTTCCTTTGACAGCTGAGTGGAAGATGAATTGGAATGGTGGTGGGGGAGGCCTTGTGGCAAGGAGATCCATCAGCAGGCTATTGCAAGAGTCCAAGAGAAAGGTGATGAAGGCCTCATAAGGGTGGTGGCAATGTCACAGAAGAGAAGAGGATAGATATGAGAAAGATTTCTCTAACTTACTTCTACTCCATTCCAAGACAGCACTCTGTCTTTAAGCTCCTTGAAGAAGGGCTTTTTCTTTTAGGTTCTCAACTAGGAACCATGCCTTTTACTTCAGAATGAACTGTATCCTGATAGCTTAGATAGCATTAATACTTGCTTGATGGGGCTCACAGACATCCCCAATTCTTTCTTCTAGGTACCCCTGTTAGCCAGCCATTTCATCCTCAGACTGACCCTTCACTTCTCACATTGTATAACTATTTCTCTGACTCCTCCTGACTTCCTGCTCCTTTCTCTTATTATTCACTATTTTCTCCTTCCTGAGAGGCCTAGGTTCAACCTTGACTTTTATCCATTGTTTAGTTTCCTCTTAGTCAGTTTTCTGACCAAAGGCTCAACCATTAGAAATTAACATTTACAAACACAGAATAGTCACTTAGGTGTAATGTATAGGCAGTGACCTCTTGTCTATAGAATATCCAGGAAGGACATTTACAATGGGGCAGGACAGAGAGGCAGTGATCATAGTGAAAAAATCTTCTGGATTAGGAATTAGAAGGCTTGACTCTATGCCTCTATCATTGATTAGCTATGTGACCTGAGATAAATCACTGAAACTCTCTGGGATTTAAGTTTCTTCATCTTTAGAAAAGAGAAATGACCCTTAATATCTGTTCAATTCTAACTTTCTATGACTGGTCATGGAGTACCTTTTCATCAATCTATGAACAAATCAATTATTAAATAACTCAATGCAAAGCATTGTGCTGGGTACTCTAGAAAAAGCAAATTTTAATAAGACATTGTCCCTGTGTTCATGAAGCTTACCATCTATTAGGGTGGATACCTATTTTAATACTAGAAGCGTCCCTCACATATGGGCTCTCAATACCTATTCCAGGTTCAACGCGTACTATGGGTCATCATTCATTCAAATTTACAGCTCACCAGCCCAGCCAAAATCTATGCTTTTACTAGACCAGCCAGAGGACACAATAATTCAAAGCAAAGAACGTCTACTCAAACCACAAGGCAAACTAAATGGCAAAAAAGATTTTCTATACGCATATGGAGTAATACTTCCTCCCATAGTTTACTCTTGTGGGGTAGGTGACACACAGCAAATACACATAGCCAGAGGATACTGTGAAGTGGCACACACATAGAGAACATATGTGACCAGAGAATGTGTATGAAGGAGACCATACATAAGGGACATCTATGGCTATAGAGAGGGTAAAGATAAAGTAATGTCATCACGTTGACCTCTGGGGAAATCAGCAATTGAGCTGCTACTCTCTGTTGCTGTCTGCAGCTCTTCATCTATAGCTTCTTCCACAGAGAGGAAGATATCTTCAGCTTCATAGCCCGAAGGGCTGTCTTTAACCCTTTTGTGATGCACACCCTAGCCAGTCCCATCTATTTTCTGCTACCACTCAAGAATTTCCTCAGTCTGAAATATAGCAGGGTTATAGAAACAATAGCTAAGGAAGCAAGGAAAATGTTGTCATGTGAGAATTTGTGAGAAGCCAGACAAAATGATGAAAAATACACTAACTGAAGATGACTGCTATTATTAAGCTGGCTGAACAGGTGTTTTCTAGATTGATTCTCCAAAGAGTTAGAATTCTCTTCTAGTCTTCCCTGAAGTGATACCACCTTTGGGGCAGAGGTTTTTGGCTTATTACTAGCAGATCTTTCAGACAATGAAAAGAAGCTTGTTTCTGGAATTAGGGAATGAAGAATAGACATTTCAGTGCTTTACCCATAATGGATTAGTTGTCATTCTGAGGTCATTTTAATTGGTTGTTTGGCAAGAAAGGTGGCCCTAATTGTAACAGACCCAGACAGATTGGAGACGAGTCATGTCAACATTATGTCATGTCAACCTATGATTTCATGGAGATGGGATTGGGGATGCATAATAATAGTAATGGTAGTAGTAGCTAATGTTTTCAAAGTGCTTTTACATTTTCAAAGCCTATATGGCAATACAGTAAGATTAGTCTCTTGATAACTGGGGAAACAAATGTAATTTTATTACATTTATTTCACATTGCTCCTCTTTACCACTTCATGCACTGTGTCCAGTGAAGTTGGACTAACACTTTTGCTAAATTTTGACATTCAGGCTATCCTCCATGTCTATTACAACAATATACAGTGCAACAAATGACAAGGCAGCTTGAGTTTTATCCCGAATCTGTGAACAGAATCAATTTCCATCTTTGTGAGTAGTAAAAGAATAATAGTGGCCAACCGCTCTCTGCTTTACTCTATTATCTTCAAGAAGGAAAATATTCTAGGATAATATCCATCTATTACAGTCAGGTATTTGAAATCTAGGGGTATGATTCCTAGGCGGTTTAAGATAAAAGTGACCTTTTGTGGTCTCTCAGCTATTTTGTACTCTGCCTAGCTCTCCAAGGCATGATGGTGCCAGAAGGGAAGTAATTCTGCCTCAACCCTGCAGGCTAACAGTTCATTTAATCTTGGTCAGTTTAGTTTCTCCTCTCACCATATATACTTATTACACAAAACAATGACAGTTGCAAGCAACCATAATTATCAAGGCAAGAAAGTAAAACAGTAATTGGGAAAGGCATACAGATTGGTTTGTGTGGTAGAACATACAAGTGTTATAGGGATTCTGCAACCCAGGAACTAGATAAAATCTTAGCCTAAGTGGGGAGAAAATGATCACACCCAGTGAGGCCAGTCTTAGCGGTCTCTGGGGTTCAAGTGCTAGGAATTCAGGGACAAACTGAGATGCAAACTTTTCCCTGCAAGGCTGTGGCTAGGGTTCACCATTCAGAGTTCACACCCTTCCTTTTCTTACCATGGCTCCCTCTCCCTCTGCTTCTAAAAACAGCTAGATGATGTAGTAAATAGCAGGTCGAGCCTAAAGTCTGGAAGACCTGAGTTCAAATCTAGCCTCAACCCTGGGTAAGTTACTCAGTTTCCTCAACTGTAAAGCGAGGATAATAATAACACCTACCTTATCTACTTGTTGTAAGTATTAAATGAGATAATAATTATAAATATTATTTCATTTAGCTTCTTATAAAGTCACGATAGCAGCTTAGCACAGTGCCTGGCACATAGTAGGTGCTATATAAATGCTTATTCCCTTCCCCTCTTCCAGAGGTCTCTCAGTCAATTAGAGACACATCCCCCTACTATACCAAGTATTACAAAGCTGTCCTTTAGGAGAGTGCTGAGTCCACTTGGGGTCAGAGGGCAATACCTAGAGTGTATTCTTCTTATCTTTGCCTCCCAGAACCCTGCTCTTCCTTCAATGCTCAGGTCAGCTGCTACCTCCTCCATAAAACCTTCTCTGAACACCCCAGATGAAATTGTTCTCTCTTCCCTAAAATTTTCCTATGGCTTTTTGTCTGGATTTCTCCTTTGCAGAATCAGTCTCTATCTTGGGAGCTCTTTGATGACAGATACTGTGTCATCTTTTCCTTTGTATCCTTGCTGCCTTGCAAATTGCAAATAGTAGACAATAAGTATCTGTACAACTAGCACAAAGAGGGTTTAAACCGATTAGTAATGTTGACCAAAAGGTTTCCTTCTTCTCATCACTTGGATATTTATTTTAAGATTTTAGGGCCGGGGGACATAGATCAGTGAGAAAGTTAAATAGACCCAAAATTCTCAATTGAATTATAGCCAATAAACTAAATGCAAGTAAGATGCTAAAGCAAAACCCCACCAGTATCAATATCCATACAGACCATCATCAGGGACACTTAGAAAGTGGTCAGAAGAGCACTGAACTTGGAGTCAGAAAAGCCTGGATTCAAATCCCACTGTGGGCATGTACTTGTATTACCATGGGCAAGTCACTTGAACTTTCTACAACTCATTTTCCTCATGTGTGGGTTGGACTAATTTTACTTATGAAGGGGTTGGACTCAAGGGCCCTTCCAGCTCTAAATCTATGGTCTGATAATCTTTATATGTAAAATGGAAATCAAACCCATCTCAAAGGGATATTGGGGAATCGTGAAGTTTTGAGTATAAATACTTTGGCCATTTTAAGGTATTACAGTATATAAATATACAGTGTTGTCACTATTAAGTCTGGAAATGAAGTTTATTATGGAGGTGATAGACTATGCAGCTAACTATTATGATGAGCCTTTGCAGCCTTCGAGTGGTCCTTAGTTTAAGAAGTAAAGCTCATTAATGTTGCACAGAGTGATGTGCAACTCAGAAAATGTCCAAGTTGAGTGAGAAATATGGATAAAATAAATAGGATCACCAAGATTACTTCACTTGAGACAAGATCAAATGAACTATTGGACTACTCAGTTCTTATTGATCATGCAGCGTAGCTCTTTTGCAATAAAGGGAGTTCTCAAAGCAGAAAAGATCCATGGAGAAGAGAGAGGCATCTGATTTTAAAAAAAGGTTGTAAACACAAGAGATGACTTTATCACAAGCTGCTAAATTATACCAGTAAATGTCTGCATCATTTTTGCAATCGATTTTTAGTTCATTCGCATCCAACTCTTCATGACCCCATTTGGGGTTTTTTTGGCAAAGATACTGGAGTGGTTTGTCATTTCCTTCTCCAGTTCATTTTACAGATGAGGAACCTGAGGCAAACAGTGTCACACAGCTAGTAAGTGTCTGAGGCTAGATTTGAGCTTAGGAAGAATGAGTCTTTCTGACTCCAGGCCTGGCACTCTATCTACTGCACCACGTAGCTGCCCACTGCAATAGATTAACTTCCTTTAAAAGTTTGTTAGCAATGTCCTAAGTGTAATTCACTATTTAAAGGAAGTTAAGCTATTCCTATGCAAAACTAAAAATCTTTTTTATAAATATGAGTAATTATCTCTCAATCCAATTACTTTATAAGCTTGAAAGTTTGTGTCTTGATTTGTGACTATAACAAAACATGTTCAGAAAAGACAAGTCAAAGTGCCAACCATTGCATAAACTGTTCTCATTCAAATGTAGCATTTAAGATTCTCTGGAAAGAAGGTGCCAAATGGAGGTCAGATATAGGTGGCTGTTTTCCCCCCAGGTTTGTAGGTACCAAAGGCAGTGAAATCCACTCTCTCCCCAGTGTATGTAAATGTATTTCTCATTCGGGACAAGTTCTACATTTTTCTCCATTTTTCACACTTCAGAGCTTTAAATCTACCTCCTTTATTGTATACCATGCTCAGCCAGAAACCAGTTCAATTGAATTTCACTTTCTGTTGTTACAAGACTTGGAACACTACATTCTATTTCTGACCATGACATCTTAATACGCCTGATTCTCACTGTGAGAGCTGTATTTCACCACACAGTGAGAGAAAGAAAAAGTTCCAGGCCATGGTTTTTCTCACTCTGGATTAGCCTGTCGAA
Organism: Trichosurus vulpecula; assembly: GCF_011100635.1. NCBI lineage: Eukaryota > Metazoa > Chordata > Mammalia > Diprotodontia > Phalangeridae > Trichosurus > Trichosurus vulpecula. The sequence goes on along the minus strand of NC_050573.1, from coordinate 267,863,839 downwards.
TAGAGAGTGAGAACAAAGATTGGCATATCCTCTTCCAGTTCATACACATTTCCCCCTTGATAATTAAGAGGTAAAAGGTAGCTATGTGTCACTTAGCCAGGTCTAGATATTTCTCTGATAGTAAAAGCTTTACTCCACTCTTGTTTTAGGAGAAAGTGAGTCATCTTAACTACTAAACTCAACCTGTTCCTTTTTCACCTCATATATTTTCCGTAGTACACAATGTTTTTCAGGAATATATTATTTTCTTTCTGGAGTAGTCTTCAGGACAGCTTAACCTTCTGAAATCTTGTTGTGGCATTTAAGTAAGTTCACTTGTTGTGTGGCCCCAGTTTGTTCATTCTACTTGGTTTTATCTACAAAATGGAAAAAACTTTCCCTTTCATCACCCCATAACCACCTCCTGTAGCCCTCCTACTGCCTCCTGCCAAAGCCCTCTCTACTCTTTCCAATCCCAAAGAGTACCAATACATCTATAGTTGTAATTGATAGGTGATTTCAGGATACAGGAAGGGAATAGGGAAGAATGCCAGGAAGGAATCTTCTTAGTTCTTTAACTATAAGCCATACCCCCAACTGATTAAAAGCCTTGGAATCCTTGAAAATAAAGTTGCTAATAATTAGAGTAGTACCATGTTTATATAAGAAAGAAACCTTAGAGATCCAATCCCCTCATTTTATAAATGAGGAAACTGAGGCCAAGAGAGGTTAAGTGACTTACCCAAGGTCACATAGGTAAGTCAATGACAAAACTAGGATTTAAATCCATGTCGTCTGTCTTTAAGTCTAATTCTTTTTCTACTGTACCACATGTACTAGTAGAGTCTTGCATAGTTTTCCATTAATTCTAGCAGTTTTTTGGTTTGGCTTTCATAATGTCTTGACTACAGTCATATCCATGACAGGTAAATGTTACTAAAGTTAAAAAACATTTTCATAAGGCTGAAGGTCTTCTACAATAGTTGAATTCTTTTAAACTGAGCTCTTAACTACATCCTCAGTCATCCTTTCCCACCTTATATGTATTTAGTATTTTGCTTTAATTTTGAAAAGACCATAAGGAAAAAGAGCAGTGGTGAATTATAAAGATAAACAGAAGAGAACAGAAGAAGTTCAGAAGGAGAAACAGACAGTAAGAGTAGGGTTGTTTGAACCTACTGTGTTACATTTGAAATGTACAAACAACAACAAAAGACCAAACTGTCCAGAGTAGAGATTGATGGATTCACATATAGCCCTCTTCTTATGTTCTTCTTTGTATGGAAAAATGTTTGTGTTAGTCAATTTCATAATTGTTAAAGTGGGGGGGTGGTGGCGGGCAGAACATCTGAGTCCATAAGACTTGAACTAGCTCAGAATTTGAAGATGTAAGGAATTCATCTTTCTATAATGCTTGGAGCCCGGAGAGATTCTTGCCCACTGGGAGAGTTTCTTTGGACTACATATTCCAGAAAGCTGTGCATGAGCTCTATTGTGTGGATTGTGATTGGGTAAATGTCCTTGTACCATACATATAGGTTTTTTCCTCCAAACCATTATTTATTTATTTTTAAAATTAATTTTTAAAAATTTTGAGTTCCAAATCCTCTCCTTCCTTGCAGATATTTCCTTACCCATTGAGAAGACAAGCGATATTTATAGCCATTATACAAGCATGCATATGGTTTTAAAATAGGACAAGAGTCTCAGAGAAAAGTAACATTTTGGGTTGTAGCAGCCCTCAGAGCACCAAAAAACTAGCCAGCCCTTTTAAGCCAATGCAAAGATTAGGCTTCTGGACTTTAATGGGAAAAACTAATCATATTTGAGTTTTTATCACTAAGATTTCCTTAGAGATGTCATTGGTATCACCACCATGGTGGACAAGGTAATGTTATGCTGCTAGGACCAGACCTGACAAAGACCCAGGGATACGAGTACTGATTGGGACTAATTCTAGCTTGCCAAAATAATGACAGTCTATTACAGGTAGCAATCTGGTTCTCAATACCTTAGCACTCTGACAATATATGCCTCCTGTGCAGAAGATTATAGGAAAGTAGGGGCCAGTGGTAACAATCAGTCAAAGGAACACTGAATCATTAACCTTAAAAGTAGACCTAGAGAAATGTGTCTTTGGACAGTGCCTGGGGAATGAAAAGATTATCTGAAGAAGAAACTCAGTGTGGGAGCGAGCATGTTTGGGGTGTGAGGTATGCCCAAGAAGCAGTGTGTATCATTCACCTCAATAATTTCTGACCTTTTCAAGAGTGTTCTCAGAAGACTATTCTTCCTTGTGATGTTTGACCTTAGGAATCACTTAAGAAAATGGCTAGTCTATGGGGGCATGGCCCTCAGGGACTCAAGCAAGCTTCCTTCTAGAGAGCACTTCACTGATGAGTAAGTGCCAAAAATTGGAATAATACAATGGAGTACTTCATCAGACCAGACCATAATTCATTCAACATGAGGTAGAACAAAGCACTTGGTACTCCCTGAGACCTATTGCCCTCTGGCCATGAAAGCATTACAGGATAATTTTATTCACTTGAACCCAGAAAGACCCCTAGCTTTCTTGACGGTTCAAGCTCTCCTTCCTCCATGAGTCATCTTTCCCAATCCTTCCAGCTATTACTCTTCTCTATGATGCCCCTTACTTTGCATATTGTATATGTATATCATACATATATGCATATATAAAATTTTACTTATCAATCTATATGTCACCTCCCCCTGTCCCAAATACCACTACTCTCACAATATAATCTTCTTGAGGGCAGGGACTGTCTCATTGTTTTATTTGTATTCCCAGCACCAAGTATTATACCTAAAATATAATAACTACCTAATAAACATTCTCACATTATGGCCTAGTGGGACCCAACAATCAAACCCAAAGGAATCCTTCATTTTCAGTGATCTTTAGGGTGAGTTGCTTTCTTGAAAGACATGTAACCAAACACTAACAGCTTGCATCAATCAACTGATAATTCCTTGGCCAAGGTGCCCACTTGCTAGTAAAACAATGTCCTAATCCACCCGTACCCAAAGCCCAAGGTTGTCCCTAAAACGTCCCTGTCTAAATCCCACAGTTGTCTTAATTGCTTTTGGGCAGCTAGGTGGCACAATGGCTAGAGTTCCAGACCTGGAGTCTAGAAGACCTGAGTTCAAATCTGGCCTCAGACACTTAGTAGCTATGTGACCCTGGGTAAGTCATTTAACCTCTCTTTGCTTCACTTTTCTCATCTGTAAAATAGGAATAATGCTATTATTATAGCAACTACCTCCCAGAGTGGTTGTGTGGATCAAATGACAGAATAAGCATAAAGCATTATATATAAATGTTAGCTATAATTGTTATTATTATTATTAAATTTCCCCATTTTGCTAATAAATTAAAGGGGCTCTGACTACAAGTATTTTGCTAGACTTACATAGCGTTGATCTCTATTATAAACACTCTAGCCATCAAGGGCTATGTGGGTCCTCCTTATAGCTGAGCCTCTCCACCCCCTTATCAATACACCCTGTTCCCCTTATTCATGAGACTGTCAGTCCACCTCAGATAAGAATCAAATGTATTTTGGCGCTTGATTAGCTCCGCCTGACAGCTGTAGAGGGAATCTAGATCGGGAGCTGGAAATGACCTCCTCAGAGACCATCTAATTCAAGCCCTTTATGTTACAGATGAAGAAACTGAGCCTAGGCAGAGTAAGTGACTTGCCCAAAGTGACAATGATAATAGGATTTGAACTCAGGTTCTCTGATTGCAGAACAAAAATAAAGGAAATCTCATCCTTCAGAAAACTTGCAGTCACGGTGCCTTAATCTCACAATATTAGATATGGTGGTGAACCTGAGGGCTGAGCAGAAGGCTCACTGGTGTCAGCATGAGGAATGTCTCGTGCATGACTAGAATAATAATAAGAACCAGCAAAATTTTACTCTGCCTCTGCTAATATTTGGGTAAGAACCATATTTACCTCTTGCTTTGTTGTTTGAAGTCTCAGAGGATGGAAAAAGAAAGGAAGTCCAATAACCAGCAACTGAGATAAATTGAAAGTGACCTATTACCTAGCTACGGCCTCAACTTGGAAAATTTCAGAGATGAGTAAGCAATGGTATGATGCTTAAATTGACCTAAAGTAATACATGCAAAGGATGGAGTCTGGCTAAGAAATCTCAGTATAAAGGTAAAACTCAAGATTCAAGTTAATTCATCAAGCATTTATTAAGCATCTAATCTGTAGTGGACACTGAATAAGATGAGGATAGGAAAAAAAAATGAGCAAAATCCCTGACCTTAAGAATATTAGATTCTACTGGAGAGAAACATATACCAATACATAAATACAACATATATACACAGTAAATAATAAATAATTTGGAGGAATCCTGCTAAGGTGATTTGGGAGGAAGGAGAATCCAGAAAGGCCTCATGTAGGTGGTGTTCACATTGAATATAGGTAGGAATTCAAAGAAGTAGAGATGATAAAAAGGAGAGAAGTACAGGCCAAAGAGACAGATTGTGAAAAGGCATAGACTTGAGATTCGAGCCACAGAATATGGTGTATGGGGAACACCAAGTATGCCTAGACTCTAGGATGTCTGGAGTAATGTGCAGTCCTAGAAAGACAACACCGTAACAGTGAGCCAAATTGTAAATTCTAAATGTCAATTGGAGGAGTCTGAATTTTATCCTGTAGGCAATGGGGAGCCACTAGAACCTCTTGAGCCAGGGACCAACGTGATCAGATTTATGTTTGAGGAATACCAATTTGGCAGCTGTACGGAGAGTACATTGGAGAGGAGAGAGACTAGAAGCAGGCAGGATGCCTAGGAAGACACTGCAGTAGTCCAGATGAGAAAGGGTAAGAACCTGAATAAGGTAGCTGAACTATGATTGGAGAGAAGGAAATGGACACGAAAAAAAAATATTTTGCAGGCCAAATTGACAAAACTTGGCAAATAATTAGATATACGTAGTAAAAGGAGGAAGAATCAAAGACAACTGTGAATTTGCAAATCTTTGTGATTATAAGGATGGTTTGTTCTCTTTTCGGAAACAGGGAATTTAGAACAGTGACCTATGCTTGATGACAGAGGGAAAAAAAAACTTTTTAACTATTAGAGCTGACTGGGATAGAACGTGCTGCCTCAGGAGGTGGTAGGTTCTCCCAGCTTGGAGGGTTTCAAGCAGATTGGATGACCACTTCTCCGATATGTTACAGTAGGGATTTCTTTCATGTTTGGGGTGGACTCAATTGTCACTGAGGTCCCTTCCAACTCTCAAATTCTATAATGAGTTCTGTTTTAGAAATGTTAAGTTTGAGATGACATTTCCCTTGGTAAATGTCTACTATGTAATTGGTGATGCAAGGCTGGAACTCATTAGAGATACTACAGCTGGATACATAGATCTGAGAGGATAATTGAACCCATGGGAGCTGACGGAATGACCAAGACAGGGAATATAGAGAGGCAATAGGCAAGGTCAAGATAGTGGACTGGTAGAGAGTCAACCCCTTACCAAGTAGTTGAAAGACTAAACAATCTACCAGTCTGTAAAATAGCCCCAGAAAATGGTCAGGTCCCTGAAAAGACAATACATGGCCACAACCTGATGCCCTTAGAAGAATTAATTAGTTGGACTCCTTGGTGATCAGGAGGTCAAGAATAATAGAGTGGTCAAGTGGGCTCTAGGAAAGGACCGTCTACATAGTCTACATATGAACCATTGGAAGTCAGATGATGCCCCATATAGGAAGGATCCAGACTATGATTTGGATAAAGAAAAAAATTACAAGGTTAAAGAAGCCTACCATATCTGCTATAGCCCAAGGTGGACTCCTACCTGGATAAGGGAATGGAATTGCTGAATCCATAGACTACCTCTTTCCTGTCCAACATTCTGGCTGTGGGAGGCCCAAGAATATGAAGGCTGCCTGGAGAATCGGTTGTGTAATGAATGTAGAAGTTAAAAAGAGGATATGATTTTCATGTGAGGGACAGTAGGACATGAGACCAAAAAAAAGCACAAGCAGTGGGCCCAGCACAGGCAATGGGACTGGCAGAAACTGGGAAAGAAATGGTGGTCATTTAGACCATTCTGAGAGGACTGAAATGGGATGCATGAACCAGGTTGACACTGAAGATATAGAGGAGACAGGTGGCATAGGTTTGACTCCGATGTCTCAGTTCCTTAAAAAAACAACATTCACTAGCTGCTGTGCCAAGAATGAAAGGGAAATGACTGAGCAGAGACCACTTGCAGGTGATGCTTACTAATATCCTGCTGTGAATTTAAATAGACTTTGTCATCCTGATCTTTGGGGGATATAGAGAAGATTGCATGGGGATTTGTCTTGCTATCACTATCTCCCTTGTAGGGAATGGGAGGTAGTAGCCATCCATGTATGAATGGTGAGAATACTTGCTACCTGATTCAATTCATTGTTGTTAACTTGATATACTATTTTGTTAAATGCCTTTGTGCTCTGAATTCCTGTGTTATTTGAATTGGTCTGACAAAGATTCATTGAATAGGGGCTCGGAGCTGTGAATCTGACTAGATGAAGGATTCAAACAAAACCCACAAATCTGAGTATAACTGACAAGGGTGGTCTAGGTTATATATCTATCAATGGTTAATATTAATAGCACAATCTTCTCATTCCTTCTACTTACACAACCTTATTCCTCTTGAAAAAAAGAAACATTTATTTATGTTGATAAAACTTTACTCATCTTTATATCCCCACTCCAATCCTTCTTACACTCTCTTTTGTCATTCAATGCTATATACCCCAAAGAGGATCTAGATAAGGGTGACCAAGACAGTGAAGGGCTTTGATATCATTGCCAGCTAAAAATCTAGGTAGGGCCTTCACAGTCCTGGTTAGCTTCATCTGGAGTTCTCTAAAGAATTAGATGTTGAATGAAAAGAGAAAATGGGTATAGGAATGGGGTAAGGAATTCCAAAAGATGGGCAAAGGACTGAAATCACATAAATTGAATCAGCATTCAGTAGATTTAATTTCTCCGTATTGTAAAGACAGACACCAGAATTAGGCAGCCATAGACTGTTAACCCACTGATAAAGCATAAAAAAGGGCCCTGGACACTACGAAGAGGGATGCCTTCTTGAATGTACAGTTCCTGTGTCCTCAGACAGTTTTGGGGGGAGGAGGTGGGGAGAGTGTGTGAAAGAGGAAGGAGGGAAGCAGGTGGAGAAGAAATACTCATATGTTCCCTGGGCATATAAATCTAGAGAAGTAAGTAACAAACCTCCTAAGGACACTAAGGAACATATATCTCACCATCTCCTCCAAATTTATTTCCTCTCTCAACCTTTAAATACTACAATTTCTCCCTCATCCACTTCAACACTGAAAACTCTAGCCTTTTTTTCACTTTTCATTTTATCTGGTCTTCTATTCAAATGCATTGTTTTTGAGAGGAGAGAAGAGAGTGGACTTCAAACTTCACAACACAGGTCTGTCTGCATCTTCTCTACAACTTATAGTTGCAACTAGAGGTGGCTAGAGCACTGTGAGATTAAATGACTTTCCCAGAGTCACAAAGGTGGTATATATCTAGGCAGGATTTGAATCCAGGTCTTCCTGGCTTCAAGGACAGCTCTCTATATACCCTGCTATCTCTATCTATATACCCTATATACCCAGGGTACTATATACCCTGCTGCCTCTCCAAATTACAAAATATAGACAACTTTAAAATGTCTCTAGGGGCTTTTTTTCCCAGTCATTAAGAGCTTGCTGCTTCTTAGTTACTTTGTATTACTGCATCCATCCATCTATCCATCCATCTATCTATCTATCTGTCTAATCTATCTATGTGTATATATATAGATGTGTGTATAGATGTGAGTGTGTGTATATATATATATATATCTTATAAATGTTAGAAGTAGTAATAGTGGAAAGTAAAGTCCTTAAAGACAGGGACTTTTTTTCCATCTTTGAATCTTAAATAACTAGAAAAATACCTTGCAAATAAATAGTAAATACTTAATAAATTTTTTTAATTGGAAATGTAACACAAATGTTAGGCATGCACACTGAAGCAAAAACCAGGTGAGGATGAAGAAGGTATCTTTTCCTTAATTAATTCTATTAACCAAGGGGTTAGAAGACTTCTAAGTCCTCTAAACAACTCTTAGGTTTTTATCATTCTATCATTTCCTACATCTATGTTCTTGGTTGACAAAGGCCCAGCAAAGCCATAACAAGGGCAGGCCAACTAAGTCTTTGTCCAGGGTAGTAAAATTTAGAGAGGTTCAGACAGAACTTTCAGTTCTTGGGCAGCATAGAAACAAGTGAACTTTGCACTTAATTATTAACAACAATTAGTTAAAGTAGAACTCTACCAAAGGGCAGCTTACTCTCCCCAGGAGTCACACCCAGGTGAACTCCTCATGATGCAACTCAATCTGGCTCCTCAAACTCGAAAGCCACCCCAGCACAGACTTCAGTGTCCCAGGTTCTCATGTCCCTTCCCCTTAAACTGAATTGAGGGCAAGTGTCATGTAGCTTGCCTCTAGGTAAAAATTGCTCCTAAATCTGTAGGGAAACAAACCCCTAATCTCTTTAACAAGAGTTTCTTTAGATATTTTCAGTTTAGGGTCAGTAACAAACAAAATTTTCTCCTACTTCTTCCTAACTTTAAGCAGGCTGCCACTAAAGCTAGAGCCTGAGAAGTCAGTCAGATGCACCCCAAGAGGCAAAGTGTGAACCTCCTCTGTGTGCACTGATCCTGAGGCCTCTGTGTGAAGGAGACAATAGTCTCCATTTGAGCAGTTTCACGCTATTTACTTTGTGGCCTGAGAACACAAAGTGAATTACATTGAAGTACAGTCAGCTGAGAGCAACTGCAGGTCATCTCATCTGTCATCTAAACCAGTGCTTACACACCACCACCGTTTTTAAGCCTGAAGTCAGAATTCCTATATTTCTTTGTTTAATCTAAGGGGAAGAGGCAGGAAGCTCATTTTGACTGGTGGCCTTGAGGAGATTTCTTTGATGACAATATTTTAATGGGTTAAAGGTTCAACATGGTTTATTTATGTCATTAGAATGACGCCATTCTTGTTTTCATTCGTTTTTATTGAAATTCTTTTAGTGAAGTCAATTCCTGATGAGACTACATACTGTAGCCACCGTCAAAGCAAAATAAATAAATCAATAAACCCCTATTTTAACCACCAAATATCCTTTTGAACAAATATTCCCTTATTAAGTCCTAATAACAATGGAAAATGTTAAACTTTCATCTTCTGTTAATTACAAAACATTTATTTTTGACAAACTGTTGGTCTTCTGTTTATTGTGTCTGGCTATAGGAGAGATGATTTTTATACACTTTCAAAATCTTTTCCCCCAAAATCATTCCTCCTCAATTTTCTCCCCTTTGGTTTCATGGAATAGCTTAATTACACTTGTAAAATAACAAAATCTAAAGCATAATGGTTTACAAAGTCAAAAAATCTTATTGAAACTATAACCTTATGCTAGCAATGTTCAAAGTTCACCGAGGCTCAAGTTGAGGAAGCCTGAGGAAACATCTCCCCCTAGTGTTTCCTTTGTAGTACAGCACCTGTTTGAGATGAACACTCCGTAACAGTTATCCTATGTAAATATGTTATATTTCAATGAAGAATCACAGCTTTGAGGCCTTAAAGATCAAATGTAGAATCCAAGTTGTAAGGGATCTTGCAGGTTATCTAGTCCAAGACCTATTCAACTCATCAATCAAAAATCACTAAGCATTTATTAAGCATGGTAGGCACTACACAATACACTTCTAGTACAAAAACAAAAGCAAAATAGTTCCTGCCCTCAAGGAGCTTACATTCTTTTCTCTTTTTTAATTTTAAGCTTTTATTTAGTACTTTATTTTCCTCCAGTTACATGTAAAAACAATTTTTAACATTCATTTTTAAAACTTTGAGTTCCAAATTCTTTCCCTTCCTCCCTCCCCACTCATTAGGAAGGCAGGCAATTTGATATAAGCTACACATGTGTGGTCATGCAAAACATATTCATATTAGTCATGTTGTGAAAAAACATAGACAAGAAAAAAAACTCAAGAAAAACAAAGTTTAAAAAAGTATGCTTCAATCTGTATTCAGACACCATCAGTTCTTTCTCTGGGGGCGGATAGCATTTTTCATTACAAGTCCTCCAGAGTGGTCTTGGATCATTGTATTGCTAAGAATAGCTAAGTCATTCATGGCTGATCATCTTACAATATTGCTGTTAGTACATTTCACTTTCCAACAGCTCATGCAAGTCTTTCCAGGTTTTTCTGTGAGCATCCTGGAAGCTTACAATGTAACAGGGGAGTCAATATGTATAATACAAAGTACACAAAAAGTATATAAAAGATAACCTTAAAGGAATAGGCACTAGAAACTGGGAGGACAAATGAGTCAATCAGTCAGCAAGCATTTATTCAATGTTTTCTGATGAAAACAATGGCGTCATTCTAATGACATAAAACCAGACACTGGGCTAAGGAAAGGCCCGGATGCACTATCCACCCCACAAGAGCTTATTCATCCTATTTATACATACCTCCAGCGACAAGGAACTCACTACTCCTCATTCCAATTTTTGGACAGTCAGCTGTTTTTGGAAGTTGTTTTAATCAAGAGCCACAATTGCCTTCCCTATAACTTTCATCCTTGGGTTCTTGTCTTGCCCTCTGGAGTCAAGCAAAATAATTGCAATCCCTCTTCTACATGAAAATACTTCCAATATTTGAACAGTGGTTCACGAATCTCCCAAGTCTTCTCTTTTACAGGTTAAACAATAACCCATAGCTGTTAAGTGGACTCCGGTTACCTCATCTATAAAATGATGTCATTAGAATAAATAAGGTCCAGATCTGAGATCTATACTCTGTCAGTAAGTTTTCCAAAGTCAATGAGTTAGTAGCATGTGACACTCACTCCGGGTCAAAGGTCTCTTGGCACCCAATCAAATGTTCTTACTTCTAGTTCTTAGAAAATGAGATTTTGTATAATTCTTATACCTCAGTTTACATAGTTAAAATAAGATATTTGGAGAAATATTCAATATCCTTATTACAGAATTTTAGTGAACCATTAGCCCTAAATCAGTTTCCTCCGGTGGGAATATATATCCATTAATAATAGCTAACAGTATTTATGTAGCACTTTTTAAGGTTTGCGAAGAGCTTTATAAATATTATCTCACTCTTCCCAACAACTCTGCAGATGGGTATATTAATAATTGTTATTATTGTCGTTTTACAGATGAAGAAACTGAGCCTGAGCAGTTAAGTGACTTGCCCAGAGCCACACAGCTAGTGTCTTGAGGTAGGAGTTGGGCACCACAGTAGCTTTTCCAAACCTTTCTGTCCCTCCTCACGCCTCATAGTTCCTACTCCCCCACCCTCCCGGCTGAGAACCTCGCTTCATATTTCACTGAAAAAATATAGGCATTCCCTGAAAGCATCCTCTTCTTCCCTTCTCCTCAATGCCTTCTGCAATTATATCTATCTTTACCCCTGTCTCAGATGATGAGGTGGCCCTTCTTCTTGCCAAGACAAAACCATTTATTTGCACAACTAATCTCATTTCATCTCTTCTTCAGCAGATTGCCTCCTCTATCAATCTTCACTCTCTCACTTACCATTAATCTCCTCCTGTCTACTGATTGCTTCCATACTGCCTACAAACATGACCATGTCTCCCCAATTCAAAAAACCCTCACTTGACCCATACATCCTTGATAGTTATCATCCCATATCTCTCCTCCCTTTTGTAGCTTTTTGAGAAGTCCTTCTACAATTGGTGCCTCCACTTCCCATTGCTTTCATCACTCTTCTTAACTCTCTACTGTCTGGCTTCTGACCCCATCATTCTACATAAATTACTCTCTTCAAACATACTAATCATCTTTTAATTGCCAAATTTAATAACCTTTTCTCAGTCCTCATTCTTTTTTTTTAATTTCTTCAGCCTTTGACACTGTCAGTCACCCTCTTCTCCTTTATACTGTTTTCTCTCTGTTTTGGGAGCATTGCTCTCTACTGGTTCTCCTTCTACCTATCTACTGCTTATAAGTCTCCTTTGCTGGATCGTCATTCATACCATGTCTGTTAATAACAGGTATTCCCCAGGGCTCTCTCCTGATTCTTCTTCTCCTTTAATGCTATTTCACTTGATGATCTCATTACCTCCAAAGGATTCAATTATCATCTCTATCCCAATAATTCTCAAATCTACTAATCTAACCCTAACCTCTCTGCAGATCTCCAGTCTCAATTCTCTAACTGCCTATTGGACATCATGAATTGGATGTCCCATAGGCATCTTAAACTCAAGATATCTAAAACTGAACTCATTATCTTTCCCCCTAAACTCTGTTCTCTTCCTAATTTCCCTATTACCTTTGAGGGGACCTTGATATTACTAGGAAGATAATCCTCCCCGTCACTCAGGCTCCACACCTAGAAGTCACCCTCAACTCCTCACTCTCCCTTGCCCCTCCCCACCATATCCATTCTATTGCCAACACTTTTGATTTTTACCTTTTTTAACATCTGTCTTATGTGTCCCCTTCTCTCCTCTAACACTGCTACCACACTGATATAGGCCCTTATCACCTCAAGGTTGGATAACTGCAGTAGTCTGCTGGACGGTGTACCTGCCACAAGTCTCTCCTCACTCCAATCTGTCCTTCCCTCAGATCTGACCATGTCACCTTCCCAACTCAATAAACTCAAGTGGCTCCCTCTCACCTCTAGATCAAATATAAAATCTGTTTGACATTCAAAATCCTCCATAACCTGTTCTCCTTTCCCTTCTTTTCCTGTCTTCTGACACCTTACACTCCACGTTATACTCTGATATCCAGTGACACTGGCCTCCTTGCTCTTCCTCAAAGAAGACACTTCAATTCCTAGCTTCAAGCATTTTCATTGGCTACCTTCCTTGCCTGGAATTCTCTCTTTTCATTTCTGCCTCCTGGCTTCCTTTAAGTCTCAGCTAAACTCCCATGTTCCACAGGAAGCCTTTCACATTCCCCCTTAATTATTCTAGTGGCTCTCTCTCTCTCTCTCTCTCTCTCTCTCTCTGTCTCTGTCTCCTATGGTTATCCTGTAGATAGTATGTTTGTTTATAGTTGTTTGCATGTCATTGCCTCTATTAGCCTGTGAGCTCCTAGAGGGTAGGGACTACCTCTTGTCTTTCTTTGTATCCTGATCGCTTAACCTGGTACGCAGTAGACACTTGATAGTGTTTATTGACTGACTGACTCAGGTCATCCTGACTTTATGTTTAGCACCCTATCCATTGTACCACTTAGGTGGCATGACCAACCACATCTTCTCTCTAAAAGTAGGCTTTTTTCACATAGGTTTATATGCTGATTTGTCTTTTTAAAAATCTTTATGAGGTATGATTTTTTTTAATTGCTATTTTCTTGTATATCACTAACGGCATCTGCCAAAGGGCTCGCATAAAAGGCACTCAAACAGTAATTAAATTGAATTGAATTTTGCAGACAGTATAAAGCACAGGGAAATTAAGTAGATCCAATAGCTGAATAGTAATCAAACCAAACTAGAAATTAGGACTCTTAGATCCAGATGTGGTCTGATCAGAGCAGAGTACTGCCATCAACTTGTTCTAGGCACTATAGGAATACAGACTGAATCTATGATTAAAATTTCCTCTATTAGTAGAAAGAGCACTTTCTCTGCAATTTACAGTCTTGAGGGTTATCCAGAGCACTGGAAAGTTGAGTGACTTTCCCAGGGTCACAAAGCCAGTATTCAGAGGCATGACTTAAAACCATGTCATCGAGACTTCAAGACCAATTCTCTATCTACTATGCTTCCTTTGAAAATTGCCTCATGTTGTATCAATTAAGAGGGTGGGAGGTGGGGAAGAAATACAAGACACACACATGTTTTATATGTGTGTGTGTATGCATGTATATATAAAACCATCTAGCCCCCATATTGCCATCTTTTTCACAAGACAATCTTCATACCTTATAAAATCAAAGGATCTGGTGTCTAGAACAATCTACTGATCTACGAGTTTCATAGATCTATCAAAAAAACAAGTGAGATGGGAGGGGGAGGTGGGAAATAAGGTTAGTTTGGAATGACTTTCTTTTGATCAATTAGTGCTGGTCTATAGCAATCTCCATTTCTTCCCCTTTTAAGTATTTGCAAACCCTTTTTTTATACTGCATTTTAAAATTTGGTCAGGAATCGAAATCAAATTCACCAGTCTAAACTTGGAAAGCTTTCCATACTCCCTCTTTTTTAAAAATCAGGATTGCGTTTGCCAATCTCCAGTTTTACGGCACCTCTCTAATTTTCCAGAATTTAGTAAAGATGATCAGCAATAGTATCCACCCCTTAAAAATAAAATTCATCACAGTCTGATAATTTAAAATGACCGAGGAGAGGTAGGGGCTGTCTTACTATCTCTTCATTTAAACTAGGTGTTGAGCTGCATAATCCCAGTTTACTGGAAAGCTGAATCTCTTGAGTTTGAGAGTACTGAGCTACAGTGGGCTAAGCCTATCAAGTGTCTGAACTAAGTTTGACATTGATATCATGAGTCCCAGAGAGCTGGATGAAGGGGGCATTCACCCCAATAGGATACCTAAAGGGGAGGGGATTGGAACTGCTCCAGGTTGGAAATAGCAGGTCAAAGCTCCCATGCCAAACAGAGTGGGGAGAATGGGCCTCCAGTGAGTGAGTGGCCTCTGCACTTCTAGTCTGGGAGAGAGGGAGACCAAGGTGGCTTTTTTTCTTTAAATCTCTTAATTTACCTTGGTTACAAATCTCTATTAATTATTTTTGTTTTATCTATTCATCGCTGAAGATTGTTCTTACTAGTAGAAAGAGAAAAACAAAAGCAGAGAACAGATAAGCAATTCTGCCTTCTCTGTTATTTCATGCATCAGTCACTAAATAGATCATCCTCCTCCCATTTACCCCAAATTTCACCCAACCTTTCTCAATGTTTCCTTTTGTCTCTACCCAGTACAGCTTTTTAAAGTCTTTTTGTTATCCTTACAATTTATTGTAAATATCAATTCATTCTGGGCTTTAATATTCCTAACATTCTTATGGACCATGTATTGCTTTTGTATTTGGATTCAAATAAAAAATTCATTACTATCTTTCATATAAATTATTTCCTAGACACATTGTCCCCATGTTGTAGCTGTTTGCATGGTGCATTCTGGAAGGTGTGCTTTTTTTGTGAATAAAGAATTTTTCTGAACCCTGAGAGGGACTTGGGACTGTTGTAATCTTTGAGCAGGAAGACATATCTAGGAGCTTGCTCTTAGTCTTGAGAAGGAGGGGTCTGATGGGCAGTAGCCCTGGGGAGCAGCATCCCCAGCCTGATCCAAGATTTAACCAACTGAGCTACAAAGAATTGGCAGCACAAGGGCAGCAGGTAAAAAGAGAAACTGAAAGGAGGGACTAAAAGGAGAAAGTGAAAGGAAGGGTGAGGTGCAGCAGAAAAGGAGGAGACCAAGGATGGCCATCTACCCCAGACAGGCATCTCAGCAGAGAAGGCTTGAGCTAAAGTTACTGGTTGTATCTACATCTTCAAGAACTGAGAAAAATCCCCCTCAAGAAATTTCCTTTTCTCCTACTTCCTTTCCTTTTGCCTATCCAAAGAGACACTATCATATTCTCCGTTTCCTTCTTTTACCTAAACATCTCCTGTGTACTGATTTTTGCCTCTCAAAGAGCAAGGGAACAGGCATTTTATTAAGTACCTACTATGCACTAGGCAATGTGCTAAGAACTTCAAAAATATCTCATTTGATCCTCACAACAACCTTGGGAGATAGGTGCTATTACCATCCCCACTGTACAGATGAGAAAACAGAGGTTAGGGGATTTGCCCAGTATCACACAGCTAAGTAAATGTCTATGGCAGGATTTAAACTCAGGTCTTCCTGACTCCAGGCCCAGCACCATCCATACTACCTCGATGCCTCAATAGCTAGAGATAAACAGAAATATAAATTAGAGCAGAGAAATAAACCTCTGCCTAAATGTTAAATTAGTCTGCATTTTCCCTCATCTTAAAATTTAACCATACAAATAACTTTCCTATCTAGGATGCTGCTTCAAATTAATTCCTTCTTTTGCAGCCTTTACTTGCTTTCCTATTTCTTTGTGGTTAAAATGATGATAATAATAATCTGATTGTTTATCAAGATCAAAAGTATTAGTTTCCTTTGGATTTGTTTTTGCCATGTCTTTTCTATTGTTCTTCAACACTACATCTCATTTGCTTGAATCTGTCCAGGTTTCTTATGTACATGTATTTCCTCTTTTGTCTCCTTCCTTCCTTCCTATTCCCAAAAGCAACTTGGTTTCAATTAAGCTTCTTGGCATCCTTTTCTCTATCTCACCCCTACCACCCCCTGCCCGAGCCAGAGCTCAACTTTTTAAAACCTCTGCCCAGCACTCACTCTTATCCCCTTGGCTGATTTTTCCAATGAAGCATTTTACTGATCACCCATCTCTGCAGCCTTCCCAGTCCTCTAAATCACTGGTTGATTGGAAGAGGGCTTAAGAAGTTAAAAGTAAATTGGAAATTGTTCCAAAATTAACTGCTCCCAAGAGATTTTAGGACATTTTTATGTTTTTATTCTTCAGAGTTTGCTGCCTGCCCTGAAGAAGGTTATGCTTTATAAACTGGATTTCGTAATGTTCCCCCTACCCCAACACAATCCAGAGCAATTGTGAATGCCAAAAATATGACTAATCTTTGCTGTTGTTGTTGTTTAGTCTTTGTGACCCCATTTGGGGTTTTCTTGGCAAAGATACTGGAGTGGTTTGCCATTTCCTTCTGCAGCTCATTTTACAGATGAGGAAACTGAGGCAAACAGGGTTAAGTGACTTGCCCAGGGTCACACAGCTAGTAAGTATCTGAGGTTTTCTGTGTCTGATGAATCCTCCTCATTCCAAACCCAGTGATCTGTCCACTGAGCCAGCTAGCTGTTTGAACCTATTAAAAAAAGTATGGAATTCTTTAAAAAGAAACATGATTTCTTAGTTTATGCTTTAAAAGGGTAAGAATCAAGGATTAAAAATAAAGAACCTAACATATCAGACCAATAATGATTAATAGTATCAAGGAGTAATTCAACATCGATTGGAAGTTGAATTCCAATGATTTGACTTTTCTCCTTCAACAAATCCTAAAAAAAGAACTCTCTTTTAGTCAGCTTCTATTTTACCAAGGGGAGACTGCAGCATAGGGCAGTGAGGGAAGCACTGAATTTGATGTCAGTGGATAGAGCCATAGAATCTAGGGAGTGGAAGGGAGCCTCAATAAGCCTCTCTACAACATACCAGGCTTTGCTGGAAGCCTTCCAGGGAAGGAGAGCCTACTACCTTTTAAGGCAGCCCATTCACTGCTGGATAAAAAAACTTTTCCTTCCATACAGCCTAAATTTGCCTTTTAGCAACATCCATTTATCGCTCTTGGTTTTGTGTAGGTGACAGTTCTTCAAATACTTGAAGACAACTCTCATGTTTTCTCCTCTCCTGAACTCCTCTTTTTAGGTTCTCACGTCTCAAGAGCAGTTAATTTGGGGACAATTTCCAATTCAGCTTTAGCTTCTTAGTCCTTTTCCAGTCTACTCATGACACATATGGCATGACGTCAATGCCTTTTAGCAATACGGTGTCCTCGAATATTCCCCAGTGAGGTGGCAGGTGGATAAGAACACTGGACCTGGAGTCAGGAATACCTGGGTTCAAATCCTGTCTCATACACTTACTAGCAGTGTGACCCTGGGCAAGCCACTTAACCTCTATCTGCCTCAGTTTCCTCATCCATAAAATGGAAATAGCAGTAGCACCTGTCTGAAAGGGTGAGAATCCAATGAGATATTAGTAAAACTCTTTATAGACATTAAAGTGCTATGTAAATGAGAGCTAGCTATTCCTACAATGTTATTCCCACGCTGAGCACAATATTCCAGATGTGATCTGACCAAGACAGAGTACCGAGGGGCTACCATGGTCACTGTGCCTTTCTTAATGCAGCCTAAGAACCTATTTCCCTTCTTTTGTCTGTTTTGTCATGCTATTGATTCATTTTGAGTTTGTAGTCCACTAAGCCTCTCAGATCTTTTCCAAAGGGCTGCCTAGACATGGCTTCACCATCTTCTACTTATAATATTGATTTTGAAGATCTGGTTTTGAAATTTGTTTCTGTCATTGACCACCCATGTGACCTTGGGTCACTTTAATGCTCTGTACCTCAGTTTCCTCATCTGTAAAATGATGAAAGAGCTGGACTAGGTAAACCCTCAGGTCCTTTCTAGTACTAATTCTATATCTTCTGATTCTGGAACCTATCAATACTTGCCACTACCATCAATGCTCCTTTAGCAATTTTATCACAGTCATCACCCCACCGAGATAGTGTTTATGAGAGATGCATTCCATATTGGCTATCAAATGACTATATAAGCTATTTCCCCACTCACTACTATGTGTCGTATCACCAGGATAGTCAGAGTACACAGACAAATGCAGCAGAGCATTCTCCATGGGGGCCTAAAACATCCGAAAGTGATTGATGTTATTGTTTCTGCATGAACAGCAAAACTGTAAATGTTCCCTTTGCTCGATGAACAAATTATCTAAGTAGGCAATTGATTTCACATAGCAACAAAGCACTGCTCATGAAGGCAGGCCTCCAGTGCTGTAGAACATCCAGGGATTCTTTTTCTAAATGACTGTGGTGGAAATGATATCAATTTAACAGAATCAGAAGGGAACAGAGTCTACCTCATTCAATTCAATAAGCATTAAAGCATTATACTAGGTATACAAAGAAAAAGGGACAGTCTCATTTTCCTGGGGGGAAATCACATACCCGGATGAAGTATAATTTGAGAAGAGAGAGAGTACACTAAAAGCTAGGGCAATCAGGAAAGGTTATGTGTAAGAGTGGCACCTGAGGATGAGCCTTCAAGTTATATATGGATCTTTTTTAATAATTTTTGTTTTTTATTGATATATTTTACTCTCAAAAGTATCCGTCTTCTCTCCCCTACCCACGGAGCCATCTGTTATAAAAAAAAAGTTGCAAAGAAAGATGGATAAAAAGCCTTTTCATCAAAACTAACCAACATATAAACTATATCTAACAATTTATACAGTATTTCACACCATAGTCTCTCAGGTACATTTTCTCAACTTTTCTCTGGGGTCAAAGTTAGTGATCACAATTACACAGCACTCAGTTTCAACTTTTGCTTCATTCCATTTATATTGTTGCAGTTTTGTATTATTTTCATAGTTCGGCTTACTTCACTCTATATCTGTTCATATTAATCTTTCTATGTTTCTCTGAATTCTTCATACTTGTCACTTCTTACAGTATAGCAATATTCTATTAATTCATCTACCACAATTTGTTTAGCCATTCCACAGTCAAGGGCCAACTACTCTGGGAAGCCAGGGGTTCTAAGAAGCAGAGGTGTAAAGAAAATGCATTTTTAAAAAAACCCTATAGGCCAGCCTGTGCAAAGGCATGGAGGTGGGAAATAGGATTCCAAGTTCAGAGAACAGCACGTAGACAACTTTGTTCAGATTGCAGGATACATTTAGTTGAATAACATGAAAAAAAAATCAGGAAAGGTATACAGAAAGCAGACTATGAAGGGCTTCAGGTGCCAAGCTGAGGAATTTATATTTTATCCTAGGGGCAATAGGAAATCAGTGGAATTTCTTGAACAAGGTAGTGACATGGCCAGACATGTGCCCTGGGAAAGTCCATCTGGCAGATGTATGGGTGAACTGAAGAGAGACACTAGAATCAAGAAGACCAACCTGGAGACTACTGAAACAGTTCAGAGGAGAAGTTATGCGGACCTGATGGGAGAAATGTGAGTGGAGAGATGTTTTGGAGGTAGACTTGACAAGTCTTGGCAACTGATTGGAAATGGAAAGTGAGGGAGAATGAGGAGTTAATGATGACTCAGAGGCTGTAAAACTAAGTGACTGGAAGGAAAATGGTCCCCTCAACAGATATAAAGAAGTTGGAGGGAAAAATATGTTAAAGGAGGAAGACAATGGGTTTCATTTCGGACATACTGAGTTTGAGATGCTTGGGAGATATCCATTTAGGAGTTAGTGATATTGGATAGGGCTGTATCCATATACTGATGAACCATCTCAGTTGATCTGATAATCTCAACAGTTTACACTGAGTTTAATTATCATTGTTAGAGAGCAGGGAGAAAGCCTAGAATGAAACTTTGGGAGACCCCTACAGTTAGATGTAGAAGATATGCAATGATCAAGGAAGAGAATTAGTAGAGTACAACATATTATAAAAACCAAGGAAGGAGCAAGTATATAGGAGAAGGGGTGTTACACATGTCAAAATCTACAGAGGTTAACAGGGATGAGGACTGAGTAAAAGCCAACAGATTTATTATTTAAGAGATCATTGATAAACTTGAAGAAAACAATTTTAGTTTAGGAGTGGAGTCAGAAAGGGGTAGCTAGGTGGTGTGGTGGATAGAGTACTAGGCTTAGAACCGGGAAGATTTGGCCTCAGACACTTACTAGCTGTGTGGCCCTGGGCAAGTCATTTGACCCCTTTTTGCCTCAGTTCTTAATCTGTAAAATGGGAACATACTGGAGAAGTAAACGGTAAACCACTTCAGTATCTTTACCAAGAAAACCCCATGAACAAGGAGTCATGTGGAATTGGACATGACTGAACGACTGAACAATAAAGGAGTCAGTGTTAGGGACTAAGAAGTGATTGGAAAGCAGAATGTAGATGGCTCACCTACAGCCTTTCTCCTGACTAGACCAAGAACTTTGGGGAGTCATATAAACTTTCTATTCACGTGTAGTTTTCTAGGGGACAAAAACAAGTGCTCCCACCATCTCTTCTATATGAAAATACTAAAAAGTGGAATAGGAATGGAATCAGCACTTTCTTAAGTGCCTTACTATGTGCCACCACTGCGCTAAACACTTCATAAATATTATCTCATTTGATCCTCACAACAACCCAAGTGCTATTATTATCACCATTTTACAGTTGAGGAAACTGAGGCAAACAAAAGTAAGTGTCTGAAGTTGGATTTGAACTCAGGTCTTTCCAACTCCAGATCTGGTGCTCTATCCACTGCGCCACCTAACTGTCCCCAGGTGGGAGGAGGAGGAGGGGCACAAAGAAATGTGGGGGAAAAGTTCTCCCTCGTTTCAGACAATTTTCTATTTTGTAAAAGTTAATAGACAAATTTTAAAACAAAATATCAATAGTTTATGATTTTATATAAGATTTCATTTTTGGTTTTTTAATGGCTACTAAATTCATAATAAAAAACTGACCAAAAATAAATGGTGCTTTCTCTCACAGACTCTAAGTTGGAAGGCACCCAAGAAGTCTTCTGATCCAGCCTCTACCTGAGCAAGAATCCTCTTTACCCATCAATTGGTGAATCACTGAACGAGTTGTGGTATACGATTGTCATGAAATGCTATTGTGCTATAAGAAATGACAAACAGGATGATTTCAGAAAAACCTGGAAAGACTTATATGAACCAATACAAAGTGAAGTGAGGAGAGCCAGGAGAACATTTTACACAGTAACAGCAATATTCTAACAATGATCAACTGTGAAAGGCTTAGCTATTCTGATCAAAACAATGATCCAAGCCAATTCCAAAGGACCCATGATAAAAAATGCTACCCACCTCCAGGACTGATAAACTCTGAGTGCAGATTGAAGCATACTTTTCTTTCTTTGTGTTTCTTGCTTTTTTTTTAACCTAGCTAATATGGAAACATTTTACATGACTTCACATGTATAATTGATAACATATTACATGCCTTCTCACCGCACGGGGGGGGGGGCGGGGGGGAGAAG
The DNA here is from genome assembly GCF_011100635.1 of Trichosurus vulpecula. Lineage (NCBI taxonomy): Eukaryota > Metazoa > Chordata > Mammalia > Diprotodontia > Phalangeridae > Trichosurus > Trichosurus vulpecula. The sequence continues at coordinate 267,841,910 of NC_050573.1, read as the reverse complement.
AGTGGGCAGGAGGAAGAGAACTCCAAATTTTAAAAAAATAAATGTTAAAAATAAATAAATAATTGAAGGAGGGGGAAAAAAAAGAATACTAAAGATCTTAAGAAGAAAGAAAAAAAGTACCTCAAAATAATCTCTTGCAAAGATCCATTCCATTCTCAAAGATCCTTTCTCAGGCTTCACATTGGTCCTGGAAAGAGGATACTTCAGCTTCCATCGATATATACCTGTAGGCCAAATTTACTTCCTTTTATTAAGATCTCTAATTCAACTTGTTACTCAGACTTTGCACAGTTGTGCCAACGCTTTTGCTGCTGTTTCTCTTTTTGGACATTGATTCCTAAGAAATACTGGTGCTCTCCAGTAATACTCCTTTTCCCAGGAACAGATATTCCTTGGGGTCTCTGGCTTTGTGGATCAGATAGAGAAGTTTGCCCATCCCTTCTATTTTCCTTTGTGTATTTGTTTGTTAATATTTAAAATTTTTATGTTTATATTCTGAGCTTAGTGAACACACACAAAAATCCATATGCAAGTAGAACAGAAAAAGAGGATTCATATGGTGTGTCCCAAAAGCCTTAGTGCAGTTTTAAGCTATGCAGGAAAACTCTGTAGAGCAAGATATTGTACACAACTTGCTTTTTGAAAGACTGTAATAAATTGAACATATTACTTTCAAAGCTGTCCTCCTTGTCTGTGTTTCCTTCTGACTGTCCTTTTCTCTTCCGCACATATTTTGAAATGCTTGTGACCCTTTTTCTTTCTTTTCATTTTGGCAACTCCATAGCTATCTCCCTTTCCCCTCCCCTCAGATTTCACCTCCCCCTGAAAAAAATTCACATCTTCATAACAAATAAGCATAGTCAAGCAAAACAAATGCATGTAATGATCATTCCAAAAACATCTGTCTCATCCTGCTATTTTGTACCTTGAATTCATTATCCTTCTGTCAGGAGGTGGGCAGTCTGCTTCTTCATTAGTCCTCTGGAACCCTGCTTAGTTAAGATATTGATCAAAGTTCTTAAGTGAGTCCTTACCCCAGGACATACCATCTTAGGGTCTATCAACATTGTCAAAGATTATGTTACTATTTTCCTTTGCTTCTCTATGTTGCACACCTAATCTGTTACACAGTTCCAACTTTTCTATTTCTTAGCCAGTACCAAATAGTTTTGATTACTGCTTTGTGGGACAGTTTGAGATCTGTTACTGCTAGGCTCCCTTCCTTTCCATTTTTTTTTCATTATTTTCCTAGAGAATCTTGACATTTTGTTCTGCCAAATTAATTTTATTTTTTTGGTAATTTGATTAATATGGCATTGAATAAGTAAGTTAATTCAGAAAGTATCATCATGTTTATTATGTGGTCAATAGACCAACAGTAAACAATTATTTCCCCATTTATTTAGGTCTGTCTGTCTTTATTCCTATAAAGACTGTTTTGTAGTTATATTCATATAACTCCCATGTGTATCTTGGCAATAGACTCCTAAGTATTTCACACATTCTCTTTTTTTTTTTTTTGCATTTTTCCCCAGTTACATGTAAAAACAATTTTTAAAACTTTGAGTTCCAAATTCTCTCCCTTCCTCCCTTCCCATCCCCCCTCACTGAGAAGGTAAACAATTTGATACAGGTTATATATGCAAAACATTTCCATAATAGTCATGTTGTGAAAGAAAACATAGACAAAAAACCCTCAAGAATATTAAATAGAGTTTAAAAAATATGCTTCAATCTATTCACACACCATCAGTTCTTTCTCTGGGGATGGATAACGTTTTTAATCATAGGTCCTTCAGAGTTTCTTGGATCGTTGTATTTCATACATTCTTTTGCTATTTTGAATATAGTTTCTTTATCTTTTAATGCTGACACACATATACATGTATATACATACATATATATCCTGACATTTTGCTAATTTTCAATTAAATTTTAGTTGAATCTCTAGAGTTCTCTATATAGATCATCATATCATCTGCGAAAAATAATAATTTTAATTCTTTTCCCCTTTACCTTCCTCCCTCAATGACATACTCTGTACAGAGCCCTATATTAAATGCAAGGTCTCTTTCCCCAAACCAGGCTTCTCAGAATCCACCTGGCCTACTTAACTGCTCGCACAATTTGGTTGAGATGACAATCATCAACTTTACCATGAGATGGCAGAGCACCAGACCTTGCCATATGCCCTGTCACTTCCTCCTCAAGTTTTATGCCTTAAAATCTACCCTGATTCTATGCCCTATAGACTTCTTGGCACAGTCATATTATTTCCTTATATGACTTAAGAACCCTTGAAATTTTCCATATACCCTGCTTCTGTTCCGTTAGGACTTCCAGGCTTTCCTAGCTGTCACTACAGAAGAACTTTATGTATTATCTCCTCGAATTAGAATGACAGCGCATTGAAAACAGGGGCTGCATCAATTTTTCTTTTTGTACCCCCAGTACTTTGTACAGTGCTTGGCCCATAGTAAGAGTTTAATAAATTTTTTTTATTCATTCCTCCCTCTTTGCTGATACTTATTTTCTTGATTTCTTTTTTCTTGTCTTGTTCCTGTAGCTAGACTTTCTAATACTATATTAAGTAATGGTGATAGGGAAATCCTTGAATAAATCTGGTTCTTAACACTGTTTTAAAAATTATGGAAAATCCATTTACTTCTATGCTTTTTTAGTGTTTTTAAATAAGTTTTATTAATGTCTTCTATTCCCAGTATCCTTCCTCTCCCAGAGACCCATCTATATAACAAGTAGTATTTTTTAAAAAGAAAAAAATTAATGCAACTGATACATTGAAAAAGTGCAAAAAGACATGCAATTTGTAACACTTCTAGACCTACCACCTCCACAAAGAGGCAGGTACAGGATGTCTTTTCATAGCCTTTCATTTGAGTCATATTTGATCCTTATAATTTTGTCATATTCATTTCTGGGGGTGTGTGTGTGTGTGTGTGTGTGTGTGTGTGTGTGTGTGTGTGTGTGTGTATGTGTGTTCTTTCCATTTGCATCGTTGTAGTTATTGTATATGTTGTTTCCTTGGCTCTGCTTACTTTAGCCTGTATGTGTAGATCTTTCCATGATTCTCTGTATTCATCAAATACATAATTTCTTTTTGTTGTCTAGTTGTTTTAGTTGTGTCTGATTCTCTGTGACACCATTTGGGGTTTTTTTGTTTGTTTTTTTGGTAAAGATAATGGAGTGGTTTACCATGTCCTCCTCCAGTTCATTTTACAGATGAGGAACTGAGGCAAACAGGGTTAAGTGACTGGCCCAGGATCACACAGCTGGTCAGTATCTGAGGTCATATTTGAATTCAGGAAGATAAGCCTTCCTGACTCCAAACCTAGCACGTTATCTACTGCTCCAACTAGCTGCCCCATGTCATTAATTTACAGGACAGTAATACTCCATTCCATTCATGTTCTATAATTTGCTTAGCCATTTCCCAATCATTGGGCATCTAATTTGTTTCCAGTTCTTTACTATCACAAAAAGTCCTGTTACAAAATTTTGATGGCTTCCTTGGGGTAAAAGCCCTGTAATGGAATCCCTGGTTCAAAAACCATGGACATTTAGGCACTTTATTTTCACAATTCCAAATTGTTTCCCAAAATTGTAGCTCCATCACGCAGCTCCACCAATAATGCATTAGTGTGGCCATCATTCCACAGCCCTTCCAACATTTGACTATTGCCATTTTTTGTTATCTTTGCCAATTTGCAACTCATAGACTCATTCCCACTAAGAAGGTTGGAATTTAAGGTATTATTCTTCCCTTTGTTGTTCAGTCATATCAGTTGTGTTCAACTCTTCATGACCCCATCTTGGCAAAGATACTGGAGTAGATTCCTATTTCCTTCTCTGGCTCATTTTACAGATAAGGAAACTGAGGCAAACAGGGTTAAGTGATTGGCCCAAGTTCACACAGCTACTACGTGTCTGAGACCAGATTTGAACTCAGGAAAATGAGTCTTCCTGATTCCAAGCCTAATGTTCTATCTACTGCACTACCGATAGTTGCTACATTATTCTTCCCAGGAATCTTTAAAAAAATCTCTCAGAGATTAAGTTAATCTCCTGAAGACAGATGAATTATCCTAAAGGAATGACTACTACTGGAATTTCATAAGCCAGTGGGAGATTATTTCTTAGAGAAATCCATATAAGCAACAGCATCCTTGTAAATCCAACCTGGCTTAGGTTTACCTTTACCCTCCTCTTCAATATGAATGAAAATATACATTGAATTTTTCTGAGGGAAATCACAGTATTATACAGTGAAACAGGGTTGCAACTTTCCCTCACTGATTTCCTTTTTTCTCTGATAATTTCAGGCATCCTTCTTTGCTGCCACAAATTGCAATTAAAAGGAAAGGTCATGGCTTCACTCAAAAGCTACACCCCTGGATCCCAGTCTTTCTTCCTGCTCTACAGCAATGTTAGTGGTCTACACACTCTCTTCTACACGTGAGCTCCTTGAGGGCATGGACTGCTTTTGCCTTTCTTCATATCTCTAGGGCTTAGTACAGTGGCTGGCACATAATAGCACAATAAATCCTTGTTGACTTGCAAACTGCATTTCAGTTGAGCACTTGAAGTCTAGGCATACAAGTGAATATTACTGTATCCTATGAGGGAATTTGAGAGTAAAAACTACAGTTAAGACAATAATTGCTGACACATGTAGTACTTCGAAGTTTGAAAAATCTATATTTAGTCATTTCCATTGATCCTCACAACAATAGGCATTACTAGATCTATTTTACAGATGAAGAAACTGAGAGTCTGAAAAGTTGTGACTTACACAATTAGTGTCAGAAGCAAAATACAAATCCAAGTCTTCTGGACCCCAGGTCCAAAATTCTTTCCTCTATGCTAAGCTATACTCACAAGTAAAGATCACAGTTAAGATAAACTAGCTTAGGTACAAAGCATACAGTCCCATTATTGTCGGTCAATCAAAGACGATGAGTCACTTAATCACCAGGTATTTCTTAAAAGCCTGCTGTGTGTCAGGTCCTGTGATGGCTCTGGTTTAAGAAAGCTGAAAAATCCTTTCCAGGGGCTCTTCTCAATCACTCCCAACTATTTCTTCATTAGACTCTGGCCTTCTGCTTTATGGTTCTTCTGTCTAATCCATCTTTCATTCCTAGACTCTCTTTCGTTCTCCTTTTGATGTCTAGAAGAGTAAGATTCTTTCCTGTCTACAATCCATTGGTTTGGTTTCCGGTCAGAACTATATTAACATTGAAGTTGTCTCCCCTTCCTAACTCAGCTGGTGGTACAGAATTTAAATCTTATAACAAACCTTAGAAGTTGCCTATTCCAATTTTCCATTCATTTCAGAAACATCCTTAACAAGGAATCAGTTCCTAGTTCTAATCTCACTAATGCATTTTAATGGTTTGCCCCCTATTTGTGACTCCATGTATGTGTTACTAAAGAACCCGTCATTTAAAATGAAAAGTAGAAGAATTTCAAAAGGATTCAGAAGGGAACACAGTAGAAACTTTTTGTTTCATTTTAGGTTGGTTTTACTTTAAAATATGTAATTACAATTTAAGGGCTTTATCTATTATTTTATTCCTTATTTTGCAGTTTTTGCTGATTAGTAAGTTTATAATAGCATTTTTAAAAATTTAACCTATTTTTATCAGTCAGAATCACATACTTAAAGATGTTGCTGTAGAAAATAAAGAAAAGAAATATTATTTAAACATACCTTTTCTCTCTTTTCCAAATACTAAGCTGATTTTGATTCAAAATACTAAGTTTACTCTAGAGAAGGAATAAATATGGATCTGACAAAAAGAACAAAGAGTTAACAAAGAATTAATTTAAAAGGTGTAATTTAAATACTATATTTATTTTCATTATGTCAGGTGGACAACCATGATAGTTAACGATGCATTCTTCTCAAGGTAAATGAGACTTTCCTGAAAATCTTTGCTCCTGAGACAAATTTATAAACAAAGACTAGTAAGGATAGTATGAAAAATGAATTCAGCAACAATTAACTACATACTCAAAGGTGGTAGCAACATTTTATAGTACAAAGAAACTCTTCAGGGAAAGTCTCTAGTCCTCCAGGTCATACACACTAAAAAGGCCAGAGGACTCAAACAGGGACTTCCCAAAGGAGCAATCACAATTGGTCACTAGGGGTCAGCCTTACCCACGTGAGGGGAACACAGTGCTATAGTTCCGTACCTAAGGGAGATGAAACCTGTTCTATGACTTTAAGCTTTGAGCATGAGCACAGGAGGAGGACAGGAATCATTACTTTGCATTTCTATGAGTTATTTGATCAAAACCATAAAAAGCACTTAATTCATTATCTCTAACAGTTAGATGGTAGACATATAAGACACGGTCTTCAAAGAGGATGGAAGCATAGCAATATTAAATGGTAGATACCTAGCAAATCAATGGTGTTAACTAGGAATGGAGCTGTGTCTTCGAAGGAAGGAAAATACAAACTGTAGATTAGGTACAAAATATGCTTCATATTTTAAATTATGTTAATTTATGTCAGAAGCTGATCAGATTTCAGACTATATTAGCACATGGTCCATTTTCTTTTCAGTCTTTCTTGTGTTACCTTGAGCAAGTCACTTAATCTTCTTGGGGTTAAGTTTCCTGATCTGTAAAATGAGAAGGATGGACTAGAAGACTTCTATGATTCCTCCTTTATTCTACAGACAAGGCAATAAAGTGCTTCCTATACGTAGATGAAGACCTTGGCAGTAAGTTCTTTTCCAAAAATGCTTACCAATGACAGTAACATAGTATTAAACATTAAAATGGTTCTTGTTTGATCTGAGAGCACAGTCATCTTCTCATCAAAATGACAAGGTTCACAATCTAGGCCATCGTGTGGTATCCTCCTTAATGTTTTGATCTTTATCCTATAAGGACTCATAGAGGGCCCAAAAGCAAGTCACTCCATCTCCCTGATCCTCAGCTTCCATAAAGGAAGAGTAGTACTATTGACCTACTTCTACTCCATAATCACATAATGTATTACCTGAACATATTACTCACCATGGAGTGTATACCATTGAGCTACACCACAACCAGCTACTGTTCCGTCTGACTCCACTTCACTAACAGGGTGAGTTGAGAGATGTCACAAGGCCTCACCTACCCAAATTTTCCTCTGCTGATCCACCACAGTGTCCAAAATTCCCACCATTTGAGTTGTCTCTTTAGTTAAGAAAAAACCTAAATTTTTCTCCTTGTCCTCCAAATTATAACCAGATGATTTATGATGGCTTGTAGATAATAGTATGCATTTTTTTAAAAATAAAAATGATTTTTTAAAAGATGAACTTCTAGCTGAAATAGGAAGGTACTCCAGAGAAAAAGAATTCCCACTAGGCTAAAACCCTCAGATGCTCTCCTACCTTGTAGTAGATGGCTTCAGACACTTCCTACCTGTTTAACCCTGAGCAAGTCCCTCAACCTCTGTTTGCCTCAGTTCCTTATCTGTAAAATGAGGATAATAATAGCATCTACCTCCCAGGGTGATTGTGAAAATCAAATGAAATATTGCAAAGTGCTTATCATAGTGCCTGGCACATAGTAAATGCTATACAAATATTAGCTATTATTATTACTACTACAATGAGGCAGAGGTTGAGAAAGCATCACCTATTAAACTACCATGGTGAGTTGGGTGGTCAGAAGAAGATGGCTGGTAGAACATTTATTGCTCAAACTGTATCTCCCTAGGATCCCCAACACCCTTCAAATAAGAAAACTTTGACACAATCTTTCCTCTATTAGAGTGTGAACTCCTCAAGGAAAGGGACTGGCTTTTTGCATCCCCCAATACTTAACTCAGTGTCTGACACATAGTAAGTCCTTATTAAATACTTGTTGACTGCCAAGCCATCTGACTGAGATGATCTGGGAGTGGAAGCACTAGGGAATATGATTGTCAGGTTATATTGTGGACATGGCCATACTCCATGGAAAATGGAGTAAAAGCTAAAAAGTATCCTCACCTCTACCAATTTATATTTTTTTAGAAACAAATGTCTTCCCTGTAGGTAAGGGTTTATCTATTTTTCCATTAAATAAGAGAAGTAAACCAGGACCTATATTAGAACCAATGTGATCTATCTCTTTTGACTAATAACAAAGGGTATTGGTTATTAGTCAAAAATTCAGAAATCTTAGATAAGAACTCACGTTTCTATAGTGTATTAAATAATTTTGCCAAGTGTGCCCCTCTCAATAAACCTGAGATAAGTAGAGGAAGTATTATGAGATTCATTTTATAGAGGAAGACTTGCTCATAGTCCCAGAACCTGCTACTTAGTGTTTATATAGCACTTTAAGTTCACAAAGCAGTTTACAAATATCATCTTACTTTATTGTCGCAGCAATCTTGGGAGATAAGTGGTATTATTATCTCCATTTTGAAGATGAGGAAACTGAGGCAGAGAGGAGTTAAGTGACTTGACTCAGGAAGTACCTGGGGTGGGATTTGAACTAGGGTCTCCCTGACTTCAGGTCCATCATTCTATCAACTGTACCACCTAGCTGCCAATAGTGGTTGGTACCCTAAGAGGTAGCTCAAATTAGGTCTCCTAGTTCTATACTCTATACCAGTTCTATGCTCTACCTACTATATCACACCATCCTCTTCAAGAAGGTGGCATCTCGTACTATCTTCATACCTACAACGCTGATCAATTGTTTCCAGGGTTTATCCGTCATTTTCATTTTGTCCAAATCTTAACGATCCCATTTGGTGTTTTCTTGGCAAAGACACTGGAGGGGTTTGCCATTTCCTTCTCCAGCTCAGTTTACAGATGAGGAAAACAGAGGCAAACAGGATTAAATAACTTGCCCAGGGCCACACAGCTAATTAGTGTCTGAGGCTGGATTTGAACTCAGGAAGATGTCTTCCTGACTCCAGACCCAGCACTCTGGGCCAAGCTGCCACCTAGCTGCCCCTTCTTCCAGGGTATAGCAAGTATATTTTTAATTCATTGAAAAGGCACCAATGCTTAATCTTGGTGGCCCTTCCCCCCACCAACTGTGGGGCCACTGCACCACCCTGTGGTGTTACTTCCTTTCATAGCGCTTATCAGATCTCCACCCTGAGCATGGCAGAGTGGGGAGAGAACAGTTCTGACTTTTAATCAGAGACACTGGTTCAAGCCCTGCTTCTAAAATAAAGTTCCTATTTGACCCTAGGCAAGTCACTTTATCTTCTCAGTACCCTCAGAAATTCTCTTAAGAGAAACATGGATCTGCAAAGCTCTGCACAAGCTCCTGAGGCAATAGAAGAAAATTTTCCTGTCTATGTTAGCAGAGGAGACACTGAAAAAAAATCTCAAAGAATAACAGCTATAGTCCATGACAGAGAAATTATCATTTTCTATCACAACGGAAAATAACACACTACAGGTATTAACTGTTATTATTCAAGAGGACTTTATATTTGGGAGAAATAGAATATTTTGATGAACAGGCATATACTGTTTGCCCCTGGCATAAATACAAAATTACTTTGACAACAGTAGGACAGTATCAATCTATAAACCCTAAAGGTCCATCAGCAGTACCCAAATGGTGTTTCAAAGAAGTAAAGCAAAGTATTCATACTGAGACAGTCAAAAATGGGTATATTTATGTGACTCTAAGGCTTTAGATTTTAAGTGATTTTGATTTCTATGCAACCAGACATCTTAAAGTAATTCCAAGACCTAGTACTCAGAAGAAGGTTCCTGATTTTAAAACTACATGACAATAGTGAAACAAAAAAAAAATTGTATATGTGGAAAGTATTTTTAGGAAATTCTATTTAAAAGGCAATAAGCAGAATTAACCTGGTACAAGCATATCATTAAAAGTAACAACTGCAACCACACAATGATAACTCTGAGCATAAACAGGAGTGTAGCATAGAACAAAATCTACGATATACTTTTCCTTTCAGAAAACAGCTGAAAAAAATACAGCTCAGACTTATTGACATACATGACTATGGGTTCCCCACTCAGGGTGAATCCTAGAATTCATAAGGATTTAGAGTTGGAAGGGGTCCTCATGATCATCTGGTCTAATCCTGTCATTTTATAGAAAATGAGACTGAGGACTAAGAAGGTTAAGTGACTTGCCCCAAGTCACAAAAGCATCAAGCCAAGATTCAAACCCGGGTCCTCTGATTCCACCTTCAGAGAGCCAGAGTTCAAATTTGAACTCTGTCCAAAGCATCATTAAAACTGTCCAAATATTGTTACAGCTACAGGTCTGGAGAACTTACCTAGGAGTCTATGAATGCCTTGGCCTGTGTCTCCAACAAGCTAAAGCATGCACAGCAGCCATACACCAGTAAGACCATCTTGACAGATGGGTTAAACCAGGTTGAGGATAACCAACAGGCCTCAAACCCATCAGTGAGTTAGGGGGATGTCTGCCCCAAGCATGTGAAGATTTCCCCCAATAGAATGGACAGATTAGAACAATTTGCTACAACATCCACGAAAGCAGCTGAAGCAGGTGCCATGGAGTACTTAGGGCTTGGTCAGACATCAAAGATGCCAAGGTCATCCACTGCATCCCAGGCTATTACTGACCATCTTGACTTTTGTCTTGCCATTTGACTTCAATGACTCCTGAAGAAAGAGTAAGGCTGACAATTTTCTGCACCTCTGCCTCACTCAAATGTAATTCACAAACAAGTCAAGATATAACCCTGTGATGTCATTGGGCCTCTTTGAAAATGAAGGACAATGTGGCCTGATTGTCAGCTCGCACAAATTATTCATCTTCATATCACTTTTGCTCACTCTGATTTGAACTTTGTTTTTGTTGGAGGGGAAAAGCATATGTACTTATGAAGGAGCTATACATGAAAATATTCAATAATTTTTGTCATTCCTGCCCCCACCAAGTGGTCCTTATGCTTCCCTAGACAAGTGCATGGAAAGCTTTGTCCTAAGTGATTCTAAGGGATACACCTAGACTACACCTGGGTTAAATTGCATAAGACAATTGATAAATAAGCTATATATCTTGGTGGATCTGCTCTCCTCTTTCCTGCCTACATATTTATTATCCTACTAACAGAAAGTACATCACTATGCATTTGATCATTGATGAAAGGAGAAAAGCTTTATAAATAAAAAAGTACACATAAAACATCTTATAAAAACCTTAATATATTTGCAACTTTTATGTAATGCTATGCAGACCACACTGACTGTTGTTACTTCAGTATTTTTTCTCAGAATGGGCAATAGTTATTATATCATTTTTCTATGTTGGTGGGCCAGCTTTGCCTACTAGGAAGTTATTATGCAGATTTTGGAGAAGAGATTGTTGACTTGTAGGCCAAACATTGTTCAAAACCTAATTTTTTGTATAGATGTATGTGTCGACTTATGTACCAAGCCCACTTCTCCTTTCTAGAGATTTACATGTTTTCTTTCTTATATTTATCATAAAAGAAAGGACTTTAACTACAATATAAAGAACATAGCTGAAAAGAAGAAAGTTCTCATATATACCAAAAATATAACATCATTTTTTGTGATTTGAAACAAAATAGATGTCTATCATTTGGGGAACAGCTAAACAAACTGTGGTTCATAAATATAATAGAATATTATTTTTCTATAAGAAATGACAAATAATTAATACAGAGAAGCATGGAAAAATCTATAGAAACTGATGGAGAGTGAAGCAGAGCCAAGAAAACGATATACACAATGACTACAACATTGTAAAGGGAATCACCAAAAAAATCAAAAGTGAATGTTGCAAAATTACCAACAACAAGCATAGCCTCAAAGAAGATATGGCAAGACCCCCTTCCTCTCCTCTTTTGCAGAGGTGAGAGGTCCACAAATGTGATTTATTGCATGTGGGGTTTTTTTTGATGTATTGATCAGTTTTGTTCATTTTTCCCTATTTCTTTCTTCTTCTTTTTAAAATTTTTGTTCTAATGAAAAATTATACTTGTTCAAAAAAGCACCAAGTACAGTGATGGAATGACACATTCAAGTAACAGCAAGGAGACTCTTGAGTACATTTGTTGTTCAGTTATGCCTGACTCTCCATAACCCCATTTGTGGTTTTCTTGGTAAAGATACTGAAGTGGTTTGCCATTTCCTTCTCCAGCTCATTTTACAGAGGAAGAAACTGAGGCAAAGAGGGTTAAGTGACTTACCCAGGGTCACACAGGTAGTAAATATCTGAGGCCACATTTGAACTCAGGAAGAAGAGTGTTCCTGACTCAAGGCCCAGTGTTCTATCTACTGTACCACCCAGCTGTCCTATGTAAAGTACATGGAGAGGACTTAAGTATAGGAAGACTGGAAAGATGGGAAGGGATGAGGTTGTGAAGGACTTTAAATGCCCAAAAAAATTTTCTATTTGATCTTGCAAGTTATAGGGAGCCACTGGAGTTTACTGAGCAGATGGGGAACATTGGTCAGGTCTGCACTTTAGGAAGATCATTTTGGTGGGGAGTGGAGGATGGATTAGATCCAGGTAGGGAGATCAATCATGAGGCTTTTGTAATAGTCCAGGTGTGGTATAAGAGCCTACAAAAGTGTGGTGGCTATGGAAATGAAGAAATGTAAGAAAGTTGTCAAGTTAACCCTGAAAGCTCTGTCCAGGGCTCTCTTCTTTTTTCATACTTTTTCCTACTTTCTCACTTGTCTCCCAATGGGTTCAATTACCATCTCTTTGCACTTGATTCCTAGATCTATGTATCCAGCCCTAGTCTCTCTCCTGAACTACACTCACACATTTTCTCTTGGTCATTCACCCCTTCACCCCTGAACTTCCTTATTACTATTATCAAAGGCAACACCTTTCTCCCACTCACCGAGATTCACCACTCTGGTGTCGTTCTCAACTCCTCAGTCACACTGACCCCAGATATCAAATAAACTGCTAAATGTTGTTGTTTCTACCTTCACTGTATCTCTTGGGTGTCTCTTTCCTTCAGTTTGTTTCAATAGCCATCAAGGCAGCTGAAGCAGGTACTGTAGAACGCTTAGAGCTTGGTCAGACATCCAAGATGCCAAAGTCATTCACCATATCCGGGTCCATAGTCAGTCATCTTGACTTTTATCCTTCCACTGGACTTGGATGATTCTGAAAGAGAGAGGCTTTATACAGACCTGCCTCACTTAAATCTAATTCATGTGCAAGTCAAGACATCACTGGGTGATGTAATCAGTCCTCTTTGAAAATGAAAAGGAACAGCCACAACCCTAATTCAGCCCCTAATCACTTCTCATTTGGTTGGCTACAGTAACCTTCTCTATGGTCTTTCTCCCTAGGCTTCAAGTCACTCTCCACTATCTATCTTCTGTTATTCTGCCAAGGTGATTCTTTTTTAAAGGCTAGGTCTGACGATGTTGTACATTCCCTGACCTTCCCTCCTTCCACCTCTAATGAGCTCCAGGAGCCTCCTGTTAGCTTCAGAATTAAATATAAACTCTCTGCTTAGCTTTTAAAGCTCGTCATAACCTGGCCCCTTCTTACCTTACCTATTTTCCTATACCCATCTCCTCCACATACTCTACAATGCAGCTATGCTGACCTGCTTGGTGCTTAAACATGACACTCCATGCTTTTATACTGGCTTTCCTCTCACTCTGGAACTCAAATTGAACAACAGGTCCCTGCCTTCCTAGCAATGTTAATACTAAATAGTAACTGTTTCTCTTTTGGCCAGGAACCCTGAGGGTCTTCCCCTCCCAGTTTGATTTTTGGGTTTTTTTGAGTTTTTGATTAAAGGGACTATCCCTTGATTAACTTCTTAAAAGAGGTTCCACTGAATGGGCATTACCTCACTCACAGTGAGGTAACAGTGAAAAGACCTTAGCCTGGTCTCCCAATGCATCCTGGGCCATCTCCTATCATCCCAATATCAGGTCACTGGATCCAGATGGTTCTGGAGGAGAAAGTGAGGCTGATGACCTCCCTCACTCAAATCTAAGTCAAGTGCAAGTCATGTCATCATTTTCCTGATGTCATGGTCCTCTTCGAAAACCAAGGACAACACAACTGGCTGTCCTCTATGCCTGGAGTGGGCTGCCTCTTAGGTACCCTGGAGTCCTTCAAGACTCAGTTCAAACTCCATTTTTTGCAGGAGACCTTTCCCAGTCCACTCCACTGCTACCCTTCCCTTTTCAGATTACATTCATCTATTGCCTCTTTATCTTCTTTGTACCTAGTTATTTATATATTGTTTCTCCTATTAAAATGGGAGCTCTCGCAGGAAAGCAGCTGGATTTGTTGTTGTTGTTTACTTTTCTACATACTCCTAGCACTTAATGCAATGCCCACATAGCACATAGCAATAAATTAATAATTTAATAAAATTTCAAATAAATAATTTAATAAGTGGTAACATCAAAAACAGGTTATAAAACATCATTTGACCCCATGAACCTAGTATTTAAATATCAGAAAAGTCCAAGAGCCACAACAACATTCATAATGGTACTTTGTGGTAGCAAGGAACTGGAAATGAAGTAAGTGCCGGTAACTGGGAAATGGCAGAGTGAGCTGCAGTTTATTAATGGAATAAATGTGCAGTAAAGAAATTAGAATATTATGAAGAACTGAGATGGATGAGATTTGTGTGAACTGATTCATAATGAAATAAGCAGAACCAAAAGAATATTACAAATGACTACAGTCATGTAAATTAATTGCACACTTAAAGGAATCTTAACCCTGAGCAACTGAAAAAGTAACAGTGGTTCCAGCTAAACAGTTGCCCCTACCATCCAACAGAGATGCAAGAGATTACAAGGACAAAATGTTGCCCACATTATCAGATACAATAGCTATATTGGTTTAATTTTGCTTAATCGCTTTTCTTTGTTACAAGGAAGTGGGAGGTGAAAGGTGAAATACAACCAGAAATGTGTGTGGTGTAAAAAAAATCAATAAAACATTCAAAAGGCTTAAGAACTCTGATCAATGCAGTAACAAACCACTACTCCAAATAACTGGCAATCAAGCGTGCTACCCACTCTGACAGAAAAGCGGTGGACTTCTGAGGCAAAGAATGCACCTTTTGTCAGACATGGCCAATATTGGTATTTGTTTTCTATTACTAAACTCATTTGTTACAAGGCAGGGTTTTGTTTTGTTTTTTTAATTGGGGAGGATTTGAGAGGTTAAAGAGGAATTAATAACAGTGATGCAAAAAGAAAAAAGATGGTTCTTGCTGCATTTTTTAAAATGCATAGCAAATAGTTCAGAGAGAGACAAACTAGTCAGCTGTGAAACTATCATACTGACTGCATTATATTTTAAAATAGGCTATACATAGTAGATATGGTTTCATATACAATCTTTTTTGTTTGTGTAAGTTTGATGGTGTGTGTCTATGTATGTCAAAGCTGGAACAAAAAATAAAAAATATTTAAAAAAATACTAAACAAAAATTAAAACATACACATGAACTAACTAAAATAAAATGGTTTGCCATTTCCTTCTCCAGCTCATTTTACAGAGGAGAAAACTGAGGCAAATAGGGTTGACAGGATATCTAAACTGATAGATTGGGGAATGCTTTCAACATACTTTTTCCAGGTTTTAGCAAATCATTTAACATATTTAATGGTATTATTGTGGACAAGATTGGAGGGGATATTAGTTAGATGACAGCACATTTAGGTAGAATTTAAAACAGGTGAATGGTTGGACCCAAAGAGTAGTTTTAGTGATTCATTGCTACCTTAAGGCTGTCACTGGTAGAATTCCCTATGAATTTGTGGTTGGCCCTAATTTAACATTTTCTCAATGGTATCTAAAAGGCAGGGATGGTTTGTCAATTTGCAGACAACATGAGACTGGAAGCAGTAGCTAACACACTGGATGGCAGTCAGAATTAAGAAAGATCTGAACAGGAGAGAATATTGGGCCAAATAAGATAAAAATGTTTAAGGATAAATGTAAAGTCTCCCACTTGAGTTAAAAAAAATCAGCTTTAGGGATGAGAGAGGAATATATCGAGAGAGGGAGATAGGGTGAGATAGAATGGGGTGGATTATCTTGCATAAAGATGGCAAGAGGAAGCAGTTCTGTGGGAGGAGGGGAGAGGGCAAGTGAGGGGGGAATGAATGAATCTTGCTCTCATCAGATTTGGCCCGAGGAGGGAATACCATACATACTCAATTGGGTATCTTACCCCACAGGAAAGAAGAGGGAAGAAGATAAAAAAAAAAGGGGGATGATGGAGGGGAGGACAGATGGGGGTGGAAGTAATCAAACACTTTCGAAAGGGGACAGGGTCAAGGGAGAAAATTCAATAAATGGGTTGGGAAGGAGCAAAATATAGTTAGTCTTTCACAACATGAGTATTGTGGAAGGGTTATGCATAATGATACACATGTGGCCTATGTTGAATTGCTTGACTTCTTAGGGAGGGTGGGTGGGAAGGGAAGAGGGGAGAGAATTTGGAACTCAAAGTTTTAAAAACAGATGTTCAAAAACAAAAGTTTTTGCATGCAACTAGAAAATAAGATACACAGGCAATGGGGCGTAGAAATTTATCTTGCCCTACAAGAAAGGAAGGGAAAAGGGGATGGGAGGGGAGTGGGGTGATAGAAAGGAGGGCTGACTGGGGAAAAGGGCAACCATAATATACACCATCTTGGAGTGGCGGGGAGGGTAGAAATGGGGAGAAAATTTGTAATTCAAACTCTTGTGAAAATCAACGCTGAAAACTAAATATATTAAATAAATAAATTTTTAAAAAAGATTATTAAAAAAAAAATTTTAAAAATCAGCTTTATAAGTCCAAGATAGGGAAGGCAAGGCTAGACAATAGAACATAAGAAAAATCTCTGGGGGGTTTTTAGTGTGTTGAAAGATCAATGAATGAATCAACACAGCGGCTACCAAGAAACCTAATGTAATGTTAAACTACAAAAAGAGAGAACTAGTGTTTAGGACTAGAATGACAATTGTATGGATATGTTCTGCCCTGATCAGATAATACCTGCAGTATGATGTTCAATTCATTTTAGCAAGCTTTATAAGGTTTAGTGTCCCGAGAAGGACAACTCAGTTGAAGGGTCTAGAGGTCATGAGAAATGAAGATCAGCTGAAAGAATTAGAAATGTTTAGCCTACAGAGGAGACTTAGAAGGAAATATGAGTGTTCAAGTATTTGAGAGGCTGTCACATGAACGGGGGTATTTGTCTTCCTGGGCCCCAGAGGGCAGGACTATAAGTTTAATTTACATTAAACTTTTATTCCCATGGAGAAGCACAATGGGTAGAAATTGAAAGGATGTTCATTTGGATTTAAAGCATGGAAAACCTAGCTTAACAACGAGAGCTACCTCAAAATGGAATAGCTGATTTCAGAGGAAGTGGGTTCCCACTTGCTACAGTTCTTAAAGCCAGGTTTGGATGACCAGTCGTTAGGTATGTTATAGTAAGGATTCTTGTTTGCAAAGTTTCCTAAAAGATGATCAGGGAACAGAAAACGACAGCAGGTGAAAAAAAAATGGCAAGAGAACACTAGATACCTTCAATGTTCTCGTTCAGTTGTTTTCAGTTGCGTCAGACTCTTTATGACTCCACTTGGGATTTTCTTGACAGAGATACTGGAGTGGTTTGCCATTTACTTCTCCAGCTCATTCTACAGATGAGGAAGTTGAGGCAAACAGGGTTAAGTCACTTCCTCAGGGTCACATGGTTAATAAGTGTCTGAGGCCAGATTTGAACTCAGAAAGATGAGTCTTCCTGACTCCAGGCCCAGCACTCTATCAACCGGTGAAGTGGATGGAATGCTTGGCCTGGAGTTAGGAAGACCTAAGTTGAAATCCCTCAGATACTAGCTGTGTGACCTTGGGAAAATCATTTAATTCTGTTTGACTCAGTTTCCTCATCTGTAAAATGAGCTGGAGAAGGAAACAGCAAAACACTCCAGTATCTCTGCCAAGAAAACCCCAAATGGGGTTGTGAAGATTCAGATATAACTGAAATAACACAATTAGACTATAATTATAGACTCTTGAGGTCATTTTCTGAGCTTCCTTTTTTCTTTACGTCATCTAGTTTTGTAAACTGAGCCATAGGCAACTTTCTAAAAAAAATGTTTGACAGTGAAGGGAAGGAGAGAAATGGGATGGAAGCTGGAGGCAGCCAAAGAGTCGAGGAGGTTGGTCTATGTTTTTAAGTAGATGAGAAAGAACCAGTGGAAGAGAGACGCTAAAAATTCATGAGAGGGAATGACTGTTAGGGTAAGATCCTCAGGAAAAATGAGAGAGCATGGGATCAAGGGCAAAGGTAGAGGAACAATGATGCTGAGAAACTTTGAAGAGTGGAGATGAGAAGGCTCTCTTCAGACAGCTTCAGCTGTCTTAGTGGAGTAGACAGCTACTCCAAGATTCAGAAGGATACTCAGAAATTCATCTCTCCCTAAATTATTTCTTCATGGCCCAGCTCAGCTGTCATGTCCTTCACAAAGCCTCCAGACCTCCCACCTACTGCAAGTGATCACTCCCTCTCCAAATTTCCTTGAAGGACTGTATCTGGATCTCACTTTTGCCTTTATTACATTCATAATTATTTGTGTACGTGTTACACCTTCTATCTCCAGTTAGACTAAATTCTGGAGAAAACCATTACTTTTTATCTTTATACTATAGCCCCTGCCAGAATCTTGAACATAATATGGAGTTAATAAATGTTTTTTAAATTGAAATGAATTGAGGAGAACTGCTGTGAGGCATGAAATTAGTTTAAATTATATTAAATTTGTATCCATGGGGAAGAGAAAGTTTTTCTGTTCTTTAAATTGAATCCAATTCCAAGTTTCACTTTTACCTATGTATATTTTCTTAACAATAAATGTCTTGCATTTATATATCTTGTTTTAAGAAAAGTGCACATTTATCCATGCTTTCGGGCCTAATTGAGTTGGTTCTCAAACCTCAAAGATGTTTATGGTAATGTTCTTTTATAAGACAAAAGAAATGCAGAAAAAGCTGCAAAATCAGAGACTAAACGAATGTGATGCTTTGCTACCATGCTGCCTCTATGAGACTTAAGATCTTAACAAGTCCTGTTGGAAAATAACAGATTTTAAAATATATTTCCTTCATACTCTCAGGAGATCTCAGCATTCTTTTACAATCTGAATGATGGCTACAAAAAAAATTAAATGAACAATTCAGGATGTTGCTCAAAAACACAGCTTTCCTGGGCTTTTCAATAATAATTGACACCAATGGAAAACAAAATCTTCTCTGACAACACTCTGGCAGAAATTAAGCTACTTTACCCTGTTATCTGACAAGTATTTTTCCTGTTATGGCAGGGCCAGTTCATTTTCTATAGAATGCATAGTAACATTTAAAAGAAAAACCCTAACAACAGGAAATCTACAGTAATTATTTCTCTAAGGAGTCTTAAAAAAAAACCACCTTCAAGAGCATACTTAACACTAGTACTCCAGGTCACAGACCCAAATAGCCTATTTGCATTGCAAAAATGCTGCCCAGGTGAAAGGCAAATACATAGAGATTTGACTCCCAATGAAGAAAGTTTGCAGATAACTTCCTTGTACTTTGATTCTTAGGTTGCCAGGGCACTTGCATGACTAATAAGATAAATTAGCTAACAGGAAATCCTTTATGTCTCCCTATTATCCTTTCTGCTCATAGACAGAATAATATAGAAATGTTGCACCTGTAAGCTAGGGGGAAAAAACCTTGGGAAACAAACCAACTCTGCTGTAACTCAAGTACCCTAAAGTGTCCCAGTGAGGTACGGTGATCTAAGGATTACCTTTGTAAAAGAGAATAGCCGGATTTTGTGGAACGTGGCTGTTTTGGCTTGGTGGTATCTGCAGTATTATAACTTTAAGGTCAGGATACAGCTGTCTGGTGACTAAACCCACATTCAGTGAATAAGTGCTATCCCATCACTAGACATTACCAAACATCTGTTTCCTGTTTTCATTCTCTGGGTTGTCATTCTATTCGGGTTTCCCTTTCACCTGTAGGCCTCTTAAGGCGACCACAACAAAGTATGTCCATCCATTTGGTTATGATTTTTTTAAAATTACTATTACTAGGAATAACTTGGTCATTCTATCTCAAATAGGGGATCCAGAGTGTACATTCTAAGATTGTTACATGGCATAAACACTTTTGTTTTGGTCTTCATTTAGGTGACTAACTTCCCTTCTTTACTCCCAACTAAAACCTTTCCTGTTGGAGCAGTACCATAACCTCCAGAAAATACAATTGTCAATTGATTCATAAAAACGAGAAACCCCTAACAGCACAAATAAGAGAAGGTAGTAAATAACCAAAATTGGATACAGTAAAGTAGTCTGCTTTTCAGAATTAAAAGGTAACTCTTGCAATTTAAGGTTTTATACTTTGTGAAAGAATCAGGATGTAAAACAGGATACAATATGGAAGAATTTAATTTCTGTGCAAATAATTCAAAAGCAAATATGTTTTCTTCTCAGTCAACACATTTAAAATGATGCCTTAGTTTACATTTACCCTGCAGGGTAAATGGCTTAAAATTAACTAGCATAAAATTTTCGAGTCAAAGGGCATATCAGAAAGTTGAGAAAAGAAGGTATAAAAAAATAAGGTAACTTAAGTACTTCAAAAATGGAACGTTGGAAAAGTTTCCAATCTCCCCTAAGGGAAAGCATTATAGCATCGCCTTATTTCAGCCTTTTTAAACTTGCAAGCTAAGACTGACAAAGTAATCCCCACAAAAGAAAAATTTATCAGATAAGTATGCATATACACTTTAAGAATTTTGTCATTTTTAGACACTGGACAGTATATTGAACAAAAAATTCAATCGTTCTGCACTGTCTCCACTTTTGCTGTTTGTTTGGTCTGTCACTTAAAATTTGTGCTGTAGTTTAATCAGCAGTGAAAAGGTATAAGGTCAATGAGAGATAATTCATTAAAAATATTTCCACAAATACTGTGCACACTAATGACTTGAATTTTCCTAAATAAAAACTCAAACTTTGACTACCAACTGCTAGAGTTGGAATTTATCTCAGAGAATGTCTAATAGTGGCTTCAGGTGCTTGAACCCTCACTAAATCAGCCTACGGGTCAATGACACTTGACATAAGCACTCTCCATGATATGCAACAGTAAAGAGGACAAAATGAGGCAGGCAAGAAAATTTCTGAGTAAATAATTTCTTCTGACTGCTTAAAAGCTTTCGGGATACATGTCTGATCTCCAAAGTCTATTCTGCAAAAGTGGGTTTCTGTATGTTTCTTCATGGTACACAGACTTAAGTTTTGTCCAATATGGTTTCCCATAGACATTTTATTTTTATTTTATGTAGTAAAAAAAAAAAGGAAAAATGCATTATGCTAAAACCCAGCACCCAACATTTTGAGCCTGGTAGAACAGGAAAATGAAACAAGAAACTGTGAGCATTCTAGGCTCATTTTTCCATTATTCCTGAGACTACTTTTTTTCTCTAAGTTTAGAATTTATGAGCTATAGTATTTAAGGAGGTTTTCATCTGTGGGCTTCAAGATTTTCTTTTCAGCCATATTTACTACCCAACCTGGAGCAAGACCAAAGAAAATCTGCCTTGGATCCTTTCGAGTACTCAGCATTTTGAAGAGTTCATCCTTAGTGATGTCAGGTAAAATGTAACCATATTTCTTGGCTAGTTCAAGTCTTGCTTCAGGAAACTGGGCTGGATCTGCCAGGTAGCCGCGGTTCCTGGCATCAGTGTAGTATGGCACCAATTCTTCAGGTGGGAGCATTCGCTTGGGAATAGGTTTTCCACGAAGAAAAAATGGTACAGGTTTGCAGAGAATCTCTATTTTAAAAAGGGAGATATAAACATTAGCTATGTAGATCACTAGCTTCTTTTATGAGCCACAAATTTTCTTTAATTCATCTTTCCATACCAAGAAAATTAAGAATAAATTTAACACTAACAATGCCTCTGTTTAATACTCACTTCAAGTAAGCAAACATATCTGGGTAATCTACTTTTCAAAGACCAACATTAAACATTAGTATTTAAATGCACTCTGAAGCAAATGAAAAAGGGTTTCAAAGTGGGGTAAGTTTATCTACCTCCTGACAGAAAGGTGATGGACTCAATATGTAAAATGAGACATACATCTTTGGACATGACCAAACTGGAAATTTGTTTTCTTGGCTATATTTGTTAATATTTGTTTGGGTTTTTTTTTGGGGGGGTGGGGTTAGGAGAAGGAGAAGGTAGGGAGAAAGAGAAAAAAGATAAATGTTTCTTAATTGAAAAATGCTTGAAAGAGGATTCTGGGAAGATGGCAGAGTAGATCAGAAAATTTCAAGCTCTCCAGATTTTCCCCACAAACAAGACAAAATAGTTCCTCAGGGTGAATGTAGAGACATAAAAATAAAAAGAATTGGGGCAGAACAGTGGTCCTCCTGGGACAACCAGAGAAGATCCAAAGAAAAATCCCAAGACTAAGGTTTGGTCCCTGTGAAGAGTAAAATACCTCCAGGCTAGTTTCAGTGAAACAGCAGGCAGTAACTCCTGGGGCCAGCTGGGTTGGGAGGTATACTCTGCCCCAGCCACATGAATTTTCACCTCCTGGACAGTATGAGGAGTTGGGCATCTGAGCAGGAAAAGATTAAGGGAACCTCTGCTGATAAGGGGTGCCAGACCCAGCTGTGCTGCTGAGACTCAGCCCTGGGTGAGAATGAACCAGCACAGGCCCAGAGAGTGCAAAATCAGTGGAGCAGGGACACAGCTGGCTGTGGGCACTTACAGGAGGGTGGAGTTCTTGGTTTGGAGTTGGAGGCTAGAGGGGAGAACTGAAGGAGGATCTGAGGCCAGAGTTACCATCCCCCATACCCTAAGACTACAGGTGATCACAATAATAAGCTGCTACAATTAAAAAAAAATGAGTAGGCAAAGGAGAAAGAACAGAACAGTAGAAAGTTACTATGGAATACAGAAGACTGGGGTTCATCTTCAGAGGAGGATATGGAAGCAAAAAAAGCCTCTCCTACCTCAAAGAATAAAACTAAATGATCACTTGCCCAAAAGGAATTCATAGAAGAACTTAAAAAAGAGTTTAAACATAAAATGAGAGATTGAGAAAATTTTCTTTTTAAAAAAGAACAATCCAAGAAAAACAAGATTATGAAAAGAAAGTCAACCCACTGGAAACGGAGATTCAGAATCTTAAGGAAAAAAAAGACTCCTGGAAAATTGGAATTGGGCAAGGGTAAGCCAGCAAAGTTATAAGGGACTAAAAAATATAAAACAAAATAGAAAGAATGAAAAAATAGAAGGGAATGTAAAACATCTCGTAAGAAAGACAACTGCTCTGGAGAACAGATGAAGAAGAGAAAACATAAGAATAATCAGACTACCTGAAAACTACAATCAAAAGAAGAATCTTGATACAATAATACGAGAAATAATTAAATTGTCCTGAAGCATTAGAACAAGAGAAGAAAGTAGAAATGGAAAAAAGTCCACTAATCACCACCTTAAAGAGATCCTATAAGGGAAACCTACTGGCAAATCATGGCTAAATTCTGAAACCTTCAGCTCAAGGAGAAAATATTATGAGCAACAAAAAAATACCAATTCAATGTGGCAGAGCCACAGTTAGAATCACATAAGACCTGGCAGCGGCAGCACTAAAAGACTGCAGATCTTGAAACACTATCTATCAAAGGGCAAAAGAACTTGGGTTGTGGCGAAAAATACCACACCCAGTAAAGTTAAGCACAAATCCTGAGTGGGAAAAAAAAAAAAAAAGGACATGGAAAGAATTGTTAGACTTTCAGGATTCTGATGAGGAAACAACCTGAACTTAAGAAAAAATTTGACATACAAGATCCATGAGAAATATAAGGTACACATCAGACTAATTACAAGGCGCTCAACAAGGACTGACTTTACTTTTTACATGAGGAAATGTAAAACGTATGTCTAAGAGTGTTATTAGTAATTGGGTTGTTCGAAAGAAAGACTGGGGTAGATCCAAGGATGATGTGATTCTAAAAAGCAAAACGGTTCAGAAAATGGTAAAAAGAGTAATTATCTTATACAAATGAGGTGCAAGAGGAAGAACTGACACAGAGTAATTGAATGGGAGAGGAGAGCTGATACTTCTGGAACACTACTCTTATTGGGAATGGGTTAAAGAGGGAACAATACATATATCTCTAGAAGGGCATAAAAGTCTTCTAAATGCAGAAAGAAATAAAAGGCTAAGGAGATGGGGAGGGAGGAGAGGATAAGGGAGGGATTTTTAGAGGGAACCCTACTCACATCAGATCTGGGTTAAAGAGAGAATATATACATTTAGAAGGAAATAAAAGTCTTCTAAATTTATAAAAAAAAAAAAGGGTGAGAGAATAGGATAAGGGAGGGGGGTAGTAGAAGGCTGTCTACAGTAACAGGAATAGGATAAAGAGGGAATTATGTATACATGCACACACACACACACACACACACACACATATCTGGAAAGCTAGAAAAATCTTCTAAATTCAGACAGAAACAAGAGGGTAAGGAGAAAGGGTTGGAGGAAGAGGATAAGAGAGGGGTCTTTGAAGGGGGGATAGGTGAAGTGATAGGAGGCAAGGTAGAAGTAGAAGAGTCAGGACGGATAGGAAATGAGATACACACAAACATAAAATAAAGATCAGGATTAAAATTTATTAGGAAAAAAAGCAGGGATAGTAATCACGATCTCAGACAAAATTAAAGCTAAAACAGATTTAATCAAAAGAGAAAAATAGGGAAACCATACTATCAGCCATATTAATCAATACTGTTTTAGATTATTTAAAATAACTACATTATAAAGTTGGAATGTTGCTGTAGTGTAGGAAACAATGAGTTGGTGGACTTAAAAAAATATGGAAAAACTTGGACTTATGAAGGAAGATGTTATCCATCCTCGGAGAAACAGAGGACAACCAAGTATAGTACAGTCTTACATAGATGCATATGAATGTATGTGTCTATATAAGTATGATTATAGACATCTGAGTATATGTAGATGTATGTATGTGTATGTACATGTGTTGTATATGTATATCCACACTTAACTGTAGCTTTCTTGGGGAAGGGGGGCAAGAAGGGGGCAAAAGAACAAAGTAAAAAGTGCACAGCAAAGAACAAAAGAAAACTTACGGAGAAGTAAAGAAAAGATGGACAGCTCTGAACATAATGTGTCATATTTATTACACAGGCTTTCTTGAAATGTAAATTTATTGTTGTATATTTTGAATCCTTGTGCACATGGCAATGCTTTTTTTCTTATTTTGTAATTAAGTTTATAATTTTTCTTTTCTTATTGTGTATTTAAGTTTTAACATTTAAAATTTTAAAACAAACAAAAAGAGGAGGTCTTATTTTTATATGACTTGAGTCTCATTTACAGTCACCATTAACCTAGGACAAGCCACAGGATTGAAAATGGAAAGGACTTCTAATGTCAACAAGTTCAAACCCTTCACTTTTCAGGTAAGGAAAATGAAGCCAAGAGATGTTAAGTGATTTGCTCAAGATCACCAATAAGAAGAGGTAGAGCTGAAAATGTTATATGACTTCAGTTATACCCTGAAAAGTCTAGGGTAATAAATGCTGCAATAAGGAAATAAGAAGCTGGAAAAGCTGTAGGTTAATTATGAAACAACATACAAAAGCCTTAATTAATCTCCTCAGTAATCTCTAGTTTAGCAGTCTAACTGGAAAAATTGTGGAGACATAAGGATTTTTATAATAATCTAAATAAACTGTTCAACTTAAAACAAGGGGACTGGAAAATGATGGCAAACAACTTGATACCTAGAAAAGAGCTACCTAGGGCAGGTTGGTGGCGCCACAGAGCACTGGGCCTGGAGTCAGGAAGACTCCTGTGTAAAATGATCTGGAGAAGGAAATGGCAAACCAGTCCAATATTTGTGCCAAGAAAACCCCAATGGGCTCACAAAGAGTCAGACACAACTGAAGCAACTGAACAAGCAAGGAGACAACTATAAAAATCAAACACAGGGTTTGGAACATCTAGCTCCCTATTTTAGGCCTTATCTAATTTGCCCAATTGTTAGTGCTCCCTTTTCCCTGAAATTACTTTGTACATATTTTATATTGACTTACCCATGCCCACGTTATTTCCCCACAGAATATAGTAAGCTGTTATTCCCATGTTACAAATGCAAGTAAACCAGCAGCAGCCTCTTATGTTCGGGATTTAAAGAGACATGTGACACATGGCACTGGGCATCTATTACGCCTATCTATTATGAAAGGAAGAGGAGGAAAACAACAGACGAAACTTACCCAGGCTTCTTGGATCATAAAATGCTGTAGTAATAACACCACCATTTCTTTCAATTGCAGCTATGGCTAACTCTGAAGCCATCTGAACTTCAATATTAATTTTAGCCTTAAAGGTATCAGCACCCTGTTGGGAGTTAAAACAACATAAATTATTACAGATAATCATAAAATATTTGGACCTGGGGTGTGGGGGTGGGAATTGACTACAGAACACTTACTTTTTTCTGCTTAAGTGCAATTTATTCCTAAAACCGCTTCAATTTTAAAAAGGAAATTCATACTAGCAATTCCCATTCCAGACAATTTAAACTAATTTTCCTGTAAATCTAGTAATTCAGTATTTATTAAGCACTTGCTTTATACAGAGGTTACAAATCAAGAAAGGCTTTCAGGAAAGAATCTTAGATGAACCTAGAAGGAAGAGAAGTATTTGATCCCAGCATCAATAAGGAGCGCTTGGAGTTTAAATAGGAGAATGGCAGGGTCAAATTCTCCCTTCAGGAAAATCACTTTGGCAGGTATTAGAAAGAGAAGACTTGAGGTAGGAAATCAATTTAGAGGCCACTGCAATAGTCCAGCCCAGAGGAGATAAGGGTCTGAACTAGCGTGGTGAAGAGAAAGAAGCAGACAGATTCAACTGAATGGATATGTGCAGTGAGGGAAAGTGAAGAGTAGAGGATGACACTAAGGTTATGAACTTGGATGACTAGAAGGATGGTTGTTTTACCAAGTGTAATAGAGAAATTTAGAAAAAGAGGGGTTTGGGAACCAGAGGTGGGTATACTGAGGGGAAGAGGATTTTCCCAATGGTACTTTCAAAGCTGCTGCCGTGGGCACCCTGGTTGGGGTTAGATTCTAACTGCACTAAAGGTGTGACTCCTGGCAAAGGGAAGTGGAGGTAAGGAGGAGTCTGGGAGCTCGCACAGAGAAGAAGGAACTAGAAGGATAAGAGGAGGCATGGTTGTTCTGGAGACAAATCCTATGACAGGCTATCAAGGGGAGAATAGATTGCGGTGCATCTTCCTACTTTCCAATTTGTTGATCACACATCTCTAGGGGCCCAACCCTGTGACCACTTTGTAGACCTATTAGTAGAGAGGGTAGTTTGGAAAGGGGAGAAACCGTGATCAAGGAGAACAATTAGAGGACTATTATAATGGACTAGATAAGACGTGATGAGGGACTGAACTATGGTAACGAGAAAGAAAGGTAAAAGATGAGAAATGTGGGATAAACTGTGCGAACAGGAGAGATACTGTGTAAATAGGATAGTTGGTACTTGGCAAACGACTGGATGAGGGAGAAGATGACACCAAGGTTTTCAGCTGGGTGACCAGAAATAAGGTGGTGTCCTTAAGAGAAAAATAAGGTGGAACCAAGGATCACTATCACTTCTCATTCTTTATCTACATCTAGGGCTATACCACCTGCTTTCCGCCAATTTCAATCTGACCTATCCTCTTATCAAGAGGCATTTTATCAGGAGGTGAGTAGTAACCTTTCTTCATTTTGTCAAATGTTGGAGGTACAGAATCAGCAGCTCCGGATGACAGAGAGGTTCCAGTATGAATAGCCAGAAGATAACAGGATTTAATTTAAAGAAAAAGGAGAATATGCCATTCCAAATTCAACAGTAATGTCACTGACCAAAGTCCAGTCTAGGCCCTACATTTTACAGATGAGGAAACTGAGAGCCAGAGGGTAAGTGTCTAGCCCACTAGCATATAAGCAGTAAGTGGCAGATGATTTAAACCTGGGTTGTGTCACCAAATCAAGCTGTCTTTCAACTACAGTATGACTATACTATGAAAGGCCTTAAGTATGGGTAAGAGCATTTAATCGTTCCCAAACTAATACATTAAAATAACTCCTGAGGGGGGAAGTCTTTAAAATTAATAAGATACAGAAAGAGAATTAATCTTATTCCTCTTGAGGAGAGATTTTAAAATTAAGAGGTTTTTTTCTTATTGTCTTTGACACTCTCTAATTCTGGTGTTTATACATCCCTGGAAATCATTTTTCCAAAGGAACCTGAAAATACTTTTACTTTAACATGAATACACAGTTCCCTCTAGTGGACACTATTTGCCATTCATTGGTTAGGTAAACCTGGTAAGTGGGAATGTGAAGGTGGATAAAAGATAAATTACAGGGTGACCATTAGCTTTATGAAGGATTTAACAGTGTACTTTCTTAAGCAGAAAACTTCAGTAGTAAAATTAAAATAGGACGACTTCACTAAAATTGGATCTACATATTTTTCATAAACATTTTTTTCGACCTAGTTACACCTACATGACGTTTGCGTTTGAAAAGAAAATAAATAAGGGTGAATAACCTATATTAGATAAGTGGTCAAAGGATACGAACACAATTTACACTAATAGAAAATGACCATTAGATCACATCAATTTACAATAATAGAAAATGATCACTGGATCACATCTGAGACTTTATAGATAAGTCCCTGGTAGAAATTAGATGGCTTGACTAGATCTTTCTATCAAGTCCCAGAACCTATCTCTAAGCCTCTCAACCTCCTAAAATGCAATTTGCACACAAAGAAATAGCAAATATTGCAAGCCAAAAAAAAAAAAAGTGCAGCTTTTCTGGCAATTAAATGGCATCATTACATATCAAGGACCCTGTGACTAGCAAATATGGGTATGACCTCCCTTCCTTTAGATCATAACCGCTTTTTACCTTAGTTGTTGTGGTATCATCCTCAGCCTTGGACACTCATCATCAGAAGATGAGTTTCTCTGAACTTAGCTGGGCTAGTTTTGAGGGAAGACAAATAGTCCAAAAGCTACAAGGTCAGATACTTAAAGACTTTCCAGTTTAACAGAAGCTACCAGGAGTATAACCTTGGAGGACCCCAAGTCACTTCCACACCACTATCAAGTATCAGAGTAGGATGTTGGTGGAAAAGAATGCCTCCGTTTAATACAACTATTAAAAACCAAAGTTGAAAGAGATGTTAGGAAAATCATACGCTGCTAGTGGCACTGGAAAATGGGGTCATGGCTCTGTTTGGAGTAAAGAGCTAGGTTCAAATCCTACCTTGGATATTTACTAGCCATGTGACACTGGACAAGTCACTTACCCTGTCTGGGCCTCAGTTTCCTCATCTCTAAAATAAAAGGGTTGAACTTGACAACCTCAAAGGGAACTAGCTCCGATTAATCCTATGAACTATAAAATTATCTATACTCTTTGGCCCAGCAATTCCCCCATGAGGAATATACCCGTAAGGAAATAACCCAAAAAGGAAAAAAAATTATAAAAAACATTTAGTTTCACCACTCAGAGCAGAAAAAACTGAAAACTAAAATGCCCACGAAACTGTTTATAGAAAAAGATTACTTAGCTGTTTAAAAAAAAGTCAAGTATGTGGACTACGGTGTCATGTGCAAAGGGGAATTTAAAATAACCACAGACTCTGAGAACTGGAAGGGGCCTCAGAAACCAGTTAATGTTCAGTGAAAAAAGCAGAACATGGACCTTTATGTAAGCACTAACTAAACAAAGTAAAAATACATGTACTTACATAAACAAAGATCCTAGGAGGATTTGGTGACTGATTTAAAGTGATTAGAATTTTAGATTTTTTAAAGAACTGTAACTCAGAAGATACTGCTCATTAGTTCTTTTGGGTACAAAGTTGCTTAAGTTCATGATAAAATTGTGTGTACAGAGATAGATATATACATAAATACATTTCTATATGTATGCACATTTAAAAAATGTAGCAGGGCAGTAGGAAAATGTGGGTTCACATCCTACCTTTGCTTTTCCATAGCTGTCCTCCTGTCTAGAATGTTCTTCTTTCCCCCGCTTTGCTGCCTATATTCCCCTGCATAAGGCTTTTCCCAGTCCTGCCCACTACCCCTCCCACCCTGCCACTAACAATAATAACAACAATAACAGCTAACATTTCTATGGCACCTACTCTGTGCCAGGCACTGTGCTAAGCTTTTTACAATTAGGATCTCATTTGATCTTCACACTAATCCCTTGAGGAATACCTCCCATTTACACTGTATGTATCTTGTGTGTCAATAGAACACGAGCTCCTAGAAGGCAAGTATAGATTTCTGGTTTTCTTTGTTATCCCCAGCACTTGGCACAGTGCCTAGCACATGGGAATTTCTCCATAAATGCTTACTGACCGACTGACATTCTGACCACGTGGTCCTGAAAAATTACTTAATCTCTCAGGGTCCCAGGCAATTCTCTAAGACTAAGTTGCAGAATGTTTTAGATCTGCATTGGTTAAGGAAACTTTCTCACCAGGAACTGAGGATACCAATTAAAGCATTGGTCCTAGTTAAAATATACATACAAAAAGTAGTATATGCAGAATGCTAACCACCAAGGGACACAATAATGCTTTCTCATATATACATATGTACCTTGAGGGTAGGGACTTCCATTTTTTTGTCTCTGCATCCTCAGCTTTAGGTACAGTGCAGGCCCTTAATAAACATGGGTTGAACTGAAGAGAACTTCTATAGCAAGATAAGACACATTTCATACATACCTCTTCCACCAGCTGTACACCATAATCCCTTTTAAGTGGCTGAATTGTCACACCTCTTCCATTGACCAGTTGGGTTAAATCAATAGGTTGGGTAGGATCTACTCGTCCTAAATCGATCAAGTACTGTAGTCTATTGAGACTCAAAGGATGGTACTGACGCCTAAAGCTAAAAAAGCAAGAGGTTGAAAATGGTGAAGTTATATTGGCTATACTGGCAAAAGCAGTACTTTGCTTCCCCTAAGGCAGTACTTTAAAGGTAAACCACTATCTGCCTACTTCTCCCTTGCCATGCCCACTCCTAATCAAACAAATAACTGTCATGCGCTGATACCTTATTTACAGACTGATTTAGGTATTTTAGGGGCAGCTAAGTGGATAGAGTGCTGGACCTGGAGTCAGGAGGACCTGAGTTCAAATCCAGCCATAGAAATTTACTAGCTGTGTGATCCTGTGCAATTCACTTAACTCTGTTTGCCTCAGTTCCTCATTTGTTAAATAAGCTGGAGAAGAAAATGGCAAACCACTCCAGTATCTCTGCCCAAAAAAAACCCAAATGGGGTCACAGAGAGTTGAACACAACTGAACAACAAACAACTTAGATATTTTAACTAAACTTTTAATACTGCATTATAAGTTTCTATAATGTAATAAAATTAGTAGTTTGCTAGAGAAAGATGGCTCATTTCATATGCAAAAATTATCATCTGGAATCTTAACTCTATTAATTTACATTTAAGAAGAAAAGATTTAGGTAAAACTTCCTAGTTGCTTTGGCTGAATAATCAAATCAACGAAGGCCAAAGTAATGAGCTCTCACTGTAGTACAAAAGCTGGCCCATGAAAACAGTAGCACGTTTACCATTCTTTTGTAACACCATGGAAATTTTAAATGACTCTAAATTATATCATGTTGATTCATGAGTCATCTCAATTTAAATAAACTAAGCAAACCTTACCTGTGTCCTTCATTAAATCCATACTTTGGGATGCGAAGATAAAATGGGGTCTGACCTCCCTCAAACCCTAGCCGAGGCCTGGTTCCTCTCTGCCTTTCTCCTTTGTGTCCTCGTCCACATTTTCTGCCCCTTCTCCGGCCTCTTCTTTGTCGATCCTAGAAAGCAAGTGTCAATTTGGTAATAAACATTTTCTAAAAATGTTTATTTTCATCATGTTTACGTTTTTATTTTCTTGGACCATAAGTTGCAGAGGTGCACACCTGCACTAATTTTCTTCCATTTTGTCACTCCCAGTTCCCACTCACAAAAATCCAACACTCAAAATTGACTAAACTTCTACAATCAAGCTATTAAATTTGGACTGTTCAAAAGCAAGGCTCAAGCATGAAAGACAATTGAGAACGTGAACTGAAAACTAAAAATGAAGCAAGCTCTTAGGCTAAACATAAAACCTGTGCTAAAACAGAGCAAAGTAAATACTTCAATATGCTATTAATATAACATGACTACATTTCCTATTATCCTGCTTTATAATAAGTCCCACAGCATTGACGTTTTTGTTTTTAAACTTGTATTTAAGAATATAACTGCTTTAAGTCCTGTTATTTTGGGGTTTTGTAAACTACTTGTCACTGATACTTTGTAAATTACCAGGTAGCATTTTTGTGTCAAACTATAAAGGGTATTTACATGGATGAAACAAGGTTGGTCTCAATGCAATTCTTGGTGACAAGCCGGTTCAACGTAAGAAAAAGCAGAGCGACCAAGAGCCAGTCAGCAAGGTCCACTTCTGTCATCCTAGACACAAGACCTAACCTCTCAGTGCCCCCAGGCAGCTAAGTCTATAAAATGCAGAAGCTGCTGAACCTACCCGCACAGGTAGTTTTTACCCTCAATCTAATTAGAGGTCCGAAACAAAAATAAGTTACTAATTGCACAAGTCTTAGTGAAGCAAGGTAAAGGGAGAGAAGCTTTGATGGCACTGCTTATCTTCGAAACAATTCTGAGCATGAAAGCAAAAGTTTGTGCTAGTCTGCTGCGGGCGGGCCATTTATCTGACCTGTGCAAAAGCATAATGGGGGGCGGGGAGGGGGTGGAGGTACCCTGTCATGCTTAACACAAGAACTTTAGCAGATGCCATGGAAGGGGGGCAGGAGTTGAACCCTAATTCCCTCCCTTCTCCCAGCCACCCCCGGAGATGGGGAGGGGAAGAGAGAGGACGCATGGATTATTTCGGTTTTTCACCTACTGCCATTTACCGGTTTTTTGGAGCCAGGGCTGGGCTTCAGGTTGGCCAGGCTGACACGCGGCAGAGAGCGCAGAAGGTCCAGGGCCTTGGCTCCGCCGCCACCGGCGCCGCTGCACACCGGCCCCGCCATGGCAGCTCACCTGCCGGTGGCCAAGCGCCTCCAAGGGCAAGCTTGAGCAGGAGCGGGCGTCCAGTCCCCACGTGAGGGGAGCACGCCCCGCCGCTTTACGGCCGAGGCCCCGCCTCTGTCGCAAAACGAATCCCGCAGAATCACGAGGCTGCGGCGGCGCCTCTGGCAGCTCAGTACGCAAGCGGTCTAGGACGAGAGTGGTTGCGTTGTCTTACGCGCGGCATCCGGGACTTTAGGAGTCTGAGAGGTGACGAGACCTAGGCTCTTTTGTGCAAGCCCTCTTCACCTCATGCCTGGGCCACTATAATGGCCTGCTGCTGGGTCTGCTTACTTAAGGGCTCTTCCTCCAGTCCATCTTCCATTAAGTGGTTTTGCTAAAGCGCAGGTTATATCATGTTACCCTCATACTCAGTGAAGTCCTGCGCCCTGGCATCCAAAATCCTTCGTAACTTAGCTTCCCCTCACACCTTTACAGACTTCCTACATCTTACTCCCTGACAGGTATTCTTCAGTCCAGTGACACTGGCCTCCAGGCTGTTCCATGAACAAGACACCCCCTCGGCTCCCGCCATTATCTCTGGTTGCCCCCCATACCTGGAACGCTCTCCCACCTCTGTTCCGATTACCACCTCCCTTGCTTCTTCTAAGTCCCAAATAAAATCTCTTCTTTTACTGGCAACCTTCCCAATCCCTCTTGATATCAGGGCTTTGTCTCTCTTAATTATTCAGTTGTTTAAAATTTTTTTTGTCTTGTAGACAGCTTGTTTTGCATGTATTTGTTTGCATGTTACCTTTTCTCATTCGACTGTAAGCTCCTTGAGAGCATGGACTGTCTGGCCTCATTTGTATACCCAGGGCTAAGCACAGTGCCTGAAACATAGTAGAGGCTTAATAAATGTTTATTGAATTGAATTTATTGAACTCGAGCCTTTTGATCTTAATTCATTTCTAGCGACCAAGTAGCCCCGTGATACATGGTCCTCTCATTTCTCTCACGGAGCGGACAGATATCAAGGGCCCTAGGGGGATAAATGAAACTCTCTGTCTCTCAGTCCACAGACCTTTTTCCTCTTTACCTCTGTAAAGACAACCACTCCTCTTATGCAAATACTGCGTTTATTTAATCGCTTCTGAACCTGTTGCAAATTGCCCAGTGTCTTCTTTAGATTTTAAGTCTCCTAATAAGGCAAAGTAACTTTCTGTTTCAATTCTCCAATCATAGGATCTAATGCAGAAAGGGACCTTGGAGATCATCTATCTAGTACAACCCCCCTCCATTTCAGAATGAGGAAATTGAAGCTCTCATTGAAGAGACTGTGATTTGACCTAGGTTGGTCAGGTAGAACTGGAATTTTAACGCTGGTCCTTAGTTTTGTAAAATATTTGAGAGGTGAGCAGTGGGTATGGAGCCAACTTCCAAGCCAAGAAGTCATGGATTTAAGTCTACTTCTGAAACACCTTGGCTTTCAACCCTGTGCTTCACCTTTCACTTAGTTCCTTAACTCCTCAGTTCTCTCATAAGATGATAAATTACAGGGAGGACACCAATCTTAATTGGTCAATGAAAATTTCTCACTTGGGATTTCCCATACCAGTGGAATCACAGCCCAGTTCCTATTCTGTACATTTGGTTTTTGTTGTTCCTCCTTCCTTTCAAAAAGAAACAATGACACCAAAGGGTGATATCTTGACTTGTATGTGAATTGAATGTGAGGCAGAGTTGCACAGACACCTTCATGGCCCTTGGAACAAATTGTTCTCATCTGTCCATTGCACTGGGCATATGCTTGGGGTAGATATCCCCTTAATTCACTGATGGTTTTGAGGTCTGTCCAGGTGTTCACGGAGACTAGTACCTCTGGTTTGAGGGCTTGCTCATCCAACTTTGCTGTCCACCTCTCACCCAACTCTCACCTGTGGCTCCAAGAAGTGTCACCCCGGGTAAAACCATTTCGGCAGAAGGAATAAACCAAGACCCTATAAAATTACTATGAAGTTAGGCACTATATACTATGTGGAAACACAAAAGAGACAGTCTTTACTTCTGTAATTAAGTAGCTCTAAACCGAATAGTGTTCACAGATTTCTTGGGAGCTATTATGCTTTTCTTAAGAGAAAATGGGAGGAACTGACCAGAATGTATGCCCTTGGCTTACAGAGAAAGGTTTGTTTTTTTTTTAATCATAAAAATCTTTTTTTAGAGAAATATTGAACTTTCTGGTGGGCTTCTTAGCGGTGTGGTTTTTGAAGAGGTGGGGTGGATCATGGGCAAGATATACAATGAGCTAACTGGATGTTATAGAAACTTAAATCCAGGTAATATAAAATTGCTTTTTTACTTCAGTCCATCTAATAATGTGGGGTTTTGTTGTTGGAAGTAGAGACTATCTGTTGCACATTCACTCATTCAGTACCTATTATTTAGTGCCTACTAGATGTAAAATATTATGCTAGGCACCAGCAGAGATACTAAGATTATTAAGACATAATCCCTGCCCTTACAGAGTTTAAAATCTAGTGGGAGTAATATGAAATATATGTAAATCGACTGTTAAATTATAATGCTAAAAATAATATAGGTATATAAGAAAAGAACAAAGAGGGAGCATGATATATTGACTAAGAGAGCTGGCCTCTGAATCAGAAATTCCTGGGTTCAAGTCCTGGCCCTGATACATATTGCTTTTACGACCCAGAGCAAATCACAACTTTTCAGTGCCCCCCAGGCAACTCTCAAAGACCTGCATAGAAGGTACTGCCCTACCTTGGTAGGGGATTCCTCATGTCCTTTTTGGGAATTTCTTATAACAATGAAATCACAAGTCTATTCCTATCCCATCCCAAGAAAGTTACAAAGTTGTTTACTAGGAAGAGTTCAAAGAAAGAAAGACCATTTTCAATGGCAGAAGCAGGAAAAGTTTTAGAGTGACAGTATTGGTCTCAAAGGACAGTATTTCTTTTATTATTCTGAATTTAAACACACAAAAAAAGAGAAAAGGGGGCATCTCCATATACACAGCAGAATTTTTTGAAAGATTCTATATGAAATCACGAATCTTCATTTTAAAATTGCTTGCTTTTTTAAAAAAAGCATATAGTGAATTCTTTGTGTTACTTTCAAAACTATCCTGTTTGTCCATGCTTCCTTCTGTACTTCCTTCTGTTCTTTTCTCTGCACTTAAAAAATTTTACAATGCCTGCCCCACCCCCCATTTTTGGAGTCAATATTGCTAACATGCCCTCCTCAGCTTACTCCCCTCCTGCTCAATTTGCCAAGAGAAAAAAGGGGTTGCTTTGGTAACAAACAACCCTAGTCATAGTAGTGGCCATGTCTAAAAAGGTATGTCTCAGTACCTTGTTTCTGACACCTCTCTGTCAAGAAGTGGGTGACATCTTTCATTATAGGTCCTCTGGAGACAAACTAGGGCTATTGCATTTTAAAGTAGCTTTCCTTTACAATGTCATGTATAAATTATTCTCATCATTCTGCACACTTCATTCTGCTCCAATCATGATGATACCAAGGATTCTCAGAAATCTCTTTTGTCATTGCTTACAGTACAATAATATTCCATTACACTCATGTACCACAATTTCTTGAACCATTCCCCAACTAAGAGAGTCTAAGGAATTCCTTTAGATTCTACTTCTTTTATTCCTCACCCCCCTCCCTTTTTAATCCCTCCATCCTGAAAAAAACAGTTTGCTTTCTTGTGATTCCTTGGTATTATCCACCCTCTTAACTGAAGCTCCCCCCCCCATCCACTTAATTTCCTCTTGAGTTTGATGAATTTCGACACCAAACTGTGTATACACCTTCAACCATCTTTTGTCAGTTTCAGCCAAATTGTGTTTATCTGATGCTCTTCCCTCCCTCCATGTTTGTATATTCTTCCCATATATCCCAATTATGAGAAGTAGCAAGTTCAACCTGCGTTACTCCTTTTACCTGTCTTTTCTTTCCCCTCTTCAAATGCTCAGAACAGAACCAATCCCCTCCCACTTTTCTTTTAATTCCCTCAATACCTTTCAAAGAAAAGTTTCCAAAAGGATAGATGTTCTTTTTTCCCTGTTAGAATGTTAGCTCTACATTATCATATACCTCCTTCTGGTTGCTCGGATAAATTTACCTTTTCAGGTTTCTCTAGATTCTTGTTTTTGTATTTCAAAGTTCCTACTCAGCTCTGGAGTTTTCACCAGGAATGCTTGAAAGTCTCCTCTTCGTTAAGCATTTTTTTTCTTCCCCTGTAAGGCTTGCACAACTGTATATTATCTTGGTTGTAAGCCTATATTTTTGCCTTTTAGGAGGTAGTATTCCAAGATCTCCTGTGTTCTATAGTAGAAGTTACCAGGTCTCACGTGATCCTGTCTTGCACTCTCTCATACCTAATCTGTTACCAAAGACTGTCAATTTCACCTTTGCAACATCGTTTGAATATGCCCCCTTGAGAGAAGGGAATAGCTCTGACACTACCACCACTCTGATATAAGTCCTTGTCACCTCACATCTGGATTATTGCAATAGTCTCCTGGTGGGTCTACCTGTCTCTTTCTACTCCAATACTCCATTCAGCCACCAAAATGATTTTCCTAAAACCCAGGTCTGACCATGTCACACTCCCTTCTCATCCTCCTCAAGAAACTCCAGTAGCTCTAGATTGCCTCCAGGATCAAATATAAAACCCTCTGTTTGATATTATTTCATATTCCATCTCCCTCTTAATTTTCTGGTCTTCTTACACCTTATCCTCCACCAAATATGTTTCAATCCAGTGACACTGGCCTCCTGGCTATTACTTGACATGCTCTCAGAAGGCATTTTCTCTGTCCTCCTTGCCTGGAACACTTTCCCTCCTCCCCTCTGATTACTGACCTCCTTGGCTTCCTTTAAGTCCCAATTAAAATCCCATCTTCCACAGGAAGCCTTTCCCAAGCTCTCTTAATTCTAGTGCTTCCCCTCTCTTATTTCCTACTTATCCTGTATATAGCTTGTTTGTACATACGTGTTTGCTTGTTGTCTATTCATTAGATTCTGAAGTCCTTGAAGGCAGGGGCTGTCTTTTGTCTCTTTTTGCATACCCAATGCTCAGCATAGTGCCTGGTATACAGTGTTTTTTACTGTCTAACTATACAAGGTTTTCATTTGGGTAGGGTATAGAGATGAATAAGTAACAGAGAAGCAGAAAAGAAAAAAATCAACAAAATATTGAAAAAATACACAAAAAAAAATAAAAAACAAGTTCGGAAAGGGACAAAAGTGACAATTTTATTACTATCCTACTAAGTTTAATAATGCTTTTAAAATACAAACTGTACCTAACAGAATAAAAAATAGTTAGCTTTTAAAGCCTTATACAACCTAGTACCAACTTACCTTTCCAGCCTCATTAGATACTGTTTCTCCTCACGCACACTGGGATCCAGCAAAGCTGGTATTTTTCTCTTCCTTATAGAGGATGCCCCATTTTCCATCTCCTGTTTTTTTTGCACTGACCATCCCTCATGCCTAGAATGCACTCCCTCCTTACCTCAGTTTGAGGGTCCTTTTATTCCTTTAATCTGTAGCTCAGGCACCATCTTCTGGAAGAAGCCTTTCCTTACCCTTCCCCACCTCCGAGCTGCCAGTGCCCTCAATTCCAACACCTTTATTAACTTTATATTTATTCAGTATGTATCTGTGTGTTGTGTGTATTGTTGTCTCCCCATTTGAATGTAGGCTTCTTGCAAGTAGATATCATTTTAATCTTTGTTCTTGTCCCATCAGTGTGTGGCATGGAGCCTGGAATGTGGTAGGTGCTTAATGAATCCTTGTTGATTGATTGGTTGAAGAAAGATAAAGAATTTGGAAGGTGCAAATGAGAACAAAGTGCATCCTAGGTAAGAGAACAATTTATGTGAATACTGAAAGGTAAGAGAGAACATGCAGAGTTTGGGTAACAGTGTGTCAAGCATTCTAGGCTTGAATGATAGTTTATATGATTCTTGAAAAGTAGGAGATGACTGCAGAATTTAGGAAATAGTGCAGTAAGTTCAGAAAGACCCAATAAACTAATTTGGCTAGAACACAGAGTGAGTGAAGGAGAATAATGTGAAATAAGTTTGGGAAGGAAAATTGGGGTCAGATTGTAGAGGGCCTTAAATGACAAGTTTAGAAGTTTTATTTCATCCTAGGGAGCCATTAAAGGTTTTTGAGCAGAGGAACAAGTGTTTTAGGAAGATTATTTTGGCAGCTGTGTGAAGAATGGATTTGAGAGAAGCAGTGATAATAGATAGGAAAGGACACATGTGAAAGACATACTAGAAATACAATCAAGAGGACTTGGAAAATGAATGGATATAAAGAGGAACGCAGGGTGAAGAATCCAAGATAACACTAAGGTTTGGCATATGGAAGCCTGGATGAATGGTAGTGCTATTGGCAGCATGGTAGAACAAACATCTACTAGAGTCTCAGCCTTGGAGACTACAGTCTAATTTTCCCTAAAAGGTAAAAATAAAACCATCTCAAGACTTAACTAAACCAGGGGAACTAAAGTTTAAACCATTGATGTATCAACAGATACAAAATCCCAGCCCACCAAGAATTGGGTACTCAACATACACTTTTCATGAGGCAT
Organism: Trichosurus vulpecula; assembly: GCF_011100635.1. Taxonomy (NCBI): domain Eukaryota; kingdom Metazoa; phylum Chordata; class Mammalia; order Diprotodontia; family Phalangeridae; genus Trichosurus; species Trichosurus vulpecula. The sequence continues at coordinate 267,802,088 of NC_050573.1, read as the reverse complement.
GACCCAACATGGAAGATATGAAGAGCTATACCTAATTGAATCAATGCTGTATCCTTGCTGAATATCCTTTCCATGATATTGTTCAGTGAATTTCCTTTTGTTAAATGTTAGATGATCTTTAAGTTGTTCATCCTTCATTTTCTAAGAAGACCAATGACATCATGGGCAATGTCTTGGCTTGTTCGTAAATTGGATTTAAGTGAGGCAGAGTTGTCAGTCTCATTCTCTCTTCCAGAGTCATCAAAGTCCAGTGGCAAGACAAAATTCAAAATAACTGGCAATGGCTTAGGATGAAGTGGATGATCTTGGCATCTTCAATGTCTGACCAAGCTCTAAGTGTTCCACAGTGTCTTCTTCAGCCCCCTTCATGGCTATTGGAACATGGCTGTTCTAATCCGCCCATTCTACTGGGGGATGTCTTAACATTCTTGAGGCAGATATCCCCCTGACTCACTAGATTTGAGGCCCCTCGGTTACCCTCAATCTGGTTTAGCCCATCAGCAGAGCCAGTTTTACGGGGGTGGGGCCACTGTGCATGCTCCAGATTCTTGGAGCCACAGGTGAGAGTTGGGTGATGAATGGACACCAAAGGTGGATGAAAAGGGCTCAGCAAGCCCTCATACCAGAGGTGCTAGTCCTCTCTGAACACTCCATATACATTATCTATAAATATTCCATCAGAGGTAACTGGTGGTACAGTGGATAGAGCACTGGGTCTGGAGTCAGAAAGACCTGAGTTCCAATCTAGCCTCAGACACTTACTAACTATATGACCCTGGGCAAGTCACTTGTTTCAGTTTCTTCAACTATAAAATGGAGATAACAATAGCACTTACCTCCTGGAGTTGCGAGCATCAATTGAGATAATATTGGTAAATGTACCAGGTCAATGTACAAAAAAAGGTAAAAAAGAGAGGAAAGGTATAGATCAGTGGTAGGCTGCATAATCAGGGACCTGGTGAGGAAGGGACCCACCATTGGGTCATACCCTTTCCGCCACCTTCAATAATTGGCATTGTTCTGGAAGTGAAGTGCAATGTAAAAAGGGAATCCATGGGGCAAACTCTGCAAGTCAGTGGCAGAAAGTGCTTAGAATGGATACCTTAGAAGTTTTGATTACATGCATAATACAGAGAAAAGAGAAGTGATCAGAGGATCTAGAGTAAACATCAAGAGAAGACAGAAGGGGCAGCTAGGTGGTGCAACGGATAGGGCACTAGCTCTGGAGTCAGGAGAACCTGAGTTCAAATCTGGCCTCAGACATTTACTAGCTGTGTGACCCTGGGCAAGTCACTTAACACCATTTGCCTTCCTGCCCCCTTCCTCCAAAAAAGAGAAGACGGAGAGTGACAGAAATCCTTTTTGGAAAGGGAAACAACAAAAAATCAATTTAAAAACTAAGGAACAGGACTAGCTGAAGCGGGGGAGAGGAAGAGGGAATCTCTTTGAGAAGAAAAAAGAGGGGAAAAATATATAACCAGATAAAAGCAGGAAAGAAAAATTAAGTAATAAACAAAACCCTAAACAGAAAGGGGTATCAAAGGAGAAGAGGGGATCAGAAGTGAGTGGAAGACAGCCAGTGGAAATAAGGCCACCTTAAAAAACGCTGAAGTAAAGTAACTGAGGAAACCTAACACTGTGTTTACAGGAGAAGAGGGAACTTAAAACTGAAAAGCTTCTGCACAGATAATATTAGTACATCTAAGATAAGAGAAGCAGTCAAATGGGAAAAAAATCTTTGTATCAAGTTTCTCTGATAAAGGTTTGGTATCCAAGATATATAAACAATTAATAAACATACATAAGACTAATAGCAATTTCCCATAGAAAAATGGTCAAAGGATATGAACAGTTCTCAAAAGAACTGCAAAATAATCACTGCCACATGGGAAAAAATGCTCCAAATCATAATGATAAAAAAAATGCAGATCCAAACCCCTCAACTCATACCCTGCAAACTGGCAAAAAAAATGACCCTCAAAATGCCAACAATCAATCTTGCACAGGTTGTGGAAAGATAGGCGAACACACATTATCAGTGGAGCTGTGAAATGATAGGGTCATTTTGGAAAGCAATTTGGAATTATGTAAATAAAGGCACTAAAATGCTCATATGCTTTGAACTAGAGACTCCATTACTGAGCTTATACCTTAAGGAAGCCATTGATAAGAAAAAGTTCCCATATACTCCAAAATATTTATAGCAGCACTTTTTGTGATATCTAAGAATTGGAAACAAATTAGATGCCGGTCAAATGGGGAATGGCTAAACAGACTGTGGTACATGAATGTAATGGAATATTACTGTTCTGTAAGAAATTATGTGTATGATGAATAGATGGAAGAATGGAAAGATCTACATGAACAAAAGCAGAGTGAAGTAAGCAGAGCCAAAAAAAGATATACACAGTAACTGCAACAATGTAAATGGAAAGAACAGTGATATGCCAACAAAAAATCAAAAGTAAATGTAACAAAATTATTACTATTAAATGTAACAAGTGGAACTCAATTGAAAACATATGAGAAGACATCCCCAACCCACCCCTTCAAGGAAGTGGGAAGTATTACACATCGCATAAGTTTTCAAACTTTTTCAATGTATTTAAGTTATATAAACTTATTTTTTTTCCTTTGCAAAAAAATACTATTTATCATATGTAAATCGCTCTCTCGGAGAGAGAGAGAGGGAGAGGAATACATGGGATACAATGCAAGAAACAGAAAATATAAAAACAATTTAAAAAATAAAATAAACATACATCCAAACAAAAAAAAATCAAGTAACAGCTTATTGTGCCTCTAGTCAGAGATCCTCTAAGAGTGGGCTCTCTACCCTAAGCTAGAAAGGAAGCAAATACCCAAAGCCTTCCCTGTTTTCATTCTCTAACTAGAACAATGTATACACTGGGAAATAGACATTTCTGGGTTGATCATAGGTGTTTTATGTGTAGTGAAACAGAATCAGAATAAAAGTATAGTTAGAACATAACTAGGGAACAGTGTAAATAGACTTCTGATGAGAAAAAACAAACAGATTGTGTTTAGAAGAGGATTTAGAGAGATAAGACTTTTGCAGAGCTCTGTCAGTTCTCACAGAATGAGGAGCATGCCCCAGCATACACAGTCAGCAATCCATGTAAAAAGGGGAAGGCTGAGCTGGACTTAGACCAGCCTTTACCCTTAGTCTACAATCCTGGTCAGCCCAATTGTTTTCTTGCTCTTCTGTCACTACCGACTTCAGCAACAGCTTCTCTCTGTTGTCTCTCACCCCAAACTTCTTCAAGCTTCCTATAGGGATATACACAATTCAGTCCCAATTTTCATGACATTAAGTTGTTCCATATATTTCCTGGAATAGGAAAAGAAGCAAATACTGTGAGCCCCAAAATTCCCAGTGAAGGTTTAAAGTGCTTTAGTTTGGCTGGGGCAAGGAATATTATAACTCCACTTCGTATCAAGCCTAGGGAGTGGTTTTCCCAAGGGACGGCCTAGTGAGGCTCTGTGCTCTCCTATAAAGCTGTATTGGAAAGATGTTACTCCTGATTGATCCAAAGGCCTTTTAGCTGACACTGCTGCATGCTAGCACAGGTGGCATACATTTCAGTGAAGGACGTGGAGAGAGGTATTTCAGAGTGGCTAGTGTGAACTTCTGAATGGTGGACTGGAGATTTACCTGGAGCTGCTAACATGTACGGAATACAGCTTCCAAAATGTCCTTTGACTCCTTGGAGCCTACAGCCTAAGAGACTGCAAAGAATGGAATTCCTCCTCCTTTCCTCTCCTTCCCCTCAATAAGATTATTTTTCCCCTGGCTGAGTCCAAGTTTTATATCCTCACAAGTCCAAAAGCTCATTTGCTGCATTCTATTATTTTCCCTAATCTGTACCACTTCTCCAATTTCTGATTACCCTTTACTTTAATGAAGAGGTTTACCAGCTATCAGTGACTGTTTCTTTATGTAACCAGCATTTAGTTCAAGGGAGTCAAACTGGTGAGAACAAGCAACTGTTACCCTCCCACTGAGAGTGATCTGGAAAAGTGGTTTTTAGTCTGAACCCCTATCGTGCCTTTACTCTACAGATATTTGATGTGTGACAGAAATCTGTAATTCCTACCCGGAAAAGCCCTTTTGGAAATAGGAGAGTGATGGAAAGATTCTTCAGCTACAACAGTCCCGAGTCCTGCCTGCTCCTCCCCTGCTAGGCTGCTTGCTTACGATGCCTCCTCAGCCTTCCTCTTGCTCCTCACAAAGGTGAAATCACAATCTTCCTTGGAGATGAGGTGGGCCAGATCAGACATATCTATCAATGCCACACATGGGTCAGCTGTGTATTTGTACTATATGGCCCAACCACATATGTTATAATATAATAAGACCAGAAAGGGACAGGCAGGTTGGAACCATGTTATGAGGGGCTTTAAATGCCAGAGATTTCTAGCAGATCATTGGAACTGCAGGACTGGAAGGTAGGAGAATGGGCAGGGCTGGAAATGTAGATTTAGGAGTCACCTCTGTAGCATGTGACATTGTTGTTAAATAATTCATAATAAGTTATCATAACAATTGTATTTGTCATTAATTACTACCTGGATGTCTATTATATGTTGAGCAAACAAAATTATTTATGTTCGTCTAAATAAGGGTACTATTAGTAGTTACAATGCAAATCCTAAGGGTGTGTGGCATATGACAATGTTTAACTCCAGAGTAATTTGGCACAGTGAATAGAGTACCTGGCCAAAAGCCAGGAAGATACATCTTCTTAAGTTCAAATCTGGTCTCAAACATTTACTAGCTGTGTGACTCTCGGCAAGTCTCTTAACCTTGTTTGCCTCAGCTTCCTCATCTGTAAAATGAACTGGAGAAAGGAATGACAAACTACTCCAGGATCTCTGCCAAGAAAACACCAGATGGGGTTACGAAGAGTCAGACATGACTGAAACAAATGAGCCACAACAACATTATTGTTATTACATAATATCTATTGTGTCCACCATATTTATGCTGCTGTGTCTTAAGCATCATAAAAATCAAATGAAACAGACTTGGATTTACTTTTATTCTTACTCTATGACTTCTGAGAAAAAATAATAACAACAGCAATTCAACCTGTTGACCCTCTTTTGGATGAAAGCATCAATGGAATTATGAAATTAGTACAAAGAAGGGATGATACTCTGGGAGAACTGAGAGATATGGAGGAATTAGGGATTGTAGAGAAGATGAAGGATAGATTTTTTTTTTAGTTTAGGAGTGAAGCAAAAGGAGAGAAAGAAGGCCAGGAAATTGTGATATGAGAGATGAATTTTAGAGTTCAAAATCAGGGAGGTGTCATAATTATGGATGACAATGAGACTTAAGGTGTGATTTCCTGTGGATGACTGAGATAGAATGACTCTGTCATGAGTTTGGAGGAGCTTAGTTAAATGAGTCCAGGGTGTTTGAAAGAACATTAACATGTGTAACGAAGTACCTAAATATGAGTTCAGGCATTGGATTCGACAGAAATATTCTGAGTTGGTTACTAAACTCCTTGATAAACAAGAGAGCCTATGACCTAGAGGCTGGTAGAACAAAGAAAAAGGAATTATGCTGTAATATATAATGAATAATATTATAATAATAATTATTATATAATTATATATGAACCTGAAAAGAGGAGAGGATATTGAGTAATGGTGGTATGGAGGGGTCTAGAGTAGTGGAGTAAAGAGTTTGCCAACTCTTTTTCCTGGTCTCTGGTACATGAGAAAAGGGAAAATTAGCATTGGAGAGAAGGTAGCCAATGACACAATATATTGACATTAAAATTTTTTTCTATTATAGGCTTAACAGAATCATTGAATTTGAAAGCTTTTCCAATAGTCAGTTAATTGGTACAAATTATTAAGAATCTACTTTGTGCCTGGCATGGTGCCAAGTGCAGGGTACACAAAGAAAGGCAAAAGGCAATCCCTGTTCTCAAGCATATCACTGTGTAATGGGGGAGATAACATGTAGACAACTACGTGCAAACAGAATATATACAGGATAAATAGTCAACAGAGGGAAGGCACTAGAATTAAGGGGGATTACAAAAGGCTTCCTATAGAAGGTAGGATTTTAGCTGGAACTTGAAGGAAGCCAGAGAAGTCAGGAAGCAGAAATGGAGAGAATTCCAGGCTTGGGGTGAAATGCTAGTGAAAATGCCTGAAATCTGGAGATGAAATGTCTTATATGAGGAACAGCAAGGAGGCCAGTGTTACTGGGTCACTATGTTGGGGGATGTGGCATGGAGTGGAGGTGGGGAAGGGAGAGGAGAGGCAAAGAACCATAAGGTGTAAGACCCTGAATGGGGGCCAGGTCATGAAGGGCTTTGAATACCAAAAATAAGATTTAATATTTGATCTAGGAGTTCATTGACTGGGGCTTGGGGTGTGTGTGACCTTGTGAGAGCTTTGCTTTAGGAAGATCACTTTAACAACTTTGAGTTGAGGATGGGCTCTAGAGAGACTTGTGATAGGCAAACTAACCAGCAGGCTACTACAAAAGACCAGGAATGAGGTAATGAGGACCTGTACTGGAGTGATGGCAGTGTCAGAGTAGAGAAGAAGCCATTGCAAAAGTGAAATCTACAGGTTTTGGCAACAGGTTGATAAGGGGGACGAGAGGAATGAAGAGTTAAAAATGGCACCTACACTGTGAGCATAGGGAATTGGATAGTGGTACCTTCAACAGGAATAGGGAAATTTGGAAGATTTCTATCTGGGACAAATAGTAGAGATAGGCAATGCTCTGGATCCAGGGTTAAAAAGGAGGATGGTAGCAGGCTGGATAGCTTTCAGGAAAATGCAAAGCTCTTTTACTGACTCCAAGCTTCCCATGAAAGAAAAGGCCCATCATTTTAGTACTAACATTTTACTGGTGTGCTATTTGGTCACAAAATATGGAATACCACACTGCCTTTGAAGAACTAAAGATAAGGCTGACACAGAGGGCAACAGAAGTTCATAGTGGCTGTGAGTAGGTTGTATGTCATACATAACCAACAGGGAACTCTGAAGAACAGGAGTAAATTATATCATCAAAGAATTGTATGACAAGAAAAGAATGAAGAGCTGGTCAAATGATGAGAGCCAGGTAGGACAGGTGCACAGTCAATATGGCAGATTGGTGCTCTCATGAGGTTAGAAGAGATTAAGGAAGGGTGGTACACTGGGTTGGGTGGATGTTTGGGGTGAACTTTTGGGAAAACAGAATAGGAATTTCAAAGGGTGGGTAAGCATGAATGGATTGCTCTATCTAATGTTGGAGGGAGTGCCCCAATAGATCAGATGAATGAATTTAAGAAAACATTTACAAAGTGATTACTATGTGCATAGTACTGCACTAAGCACCTGGGATAAAACATAGGAAAGTAAGACTGTTCCTGCTATCAAGGAGCTCACATTCTAATGGGGGATACAACACATAAAGACAGTTTTAGCTGCAAGTCAGATGAAAAGGTTCTGTGATCCATAGGATGCAAGGACAAGGTAGATGCCAATTCCTTTTCTTTAATGTGATAGCCACCGATAATATTCATATCAGTTTCTACTCTTGAACTATCTGACAATGTCAAGGGCTTTGGTGATAAGAACTTTCTTTTCTCTGTTTTTGGTAGTTGTAGTCCTAGAACCCTCTAAAGCAGTTGCCAGGCCACATTTCCACAGGTGTTGCTTCCTGGGAGAATAGCTGTGGGGGCTACACTGGAATTAGGATCAGTGGTCCTGCCACCGAAGGAGTTGCCAACCCTTGGAGATCTCGGGCTTTATTGACAGTGAGTAGTCTTTGGTCAGCAGTTTGGAATGGTGGTATTAAACAAGTTGGGCCCTTCTTCATAGTGATTGCTCCCTTCAATTAAATCTATGGGGACCAAGCTGGAGACAGCTAGTGGAGAGAGTTGTTACTCCCAGGGCCCTTGGAGTCAGGGTCCCAGGCTATCTCCATCTGGGATCTGAGAATAGGTGGTGGGAAAAGTATTGGTGGTTGGACTTGCTTGGACCATGCTACCTCCTGTGGCTCCCTCAGGATACCTTGCTGTTTCAGTTTATCTGGCTTGCCTCCCTCATAAATGGCAGTTTGCTGGCAGCTGATGGGGGTAATGGGTCCCTTTTCTACACTAGAGTAGTTTCCCTGGATCAGAGATCCATTTGATTAGAAACAAGTCATTAACTCATTTTGTGATTTTTGGGAAAGTTCCCCTCTCCTGGCTCAAACATAAAACCATGTGATATTAATGTAAAATACTAAATGTTCTATTTACAAATCTATAAGGTGGGTCCATATAATATTTTGCAAATTTCCAATTCATCATTTTTTGTTTCTCTTATGAACTTCTCTATTATGAACTTGACAGCAAGTAGGAAATATAAAGTAGAGATAGAATATTTTATATGAAACTGAATCTATTTTATAGTTTTAAAAATAGGACATAGAATTGAATGTTGTAGTACCAACATTGCTTTTGTGTCTCCTTATCAACTTCCTTCTATTATTTTCTGTGTATTTTTAAAGCATCTCACTGACACTCTTAATTCTTTTATTTTTGCATCACTATCACTATCTCTCACCCCCCAAATAAAAAATCTCCCTAATAACAAGTAGAGTCAAGCAAAACAAATTTGTGTTGTACTGTTTATACTGGACAATGTATAATTTATTTTGCACTTTGGCTTTTTATGTCTCTGCCAGTAAGTGAGAAGTGTGGTCCATCACCAGTCTTTTGCTCATTGTCATCTTGTACTTAATGTGTTAATACTTTCTATAGAACTTTGTATTTGTGGCGCACTCTGACTGGAGGACTAGAAGGTGTAGCAAAAAACTTCTCTCAAAGCCCCCCTTTATAGTAAAGGCTCAGAATTTCCAGCCAATTCATTTCTTGGTTTCAACTCCATGGGCCAGGTACCCTTTAGCACCCATCCCTCCTCCCTTTTCAGCTTCCTTTTGTGTATTGTCTTTCTCCCATTAGATTGCAAGCTCCTTGAAGGAAAGACTGTCCTTTTTCTTATTTGTATCCCTAGCACTTAGCATAATGCTTGGCACATAGAAAGTACTTAATATTTATTGAATATTTACTATAACTGTTTATTGAATACCTATAATGTGGCCAAGACTGTGCTAGGTGCTTTATGTGATTTTAAAAAGTATAAACAATAGTTTCCATTCTCAAGAAGCTTATTGTCTAGGTGAAGGACAAGACATAAAATAATGAGAAAAAAGTGTTAAAAATCATGGTACTGGTTATAAATTTTAACAGGTTTAAGAGGAAGAGATTGCTGGAGATAGTGAAATCAGGGAATTCTTAGATGCAGAACTTGAGAAGGTCACTGAAGGTTGGGTAAGAGGACTTGACAAGAGGAGGGAAGAGTGCATTTCAGACAGGGCATATATAATATGAGCAAAGTCAGGGAAGAAAGAATGAACGTAAATGGGGAATTCCAAAGATATTGCTTTCAATGGAGTCAGGGAACACTGATGGAAAACAGTAGTGTAAAGAAGTAAAGGGTGGGTGGGATAGGTGATACACATGTAGCATGACTGTGGGTCAGAGTCCAGGCCTGTCTCAGGCTGGTTCAATGGCTTATGTTTAGGATTACAATGAAATGAGATCTTTGTAGATCATCTAACAGTTAACAAAAGAAAGTTTACTTATCCGTGGAAAGGAAATTCAGCAAAGATTTATTATTGATTTGGGTAGGTGCAGGTAATCTGCCTCTCTATTTGCCATCATGATAAATCGGTATTAAGCGAGGATCTCCTGACTTCTCAGGTGCTGGTTTTTGTACCCAGGACACCAGGAAGTCTTATTGCACTGGACCATTTAAATCCTAGGGATAAGTTCAAACATTTTAAAGCAAAATTAGCCTGGTTCACATGGGGTAGGGCCTTAGGAAAGCCAGCCTATGTGGCAGAGCCTTGGAGAAAACTAGCTCTGCCTGTATAGTAGACACTCCTAGTAGCTACTGTTCCTATCACACTGTGTGCTACAAAGCAGAGAGTGGCCTATTGGAAAAAGGCATGAAGACGGGCAGCTCCAGTTCCACAGAGAACTACTACCATCCAGGAGGCTGGCCTTTCCTGGGGTTGGCTGTCTCTAGGGCTTATGTCTATTAGTCTATGCATATGATATTAGTATGTCTATCTTGAATGTAACACTTCCAAATGGAATAAGAATACGTTCCTCCTCCCCCTTACACCTCAGCCTACTGGAGCAGGGATGAGGCTCTAATCTATTTAAAGGGACCAAAACCTTTCCTCAAATCTCTACCTGAATCAGTATTAATTACATTAGAGACATATTTGGCAGTCGACAGATTTTGTTTATAATTGGACACAGGATAGATATGACAAAGTGAATTGGAGGGGGGAACCTGATTAGAAGGTCAATTGCACAAATATGCTAGGGCCAATTTGGCTACAGCAAGAAATCCGACCTTCATCTCTTCTTCTGTCTCTCTTTCTCCTCTAATCAAGTAGGAAGTAGGATGGGATACAATGGTAAGCACAGTTCCAAGTACCTATTCTCTGGCTACATGCTACTAGAGCCATAGAAGGGGGTAGGAAAACTGGCATCTAGAACTCTGATACAGCTTGACCCTGCCAGATGCACTTCTCCCCACATGGCACAAGATGAAGAATAAACTCTTCCAGCTTTCTCTTCCCTAAAGCTTCCAAAACCAAGTTTTAAAAAAAAAATCAAATCTAAGCTGGTGAACTCTAGGGAAGCACCTATAATCCAGTTCCAGGGTTTGGTATCTTTATAGAAATACTATTGGAGCAAGGAACCTGGAAAGCTAGGGTTAGCATAGGAAATAAGATTAGATAGCCAAGATGAAGCCAGATAGTGGGAAAGCCTTTAAGGCAAAAGAATTTGTTTTTAATGTAGAAGGCAATAATAAGTACTTTTTAGATGATGAGGACCATATTATTACCACGCAGTGTCTTAAATTCAACATGAGCCTAGGGCCATTAATCTGCCAAATAAAGATGGGACTGCTGGACTTCATTTTGTCTACAATGCAGGCACACAGTGGAGCCCTATTTTAGTTCTACTTAGTACCTTTGTGACATTGCACAAATGAATCTTTTTGGGCCTCAGTTTCATTTATAAAATAAGGGAATTGGACCAGATGGACTTCATGGTCTCTTCTAGATTTAAGTCTGCGATATTGTACATGTAAAATATAGCTATCCCAAGGAACTCCCTTCATTCTAACCAGACATATTAGGAGAGATTAGGTAAGCTAAAGAGATGTTGAACACTAGCATCCTTTGAGTCATGCTGCTCCACTCCCCACTAATAGGGGTTAATCATTGCTTGGTTAACTATATGTATCACATAGAAATTCTTACAACAAACTGCATTGTAATTAGCAGGCTTTCAGCAGATGATTTTTGATGAAGATGATGACATGTAACAGATAGAATTACAAAGTAATAGTGATAAAGAAAAATAAATTTCTCATTGTCCATACTGAATCTTTTCAATTCTAAAGATCATAGGAACAAAGATTTAGATCTAGAAGGAATCTTACAGGTTTAATCCGTGTGATCTCAAGGCCCCTAGTTCTCCACCCCTGGCTGTGATCCATTCTCTCATTTTACAGATGAAGAAACACAGAGAGGTAATGTCACTTGTCCAAAACAAAACAATGAGTGGAAGGACAGGGACACAAAACAAGGGCCTCTGTCAATCAACAGGCATTTATTGAGTGCTAACTGTATGTCAAAATTTGCCATAAGCTCTGGGAAAACAAACGCTGAAAATGAAAACAGTCCCTACTCTTGACAAACTTACATTTGATTGCAGGGAGATAATATATATAATACAAGAGAAATGCCAAGTAATTTGGGGGGGCAGGGAAGGGATTCTGTAGCAATTAAAGGTATCAGGAAAGGCTTCACATAGGAGGTAGAGTTTTAAATCAGCTTTAAAGAAAAGTAGAGATTCTATGAGACAGAGATGAGGAGGGAGGACATTCTGGGCAGAAACCCAGGTAATTTGGCTCCAAATATTCTTTAAAAGCCTCTATATTAATTAGCATTTATTGAAAAAGAATCACTAACAGGAGGGAGGAAAAAAGCATTATGTTCTGAAACATTTTGAATGGTTAGATGAATGAAGGTGCAGTTAAATTAACTCCTAAGAATTTATATGGCATTTATATACTTTGTATTTTGTGTCTCTGTGTATGCTTTACCAATCCATTATCAAGGAAATGTTGAGAGAACTTAGAGAACTTAGAAAGGAATGTTGAATTTCAACTTGGATTCTGGTACAACTTTAATAAACTTGTCTTCCTTTCTTCTTGAAGTATCAGCTCCTGGAAGAGGTGTCCAAACCTATTTACTAGGTACACCTGATCTACCCTGCGGAAACTGGATAAATACTTGTTTAATGACCTTCTTCCATTACTTCCTGAGTATTCTTAATTAAGGGCACTTAGATGGTTATCCCATAAGGAGTAGAAAACATCTGGGTTAGTGTCAGTCAATAAACATTTATTAAATGCCTACTATGTGCCAGGCACTGTGTTAAGTGCTGGGATACAAAAAAAAAGACAAAAGACAGGTCTTGCCCACTAAGAGCTCACAATCTAATGGGGAGACAACAAGCAAACAACTATGTACAGAGAGGTAAGACACTAGATTTAAGAGGGATTAGGAAAGGCTTCTTGTAGAAGGTGGGATTTTAGCCCAGACTTGAAGGAAGCCAGGGAAACCAGGAGGTGGAAATGAGCAGCAGGAAAAGCATTCCAGACATGAGGGACAGTCAGTAAAAATCCTTGGGAGTCTGGAGATGGAGTATCTTGAGGCATATGGCAAAGAAGCCATTGTCATCTGGTCACTGGACAGCAGAGTATGTTGGGAGGACGGGATGTAAGATGTACAAAGACTAGATGGGGTGTGTGTGTGTGTGTGTGTGTGTGTGTGTGTGTGTGTGTGTGTTTATGAAGGGCTTTGAAACAGAAGATTTTATTTTTTATCTTGGTGGTGATAGGGAGCCATTGGACTTTATTGAGGGGGCAGAGGTGGTGACATGGTCAGACTGTGATTTAGGAAGATCACTTTGACAGCTCTAAGCTGGGCATGATACCTAGACTGGGAGTGGAAGATGGACTGGAATAGGGAGATTTGTGGCAGGCAGACCATCGGTAGGCTTTTGCAACAGACAAGGCATAAAGTGAGGGCCTGCACCAAGGTGGTGGCATTGTCAGAGGAGAGAAGAAGCATATTTGAAAGATGTTATGAGGGTAAAATTGAGAAGCCTTGGCAATAGATTGGATAAAAAGGGGTGAGAATGAACATGACATCTAGGTTGCGAATCTGGGGGACTGGAAATTGAGTAGCAATAATACAACAGTAATAAGGAAGTTGGGAAGGGGGTAGGTCTTGGGGAGGAAAGATAATGAGTTTAGTTTTTGGAAATGTTGAGTTTAAGATGTCTACAGGACTTCCAGTTTGAGGTGTCAAATAGACAGATAAAGATACAAGACTAGAGGTCAGCAGGGAGGTTATGACTAGATAGGTAGATTTGAGAAATACCAGCATAGAGATGATAATTGAGTCCATGAGAGTCGATGAGATCACCACATGAAATAGAACAGAGGGAGAGGAAAAGAGGGCCCATGACAGAGCTCTGTGGAACACCAATCAATGATTAGTAGACATTACCTGGATGAAGATTTAGCAAAGGAAACTGAGAAGGAACAATCAGATAGTTGGGAAAACCAGGAGAGAATGGTGTCCCAAAAACCTAGAGAGAAGGGAATATGAAGTAGAAGAGTTGATAATGTAAAGTACTGCAGAGAAGTTGAGAAGGATGAGGATTAAGAAAAGGTAATTTGATTTGGCAAGTAAGAAATCATTGGTAACTGTGGAGAGAGTAGTTTCGGTTGAATGGTAAGGTCTGAAGGTCTAATTGTAGAGAGTTAAGAAGAGAGTAAAATGAGAGACAGGGGAGGCACCTATTGTAGATCCTTCTTAAGGAGTTTAGCCACAAAAGGGAGGAAAGAAATGGGATGATAACTAGTAGAAATGGATGGATCAAGTGAGTTTTTTTGTTGTTTTTTGAGGATGGGAGAAACATGGGCATGATTGTAGGCAGTAGGGAAGCAACTAGTAGACAGGAAGAGAATGAAGATTAGTGGGAGTTAGGATGACAGGGAAATCTGCTGGAGGAGATGGGAAGAAATTGCAAGTAGAGAGTTTTGTCCTGGAAAATAGAGGGGCCACCTTATCATGTGAGATGGAGGTGAAGGACAGCATAGTAACAGAGGACATCTGAGTAATGTGAGAAAAGGAGGAGGGGAGAAGACGGACCTCTTGGCAAATGCCTTCAATTTTTTTTTTCAATAAAATATGAGGCAAAATTCCCAGCTAAGAGGGCGGGGGAAAGGAAGCCATGGGCAGGTTTGAGGAAAGATGAAAAGGCTGGGAAGATCTCCTTGGTGCGACAGTGAGTTGATTGTTTTTGTTTTTGTTTTTTTTTCACTTGTGTCCAACTCTTCATGACTCCTTTTTGGGGATTTCTTGGCAAAGATACTAGGATAGTTTAGCCATTTCCTTCTCCAGCTCATTTTACAGATGAAGAAACTGAGGCAAACAGGGTTAAGTGACTTGCCCCAGGGTCACACAGCTAGTTTCTGAAGCTGGATTTGAACTCAGGTCTTCCTGACTCTGGGCACAATGCTCTACTTAACCATCTAGCTGCTTAATTAGGGAGGTGTAAAATGATTGCCTTGCAGCAGGGAGGACTCAGTTGAGGTTATACAAAAAAAATCTGTAGTGTATTCAATCAGAATGTTTGTATGATTCTCTCTACCTTCATTTAGCAGCATGTGTGTAGGAACAATGGCAGATAGTGGGAATAATCCAAGGTTATCTTCTCAAGGCATGAGGTGATATGATAAGAAGGCAAGGGAACCAGAAGAGAATAAAGTAGAGCTGAATTGAATAATGTAGGGCTCAAGCTGGGGAAAGGAGGAGAGTGTAGTTAATGCAGGCATAAAGTCCTGGGAGAGAATTTCCAGGTGAAGGTAAAAGGGGAATGTGAACAGACTGTGATCAGAAAAAAGAATTTCAGAATTCATGAATGAAAGTGGTTTATTTGTGGGTGATGGCAAGATCAAGGGTATGAATTGTGCGTTCTTGAGGTGAAGTGGAGGAGTAGGACATGGGAAATGTTTGAGAGAAGCTCAGTAATACATTGAAATGCCCTAGTATTAGGGCAGGAGTTGAGGAGGAGAGAAAGATTTGAAAGATTGTAGTCTGGTACTGAATTCATTGAGGAAGATGGGGGAATCCTAGAGATAGAAAACAGCTACCAGAATTTTTATTAGGTGGTAGATATGAACTGACTGAATGTCTAAGGAGAAGAGGTACGGACTGATGGCGGTAGGGGAAGAATCTGCAAGTGGCAAGGAGCAGCAAATATTCCAACCGCCCACCTGGACTGTGAGTGTGGGTAGAGAAGAAATGAGTGTAAGTGAGGTCAGGGAGCTTGTGTCATCAGGAGAGGGCCAGAGAGAGCTAGAGGATAGAAGGAGTGAGAAAGGAAAAGATTTAAGATGAAAGGAAGTTTTTAGGTGTGATTTCAGTTGCCAGTTCTTTCTAAAATCATATCTCAAAACTATCATATATCTCAAAACACCAAAACAAAGGATGCAGCTGCTGATCGGGCCTGGCCCTTGAGCATAGGTACATCTCTTGGCCCAGGTTGGAGAATCAACCCAGGCCTATACCTGTCAGACTCTTCTCCTTCCCCTCAAGGATGTCTCCCCTGAAGTTCCGGGGTCCCTGGTCCCAGCAAAGTGAATGGTTGCAAGGTGTTCCTCCCCCCCCCCACCTCCGCGGCATTCAGCTTCCTGGCCTACAGGAGGCCCTCAGCGTCAACTGGTTTCCATGGAGGCAGGGTGGGAGTTAGGAGGGGATACCCTAACACGGCGGGAGGGGGTGAAATAGAGACGTGCCCCCAGCACCCACACGGATGCGTGTTATACCTAGCAAGGGCAACACCTTCCCCGCCAGTCCGGCTTTCGGAATTCGTACCTCCGCTCGGCCAGTCCCCTGTCAATGTGCTCTCCCATGGAGCATGCGCGCGGGTCTTGGGCGCCCTTGTTACTCAGGCCATAGGGGAAGGTGAGGGGCGGGAGGGGGGCCCCGAGGAAATCGCGGCGCGGACAGGGTGCACGCGCGCGCGCAGTCGTCTGCCACTGGACCCCGTCGTCCTCAACCAATCCGAGGACTAGAAGGAAGGGGGAGCTATTGTGACATGAGGGGTGGGGTCGTCCGACAGAGGGGAATGAAGGCGAGGGGCGGGGTGTAGGAGGGGTGGGAAATGGGCGTCCCCTCGCTACCTCGGAGCCCACGCCATGGACCTGCCGGAAGGGGGGCCGCTGCCGCCGCCGCCGGCGCCGCGCGCTCTCGAGCCTGGGCGCGCGCGCCTGGTCGAGGGAGGGTCCGGGAAACGATCCTCGCATGCCCTCTGTAACGAGGCCGCCCTCCCCCGCTCCCTTCCGGTTCCGAAGCTGGTTGTCTGTTGAGCCCGGTGTATGTGCGGTAACAACATGTCGGCGCCGCTCCCTGCCATAGTGCCCGCAGCCAGGAAGGCAAGCGCCGCGGTGAGTGTCTGGGGGCCGGAGGGGAGCGCGGCGGCGAGGGCTTAGGGTACTCCCCGGCCCCTCCTCGGGGTCTCATCCCTTCCTGGTCTGGATGGACCCTTGTCCCCGGGGCGCCCCGGCCGCCGGGCTAGTCCCCCGGGGTGAGGATGCCCCCGGCCCCGGGTGTCTTCTGCATTGCGGAGGCGGGCGGGACTCGGGGACAGCCCCCACCCCGGCTTTGCTGACCCCCACTTCGCTGCTTGTATCGGGCTCTCTGGGGAGAGGGTGGGGGGGGTGCGTTATTCTTATTTAATTGCACTCCCGTGACTTCTTCAAGTGGACTCTGGAGCGCAGTTTATCCCCAGAACGAAGTCGTGTCTCCCCACCCCCCCCACGCCCCGCAGCGATTTCACTGAAGTTCCCCAATAGCGGCCGCCCCCCCCCCCCCAATTGTTCGAGGCCAGGGATAAATCAGCTCTCATTCCAGCTCTTGTCCTCAAAAAATCAAGAGGAATCTGGAAAGGAAATGCTTCTCGTGAGATGGAGTGCTGGTTTGGGGAATGCTCTATTCCTGAGAGTTTAAAACGCAAGTTGAAAGCCCATTAAGGAATGTGTGGAGGAAAATTCTGCAGTTAGATGCGGAGATCTTTATGACCCTGAAAACTGTGCTTAATATTTTATGAATGTACCTAGTTCAACATAAAACCCAGAGATTTTTCTCTGTAGAATAGGTTATTTTGTACTTAAGTGGGTTTTTTTTGTGGGAAAATTTATCGCACTTTACAAACATAAATTAATTAATTCTCAGTACTCCAGGGAGCGAAGTAGAAAGGAAGTATTAGGGCCATTTTAGATGAGGCCCATGGAGCTTAATTAATTTGTTAAAGATCATACAGTAATTTTTCAGGGGAGCTGGGAATAGGATTTGAAAGTCCTAATTTTATGCCATAATCTAAAAACAACAAAACTATGTGTTGTAATGATTTCCTGTGGTTTATTTAGGTGTTGCTTAATTTTAATTTTTGCTGTTTTGTTCTAGGTTATTTTTCTTCATGGATTAGGAGATACGGGGTAGGTACTAAGGAGCAGTAGTAATGAAACTGTAGCTTGCAAACTAGCTTGTTACTTTTTAAATGTATAGAAAACAGTCGTTATTCAGTGATTATGACATTGTATACAGTTTGTTGTTAGATATTTTAAAATAGTAAAATACTATATAAGCCTTTATTTGAGGTAGCTGGTGGTAGAGTGGGGAGAGTGTGGGACCTGAAATCAGGAAGACTTGAGTTTAAATCTGGCCTCAGACTATTCCTCGCTATGTGACCCTAGGCCAGTCACTTAACCTCTGTTTGCCTGAGTTTCCTGACTCCTAAGATGGGGATAATAATGGCACCTATCTGGGTTATTGTGAGGATAACATGGGATAATGCTTGTAAAGCTCTTAGCATGCAGTGCCTGTCACATAGAAGGTACTTAATAAATGCTTTTCCTTCTCTTTGTTAGCCATCATTCAATTCAACAAACATTCATTAAATCCTTGAGTCAAGCACATAGAAGCCATTCAGGCTCTTGTTCAGACTCTGCTCTCCAGAAGTTAATAATTTAGTGACTACAAGGAAAAAGTGCACAAAATAAGCAATGGAGAGGGGCATGGAAGTTCAGGCCAAAAGTTCTATGAGAAATTTGAGTAGGGAGAGATGCCTTGAAAGAAAGCATTGGGAATTGTAGGAAGGGACATTAAAAGAGACTGTGGTGGTGTCATGCCCTTCTCAGGCATGAGAATTGGTGCTTAGGAGAAAAAAAGAATAGAAACTAGTCTGGGTAGGCTGGAATGTAGATTATATAAAGGGGGGATGAGATAAGGCTGGAACCAGATTGAGGAACGTTTTAAATGCCAGAATCAGGAGTTTGTTCAAAGGGCAAATGGGAAGCTACTCAACATTTTTGAATAGAGAAGTGGCATGATGTTGGTACAATTAACAAGGTTACCCAGAATTTGAATGTGGATGTTGGATTAGTGAAAGGATAGACTAGAGGCAAGCAGACCAACTAGGAGGCTGATAAAAATTTAGGAGAAAGTTGAGAGCATTAAGCACAGAGGTTGCATTATGCATGAGAAGGGCTGAATATGAGAATTTGTACAGGTGGAAAGCAATGGATTTGGCAACTAATTGAATTTGTAGAGTGAGAGAGCCAGCGTTACCAGACTAAGCATGGTAGTGCCATTAACAGAAATGGGGGAGAGGAGAAAGTTTAGGGGAGCAGATGTAAGATCAGTTTTAGGTGCCAGTGGGGGAAATCCATGTGGAAATATATAGCAGCTAGTTGGAAATGTGGTATTCAAGCTCAGGGAAGAGATTGGGATTTGAGTCATCTGTCCCAGAGGTGGTGATTAAAGCTAGGGCAGTAGAGTAATTCATGAAGAAGGAAAGAGTAAAGATAGTCAAGTTGAGGCCTAGGATAGAAACTTAGTGGTACATCCACATTTGAAGGGCAGGTTAAGGAGTAGTCTGAAGAAGAGAACTTTCAGATTATAGTGTCGTGGAAGCCAAGGAAAGAGAGAATTAAAAAGGAGAGGGGTGGTTTACTGCAGAAAAATTAAGAGGTTAAGAAGGAAAGGCTCCTGGATTTAATGATAAAAGAGGATATTAATGACTTTGGAGAGAACTGTTTGAGTAGACTGATTGGGGCAAAAGACAGGTTGGATCATTTACTCTTCAACATCATGTTTCTCTTTTTAACTTTTTTTTGTGTGTGATTCTCAGACTTTGAAAACTTCTCCTTATAGGAAAGACATTGGTGTGTTGGAAATCGTGTTTAGAAGTCAGTTCTTATCCTGCCAAGATGAATTTTTGAGCAGATAAGGATGAAGTTAGTTTACAGTAATGGGATGCATTGAGGAAGTTAGGCAGTGGTAGATTTGAAGAGAAGGTAACATTAGAGGCAGCATATAACCTATGAAAGATCCTAGAGATTTTAGAAATAACATTCTGATATCTTGAAACCATGAAAGCTTGTTTTAAAGAGTAAGAGACAAACTCCAAATGTTAGAATGCTTAACAATATTGAAACATATGTAATTTCAGAGGCAGGATGGACCAGAAATCATTTACTTACATATGTAGTACAACCCCTTATTTTACAAATCAGAAAAACAACTATGAGAGATTGTGACTTGAGGCCCACACAACCCTTCAAGAGTCTTGACTAACTCCACTTTTGCTATCTTTTGTTTTGGACTTTCTGTTGTCGCTTAATTTATAATAGTAATACTAGGATTTAGTGTGAATATAGCCCTTCCAGGTCTGCAGAGCACTAGATATGTTATCTTATTAGATCCTCACAACAGCACAACAGCTCTGTGAGGTGTGTGCTCTTATTAGTCCCATTTCCATTTTATAGTTGAGGCAACAGACAGAGAGAGGTTAAGTAATGTGCCCAGGATCACACAGCTAGTAAGTGTTTGGTTGATTAAGTAGCAAAATTGCAGTCACAGAGCAAAACCAAAGAGAAAAAAGATGAATAAATTTAGAAACAAAACAGCTCTTTAATCCTAATATCTAAAATAAAAGGATTGAACTTTGTCACCTTTAAGGACCTTTCCAGGTTGAAAAACTCTGAGGTTCCAAATATTCTGATATGGGTACAAGAGAAAGGATTTACATAACCTTTACATTGTCCTTTGCTTAGCTTTAGTAAAAGGCAGCTGGATTTCTCCCAGTAGCCAGGCAGTGTTGTGAAAGTGACAGGCTGCTTTTGCCAAAGAGGACCTGCATTGAAAAACTAGTCTAACTGAACTTACTTGTGTAGTCAAAACCATGCCAGTTTTAAAGTTGGAGCACATTTGAAATGAAAGGATAGGATTTGGCAACTCATATGATTTGTTGGATAAAAGAGGAATGTCAAAGATGATTCCAAGGTTATAATCCTGGCTGAAGATGGTGGTGCTATTAACAGAACTGGGGGAAGGTAGCTCACAAATTCATAATTAGAATTTCCAGATGTTATGAACTGCTTTGAGCCACTTTAACACCAATTATGGTCAGTGAACTGGAGACGGAAGGGACACGTTTAGTAAGGCAGATTCTGTCTTTGGGTAAAGCCAGTATGTTACAGCATCATGTGTCGGCTAGTGTCCTGCAACTGCCATTCTTTGTTATTACTAGAGCAAAGGCCAGAGCAGAGGAAAGTGGATTTAGCCAAATGCTGAAAGGGAAATACTGACCTGTTAGTTGATTTTTTAACCCTTTCACTAGTTCTGTAGCCTAAGCACAAGTAATTTTGGAAGAGGCATCAGACACTCGGATTAGAAGAGCCTAGGCTAGGCAATTTTGTAAGCTTAAAACAAAATATTCATACTGTCTTTTAATAAATTATGACTTCATTTATTAGGCTAAATGTACTCTTGATTAATATCTAGTATAAGATTTTTGTGGAAGTTTTTGGTTTAAAATTTTAAATATATATAGTATATCTTTTATTATTAATCAGATCTTTAAAATGAGGCATAATTTTACAATAAAATTAACCTCATGTAGGTTTCTATATAGCAGGTTACTTATACATGTAAAATGAGGATAATGATAGCACCTACTATAATATTTGTAAAGTGCTTCGCAAACCTTAAAGTGCTATATAAATGCTATTATTATTATGAGGCCTGGAGACACTTTCAGAAGGTAAAGCTTATCTATTGAATCAGTTATGATTTTCGGTCATGATTTGTGCTAATACTTCTTTCCATTGGAATGCGTTACTGAGAGCTTACTGTAAATCTCACAAAAATCAGCATCATCACAGTCAGTTGCTAATAAAGTCAACTTTGTTTCCAGAAGTCATAGAGACCCGGCTTAGTTGATATAATACTAAATAAAAATAATAAATAATAACTGGTACTCATATAGCTATAGCCTTTTAAGGTTTGCAAATAGCTTTACGAATATCATCTCATATTTTTCTCATAACAATCTTGGGAGATAGGTGCTTTTATCCCCATTTTTTACGGATGAGGAAACTAAGGCAGGTTAAGTGACTTGGCCAGGGTCACACAGTATGTGTCTGAGTTGGTATTTGGACTTGGGTCTTCCTGACTCCAGGTCAATCGTTCTATCCACTATGCTGCCTAATATACACATATAATTAATGCTACACCAGTTCTCATTTTGGTTATTTTGGAAAAAAAATACCCTCTAAGCTAAATCTCAATACTGTGCCAGATGCACAATTTCTATTTTCAGGAGTTATGCAGTATGTTACAAATGGTGAAGTTATTGGTTATGTTGGGTCAAAAGGATAAAGCAAAGTATTCCGAGGGGAAAGAGGCAGCAGATAGTTTAATATTTAAGTACAATACTATCTCAGTTAACTGAGATGTTTGAGAAATAATTACAGCTAATTGAAATTCTGATTCATTTGGGGCAAAGTAGAAAAAAACCTTTTAATTTCAACCCATTTTGTTGCAAATACTTCTACAAAGTATTAGTATAGTTACTTTATTAGTTACTTTAATGCTAGAAAGTATTAGTTACATTGTAGTTAACATAAATGACCCTGTGGTGCTTCAAGCTCATTATTTTGAAGATCAGTACTTGTGTAAAGCTATAGATGAAAAAAGAAACATTAGGAGTTTTTACTAGATCTCTGCTGACACTCCTGAGGGAGGTTGACTAAATACCTAATGTGAACTTGTTTTCTTAATGTTCTTTTCCCTAAAAAGGGAGTAAAATAAAAATTTTAGATGCCAAGAGAATTTGGGGTTTGGATTTTAGTTAGTTGGGGTTTCAGTGCTTTAAACATCCTGCATTTCTATGTTATGCAGTCACTAAGAGACATGGGTGAACTTTGCTTTGCCTGTAGTCACACTGATTTTTTTTTAGACATTCAGAATGAGAAGCTGAGTAGCTTTTCATTAAATCTTTTAGACGGCTCATGCTTAAATTCAGAGCATATAGTTAATATTAACTAGCTGGTACTTCGTACAAGTAGTATAGTACTCTATTGTGGAAGGAGGACTGGATTTGTACTCTTGAGAACCTGGGTTTGAATGCCTGTCTCTTATTATTTCTATGACCTTGGGTAAATTGCTTCATCTCTCTAAGCCTCAGTTTCCTCATCTGCAAAATGAGTTTGGATTTGATGATCTATTAAGACTCCTAACTCTAAATCTTAATATTATAACGTGATTTTTTTTTTAGTGACTAGAGCTTATTTGCTCTAGAGATTTGCTTGTACGTAATATTTGGGCTACTGTTATATAACATTTTTGTGTTATGAGACTGGTGTGCTTCATTTTGATAATAATTTGCATTTATGTCATGCAGAACAATTCTTAAGTTGACTTAAAATTGTTTCCACATTTTATCTATATATATGAGAACAGGGCTATAAAGTTAAAACGCTCATAAAAATTGTTAGAGTTGTTGATCACACATAAAAAAAATTTAACTGTTTATAATTGTTAAATGCTTTTTTATTTTAGATTAATGATTTGGAACCTTTAATTTTTTAAGTAATATTTTACTTTTTCCCAATTACATTTAAAAACCATTTTAACCTTTTTTTAATTTTTTTTTTTTTGGAGGGGGAAGGCAGGGCAAATTGGGGTTAAGTGACTCGCCCAAGGTCACACAGCTACTAAGTGTGTCAAGTGTCTGAGGCTGGATCTGAACTCAGGTCCTCCTGACTCCAGGGCCAGTACTCCACTCGCTTCGCCACCTAGCTGCTCCCCACATTTAAAAAAAAAATTTGACTTCCAAATTCTCTTTTTTCCTCTTTCTCTCTCTCTTCCCCTTCCTTGAGATGGTAATTTGATGTAGGTTATACATGTACAGTCATGCAAAACATTTCCATGAAATATGAAAAATGTGGAATAAAATACAGACCATAAAAATTCACAACAAAATAAAGTGAAAAATAGTATATTTCTATCTGCATTCAGACTCCATCAGTTCTTGCTCTGGAGGGGGAGAGCATTTTTCATCATGAGACCTTCAAGATTGTCTTAGATCATTGTATTGCTGAGAATAACTAAGTCATTCATAGTTGATCATCATACTGTATTGCTGTTATCATGTACAATGTTCTGGTTCTGCTCACTTCACATTGCATTGCTTCTTTATATCTTTCCAGGTTTTTCTAAAAGTATCCTGCCCATCATTCCATATAGCATTGTATTTGTTACACTCATATACCACAACTTCTTCAGCAATTCCCTGATTGATGGGCATCTTCTCAATTTCCAATTCTTTGCCACTACAGAAAGAGCTGCTATGAATATTTTTGTACAAATAGGCCCTTTTCCTTTGTTTTTTAATCTCTTTGGAATACAGACCTAGTAGTGGTATCATTATATCAAAGGGTATGCACAGTTTTATAGCCCTTTCAGCATAATTCAAAATTGCTCTCCAGATTGATTGGATTAGTTCACAACTCCACCAACAGTGCATTAGTGACCCAATTTCCCCATATCACTTCAAACATTTATCATTTTCCTTTTCTATAATATTATATATAATATTATGTAACATATGATATTATATAATATAATATCCTTATCTATAATATTAGTCAATTTGAGGTGTTAACTCAGAGCATGGCAACCCTTCAAAATTAATGGTAATTTTGTTTTAGGCACTTGATTTTGAAATAAGAAGTATTTACTAACTAAAGATATGTAGATGGTTCATTACTGTAAAGTATAAGTCTTGTGAGTTCATTTGAGGTTTTAAGCTAGATTTAAGCTGCCCATGCTTAAAGATAAGATTGGTTTGAGATAGAATGGCAGAGGATGGGAAAGGAATAAGTATTTTTATATAGTACCTACTATGTGCCAGGCACTGTGCTAAGCACTTTTTGCAAATTTTATCTCATTTGATCTTCACAACAACCTTCAAAGTAGTTACTGTTGTTATCCCCATTTTACATTTGAGGAAACTGAGGCAAACAGATTAATTTGCTCAGGATTACGCAGCTAGTAAGTGTCTGTGGACACATTTCAACTCACGTCTTCCTGACTCCAGGCCTGGAATCTATCCAGTGTTACCACCAGCTGCCTCTGCAAGAATATGCTAGTATGCCTTTATTCAGTGCTAGCTGACATTTGGGTAGGTAGAGGTTATTTTCCTTATATTAAAAATTGTACATACAGTGGAAAAGAAAGCTTGAAAAATAAATTGAAAAAAAATATATATATATAGGTTTATTTTCAATTGAAATGCTTAAGCTTGAATAGTATATTCTAATAATAATTGCAGCTAGCATTTGTTTTGCACTTTAAAGATTACAAAGTTCTTTCCATATGGTGGCTGATGTGATCTTCACAACAACACTGTGAGGTGGTCACTGTTATTATCAGCTCCAATTTGTAGATGAGAAAACTGAATCTGAGAGAGGTTAACACTGGTCTGTTTCAACAGTTCGGCTAGCAGCTACTATGGCTGTATAAAACCAACAACAACCAGCACACAGATGGCTACAAGCCCAGGTTCTTTTGATCTGCTTTACTAAGGAAAGCAACATTAAGGGGTTAACAATCTTACTTTATTTAATCCAACATGCAAATGTCATTCAGTCAGCTCAGGGGGAAAAGCCAGCACCCTGAACTTCAGAGCAAATACAAACAAATTACAAACATACATTTATGAACAGACCAAATACAATTCATAGTTACCAAGGAACCATCAACATCTGAGTTCAGCTGGGAGCTTGACAAGGCTGCCTCAAAGTCACTCCTGCTGCGGCTGAGAGCTCCGAGAAAACTGAAAGCCAACCCCTGGTTTTATATATCTTGTTCAGGGTCAAAGGTGAGTCACACATGCGACTCACCCATGTGACCTAAAAATCATCACAAAAATGTGACTTAAACCCACGTGGTCTAAAAGCCTCTGATGTCACAAACATGTCACTCAAACCCATGTAAACTAGACTTTCCCTTGAGGCAAGGAGGTCATCAAAGACCCCTAATTTAATCAAGGAAACAAAGGCCAAACTCTTCAAGGGCGCTTGGTTGAATAAGTGCTAAGAGCCCATCTTGATTCCCAATACACATTCACACAGTAAATGTCTGAGAAAAGTTTTGAACTCATTTCCTGATTCCAAGTCCAGCACTTTCTGCACTGTGGCACGTAGCTGCCTCATAATTTTAGAACATTTAAAAAAAAGCCAAAATTTCTTTCTTCATATCCTTAGAGCAGACAGTTTAGAAGATCATACTGCCTTTCTGGAAAAGCTAGTGTTTCTGGTGGCTCTGCTCATCTGTAAAATAAGTGAATTAGAATCTTAGGAGTTTGAAGGAATTTCAGAGCCTACCTAGCCCTGCCTGAAAAAGTATTTCCTCCAGTGTATTTTGTAAGTGGTTATCTGGTCTTTGAAGACCTCCAGTAAGGGCAAACTTGGGACAACCTATTTTATTTTTGGATAGTTTTGTTAGGACCTCTTTCTTTACCTCAAGTCAAGATTAGTCTCTTTGCAACTTATAAACCATTCTTCCTGGTTCTACCTTCCAGGGTCAAGCAGAATAAGTCTTACCTGTCTTCCATGTGACCATCCATCAAATGCTTGAAGACATCTATTATGTTTCCCTATTTCCTTTTCTCCAGGCTAAACATCCCATTTCTTATGCCTCTTCTCATGTTAAGGCTTTTTGTTTGTGTGTTTTTGTTTTTCAGCCTATCAATTTTTTCCTAAAATGTGGTACCCATATAATGTCATTTCCCTTCTAATGCTCAAATTCTTTAAGTTTATTAATTTCACGTTGGATAAAATTTGGAGCAAGATAAAAATTCTGACTTGAAACTTCTACTACTTTATAATTCTCTTTGGAGTACCAAAGCTGCTACTTTGACTTAAGTTTAAAATCTTTCTGCTGTAGAACTGTGAGCTTATATGAAAAAAAGAACAATGTACTTTTATGGAAGAAAAGCTGTGAAAGGGAAACACATGGTTCATAGTTAAAAATGGCAACAGTGGTTAAAATAAATTGAGCAGGATCAGATAAGGATAGGAGGTCAGAAAGCAGAAGTAAAAGATATAAATGGGTTTTGGTTCTGTTTATATTAGTGATATATTGGATTGTGAAGAAGTCAGCTTCTTAACCATGTCAAATGAGATTAAGTATTTGAATTAACTAGTAATTGCAGGAAAAAAGAACTTTATATTTAGAGATAAAAGGGAAAAAGAGGTATGCTCATCAACCAATTTTTTTTTTACATTGTACCTTTTCTCTCAGTCCGTTTTCTCCTTTGAGAATTAGCACAGTGCTAATAGTTCATTGTAATCTTTGTTGAACTTTTTCTAGTGAAATGATTATCTCAGCTCATGGAGAAATTTAATTTCTGTCATTTCTTACTATTATTAGGTGATTTTTTTCCAAGAAACTTTTTCCTTTATTGAAAGTTAACTGAATTGAAATTATTGAAGAAATTATTGAAAATAACTGAAATGCTTAAAGTAGTGTAAACTTGAAAGTGCTACTATACTGTGAGATATTTTATGACACTAACCTTTTTATGTCACAGAGGTTGTCTTTCAAATAGTACTACTGCAAAAAAATGAAGTTTATAGGTAAAATAGAACATATGATAATTTGTATGTAAACTAAGAGAATTTTTGACATTGGTTCTTCAGTTTACCCCCAAAGACTTTATCGACATTGTAACCACTGTTGGAGAGACAGAGACAGGGAAAGAGAAAGAAGGAAGGAGCTAGGGAGAGAAGGGTGGGGAAGGAAGGCTTCAGTAGCTTCACTTTTTATTTTTCTCTCCCTACCTTGAGGGGAGGGGAGGAAAAAAAAAACCTAAGCCCTTATAACCCAGTAGCCCATTATCTGTGTCAACAGAAAGTCACAACTTCACAAGAAACATATATGAAAAACTGAATTTATTACAAGAAGAGTTCACAATCCAAACAGATGCCAGCATATTTATGAGATTTCAACAAAAAAGGGAGGAGAAAGAGCAATCACCTCCTAGACGGGAGTGGCATGGCTAGAGGAAAAGAGCAGTAGGGTGCGAGAAAAGGATTAGTTCCCTCCCAAAGGGGAGGAGAAATTATGAATAAGTAAAGTGGCAAAAGCAGCATTCTTTTTCCCTTGGAAACTGCTGGACTATGAAGATATGATGGTCTCCTTATCTATAAGGGTCCCAGCTACACAGTTTCTCAGTCTGGTGCAGACTTGATTCCCAAGAACACACAGCTTTGATGCAGACAACAAATTATGTCAACTCAGGGGATTAGTTAGCAATTCAGGGAGCCCCTTAACAGCCATGACTACAAATGTGTCCTCTCCATATTTGGTTTATTAGTTCTTTGTCAGGAGGTGGCATGGCTCCTCTGGAATTAAGGTTGCACATTGTGCATTGATCACAGTTCTTTCAGAATTGTTCAGTTTTATAACGTTGTCTGGTTCTGCCCATTTCATTCACTATGCATCAGTTCATATAAGTTTTTCCAGATACCTCAGAAAACCATCCCTTTTATTGTTTCTCATGGCATAGTTGTATCCTTTATATTCATATGCTATATTCATTTTTTGTTCAGCTGTTCCCCAGTAGTTTGGCACCCTCTTAAATTTCAAGTTCAAATTTCAAGTTCTTTAAATCCTTTTCACTTTTTTTGAAAAATCTGTCAAAGGGGTATTGGTCTAGTAGTGTTATCACTGGGTTAAAGGATCTGCACAAGTTAGCAACTTTTTGGTCAAAGTTTCAAATTGCTTTCCAAGGCTAGTAATACTAATTCATAGCTCCAACAGTGCATTAATATTCCTCTTTTCCACGGTGCCTCCAACATTTTTTATTTTCTTTTTTTTTGTCAACTTTGTCATTCTGGTGGTAAGGTCGAACTTCAGAATTGCTTTAATTTGCATTTCTTTAATTACTAGTAATTTGGAGCACTTTTAAAATTGGCTGTTGATAGGTTAAATTTCTCCCTCTGAAAACTGCTATTAAATGTCCTTGTGACCATTTATTAATTGGGGTCATGTACCATGGATATATTCAACCATTTCCCCATTGATTGGCACCCTCCTGATTTCTAGTTCTTTTATTTTCTTTTTTCTTTTATCTCCCTCTTTGGGATTAGCTAAAAGGTGAATCTAATGAGATTTTATTATCATTAGTGATAACTAAAGATGGTGACAATAAAGCACATATTTACTTTGTGGAAGGTTGCGTATATATATGGGGGATTGAGCAGAGATGAGTATCTACTGAGGTGAAAGATGAGACTGAAGTAAATGTATTAGTGATGTTAAAAGGATAAGGGATGACTTTAGGAAGTCAGTATTTTTTTTAAATGGTGAAGCTCTAAGATAACCTTGAGATCCAGACTGTATAAGCAAAAGAATGAATTTGGGACCATAACCTTACACGGTATGCCAAGAGACATGTCAATTTGTTAGCCTCAGTGACTTGGAGTGTTATATATCCTGGCAGTTAGAAAATATATTAGTGGAGAATGGCTTTTCTTCTTGGAAACAGGAGATCGTTGGGTTTTAGCTTTGCCTAAATATAGCTTCGACTTTTGAGAAAATATGTTTTTGCTGTCTTTTTGTTCATTTAGTCAGCAGGTGTTAATGGAATACCTGCTGTGTACCTTATATGGTGATTTTAATGAGACTTTTAAGGAGCTTTTAAAATGCTATTCAAATTTACTTATAGACCAGAAGTTTGACCATGATATAGTGTATTTGCCACTTTCATTGGTTCCTACAAATTTTTACATAACATATTCAGTAAAATTGATGACTGTATTATATTTCAGAGAACGAAGTCACGTCAACAAACATTTATTAAGTGCCTGGAATGTGTCAGACATTGTGCTAAGGCTGTAGGGGTAGAAAGGCAAAAACTTTGGGGAGTCCTCAGTGTAATAGACAATAGACAAATCACAAAGTTTCAGAGTAAAAACAGCTCAATGTTGTGCAGTTCAACCCATAATTGAAGAAGGATCCTTTGTGTAGCTCACCTGCATAGCACCTATTCACCTTTGCTGGAGAGCGTCCCATGAGGAGAAATTGGTCTCCCAGGACAGCCCATTCAACTTTCTTTTTTTTTTTTTTTTTAATTTAAATTTATTTATTTGACATATTTAGTTTTCAGCATTGATTTTCACAATAGTTTGAATTACAAATTTTCTCCCCATTTCTACCCTCCCCCCCCACTCCAAGATGGTGTATATTCTGGTTGCCCTGTTCCCCAGTCAGCCCTCCCCTCTATTACCCCCCTCCCCTCTCATCCCCTTTTCCCTTCCTTTCTTGTAGGGCAAGATAAATTTCTACGCCCCATTGCCTGTGTATCTTATTTTTTAATTGCATGCAAAAACATTTTTTTGTTTGTTTTTGAACATCTGATTTTAAAACTTTGAGTTCCAAATTCTCTCCCCTCTTCCCTTCCCACCCACCCTCCCTAAGAAGTCGAGCAATTCAACCTAGGCCACATGTGTATCATTATGTATAACCCTTCCATAATACTCATGTTGTGAAAGACTAACTACATTTTGCTCCTTCCCAACCCATCCCGCTTTATTGAATTTTCTCCCTTGACCCTGTCCCCTTTCCAAAGTGTTTGTTTTTGATTACCTTCACCCCCATCTGCCCTCCCCTCCATCATCCCCCCCCCTTTTATTTTTTTTTTCTTCCTCCCTCTTCTTTCCTGTGGGGTAAGATACCCAACTGAGTATGTATGGTATTCCCCCTCAGGCCAAATCTGATGAGAGCAAGGTTCACTCATTCCCCCCTCACCTGCCCTCTCCCCTCCTCCCACAGAACTGCTTCCTCTTGCCACCTTTATGTGAGATAATCCACCCCATTCTATCTCTCCCTATCTCCCTCTCTCAGTATGATGCTCTCTCATCCCTTAATTTCATTTTATTTCTTTTAGATATCTTCCCTTCATCTTCAACTCACCCTGTGTCACACATATATATATACACATAGATATATACATACATACACATTCACTTATATATATATATACATAAACATATATATATATGCATATTCCCTTCAGCTACCCTAATACTGAGGTCTCATGAATCATCCATGTCCTCTTTCCATGTAGGAATGTAAACAAAACAGTTCAACTTTAGTGAGTCCCTTGCAATTTCTGTTTCTTGATTCCCTTTTCATGCTTCTCTTGATTCTTATGTTTGAAAGTCAAATTTTCTATTCAGTTCTGGTCTTTTCACTGAGAAAGCTTGAAAGTCCTCTATTTTATTGAAAGTCCATATTTTGCCTTGGAGCATGATACTCAGTTTTGCTGGGTAGGTGATTCTAGGTTTTAATCCTAGCTCCATTGACCTCCGGAATATCGCATTCCAAGCCCTTCGATCTCTTAATGTAGAAGCTGCCAGATCTTGGGTTATTCTGATTGGGTTTCCACAATACTCAAATTGTTTCTTTCTGGCTGCTTGCAGTATTTTCTCCTTGATCTGGGAGCTCTGGAATTTGGCGACAATATTCCTAGGAGATTTCTTTTTGGGATCTATTTGAGGAGGCGATCGATGGATTCTTTCAATTTCTATTTTGCCCCGTGGCTCTAGAATATCAGGGCCGTTCTCCTTCATAATTTCTTGAAAGATGATATCTAGGCTCTTTTTTTGATCATGGCTTTCAGGTAGTCCAATAATTTTTAAATTATCTCTCCTGGATCTATTTTCCAGGTCAGTGGTTTTTCCAAGGAGATATTTCACATTGTCTTCCATTTTTTTCATTCCTTTGGTTCTGTTTTATAATAACCTGCTTTCTCATAAAGTCACTAGCTTCCACTTGCTCCATTCTAATTTTTAAAGTAGTATTTTCTTCAGTGGTCTTTTGGACCTCCTTTTCCATTTGGCTAATTCTGCCTTTCAAGGCATTCTTCTCCTCATTGGCTTTTTGGAGCTCTTTTGCCATTTGAGTTAGTCTGTTTTTTAAGGTGTTGTTTTCTTCAGTGTATTTTTCAGTATTTTTTTGGGTCTCCTTTAGCAAGTCATTGACTTGTTTTTCATGGTTTTCTCGCATCCTTCTCATTTCTCTTGCCAATTTTTCCTCTACTTCTCTAACTTGCTTTTCCAAATCCTTTTTGAGCTCTTCCATGGCCTGGGACCAGTTCATGTTTTTCTTGGAGGTTTCTGTTGTAGGCTCTTTGACGTTATTAATTTCTTCTGTCTGTATGTTTTGGTCTTCTTTGTCAGCAAAGAAAGAATGCAGAGTCTGAGACTGAATCTCGGTGCGTTTTCGCTGCCTGGCCATAATCCCAGCCAACTAACTTGACCTTTGAGTTTTTCAGTGGGGTATGACTGCTTGTAGACTACAGAGTTCTATGTTCCACGTTTGGGGGGGATGTGCCAGCTCTGCCGCACCAGCACTGCTCCTTCCCCAAGGACCCCCAACCCGAACTGGGCTCAGATCTTCGGCAGGCTGTGCATCCCTGCTCTGATCCGCCACTTAATTCCTCCCACCAGGTGGGCCTGGAGCCGGAAGCAGCAGCAGCCGTAGCTGCCCCACCTCCGCTGCCCCCGGGGCTGGAAGCCAAACCGCGAACTCCTTCCACTCCCGCAGCTTTTCCCACTAACCTTCTCAGCAGTCTTTGGTGTTTGTGGGTTGAGAAGTCTCGTAACTGCCGCAGCTCACTGAATCAGGGCGCTAGGGCCCCCTCCGCCCGGCTTCTGGTCTGGATTGTCCAAGTCGCTCAGGCTGGGCTCTGCTCCACTCCGTTCCCAGCTCCCAGCTCCGTGCGGGATAGACCTCACCCAGAGACCATCCAGGCTGTCCTGGGCTGGAGCCCTGCTTCCCTCTGCTGTTCTGTGGGTTCTGCCATTCTAGAATTGGTTCAGAGCCATTTTTTTATAGGTTTTTGGAGGGGCTCGGCAGGGAGCTCAGGCTGGTCCCTGCTTTCCAGCCGCCATCTTGCCCATTCAACTTTCTGATGACTTTGAATAGTTAGGAACTTTTTCTTGCCATCAAGCTTGAGTGTTTCTCTTTGCAACTTCTCTTTATTCTTCTGGGCACAAATAGAGATCAAGCTTCATTCCTTTTCCACATGATAACTTTCAAATACAATCAGGACAGCCCTCATAGTTTTCCCTAAGTCCTAAGTCTTTTCTCTTTCAGGCTTAGTATCCAAAAATCAAAGACCAGGCTGTGAAAAGGCTTGCAACTATATACGCCATTCAAAAAACTTTTCCTAATATGTTAACCATTCAGAATCATCATGGAGTGACGAGTTCATCTAGATAGCTGAGGGTTTTTTGCCCTTTAAAAAACTAGGGTTTTCTTAACCTTTTTTGTTCTATGGATCCTTTTGGCAGTCTGGTAAAACCTATGGATCTGTAATTGGAATAATTTTTTTTTAAATTTCATAAGTGAAGGAAATACTATCTAAGTTTCAGATAAAAGTTTGTTAGAAGAAAGATTTTTTTTTTCCAATCAAATTCTTGGACACCCCCCCCCCCCGAAATTTATCCATGTATTATTCAGGTTAAGAATCACTACTTAAATATACACAGTTTCTGCAGGAGAGGTAAAGAGTAAAAGATGTTCCTTTAAAAACAAAGGAGGAGGACAGTTTAATTCTTATTTTCTGAATGAGTTATGAAATAGAATTTTAAGTGAATTGTACTCGTTTTCTCTTGATATAGGACATCACGTGAGGGGAAACATTTATAGTGAGAGAATATTGATTTGGGAATCTTGTTTCTGACTTTTGCAAGTTAAGCTCTTTAAGCCTCATTTTTTCTCATTTTTAAAATGAGATTAGTAATATTTTTTTAATCTACCATGCTAGGTGACTGAGAATCAGTTAAGAAAATGTCCCTCTCTTGCAACCTTCA
Organism: Trichosurus vulpecula; assembly: GCF_011100635.1. Lineage (NCBI taxonomy): Eukaryota > Metazoa > Chordata > Mammalia > Diprotodontia > Phalangeridae > Trichosurus > Trichosurus vulpecula. The sequence continues at coordinate 267,768,656 of NC_050573.1, read as the reverse complement.
GTTGCCTCCTGCTGCCTCTAGCTTTAAATATTAACCCTTATGCCTGGCTCTCCACAATCTGGTTCCAACCAAATCATCTTTCATATTACTTCTTTTTATGAACTCTACCTCTGAGCCAAACTGTAATAACTATTCTCCAAGACAACATTGACCCACTTATCTCCATGCATTTGCGCAAGATTATCTTCTGTGCTTGGAAATACTTGGTCTTCATTTTGCATTTAATATTCTTCTGTGTCACTAATTTTACGAAGCCTACCCAATCTCTCCTATCACTAATGATATTTTTTCCTAAAGTTACCTTGCATTGTACTTCTCTATGTACTTGTATTTTCTAGTTTAAATGTAAACTCGCCGAAGACAGTTGTCTTGTTTTTCTTTGTATTCCTAATAGAATGTATGTGAATATATTTTAGAAAATAGTAAAGCTGTAAACATGTAATTGGATGCTGTAATCCTCTTACAGTGCTCTATGGAAAAAAAAAACACACACCTGATAGTGTGTAATCCTTATGCTGACAGGCAGTGTGATGAAGGAATTAAGAGATGATCTCAGAGTCAGGAAGACTTTGGTTCAAGTGTCTTCCCTGACTGATGCATTGATCTGTGTGACTGAGCAAGTCATTTAACCTCTCAGTGCCCCAAGCAACTTTATGACTAAAAACAGCACTACAGTTGGTGAACTGTATTGGTAGAGAGAATTTCCTCAATGGGAATGCCACATACCAATACAATTATAGGTCTGGAACAAAAAGATCTTTGTATCTATAATTCTTATGATAGTTAACTTGTCAAAGCTGAAAGTGTTTTTTTTGGTTGTTTTTTGAAAGTTTTTTTAAGAGTAAACACTTGTTCTTAAGACTTTTAAAAAATGTTCTATTACCAACTTGACATTTAACATAAAACATTATTTATCAAATGGCATTATTCACATAATTTTAAATTTCCTTCATCAGGCATGGATGGGCAGAAGCTTTTGCAGGTATCAGAAGTTCACACATCAAATATATTTGTCCACATGCGTAAGTATTTTAAGCTTTTTTTTTTCATAATCCTAGGAAAGGTTGGAATGTTTTGACCAGAAAAAACAAAACAAAACAAAACAAAAACTTAGAGCCTGTTCTTTATCCTTACCCTGAGACTTTAAATGTATCTTGCTGCCAGAAGCATAGGTTGAGCTGTGATAAAAGTGCTACTTTTCCAAAAATGTATTTTGAAGACAATATTTTAATTCTCTTTTAAGGATATTAAACACAACACTATAATACTTTATTTGTATCTTTATATAGTTCTGTTATTATACAAGGGAATGTTTTTTGAAAAGTGAAATGATACTGCTTTTTTTTAACAGAAAATGGAAAAACCATCATTAGATTGGAAAATTATGTTAAAAAAATTAGGATGCAATAACCACTTGAAAGGGTTCATTACAATCTCTTAAATTGTACACTTCCTGATGGCAGGGACCATGTATGAATTATCTTTAGATCTTTAAGGAGTGAATATACGGAAGTCCAAAGATATCCACAATTTGTCTTGTCTTGATTTACAAGTCAGTTTTTTTTTTTTACAACAAAGTATCTCAAAAAAAACTTATGTCAAGCTCACCTACATATTTAAGGTAATACAATCAAAAAGTTTATATAGTCCCTTCGTGTTTCATTGTAATGAGATTTAAACTGTATAGAAAACCTGATTATCTGACTATTTGGAAGAAAGGCAAATTTGAAATTCTAAATTCTAAATTGAGAGAGGGTAGCATGGTGTAGTAGAAAGAGCACCAGGTGTAGGGACAGGACCTGGATTCAAGTTCTGTCTTTGTCATTTATTCCCCTTGTGACCTTGAACAGTCATTTCACCTAAGTTTTGGCTTCTTTTTCTATAGAATGAGGTGAAGGAGTTGGAGTAACTTAAGATTCCTTCCAGCTCTTCTTCTATGCTTCTATTAATTTTTGTAATTTTTATTTCATTGGAGTGTGTATAGTGATTATAAAGATTAACACATTGATGCTTAGTCTTAGTAGAAGTCCTTAGAGAAGACTTATAGAAAACAAAGAAGAATGATTCGCAGCTAGCATATCCTTGTTAGTTGCTTAAAAATTTATTCTCAACCATGTTAAATATGTTCCCTATAATAATTTATATTTTTATTTTATTAAATAAGCTCTGTATAAATTCAGCTCATCTTTCATCTGAATTATCTCAGATTTAGCATTTATGGAGATGGAATTAATCAACTTTTACTATGTTTTGTATATATTTGAAAGATATTTGTTGAGTGAAGGATGCTTTGTTCACTCATTGGTTTCTGTGGTAATCCTAGTTCTTAGAGATATCTAAAAATAAACATTCTCTCACATTTCAGTTTTACTCACAAAAATCCCTTCCCCTTTACAAGACATTTTATTAATAATATTCAGTGATAGTGCTTGTGCAGTTTTGAGTCTTTTTGCTATAAGTGTATTTTAAAACCAAGATTCTTAACTTTGTGTCATGGACCTCATTGACAGTCTGATGAAACTTATGCCTTAAGAATAATATTGTTAGATGCATAAAATAACGTTCTTGAGATCACATATGTGGTAGATCCCCTGAAATCTATCCATGGAACCCTAGGTTAAGAACCCTTGCCACAGAGCAGGCCTGCAAAGCTTTCGGCCCCGCCTGCTTACAGCCCTCACTTGGGGCATACCAGAAGATTTCTGGCGGCTTGAAAAAAAATGTAGAGGAAAACATCCCTTTACTGTAGAGGAAATCCTTTGGCGTGTGCCTGGGCCTCAAGTTGTGCAGGCCTGCCATAGAGCAACACCTGTGAAGACCTGACTTAGATCCATTGAGTGGGTTTGCACAGTGTGGTTAAATGAACAAATGGAAAAAAAAATTTATTAGATACTAAATAAATGTTATGAACTTTGCAGTGGGTAGTGATCTTAGTCTTGTATCCTTAGTATCTTACCTCTTTTGTAATCACATACTCTGCCACGAATGAGGCTAGAATCTTTTTGTTCAGTAATGGCTACAATAAGTTGATGTTCTGTTGTGTTGAAGAACTTTTCTATGCTTTTTTGAATTAATGTTTTCTTATTCCATACTAATAGATATTGATACTGTTCACAAATGAAATTTTTCAGGTTCATTTTTTTTTCATTTTATTTTTCAATTAAATATTTATTTTCTCTCCTACCTTCATTTAAAACAACAAACAAACCCTTGTAAAAAATAAGCCTACTCAAGCAAAAGAAATTTCCACATCCATGCACCAAAATACGTATCTCATTTGTCAGCTTGAATTCATCTCAAAAGGGGGCTAGTTTAGTTTATCATCAGCCCCCTGGGATCATAGCTGTTTTGTTGGAATAATCAGAGTTTATCTTTACACTATTGTCATTATTTAATAAATTGTTTTCCTCATTCTGCTCATTTCACTCTTCATTAGTTCATACACACCTTCCCAGATTTCTACAGAGTTCGTTTTTTTTAAGCTGTGCATTATTGTTACTAGTATACAAATAGGCTTCCCCAAAAAAGTATTATTTGAAAAGAGAGGCTGGGTGTGGTGCTGTATGCCTGCAATCCCAGCCACTGGGAAGGGTGAGGCTGGTTATCTCTGAGCTGTAGTGGCCTTTGATTATTGGGTGTTCACAATTAGTTTCAGCATCAGTGGTGGTGATCATTGGTTAGGGAGGGGACCAGGTTTCCTATGGAGAGGAGAACCACCCCAGGTTGCAAGCTCCTGTGATGATCAATAGTAGGATCAGGCCTGTGAATAGCCCCCTTACATTCCAACCTGGTAGAGCTGAAGAGACCCTGTTTTTAAGAGAAAAAAGAAAAAAGAGCCTCCAAAGTAACAGGAAATGCAAAATGTAAATGAATAATTACAGCTCTTTATTGTATAGAATAGACCTCAAGTAATTCATTGTAGTTGATGAAATTAATAATATTTCATGCTTTGGTACATTGAAATTTTTGTTTTAATGTGTTTTTTTTTCCTTTTTCTTCCCTTTCCTCCCCCCCATTAAAGACCAGTTATGCCTGTTACCCTAAATATGAGCATGGCTATGCCTTCTTGGTAAGTATATTATTTAGTAATAAATTTGGCTTATTAGTTAATTACTATGACATAGTGGATAGAAAACTTGAAGACCTGAGTTCAGATCCCAGCCCTTACAACCTACGTCCTGTGTGACTCTGGGCAAGTACCCTGACCTCTCAGTGCTCCAAGGAACTCTAAGGCTCTAAGTTGCAGAGAAAATGCCAATTTGCCTTGATAGAGGAAGTTCCTCAGGAGGAGTTCCCCCCTGGTTATTGTTGTTTAGTTGTTCAGTCATTTCCAACTCTTTGTGATCCTGTGGACTATACATAGCACTACAAGCCCTTCTATCCTTCACTGTAACCCAAATTTTGTCCAGGTTCATCTTCATTGTTTCCATGACAGTATCCATTTCATTCTCTGCCATCTTCTTCTCCTTTTGCTTTCAGTCTTTCCCAAAATAGGGTCTTTTCCAGTCAGTTCTATCTTCTCATCATGTGGCCAAAGTATTTAAGCTTCAGCTTTAGTATTTCACCTTCCAGTGAACAGCCGGAATTAATTTCTTTAAGTATTGATTGATTTGATCTCCTTGCTGTCCAAGGAACTCTCCGAAGTCTTCTCTAGCACCACAATTCCAAAGAGGTCAATTCTGTTGCTCTTAACTTTCCTTACAGTTCAACCCTCACAGCCATATGTTGCTACTGGGAAAACCATAGCTTTGACTATATGGACCTATACAGCATGTCTCTTTTTAGTATGCTGTCCAGATTGGCCATAGCTTTCCTTCCAAGGAGCAAGCGTCTTTTTTTTTTTATTTTTCTTTTTTTTTTAAATTTCTTTATTTATTTTTAGTTTACCACACACGGTTCTACATAGTTTTGAGCTCCAGATTTTCTCCCCTCCCTCCCCCCTCCCTCCCCCCTCCCTCCCCAAGACGGCATGGAATCTCATATAACTGTCATGTATAACTTCGCATTGAATTAATTTATGCACTAGTCAAGTCGTGGAGAAGAATTTTGACCAATGGAATGAATCATGAGAAACAAGAAACAGAACCAAAAAAAAAAACCCAAAAACAAAAACAAAAAAGAAGCAAAAAAGGTGAGCATGTAGTGCGCCTTGATCTATATTCAAACTTCGCAGTTCTTTCTCTGGATGAAGATAGCATTCTCCATCGTGAGTCCCCTGGAGTTATCCTTGCCCCTTAGGTTGCTGAGAAAAGCGCAGTATGTCAGGGTTGGTCCTCACGGAATCCATATATCTGTGGCTGTGCACAACGTTCTCCTGGCTCTGCTCCGCTCACTCAGCATTATGTCGTGTAGGTTTTTCCAGGTTGTTATGAAGTCTGCATCATCCCCATTTCTTATGGCACAATAGTATTCCATCACCTTCATATACCACAGCTTGTTCAGCCATTCCCCAATTGATGGGCATCCCTTTGATTTCCAATTCTTAGCTACCACAAAAAGAGCTGCTATAAATATTTTTGTACATATGGGTCCTTTTCCCGCTTGTGTGATTTCTTTGGGATACAACCCTAGAAGTGGTATTGCTAGGTCAAAGGGTATGAACATTTCTATAGCCCTTTGGGCATAGTTCCAAACTGCTCTCCAAAATGTCTGGATCAGCTCACAACTCCACCAGCAATGCAACAATGTTCCAATTTCCCCACATCCTTTCCAGCATTTATCATTTTCCTGTTTTGTTATTTTAGCCAATCTGACAGGAGAGATGTGGTATCTAAGAGTTGTTTTGATTTGCATTTCTCTAATCAGTAGTGATCCAGAGCATTTTTTCATATGCCTATAGATAGCTTTAATTTCTTCCTCTGAAAACTGCCTGTTCATATCCTTTGACCATTTCTCAATTGGGGAATGGCTTGTGTTCCTATATATTTGGCTCAGCTCCCTGTATATTTTAGAGATGAGGCCTTTATCAGAGATACTAGTTGCAAAGATTTTCTCCCAATTTTCTGCTTCCCTCCTAATTCTTGTTGCATTGGCTTTTTTTGTACAAAAACATTTCAATTTGACATAATCAAAATTATCCATTTTGCATTTTGTAATGCTCTCTATCTCTTGTTGGGTCATGAATTCTTTACTTTTCCACAAATCTGATAAGTAAACTATTCCTGAGCAAGCGTCTTTTAATTTCATGGCTGCAGTTGCTATCTGCACAGTGATCTTTGATCCCAAGAATATAAAATCTGACACTGCTTCTGTTTCTTCTCCCTCTGTTTGCCAGAAAGTTATGGGACTGGTTGCCAAGATCTTAGTTTTTTGGATGTTAATCTTCAAGCCAGCTTTTACACTCTCATCTTTTTACCCTCATCTAGAGGCTTCTTAATTCCTCTTCACTTTCTGCCATCCAAGAGGTATCAGCTGCATATCTGAGATTCTTAATAGTTCTCCCTACGTTATAGATAAAATTACAAGGCTAGGCAAAAAGAAAGTGTAGGGAGTGTTCTGCCAGAAGAATTGGTGGATAGATTTGTTTTGTGTAGTTATCTATTTTTAATTTTTCAGTTTTTTAATAAAAGTTGCAAAATTTCATGCTTTAGACTTAGGCAGTGTCAAAAAAGCTCCAGAAGTAGTTGAGAATAGGTAAGTTCAGTGTCATGGAAATTGCTTTAATTACAAGTTACTACATAGATTGAATGCTTGTAAGAAATAGTGTTGGAAGTTTGTGTTAAGTGTTGTTCTGTATGAGTGTATTTAAAGAGGAAATTGTTGACCACTTGCTAATAATTAACAAGTTAAGCTTGGAAGAAGGAATGAGGTTGGCGAGGTTTAAAAGTATATTTTCCTGAGATCACACATCTGTGACCTAGAAGAAGAATGAACAGACCTAGGAACGGGTATTTTGTGTAGTGACTTGGGAGAAAAGAGGAAGCTACTCAACCTAGAACCATGGCCACCAAGCACTATTGCAGTGACCATCAGTTTAGTTTATGTTTCTGTTCTGCCTGTGGTAGTCACTGATTTATTTTTCAAATTCAAGTGGATTATCTTGCTGGGGAATGACAATAAAATTGAAAGAGACTTTATGAATTATCTATAAAGGAAGACTATAAAGGGCTTGAGAAATACCTCTGTGTGTTCTGACATATCAAAGAGGAAGCATTCTTTGACAGAATGGAAGAAAAAATTCACAAGAGACCAGAAATGAAAAGTTTCTAAGGGAGTAGGAATACTTCCTTGTCAAGAGGTGGGGTAATCAAAGTGAAACAAGGAGAAAACCTCTTAGACCAGTGGAGCTAGATAGGAGATATCCTTATATCTTTCAGTATTCATGTTTCAATACAGTTAAAATACGAATCCTCCCATGGCCGTATATTACCAAAGAGAATTTGCAGTCATCAGAAGTTGGAAGGAATCATCTTTGTGGATGATCATTCCTTTACCGAAAGGGACAGATCAAATGTAGACTTGATGTACAAATCAAATTTGCTGTCTGTGGAATGTGCATCCAATAGGTAATTGCTTCCTCCTGCCAAGATCACCATCTTATTCTTATTCGTATGGAATGAATTAAGTCAAAAGAATGTATCTCTGGAGAAGTTGTAGGTAGCAAACTGCAGCAGAAGTAACGATTTCATCTTTTCCAGTTGGAGGTTGTGACTTCAGTAAGATAGATGGTAGAAGGACTTTTTGTTCTTCAACAATGACAGGCACTTCCAAACAGAACCTGCTGCAAGTTAACTCCTGCTCCCTCCCCACAATTAGTTTATCGATTGTTAACAGAAATTAGGAAAGTGTACTCTGTGATACTAACATCATTTCATTTGCATAGAGGCCATTTGTTGCTTCTCCATGTTAATTTTTTGTTTTGTTTTGTAGTTGTCCCTGTCTCTATTCTTTTGGTTCTGCTTTTGTTATTGTGTATAATTTCTTTTTTAAAATTTTTTTAAAATTTAAACTTTTTTTGTGTATTATTTTTTATAAGTCTTCTCATGTTTCTCTGAATTGTTTATATTAATAATTTCCTATAGTGTATTAGCATTCTGTTATGTTTGTATGTCATTATTTGTTTAGTCACTCTCCAATCATTGTGTACATATTTTGTTTCCTACTTTTTGTTATAACAAATAATGCTGATTTTTATACGTATGAGTCTTTTCTTGTCAGTAGCCTATATGGGTTCCAGAAGTGGAATTTGTTGGCAAAAGAATAGTGCACTAACTTAACTTTCATACTTCTAAATTGATTTTTAGAGCTATTGAACCAATTCACTGCTTCACCAGAAGTGGATAAGCATGCTTATCTTTGCATAGCCCCATAACAGCGAGTTTGCCCAGCCTTTATAGCTAGCCTCTTTTCTAGCCTTTTGCTTCTGAGGTGAATTTCTCAAGGGCTAATTTCCACTCATCTGATTGATAGTGATTTCGAACATTTTTCAAGTGGTTATCAAGAGTTTGACTTAAAATTGATTTTATCCTTTGACCACTTGCCTAATGGTAAATGGCTTTCATTTATGTGTGTATGTGTGTGCGCGCGCGTGTGTATACACATACATATGTTTGCATGAGTTTTTTGTATATTTAGATGTCAGACATATTTTTTTGTTCTTTAATCTCTCTTTTCTTCCGATTTTAGTTTGATTTGTTGTGTAGAAGCTTTTTAACATTTTACTTATATGCCCTTTTGACCAAGCAGTTGGAGATAGAAGTCTCAAGGTCAGGACAGAAATCCCTAGTACATTTTGACACAAGGGTGAAAGGAGCTGGGTCTGTGTTTGAAAGGTCAGTCTCCTCTTCCCTCATCTTCAAGGAGCGGGGAGAGCTGAAGCATCATGTGCTGTAAGAGTTGAGCAAGGTCACTTTGGGGAGAACATGAAATTCTGCACCATTGTACTGGGATATTTCTGCTGATTACTACAGTGCCACTGAGATAAAGTGTGTATACACAGCTAAAAAAAATGTAGGGAAACTAATAAAATATTGTGGGGAACTGTTGTTTGCCCCATCCACAAGCTCCACATCCAAGTAGTTTCAGTTGCTGTAGAGATTTAGGAGAGAATCATGCTATGATGTTTTATTATGTTATTAGGACTGATAAGGCTGAGTATAAGACAGAATGAGGCAAAATGCTGTACCTATTGAATTGTGCAACTAGAAGACCCCACTGAATTCTACACTCTCATCCCCTGCTGATACTATCTTCTCTCTACCCTCTCATTTTGATTCTAGGGAGAGATGATGAATCTCTCTTACCAGTTCTTATTGGTTAGTTGTCTATTTTTCTATTTCCTTTAATGAAACCAGTTTTTGGTAGGGCTGTTTTGTTATTGGTATGCTCATTCCCAAATACCCATATGTACATGTCCTTTGGAGATTAAATGCTGCTGAGATGATACTGAACAAATGGGAAATAGGGAGAGACAGAGATGGGTGTGTGTGTGTGTGTGTGTGTGTGAATGAATTTTTCATGATAGTTTGGAGCACTCCAAAGCATGAAGACTTGAAACTAGATAGAAAAGAGCTTTTATTGATTCATACCTTATAACTCCCTCAAAGTAGAGAAGGACCAAGTGAATTCAGACCAAAAGAAACTCAGACACAACTGAGTGTTTTAATAGGAATACCTGTGGGGGAAATATTAGAGTTAGCTCTGATGGAGGTCTGTTGTTTAGGCACTGTTGATCTCTTTTCTTCTTCAATTTATTGAGTGTCTACTATGTGCTGGGCACTGGAGATAGGCTAAAACAGCCTCTGCCCTCAAAGAGCTGACTATCTGGAAATGAGAGACAACATATACATACATAAAGATAATTTGGGGGGAAGGGGAAGGGGAAAGTAGATATTAGCAACTAGGAAGATTTCACATAGAAAGTGGTGCTTGCTGACCCTTGAAAGAGAGTTTTAAGAGACAGAGGTGAGGAGGGTGTGCATGCCATGTATGCCAGGCATGGGGATAACCATTGCAAAATCATGGAGATGAAAGAGTAAGAAGGCTAGTTTGGCTACATTCTAGTGTGCATTAAGGAGAATAATATATAAGACTAGAAAGTTAGATTTAGGGCTAGGTTGTGAAATGTCAAAGAGGAGGAGCTACTGGAGTTGGAATTGGGGAGTTGAGATAGTTAGACCTGTTCTTTGGGAAAATTTCTTTGGCAACTGTGAAGAGAGAATTGGGGAACAAAGACCAATACTAAGTCTATTGTACTAGTCCAGGCTATAGATGATTAGGGCCTGCACTGATGCAGTTGTCATCTAAGAGGAAATAAAGGGTGTTGATGTGAGAGATGTAGATTTAGAAACATTAAGATTAAGCAGCTGTTGATTGGATATGTTGGATAAGTGTGGGTTAGAGCATGACGTCATACTTAGAAACCTGTGTAACTGGAAGGATCGTAGTGCTCATTACTTTTCCTCTATACATGATTGTGGAATATGTAACCTTTCGCCTCCTTTACTGACTCCAAGCTTCCCATGAAAGCAAAGGCTCATTTAAAAAAATCATAACATTCTACCACTATTGCTATATCACAGTGGGATGGGATTACAACTGCCTCTAAAGAAGGAGTGTCATACAGAGGGCAGCATAGAGGTACATGGTAGGTATGGGTAGTATGCAACATAGAAGCATTGAGGAACTCTACATAAGAATAAGAGAAACCCATCAAGGAATTGTACCATAGGAAGTGAAGATGGGCTGATCAAATGGCAAGAAAAAGGGATGACCACTGGGCAGCCAGAGGGTGCCCTTACAAATTGAAGAAAGCCTCCAACATATAGGGTATTCCACAGCCCCAAGTTGTGAACTTTTGGGAAGATGTGAACAGGAATCACACAGGTGGACAGGAATGAAAGGATATATCAGTGGAAGGAACTATTTCATAGATGATATCACACATCCATGACAAAGATGAGAGGTATAATTTGGATAGTATAATTTTTTTCCTATATGGTAGGAATCAGCCAGGAGGTTAATTATGCCCAATTATTTAGGTCATACTATATCTCTTTGTGTAGCTTGTTTGGTCTTTTAGGGTTTATTTTGATATTTGATACTTCCTTTATAGCACTTTTGCAATAAAATGTCTCTTACCCATACATTAAAATCATCTCAGATCCCCGAAAGATAGAATAACATAAATAACACTGTTGAACAACTGTCTAATATTAGACATCAAGTGAGGTATAAAACCAGGAGATGCATGCTTGTCAAACCACTTAAACTTACTTTCCTGAGTTTAAGCAACTCTCTAAGACTCTTTAAGTTGCAGAGGTACTTATATTAGTAGTGGGAGTTTTCTCATCTGCATGACCCCTACGCCAGTGAAATCACTTCTATCCCTGTTGTAGTATAGCTGCCTTTCTGTCCTACTGTTAAATAATTGTGGAGCAATGGATATTCTTATTCTTATGGTCTTTTACAAATGATGGTATTTTTAAATTTTAAATAGATTTCTTTTGATGAATTTTTTTGGGCCTACATTTTTTTAATCCTAAATGAAGTGTTAATATTTTGTTGAAGACTTTTGTGTCTAGTGACAGACTTAGTATCCTATACGTACATACTTCCAGGGTATTTTTGTTGAAAATATAAGAGAGGAAACAAGCTTTTACAAATGATATGCTATAGTAGACCATCTTACAGTTCAATGAAATGAACAGGGAATACAAAGTCCTGTTCTGAATATAATTTGGCTTTTTTATAAAAAGCATTTTATCTGCTGACACAGAATTCATGTTTAAAAGCTCTTCTCCAACAGTGTTTCCCATGTTTGTCAGTTATACAAGATTGCTTAAAAGATGTTAAAATAGAAAGAAATTTCGTGATTCTCTTTTATTAATATGAAGTGAGAAGTGTTGCCTGACTAGAAGAGACTGTTACATAATAATAATTTTTCCTCTAAAATTGTTCTTATCAGTTAATTTTACTTTTTCCTTTCAGTTAAAAGTTTCTAGACTTAAAATCCCATTCATGTTAATTTGTTTAGTTTTTTTTAATGATGAAATACTTTATTAAAGGAAATTAAAGGAAATAAAGTAACATCGAATTCCCATATCACTTTTCAGAGTGAGCACACATGGGATTAGATTGTTCAGAAAACTACAGAGGTTGCTAGAGAGTCCCTTTCATTGGGATAGATAGGCAGTCAGCAAAGACTGTGTATTTTGGAGTAGTTTAAAGAACTTTGAATTAGAGAGTTTGAACAGGCCCTGGAGTCTAGCCCTTGCTCTGCCACCAGCTGGCAGTGTTACCTTGAAAAAATTGCTTAATCTATTAAGGACATTTTACTCATCTGCAAAACAAGGTGGTTGAACTAAATGAGGATGTTTTAAAGTCACTTCAGGCTCCAAAGATGTGTATTTTTCTCATTATTACGGGGTATCTTTAGTATCTAAGATGTAGATCATGTCCCTACTTTGTCACTTTCAGTCTGCGCTAAGTTTGGTATAGCATATTCATGAATATAGAATTCCTAAAATTTAATACATCTATAGTTATTAATGTTAAATACTATTTTTTAGGTTTGATATTATTGGACTCTCTCCTGATTCACAGGAGGATGAACATGGAATAAAACAAGCTGCAGAAAATAGTAAGTTCATAAATGTATTATTTAAAATATAAACACATACTAAATGTGCTAGGCTGTGGGAATACAAATATAAAATTGAAATAATCCTGTTTTTAAGGAGGTCACATCCTATTAGATAGATACAATATGTCTACAGAAAAATAAATGCATAAATAAATACAGATGTTTGTGTAGAAAAAAACCCAGTGATTTTTTAGGTGTCTTTAACAATTGAGTGAATCAGGAAAACCCTCTAGAACAAAGTTTCTTAACCTTTTTTGTGTCATGGAATTCTGAGCCCTTTTGGCTATCTGGTAAAGCCTGTGGACTCCTCAGAATACTGGTTTTAAATCAATGAAATAAAATACAAAAGATTACAAAGGGAATATTAAAGTATATAGTTATAGAAATATGCTTTTAAAAAAGTGTACAGGCTCCAGGTTAAGATTCCTTTCCTTTAGAAAGAGTTAGCCCTGGATTTTGAGATAAGTCTTAAATTAAGTAGTTGAGTTCACAGTAACAAAAATTATATGAGTTAATTGGGCTTAAAAAGGGAATGATACTTGTCCCATTTGATGCATGCTTTATGTTCAAATTTACCTGTATTGTATTTCCAACAACACCTCTAATCTTGGAGGGTCTGAATATTAGTACAGCATGCTTTTGTTAAAGGCAAATGATTGTCAGGTTAGGTAGAGTAGAAACAAGCAAAAAACAAGAAGAAATAAACGCTTTTTTAAAGATAAAACAATGGCGCCTCCTGAGATTTTTAAAAATGGCCTAAAGAATCCTTTAAATCAGTGAATCTTGAGAGGATATTGGATATTCTGGCATGTTAACTTGCAACACTATTAAAAAAATTAATCAGAAACTTATCTTGAAGCCAAAAACCTAAAGTTGGAAATATGCCTCTAAAAAATAATAGCATATAATATCATTAAATTGTTGAATAAGGGAATGGAGGCAAGATGGCAGCTGGAAAGCAGGGACTTGCGTGAGCTCCCCACCAGGTCCCTCCAAAAACCTGTAAAAAATGGCTCTGATTCAGTCTCAGACTTTGGGATCTTTCTTTGGTGACAAAGAAGACCAAAACATACAGCCAGAAAAAGTCAACGAGCCTACATCAGAAGTCTCCAAGAAAAACATGAACTGGTCTCAGGCCATGGAAGAACTCAAAAAGGAGTTGGAAAAGCAAGTTGGAGAAGTAGAGGAAAAATTGGGATGAGAAATGTGAATGATGCAAGAAAACCATGAAAAACAAGTCAATGACTTGCTAAAGGAGACCCAAAAAAATACTGAAAAAAATATTGAAGAAAACAACACATTAAAAAATAGACCAACTCAAATGGCAAAAGAGCTCCAAAAAGCCAATGAGGAGAAGAATGTCTTGAAAGGCAGAATTAGCCAAATGGAAAAGGAGGTCCAAAGACCACTGAAGAAAATACTACCTTAAAAATGAGATTGGAGCAAGTGGAAGCTAGTGACTTTATGAGAAATCAAGCTATTATAAAACAGAACCAAAGGAATGAAAAAGTGGAAGACAGTGTGAAATATCTCCTTGGAAAAACCACTGACCTGGAAAATAGATCCAGGAGAGATAATTTAAAAATAATTGGACTACCTGAAAGCCATGATCAAAAAAAGAGCCTAGATATCATCTTTCAAAAAATTATCAAGGAGAACTACCCTGATATTCTAGAGCCAGTGGCTAAAATAGAAATTGAAAGAATCCACAGATTGCCTCCTCAAATAGATCCCCAAAAGAAAACTAGGAACATTGTCGCCAAATTCCAGATCTCCCAGGTCAAGGAGAAAAATTGTTTCCTTCTGGCTGCTTGCAGTGTTGAGTATTGTGGAAAAACAATCAGGATAACACAGGATCTAGCAGCTTCCACATTAAGGGATCAAAGGGCTTGGAATATGATATTCTGGAGGTCAATGGAGCTAGGATTAAAACCAAGAATCACCTACCCAGCAAAACTGAGTATCATGCTCCAAGGCAAAATATGGATTTTCAATAAAATAGATGAATTTCAAGCTTTCTCAGTGAAAAGACCAGAGATGAATAGAAAATTTGACTTTCAAACATAAGAATCAAGAGAAGCATGAAAAGGTAAACCAGAAAGAGAAATCATAAGGGACATACTAAGTTGAACTGTTTTGTTTACATTCCTACGTGGAAAGATGATGTATATGATTCGTGAGACCTCAGTATCATAGTAGCTGAAAGGAGTATGCATATATATATATATATGTATATATGTGTGTATGCATATATATATGTGTATATATGTGTGTATGCATATATATACATATGTGTGTCTATGTATGTATATATGTAGGTGTGTATGTGTGTGTGTATATATATATATATATATATATATATATAGACAGAGGGCACAGGGTGAATTGAATATGAAGGGATATCTAAAAAAATAAAATCAAATTAAGGGATGAGAGAGGAATATATTGAGAAAGGGAGAAAAGGAGAGAGAGAATGGGGTAAATTATCTTGCATAAAAGTGGCAAGAAAAAGCATTTCTGTAGGAAGGAAAGAGGGGGCAGGTGAGGAGGAACGAGTAAATCTTGCTCTCATCGGATTTGACCTGAGGAGGGAGTACCATACACACTCATTTGGGTATCTTACCCCACAGGAAAGAAGGAGGAAGAAGATAAAAAAGGGGGGATGATAGAAGGGAGGGCAGACAGGCGGAGGAGGTAATCAAAAACAAACACTTTTGAAAAGGGACAGGGTCAAGGGAGAAAATTCAATAAACGGGGATGGGTTAGGAAGGAGCAAAACATAGTTAATCTTTCACAACATGAGTATTGTGGAAGGGTTTTACATAATGATACGCATGTAGCCTATGTTGAATTGCTTGCCTTCTTAGGGAGGGTGGGTGGGGACGGGAGAGAATTTGGAACTCAAAGTTTTAAAAACAGACGTTCAAAAACAACAACAAAAAAGTTTTTGCATGCAACTAGGAAATAAGATACACAGGCAGTGGGGCATAGAAATTTATCTTGCCCTACAAGAGAAGAAGGGAAAGGGGGATGGGAGGGGAGTGGGTGCCAGATGGGAGGGCTGACGGGAACGGGGCAACCAGAATATACGCCATCTTGGAGTGGGGGGGAAGGTAGAAATGGGGAGAAAATTTATAATTCAAACTCTTGTGAAAATCAATGCTGAAAACTAAATATATTAAATAAATATGTATATAAAAAATAAATTTTGAATAAGATTACATGCCAAAATTATTCATTTCAAAATATTGATGATATATTTGCTGGGCCTTTGGGGGACATCAAGACTTGATCAAAAGGAGACTCTATAATAGGCTGACCCTGTGAAATCAAAAGGAAAATTTATTTCTCTGAGTGTAAGTTGATTTTCATTTTAAATTTTGCAATTGATATTTATTGCATTGAGAGGCCATAAGATAAGCTTCTGTGATTAAGATGTTTTCTCAGATCTGAGTGTTTTTAGTCAGATCTTCAAAATTAATTGAAATAATAGTACTTGAGAATGTAGAAAGGTCTATCAGATACTAGATATGGATCCACATAGTATAGTGGATGAAGGGGTGGCCTTAGATTCATGAAGACATGGGTTCTAATAGTACCTCATGCACATAGGCTGTGTGATCATAGGTAAGTCATTTAACCTCTCATTGTCTCCAGTTAACTCTCTGAGACCAGAAGTTGTAAAACAATTTTGGTATGATAGAAGTAGTTTCATACACTGATAAAATCACAGATCTGCACCTCCCTTCATCCTGTCAGAAAGATAGGTAGCATATTTCGTAGGACAGATTATCCCATGTTTAATGCTAAAGTGCAGAGACTGGAATTCTTTTCTGAATCTTTTCTAGACCGTATGTTAAACTCATTTTGAACTCTGGCTGTGGCAGTCATCTCGAATCTTTTCACTTAGGTAGTAGGATTGTCAAAATGATATACTCCCATCCAATAATTCATCCCTGATTCTCCTCTCAGAGTATTTTTGATAGAAGGAGGGCAGAAGGGATGTCCTATAGTCCTCTTTCTGATACTGTAGGAAAAACAAATTTAAATCCTTGGCTGGCTGGATGCTGTCCTGTCCTTGACAGCCCACCCAAACCCCAGTCAGAAAGCGAAGCCATCACAAGTTACTTTGAGGATAGGAATTTGTCACAGTGCTTTGCACACACACAAATATTTGTTAAGTTGATTTTACTTGAACCTCCTGCTTGGTGCTTCCCTACCACCAGGGCCTGCTCTCCCCACAGTCAGCTACCTTTTGCCAATCCTGGCCCAGTGATAGAGTGCTACTTGGCCCTAATTATTGTGCTCGTGATTCTTGCTATTATATTACATATAAGAATTAAAATAAGTATCAAAAAATGAAGAAACTTTAGGGTGCATTAGCCTACATACAGGTGTGGGGAACCTGCAGCCTTGAGGCCACATGTGGTGCTATAGGGCCTAAAGTGGGGCCCTTTGACTGAATCCAAACTTCACAAAACAAATCCTTTTATTATGGCTCCTTGAGGGCATGGACTATTAAAAAAAAAAAAAAACAACAGTTTACCTTGACAAAGACCTCAAGTTTGCTTGTAGAAGTGGGAATTAGAAGGGACATCATTACTCAGAATGTTCCTTTATATATCAATCCCATTGGAACAAATTTAATTTTTGAAATACATTACAGCAGAACTGACTGCATACATTTTCCTACTTAATCTTTCTCCCTTTGCCAGCCCCTTACCTCTTCACCCCTACCACCTTCCTCTTCCTTTCTTCCTACCTCCTGACCAGTGGGAGTTGGGTACCATTGTGTCTAAAAGGCAATTGGTGATGGTTCTAGTGGTGTCCAGAAAGTTCAGAGTAATTGAAGAGGTACTGGAAAGGTTGGGATTTAGGGAAATTAAAATAAAGAGGACTATAGGACATCCCTTCTGCCCTCCTTCTATCAAAAATACTCTGAGAGGAGAATCAGGGATGAATTATTGGATGGGAGTATATTCCAGGTTTAGAAAGGGAGACCACAAATTGTGAGGGAAGGGGCTGCTAGGTCATTTGACTGATGCGGGTATTCCAAGGTAACCCTCACAGCAAGGGTTGGCTAGTGTTGAAAACAAACAAACAAAAACTTAACAGAAACAAAAAAGCCCATGCTTGAATTTTATGTAAATCTCTTTATTGCTATAGGAAGACTTATTGCTTTCTTAGTATGTTTAATAAAATAAGTATCAGCATACCATAAAACATAAGAGGTAACTAGCACCTGAGAAGTTATCAGCATGAAAATGACTTTGCAAATATTCCCTGAGGTGAGGGGAGGGAGGAAAATTTAGAACTCAAAGTCTTATAAAAAATGAATGTTAAAAACTATTTTTTCATGTAATTGGAAAAAAAAGAAAATACTTTATAAAAAAGGGGAGGGAGGGAAAGAATCAACGTGTATCAGTCCTAAAGAACTAAGTGAAAATTTTGTTCATTTTTATGTAACTTTAAAATACTAGTAATTTTATCGTTAGGGGTCCTAAGTACAGCTTATTAGTCTTTTTGTTTGTTTTTGCTCTGTTTCAAAAATAAATCACCTTGTAGTTCTATTAGTTAGTCTTTCTAAACAATTAGCATGGCATTTGTATGACAAACATGTACCAGATCTTACCCTCCAAAGTATAAGTTATCTTCAACAATCCTGCTTATCTCCATAACATAAACAGATCTCAGAGTAGGACTTAAGCAGTATAAGATGTTCCCCTATTTTAAATTATATAATATT
Organism: Trichosurus vulpecula; assembly: GCF_011100635.1. Taxonomy (NCBI): domain Eukaryota; kingdom Metazoa; phylum Chordata; class Mammalia; order Diprotodontia; family Phalangeridae; genus Trichosurus; species Trichosurus vulpecula. The sequence goes on along the minus strand of NC_050573.1, from coordinate 267,750,327 downwards.
TGGCAGTTGGCCACAATTTAGATTTTGCCTTTAAAATATTTTGTTTTTAAAAAAATTTGAAATAATTATTAGCTCTCAAATTACTATTTGTAGTGGGCTCTGAAGGCAACAATACAATGTGTATTTGGGGGGGAAAACCCTATTTATATTTTGCCAAAGCCTGTTTATCAGCCTTAAATTATATTAGAACTAAATTTGGAGATTTTGCTAATTAATGCTTTTATTTACAGTTAAGGCTTTAATAGATCAAGAAGTGAAGAATGGAATTCCATCTCATAGGATTGTTTTGGGAGGATTTTCTCAGGTAAGATACAAATTGGGAAGGGCCTTTACCTTCCCATGAGAACCTGTGGTTCCAACTCTTGTTGAGTCCATTTCTTCATCCTTATCAGGGAATGTTACAGTATCTTAGTTGACAGTCTTTGTTTTAATTATCATTTGGACTTTGAATAAACTGGGAAGCATTAATTTTCTATTGATCCCCTTTGTGTTTTTTACACTATAGTTTTTTCCTAATACAAAAATTTAAAAGCTTTGAAATTAATATGCTAGGAATAAAGGGATAAGATTCTTGTTAGTGACTGCTCTGAGGTAGGTCATCTTTGTAACCTTTTCTTAGTTGGCTCCTAGTTGTGTTTCTTTTTTAGGGAATGTGGAAGGGAAAACTAAGCCTGTTACTTAAATTTTTTAAAATGTTGTATAAACTTTGTTTTTCATCCCTATCACTTCTTAACACCTGTGCCTCCCACCATAGAACCCCTCTTTCCATTGAAAATAAAAATAGTTAAAACCAAACAATATTGCTGTCAAATAAATAATTATCAGTACCTATTGTTGACTTTCTTTTTTAAAAAAATTCTCATTAATATCTTTTGTTTTTATATAACCTACATTAATCACTATGTTCCTCTCCTAAAGAGCCAACCTTCCATGTGAAGAATGAAAAAAGAGAAAGGCAAAACAAAGTTCAGGAAAATATACATGTTCTATGATGTTAACTGATGTTATTTGCAGTGTTCATTTTCATGGTCCACCACCTCTACAAAGATGCAGGAGAAAGTGTCTTATAGCTTTCTTTTGGGATGACTGGTGATCATAATTTTATTGCCTTCACTTTTGATTATTTTCCCATTTGTATTGTTAGTGTTGTACATATAATTTTCCTGGTTCTGCTTATTTCATTTTGCATCAATTCATGTAAGCTTTTCTGTGTTTCTCCTTATTCGTTGTCAAATCAGCAAGCATTTATTAAATACTTACCTTGTGCCAGGTGCTGTTCTTAGTGCTAGGGATACAAATATAAGCAGAAAGAATGATAGTCCTTTCCCTCAAGGAGCTTACATTCTGGTGGGGAAAAGACAACAGATTAAAATAAGCTGACAAGCAAGGTGGGGTGGAAAGATACCCATGATGTCCTGAGAGTGACAGTTAGTTGGTTGAGGCTCTTCCTTAAAGTAGAGATTCCTGGAGGAACCCACCAGTAGGAGATAATTGCCAAAGAGCTGCAGTGAGAAGGTACAAACAGTGAAGCATGGATGGTTAGGGTGCTTTAGGTTAGGGTTTTGAGAGGAACTCACCAATGGGAAAAGGGTACTGCAGGGGTGGAGGAAGAAGATAGCAGAATCTGCTATAGGGGATATGGAAAGGAAGGCAGTCTTCAAAGTCTGAAAAATGAAGGATGACTGATTAGGCTCCAATCTCAAAATGGAGGTTTTTGAAAGAACTCCCCAGTAGGATCATTTTCTTTGTATAATTCCAAGTTGGTTTCCATAATTTTTGGTCCAGTTTATAGCTCAACTAACAGTGTATTAGTGTGGCTGTTTTAAGACAATAACTCCCAGCATTCAATATTCCACTCTTTTGTCATCTTTTTTTCCCATTTTTTTTGTAAATAGTATTTTCTTTTTTTCCAATTACATGTAAAGATAGTTTTCAACATTCTTTTTTTATAAGATTTTGAGGTCTAAATTTTCCTTCCTCCCCTCATCTCTCCCCCAGATGGCAAGGAGCCTTTTATAGGTTATACATGTGCAGTCATGTTAAACATTTTTCCACAGTCATGTTGTGAGAGAAGAAACAGATTTTGTTATCTTTTCTAATTTGCTAGGTGTGAAGTAAAACCTCAGAGTAGTTTTGATTTGCATTTCTCTTATTAGTGATTTAGAGTATTCTTTCATGGTTATTAATAGTTTGTAGTTCTTTTGAAAACTATTTATATCTTTTAACTTTCTCTTGGAGAATTGCTTTTGATCTCATATATTTCTTGTAGTTACCTTTATAGTTTAGATATCAGACTCTCATTGGAGATTTGATATAAAGATATTTATCTCGGTTGATAGTGCTTCCTTATTCTAGTTGCTTTAGTCTTGCCTCAAATGCTTGTTTTATGATCCTGGGTAATATATGCATGCATCATAAGTTATATAGGTAGTGTTTTGCTTAAGGGCAGCTAGGTGGCGCAGTGGCTAGAGTGCCTGGCCTGGAGTCAGGAAGACTTATCTTTCTGAGTTCAAATCTGGCCTCAGACACTTAATAGCTGTGTGACCTGAATAAGTCACTAAACCCTGTTTGCCTCTGTTTCCTTATCTATAAAATGAGCTGGATAAGGAAATGTCAAACCACTCCAATATCTTTGCCAAGAAAACCCAAATGGGGTCAGCAAGAGTTGGACATGACTGAAAAACAATGGAGCGGAGAGAATACAGGGGCATCTTCCTCTCAGTATGTTCTAAGATTTCATTAGCCTTTTCACCTCCATTTCACAATGCTGATTTATCCTTCCCATCTTTGTACTTTCTGCAAATTGGGTCAGTATGCATTCCATGCTTTTATTGAAGTTATTGCTAAAAACATCAAACTGCTTAGGGCTAAACATAAATCCCTGTGGCCTTCTGTTAGAATTGACATCAGACTACTATTAATATGCTTTCAGTGTCAATTCAGCTAGTTTCATATCACCTAATTATACTATTTGTCTAGCCTACACGTCTAAAAAGCATGAGAAATTTTGTGAAATGTTTTGCTAAAACATAGGTAAACTATATTAACAGCATTCTCCTGCTCTACCAGAAAGGAAATGGGATTAACCAACCAAGACCTTCTTTGATGATAGCATTTCAGTTCTCTGTGATGACTATTTCCTTTTCTACATTGACTATCCTTAACTATCCTTCTGATAATCTGGAAATTAACCAGGAATAAATGTCAAATTCACTGCATTGTAGATTGTGATTTCTATTCTCTTGTTTTGAGAAAATTTGGGTAACATTTACCCTTCATTCTTGTAATCACTTGTGTATTCTCCATGGTATTTCAGAGATCACAGTGGCTCAGGAATCACATCTATCAGTAGTTTCAGTATATGGCAATATAAGTCATTTTGGTTCTTACTCTTTCTCCACTTTTCTTGCATATCAGCTCCCTATTAGTCATTTTTGTTCTGTCCTTTCCAATCCAAAGAAAACAAAAGGAGTCACATTAAGTCTAGGTCACTTTCCTGTTGATGAACTACAGCTTGTTAGTGTCTCAAAATAGAACTAATTCTCATATTCTAATCCAGTACTACAGGTATGATCTGACTATGACATTCTGCTATCAAACTTTAATCTTATTCATTCCAGATTTTATCATTTTTCATTCTGTTAAAATGGTTTAAGATTACATTAGTTTTTTTTGGATAACTGAATGAAGAAAGTAGTGATTAGTCCTTTTAAAAATGATAGTTTCTTTTTACAGAATTTTCTTTTGTAAAACATAACTTAGAGTTAAAATTTCATTGTGTTTGTATCTGAAGCCAACTTCTAATTTGCAAGAGATTAGCTAAATTTAGTATGAGCATACATGTGTGTATATGTATGTGTGTATATATATGTTGAGACTGTAGCAATTTAATGGTAAGACTAGTATGAATTATTGAATATTTGGAAAGAAATATTTTTCTCTTTCAGTACAGCATATAATATAACCAAGTACAAATGGGTAATGTTTGTTAGAACTTATAGACTTTTATTATGTAATTCCATGTCATAAATATATAAGAATTAATTGTTAGAGCCAGACATTGAAGACAGCCTTGAATGAATCTTTTAATTTCTTGAGTCCTCAGTTTCAAAAATTACACATATCTTTTAAACTACATTCCTTATTCCATGAGTAAGTGGAAATTTTCAGATGAGGAAGTGATTTTCAGCTTTTGTGCAATGAGAATCATATATGCTATTTCTAAATCTATAGGTTCAGAATTAGTAATGTTTGAGTTTGTGAGAGTTTAGTGTATTTGAATTCTTTAATCACAGGTACTTTGCAGGTGAAGAATATCATTATAATATGAAATATTAATTTATTAAATAGTATTTTGTTACTTTATGAAAGAACCATTGCGTTATTTAGAAATATAGTAGTATGTGCACTGCTACACTTGCAGTTTTGATTATGTTGATGAAATCAGTTATTTGGCATTTTATAGGGAGAGACACAGCTAGAAAATTCCTTTTAAGCTCATAGTCAGCAGAACTTCTGTTCAGCTTGCAGTAATTTTACATCTCCTTTTGTATAGGGAGGAGCTTTGTCTTTGTATACTGCTCTTACATCACAGCAGAAATTGGCTGGTGTTATAGCCCTCAGCTGTTGGCTTCCACTTCGATCTTCATTTCCACAGGTAAGATATGTTTAATAAATGTAACTGACAATGTGAAATTATCACATATGTAATGCTAGTAAGACAGTCATTAGTATCCTTAAGGATTTTTCTCTAATTTTGCATGTTATTACTAGTATTTAAGTGTACATTGTGATAGAACACCATATTTGAGTGCTGGGATTATCTATAGTATGTCATCTTACTGGAATAAAAGCACATTCCATGTCCTGAAGAAACTTGGTTTTTTTTTATCTTAAAAATAAAAATTAATAATCATCAACAAAATTAAAATATATAACCAAGAATAAACAATAGCCATACTTGAAAGGTAAACTCAGAATCACAGAATTTGAGAATTACAAGGGACCCTAGTTACCATCTAGTCTAGGAGCTAGCAAACTCTGGTTCATGGGCCAAATCGTTCTACTACTTGTTTTTGTTGGTCAGAGAGCTAAGTGTTATTTACATTTTTTAATAAAATGAAGCTTTACTCAAAATTTTAAATATAATAAAATATAATATAAAAATAATTTATTATAAATATAATAAAAAAATAAATATAATACAAACTTTTAAAGTGTAAAAAACCATTTTTCATTCGCAGTCTATATTAGTGGGCCATAGTTTGCTGATCCCTGATTGAGTCAAACTCATATCTAAAAGAATTTCTACTATAATATGCCTGCCAAATGCTCATCAAGCCACAGCTTGAAGACAAGTCCTCCAATGAGAGGAAATTCACCATCTCTTGAGATATAGACCATTTCACCAAGGTCATGATCTTCCTTCCCTCTAACTTTTATCCATTAAGTGTTTAGAGAGCTATTGAAGAATTTTGAGTAGATGAACAAATTGACCAGATCTCTGTATAAGTAAGATCGATTGGGCAGCGATGTGTGAAAGATAAATTAGATAGAAGTGGGGAAAAATTGGAAGCTGAAAGAGTGATTGGGAAGATAATAGGAGTCCTATGGTGGTCAAGATTATATGGAGAACAAGAGATAACAGAGGCTTATCTTGACTAACTAAAATTCTTAGTGTTTTTCTATTTTTCCTGTATTTTAAAGCCTTAATTACTTGATTCCTGACAGAATAACTTGTGTCATTATTTGCTTTTCTTCCAAATTCAGTTGTTGGTTTTAAAATCATTTTCTGTAAATATTTTATTTAAGCATTTTTGTACTTTGACTCCCACTGACTTTCCCCTTCTTAGCCCTATTACAATTTTCTCATGTTAAAAATCAGTATAGTTAAACAAATCAGCACTTCGGCCATTTAAAAAAATGTATACGTTATTTTTCACGTCTAATGCACCAGTGCTCTGATGAGAGGTGGGAGGTGTGCTTCACCATTAGTCTTTTGAAGTCATGATTGGTCACAACATTGATAAATTTTCTGGTTTTCTTTTTCCTTTTTAAGAAATAAAAATTTGTATTAATATTTTGACTTCAATGATTTTTCATGCATCCCTTCCCTTACCCCCCTCAGACTGCTGTCCTTTAAAGCAGAGACTAAAGAAGAGAATAAAAAAACAGTTCTGCAATACTAGCCAACCCATCGAAATCATTTGACATCTCTATGTGTAAGGAAGGAAAAGAGATACTTTCTCATATATCTTCTTTGGGGCCAAACTTCATTCTTAATTTTGAGATGTTCAGCTCCAGTTGTTTTGTTAATGTTCTTTCCATTTACATTGCTACAGTTATTTATATTTATATACATACACACACATATGTATACATATACACACACATGGCTATACACACACACACATACTTTTTTTCTGGTTCTGTTTACTTTGTATCAGCTCATAGAATTCTTCCCATCCTTCTCTGTGTTCATCATATTCATTGTTTCTTATATTTCAATGTTCCATTATATTTACGTACCACAACTTGTTTAGCCATTCTCTAGCTGATGAGCCTCTACTTTGTTTCCAGTTCTTTGCCTTTACAAAAAATAATGCTATAAATATATTGGTATATAGGGAACCTTTATTTTTTAACCATTGACCTCCTTTATATATGTGACTAGCAATTGCTTCTTTGGGTGAGGGAGTATGGACATTTTAGCATCTTTCTTAGAATAATTCCAAATTGGTTTCTGGAGTGGTTGGATCAGTTTGCAACTCCAGCAGGGCTTAAATGTGTTTACTTTCCATAGCCCTTCCAATATTGACTCTTCCTATCCATTGTCATCCATTGCAAATTGCTACGGTTGAGATAAAACTCTTATACCGGTGATTTGAAACATTCTTTCATATGGTTGTTAAAAATTTATACTACTTTTGAGAACTGTTTGTTCATAGCCTTTGCTCTGTTAGGGTTTTTTTTTTTAAGCACCTTTTAAATTTGTTTAGAGCTCCTAAAGAGGAGAGTAGCCATTGGGATGAGAATATAAGAAAACGGTTTTAAGAACAAAAATAGCACAGATATGATCTATGTGGACATTAGCTGGTTCTTAGACTTTAGGCATGATAAGTGTGTTAAGTAATATACCCATTCCATTTCTTTGGCTTATAGTCCATAAAATGCTTAATACTTTTATTTTTATACACACACACACACACACACACGTACATATATGTCTTAAAGTTATCTGGCATGCCATATACATTTGAACGTTTAATAAATCAAATAACTTTTTTTGTCTTCTTCCAGGGTCCCATCAATGGGGTTAATAAAGATATTTCTATTCTCCAGTGTCACGGAGACTGTGACCCTTTGGTTCCCCATATGTTTGGTTCTCTAACTGTTGAAAAACTAAAAACGTTGGTAAATCCATCTAATGTAAGCTTCCGTACCTATGAAGGCATGATGCATAGTTCGTGTAATCAGGTAAATGTTGGTTTTACTGGTCTATAACCATATTTTTTTTTTCTGAGGTGATCATTTTAAAGAAGACAAGGATAATTGGCTTCCAGCACTTGTTTTTATGTGACTTTTGTAGACTTGGGAAGGCTTTCAATGAATTAAATCAAAAGTTACCATGGGTTTATTCTTCATTAATATATTCTTCTGTATATTATGAAAAACATACATCTTTCACTAATATCCTATTCAGTTGCCTATTGAATATTGATAGCATAAGTTCTGGCAGTTCTTACTAAGCAGGAAGGGGCTTCAGGTATGGTAGAAAAATATAAAATGATGTCCAAATAAATGGAAATAAAAGAATTTGAATAGAGTTTGTGGGGAACCTTCATTTCTATAGTGTGGGACTAAGAAAACTAGAGATTCATTGTAACCACTTATATAGTATGATTTTTTTTTCAAGACTACTAGTGATATTTCATGTGTACTCATTAGTTGGAATTTTTTTTCTGAAATTTAATTACTTGTTTGTTTAAGAAACCATTTTATTCTCAACAGGAAATGTTGGATGTCAAGCACTTCGTTGATAGACTCCTACCTCCAGTTGACTGACATCATGTAAGAGGCCTTCTATAGAAGTACACCAGCATCATTGTAGTCGAATAAACCTTTTCACATGCCCAGTCCTGAAACTTTACTTCTACTGTTGCAGTGTTACTACAATTTGAAAATACATGCCAATGATACAGATGAAATAATGTCTCTTCTTGGAAAAATTATGGTCTTTCAAGTTTCTATACATATATTTGTATGATATATGTTATAAAATATACAAGTATTATAATAAATGAGGCAGCTGGGTTTTCTCCAAATGTAATTCAGCATACTAAGATAAAATACTGCAATCAGACTCTTTTGATTAAATCATTAAAAAAAAGTGTTAGTATGCTTAATGAAAATTTGTTCAGGTATAAATGAGCAGTTAAAATATAATCACTTTACGCGTGCTGTGACTTAGTATAAGGATTTGCTCCAAAATCACTTAGTCACCATGCATCTTCTGTATTTTTATATATGTATTCATATATATGTGTGTAATCCATAATAGGAATGAGGTGGTATTACATTATCCCTGAGAATATGGGATAATGCTTTTAATTGTCAATGTGTAAGTAATATTGTGTTGTTCCATCTTAATGGTCCTTACATTTAGGGACCAGGCTCTGTTACCTTTTTCCAAATTATCATTTCTGTCTCATTATTCTTCTCTGATCATGAAACTCATTCTTCCTTTATTATCCCTCCTAGCAGGCCAAATATTTTCTTCATACCATGGCTATCTGGTGTTAATATTTTGCTTTGAATTGATACCCTGAATCAGACATATGGTATATAAAATACATTTATTCGATAGGAAGAAAGTACATTGTTTTTAACTTTCAAAATTGCTTATTTCTTAAATTGTATATTAATGCAAGCTAAGAATTATTTAGTTCAACAAAATTTACATATTGGTTAATGAGTAATTTCAAGATTTTATTTTGCTGTAATCAGCTGGAAAATATATATTATTGTTCTACATCAAGTAATTTAAATGCTTCCTGATTTTGATCCTAAAGGATTTCCTTTACTCCATAGATTTGAGACTGTAATAGAGTGGAAATAGTTTGTTTTCCTTTGTGAAAGGTAATGGTTTGCCTTGTTAGAGCAAGTTTCTTACATATCTGAGGAGTGCACCTTTAAGATAACTCAATAGAAAAAAATTACTAAGAACCTTTTATTCATACCTACATGTTCTAGAACATTTAATCATCAGGTTTCGATTCTGAAAATTCTTTGATGACCTTCAAGTTGGTGATAACTCTCAAATTTATTATGATCATGAATAGATGTTTAATTTCAGTTATTTTTCTGTCATGAATATAGGAATGCTTGAGTTTCAGTAGATTAATGGATTTGGATTTGAGGTTACTTGTTTTATAGATATATTCTAAACCAAGCACTGTGGAAAATTCATTAGCTATCACCAGAATTTGCTTTTTTTTTTTTTTTGGTCAATTGAGCAATGTGAGATTCTGACTTTTTCAAATGCCTTTTTAGAATTAATTTTTGTGCAAACATAAAAAAGTTGATTTTTATACAGACAAAAGTCTCTGATCACTCGGAAAATTATCGAGAGGCAAATGAACCAATAGGGTTGTGTAACTAGTCAGAACCCTATAACTAAGCATTCTGTTATTAGAATACTTTAAGACATAGAAAAGTATGCTTGGGGTTTTAGAACTGTTAGTAATTGTTCTATTGTATTACTATGTTATCAATGCATCTTTATTAAATAGGTGCTAATTGACACATAATGGAAATAATTTAGTAATGTACTGTATGGAATGTTATGAAACCATAAGTTTAAGGTCTGGGCATAAAAATTTAAAACAATCATTTACTGAATCACTTTTCTTTATTTTGAAGAACATAAACTGTTTTAGTTGATATGAAAATTAACGAGATGTTACTACTTTATTTATGGTAAGAAATCTCTTAAATTCCGTTGAAATGTTTTGCTGTAGATGGGAAGATGTACATCTTTTTCACAGTTTCTATCAATGTGAAATAAAGTTTAAAGCTGACATTTTTGTGAATGCTTTTACAAGTATTTTCCTTTCACTGCCTTTTAACATTTGTGTCCACATTTTGATGGGTCCCTGACAAAGAGAGAGGGAAAATAATGTAACAATCATGAGGGATTATTATTATTATTATTATTGTATTTGGGTTTTTTTCCCTGTTTTTGGCAATGGATGAGAATGGGCCCAGGCAACAGAATTCATATCCCTTACCCATAGTCCTTTGTTTATTGTTTTGTTTGCCCTTTTTCTTTAGGAACAACAGCAAAATAGTTTAATTTTGTTTGCATTCCCTGGAGTTTTTAGATGTTTTTTTAAGTATTAGGAGTTTTTTAGTCCTTGTTTATTCCTTTACAGTCTTTCACTGATAACCCTTACATCATTAACATAGTAGATTTTCCACAAACACCTTCCTTTATCTTCGGTCTTTAGTTTGGTATTATTATTTAATCTTATATTTGGGTACTTAGCTGAATAATTTATAATTGATCAGTTAGCACCTACTGCAGGGACTGCTTCCAGAAAAATCATGATACTTATATAGCCTCTACTTGAGTACTTACAGTAATGGAAACCTTGCTATTTCATTTCTTTGGATAGTTCTGATTGATAGTTTTTTTTGGTGTTGATTTGTAATCTGTCTCCCTCTGCTTTCCATTTATTCATCATTACTATATCCTCTGGAGCAAGCACAGAAGATATATCTTCCCTTCTCCAAATGCTAACCGTTAAAATATTTGAATATCATTCTCCCTTAATTTTTTTCTCTTGTAGGTTTAACATACTTTGTTCCTTCACATTTTCATATCATATAAGGGATATGGTTATAGTTACCAAAGCCCCTCATTAGCTGGACTATTCTCCAGCAGAAGCATTCTAGTTTGTTAAAGGCCCTCTTGAAATCATATACAAAATTGAAGCTGTTCTCCAGATTTATCTGATTCACACTTAGTACAATGGTACCATTATTTTGTGTTATTTGCATATCAGGTTGCTTTTATTGAGAGGCATTGTAATGCAGTGGATAGAATTGGCCTGGAATGAGGAAGGTGTAAATCCAGATTTCACCTCTGCCACATATAGGCTGTGTGGCCTGGGGTAAGTCACTTAATTTCTCAGTGATGTAGGCTATTCTCTATGACTATTGTCTTGCAGAGTTGCAGAGAAGAGTGCCAAAATCTTAATTGGTAGAAGTTTACTTACCTGGGAGTTTGCTATCCCATTGAAATCACAGATCCTCTATCATTCTGCTAACCCCATATAGAACTTGTGATCAGATAAAAATCTCATGTTACCAAGTTTGTTGTAGAATTGATTTTGTGAACTAAAACAAGGTTTTAACAATTATCATTAATATTTCCTTGTTAGTTTGGGCCTATCATTACAGTATAAGAGAATTTTGAATCTTATTTTTTGCTTTCTGTTATATTAGCTATCCTCCCAGATTTGTGCCATCAGATTTGATATCCATGCCTTTTATATCTTCATCCAAGTGTTTGATCAGAATTTTGTGCCAGGAACAGGACTAGGAAAAAAGCCACTAGAGATCTCATTCAGGGGTTGTCATTGATCTACTGACAAAACACTATATAATTGTTTAGTTTTCTGTGAATTCCATTTCATCTAACCCACATTTTATCATCCTATCCATAAGGATTTCTGAAAAAATGTCAAATTCTTTACTTGAAATCAATATATGTGTGTGTGTGTGTGTGTGTGTGTATGTGTGTATATATGTATATATATTGCATTTTATTCTTGTATCTGGTGATATTTTTTAAAAATTTGGTTCATCTGTCATAATTTATTTTTATTTTGGTTCCTAGTAAGTCCTGTATATTTGCTAATATTCACAAGACAAATGTTTAATAATTCAACTTAGAATTTTACCAGGGTCCATGTATTTGTTTTCATACTTTGTCCGTAATGGGGAAACCAAAAATGACACATGATATAGTGGATAGGGCTGGCCTTGGAAATAGGAAGATTTGCATTTTATTTTCACCTCTGATATTAAACTGGCTTACTGGCCACTCTCAGTGCAGGTAACTTTCTAAGAATGTAAGTTGAATAATTGGTAGTGGATATTCCACAGCAGAGTTGCTCCTAAAAGCAAAGAAATCATAGATCCATTCCTTATTCCTATATATGTTTTGTCAGAGCATTAAAATTTTTTTCCATTTGCTAAGTCGTGTGTCTTCTCTCTACAAAAATATTTTATATCTTTTAAGTCCACAATGAAAAATTCTAATGTATTTTCTTTCTTTTTAACATATACTTTGTTCACTATATGTTTCAACAAAGTTGTCTGCGAAGGTAAATTATGTTTTATTAACTTTATAACATTGCAGATAAGATGCTAACTTTTTTTGTTCTCAGAACATATAGTATTGTATTTGTATACTTTTTTCCCGTTTCTATTTCCTTTTTCCAGCATTTTTTAAAAATTTGATTTTTTTTCTTTTCCCCATAATTTCCTGAAAAGTTTTCATGAATGCTAGGAATATTGATAAGAGTAGTTGAAGTACAAACTGGTTCTGTATGTTCAAACTAAAAAGTAAACGTATATATACACATACACTTTTAACACCTTCATTCCTTTTTAGAACTCTTTAGAGTTTCTGTGGCTTTTTTTAAGGTAGGAAAAATGCAAAGGAGGATAAATTATACTTCTGGCTATATATCTGTCTTGGAAGTGTCAAAGATTCAGTCTAGCATATGGAATCATTTCCCCCAAATCAGTCCTTTCCCCATGTTTCTTTTTTTAATTTTGAATAATTTATTTTTTTCCAATTACATGTAAAAATTTTTTAACATTTTTAAATTTTGAGTTCTAAATTCTTTTCCTCCCTCTTCCCAAGACAGCAAGCAATTCGATACAGATTATACATGTGAAATCATGCAGAATATTTCTATAATGGCCATGTTGTGAAAGAAAACAGAGGCCAAAAAAAGTGAAAAATGTTATGCTTCAATAATCTGCATTCAGACTCTGTCAGATCTTTCTCTGGAGGTGAATAGCACTTTTCACCCTAAGACCTTTGGAACTGTCTTGGATCATTGTACTGCTGGGGATAGCTAAGTCATTCACAGTTGATCATTGTACAAAATTGCTGTTATGTACGCTTCTGATTCTGCTCACTTCATTTTACATCAGTTCATATGTCTTCCCAAGTTTTTTTGAAAGCATCCAAACCGTCATTTCTTATAGCACAACAGTATTTCATCACAATCACATATCACAACTTATTCAGCCATTCAGTGATTGATAGACTTCCCCTCGAATTCCAATTCTTTGTCAACACAAAAAGAGCTGCTATTTTTGTACAAATTGGTCATTTTCCCTCCTTTTCCCCAATCTTTTTGGGATACAGACCTAGTAGTGGTATTGCTGGATCAAAGAAAGGGTATGCACAGATTTATAACTCTTTGGGTATAATTGTAAATTGCTCTCCAGAATGGTTTGATCAGTTCACAATTCTACCAACAGGGCATTAATGTCCCAATTTTCCCACATCTACTCCAACACTTACCATTTTTTCTTTTCTGTCATGTTAATCAATCCGATAGGTGTGAGGTGGTATCTTGGTTGTTTTAATTTGCATTTCTCTAATAGTGATTTAGAGTGTTATTTCATATGACTATAGATAGCTTTGATTTCTTTTCTGAAAATTACATGTTAATGTTATTTGACCATTTATCAACTGGAGAATGATTCAGATTCTTATAAATTTGACTCAGTTCTCTATACACCAGAGAAATGAAGCCTTTATCAGAGACACCTGTTGTAAAATTTTCCCCACCAGATTTCTGCTTTCCTTGTAATCTTGGCTGCATTGGTTGTGTTTGTGCAACCCCTTTTTAATTTAGTCAAAATTATCCATTTTACATCTCAATGCTTTCTTCCTCTTGTTTGGTCATAAATTCTTCCCTTACCCATATATCTAACTGATAAAAAGTATTCCATTCCCCCCCCCCCAATTTGCTCATGATATCACTCTATGTCTAAATCATGTATCCATTTTGACCTTATCTTGGTATATGGTGTTAAATGTTGGTCTGTACCTAGTTTCTGCCATACTTTTCTAGTTTTCCCAGCAGTTTTTGTCAATAGTGAATTCTCATCCTAAAACCTTGCATCTTTGGGTTTTATTAAACACTAGATCACTATGGTCATTTACTCTTGTGTACCTAATCAATTCCACGGATCCACTGTATTCCTTAGCCTGTAACAGTTTGTTTTGATGATTGCTGCTATGGGCAGGCTACCTTCCTTCATTTTTTTTTCAATAATTCTTCTCCCCATGTTTTATCATAAAATATTTGTGAGGAGGAAAGAGGGTTGGAGAGTTATGTTAGTGCTACTGAGTTCATAGCCAAACTTTTTTTTTTAAATCAGCCATTTATAGATTCTTGCAGCTTTTTGCAAAGAGATATTTACTGAGATCAGTCAGGAGAGACAAAGGTGATGGTATAAACATGGCTGTGAAGCAGAACACTGGATTTGGAGCCAGAAGACTTGCATTTCCATCTTCACTCCCCTATCTGTATGGACCGATCTTTTCATTTCTCTGGATCCAAGTCTCCTCAACCGTAAAATATGCATCACTATGTGACCAGCCCTTCCAGCTTAAAAATCTTTTCTTCCCAATTCTTGTTTTTAGCAATGTTCTCCTAGGAATCCCAGGCAAACATGATGGGTGGGGGGAGTGGAAGGAGAAGGTGGTGGCAACCAGCTCAGAGATATAATGATGTGAGGCTTGAAGATATGTTGATTCTGATTTGCTAGTTGGGTGCCCCTACCTATTTAAGGCTTAATCAAATATCTTTTGATCAAATGTGTTAAGAAAATTAGGCACAAAATAGAAAAGTGAAAACATCTTTTTGTTAGCCACGATAATGTACAGTTGGAAGAAAAACAGTGCCAGGTTAACAATACAACTCTGGAAAGTCATTTGACTTTTTGAGTAACATACAACTCTAACCCAATTTTTTTTAGCCCTTTATTAAAGGAGTTGAATTTTAGAAATGAAAGCTTGATGTACATTCAACAGAGGAGAAAGAGACATGGGGCCAAATGCTCAAGACAATGAATTGGGAAGCTTATTTTTTGAAACCTAGCAAGCAGAGAAGAAAATGTATTGAAGTTTTTCTTGGTACACATGGGTGAGATTTTGTCAAAATTTGTCAATTGGTTTTTCTACAAATTAGCTATGTTAGTTTTTGGCCCAACCTATTTCCCTGTCAACAAAACAAGAAAATTGGATTAGAAGATCTCTAAGGGCCCTTCCAGCTCTAAAAATAATGTGAAATTGGATCAAGTTAAAATTAAAGGGTAGGTGAAGGCAGTTAAAATTTAATTGATAAAATTAATAACATTTCTAAATACTTCCCTGCGGTTAGGGGTACATATACTTTAATTCCATTAAATTGTGAGGCAACATGATAACACCATTACACACTTTTTAATCTCAACTATGTTTCTGTGCAGAATTAAAGGACCAGATTGATGTTTTGAATCTTTTGTTAATGTATCTTTTATTGATGAAGTCTTTTTATCCAAACTAGCATTAATCCAAGCTAGGTAAGTACTATAGGAGAGGTACAGTGTTGTTATGGGTTTTGAGGATGAATTGAGAATTCACATTTAATTGTGTTGGATCAAGAAAGGTCCATGAAAGAGGTGGTGGTTGAATTGGGCCTTTGAGAATGGGTCACATTTTCATAGATAGAGATGCTGGGGGAGGACTTCAAGACAGGTCAAGTGACATGAAGGAAAGATTTGGACTTTTTTTTAAGAACACCCTAGCAGGATTTGGTCATCTTACACTGGCTGATTGTGGGAGTCTGGGTCCCTTTCTCTACACTCTTGGTGACCTCATCCTCTCCCATGGATTTATCTCTATGTTGATCCATTCTTGGTCTTTTGAAGTTCAATTCTTTATCACTAACTGCTAGCAGGACATTTCAAACAACTGTAGGCATCTCAAATTCAACAAGTCGAAAGTAGAACTGTCTTTTCTCCAAAACAAACCCTTCTTTCAAACTTACTTTTAATGTGATCCTTTCAAGGTTCAAAATTGTGTCATCCTCACCCCACATAATCCAATTAATTGCCTAGACTTCTTGCTTCTACTTCCACAAAATATCCATAAGATGTTTCAAATCTTCCCCTCTACTGGGGGCAAGTGCTGCTAGCCTGCTTCAGTATTTAATCACTTCTTATAAAGTACTATTGCATATTAGCTTCCTTATTGGTTTCCCTGTATCTGGTCTTTCATGACTCCAATTCATCTGAACACAGCTACCAAAGAGGTTTTCCTAAAGCTCAGATCTGACAATATCCTTTCTCTACTCAATAAACTTCAGTGGTCCCCTATTACCTTCAGGATCAAAAATAACTTTTTTTTTTGTTTGGCATCTCAAGCTGTTCACTTGGCTCCAATTTACCTTTCCAATCTTATACGTAACTCTCCTCACACATATCACGACAAAAGGTCCGAGGTATCTATGGTCCAGCCAAATAAACCTTGCTCTTGCTCCCAGTGGATACACCATCCCTTTCTCAGTGCCTTTGAATAGGCTGTCTTGCTATCTGGGATCTTGTCCTCTGATTCTTTCCTAAGGCTAAGCTCAGGTGCCAAGTGCTAAAAAAAAGGCCTTTTTCTGATGCCCCCAGCTTGCTTGTGCCTTCCTCCCCGCCCCCCATTACTTCGTATTTATTTTGTATGTATTTAAAAATTTCTTTCTCTATAGGAGAGGGCAGGGTCTCGTCCTAGATGGGTACCTGTTGGTTGAAAGTAAGCTGTGGATCCCAAGATCGGAGAGAAGGGAGCTTGCATTGCTAACGTGGGAATGTGGCGTGGAGGGGTGGGGGTGGGGATGCATTACTAAGACGGGGCTGGGGTGGGGGCTGCGCACCTTTCACTTCTCGCCTCCAAAAGCTGGCGAAGGCACGTCGACATTGGGGAACAGGTAGACGACCTGTTCAGCTGGGACAGAGGATGAGTAATGTGGAAAGTAATACGTAAAAAGCGCTGGGAAAGTAGGTGGGGGAGCCAGATTGTGGAGAGCTTCCTCTGCCAGCCTTGATGGAATCTAGAGAAAATCAGGAGAATTGGTTTTGGAGAGAGATTAAAAACTTTACTCGGAGGCGCGGGGCCGTGGGCATCAAAAGCACCAAGAGGAAGCGACGAGGGAAGACGTGGAGAAAGATCTTATGTTCAGGCGGGAATTAAAGTCCCGAGCGAGGGTGGCGGGAGACTAGGGTCGCACTGGGATTTCATGTATCCTCCCTCCCTTTTTTCCAAACCTCTCACCTCACCCACGCACTTTAAATTTATGCGCTTCGTCGGCAAAGACTGGGCTTTCTTGTTGGTCTTTGAGGTGAGTTATTTCCAACGTCGTCGGCCCCCAGTCCCCAGCCGGGCCGAGCCGGGGCGGAGGGAGAATCATTTCCGCCTTTTGCTCGCGCCTTAGATCCGCCTTCTCCTCGGCTATCGGAGGTCGATTAGTACTGCCTGCCCAGCGCCGCCAATGGGTTGATTGACGCTGTCTGCGCCTGGGAGGAGCAGCCGCCGACGCCCGGTCTTTATTTGTTGCTGAAGGGGCTTGGGCCTTGGTTCTTCTCGTGTGGCACCTCTTTCCGTGACACGTTCTGGGACTCCAGCTCAACCTCTCCCGCGCCCGCTCTTTTGACGTCGCCTTTTTGCCCCCACTTCTCCCGCGTCCCGTCCCCACGGGGTGTGGGGGGGTGGGGTTGCAAAACCCGCCGGAGCCATGGAGGACGAGATCATTCGCATCGCCAAGAAGATGGATAAGATGGTGCAGAAGAAGAACGCGGTGAGTGAGGCGAGCCGAGAAGGCGCGCAGGGCGCGAGGCTCGAGCTCCGGATGGGGGTGGGGGAAGGGGGGTGCGCGGGCGGGGCCGGCGTGAGGGAATTCGCGCTCCGACGCTCGGGTCTGCTCGCTCTGGGGCGGCCGCGGGGGGAGGGCGAGCTACCCTAGCTGCTCCTGCTCCAGCTTCGCGCGCCCAGCCCTGGATGAGGCCGAGGGTTGGGGGGACGCAATGGGCTCCCACTAGCAGCTTCGGGCCTGTGCCGGGTGGGGGCGGGGCCGGGGGAGCCTGAGCCTGGGGGGGTCTTCATCCGGGCCAGACGAAGGGTGAGTCGTTGGCCGAGCCCCAAGAAGCCAGGGCTACCCCGCGGCGGCACGTGAAGGCCGCGCCCCCCGCCCCCGAGACCTCCCTCCACGGCCCGAGGGACCACGCTGCGTGCGTGGTTCCGGGCCAGCTCCGAAGTTTTATTTAGGAGGGGAAATGCTGGGGAAAGAGGCCCAGGGGAGGACGAGGAACAGGGAGAGACGGATGGAGGGGTGTGGGGGGCCGGGGGGGGGTTCGGGGCCGAGGAAACCGAAGTTGTAAATCCGGAGACAGCGTCTCCCGGCGGCCCGGCTTTGAACCCAAAAGGGCTTTTCTGGTCAGATCTCTGGCGACAACCCGGTGAGGTTTGGAGACTCGTCACACACAGTCTCTCTCTGTCCTCTCCTCCCCTCCTCCTCTTCTCCCCTCTTTTTTCCCCTTCTTTCTCCCCCTTTACCCCCCCTCCCCCTTCTCTCTCTCCCTCTCCCCCTCCCTCCCTCCCTCTTCCCCCTCCCCCTTCTCTCTCCCCCACCTCTCTTTCTCCCCCCCTCCCCCCTATCTTTCCCTCTCTTTTGAGGGTGGCCCTTTCGCATAATGTTTCAATATCAAGTACAGTACTTCAGTATAAAGAATATAATTTTCCTCTGAAGTACATGGGAAAGCCATTTAGATTGAAATATAGTCGTATTTAAAAAAAAAAAGTTCGTGGATCCTACTAACTGCATAACCTGGAACGTCGTAAACAAGATGTAGTTCATGTATTCAGAGGCCTAGTGCCTGATAACAAAGTAGGCACCTAATAAATGATTATTGATTGATTTTATAAATAAAGGCAAGTTACAATCTCATAGATAAATTTACTGACTAAATCCATTTTTTCATAATACAGAGGTAAATAATTTTATCGACTCTTGCCCAAAAGAGATTATGTTAGGTGAAAGCTATATAAACTGCAAGCCTTTTTTGGGGGGGGGGAGGGAAGGCAGTTGGGGTTAAGTGACTTGCCCAAGGTCTCACAGCTAGAGTGTCAGGTGTCTGAGGCCGATTTTGAACTCAGGTCCTCCTGATTCCAGGGCTGGTGCTCTACTCACTGCGCCTGTAGCTGCCCCATGCCATTGTTATAATTGATAACAGTAGTGAACTTTCTGACTTCTCTTGGGCTCAGGATGAGCCGAATAGCTTAGGTAACTACATTTTCCAAATGTTAACAATTAATACTCTAACCTCCCCCCCTCCCCTTAATCTCAATGACCACATCTGGAGGGTGATAATCTCTTCTTTCCAGATCAACATTGGGATTACTGCTGTGGTAGTTACTGAAATGTCACATATGTGTGAGGAAAGGAGTCTAATGGGATCTAGTTATTTTCTTTTTTGCCCGTATTTTACATTTTCTTTGGCTTGAAATTTCAGGAACTTTTCCATAGTTGACACTACCTGTCTTAATTCACTTTCTATGAAGTTCATGTTTACCCTTTTAAGTTTTCCTTCTAATTGTTATTGTCTCTAAGTGGGATGATTTTTTTTTTTCAAATCAAGAATGAAGGAAGAAGAGGAAGAGAGAAATACACAGTGCTATTCAGACTAGTTTTTTTAAAAATGGAATGGGCACTTTAGGTTATAGGAACATAGAGGCCCTCAAATCCAACCACCTTAATTTACAGATGAGTTCATTGACTTGACCAGGGTCATACTGTGGCATGATTTGAAATAAGGTCTTTCTGATTCCAAGTCTCATTTCTTGTACTCCCAAGTAATACTGCTTGACTACTTGTTAGATATGTTGTAGATTCTTATTCAAGTGTGGACTAGACTAGATTGTTTCTGAGGTTCTTTCCATCTGTCTCTCTGATGAAAAGAGCCGAAGGTGAAAATGTTAAGATTTAAAGGATTTGATGATATATTTGACTTAGAAAAGTCCACTTTTGTTTTGCCCTAATCTCTGGCATTTAAAGGACCCTGGGTGCTTTTTTCTTTTCTTTTTTTTTTCTGATTATTTAACACTGCTTAGCAGCTATAATTAAGTTTCTATCTGTTTATTTACATTTGTGATACTATTTTCTTGTGAATACTTTCCTCAAAGCAATTTAAAGTTCCCTCAGATAAACACTTTCTGTCTTATATTTCTTTGTGGTTTTTCATTTTCCTGTAAGTTTTAGTGCTGTATTCTTTACACCTAGACATATACTGATGGCCAACAAAATTCTGCTCTTTTTTCCTCCTTAAAATCATACTATATAGGCAAATGTCAAAAACCACACAAATAGGAAATGAATGAAGCAGGAAGGCACTTCTGAGAGACTAGTCCAAACTAAAGTTCTTTGGTTCTGTGAAATGAAAATATTTTAGAAATAAATTGGATTGGGAATTATAAACTTAAATACTGACGTATAATGTTCTTAAATTAAAAAAAGGGTGACATTAGTTAAAATTTCATCTCCATATTTTTGTTAAACGTGTACACAATTTTTCTTTTGACTTAGGATGAAGCCTTTCTGTTGCTTGCATTTATTTTGTTCTTTTTCTCTAAAGTGGGTCTTGTGATGCTTGATTGCTCAGTCACGGTAGTACATATTGTGAATCCATTCATCTGATAGCAGAATTCAATTATTTTTGTGTAGGGTTATCTCTTATGCAGTTTGTCTTTTGTGCTCCTTAAAATATGAAGACCTCTTTAATACCTCAGTGAATTTGAGATCTTATCATAGTACTCTATCCAATACCCCTGTGCTAATGTTGATGCTGTCTTACCATAAATCCTACCTAAAGGGTCTCTTAAAATTCCTTATAGTGCTTTTGGGGTCTGCAAAACACGTTATTCTGCTCTGGAAAGTTTGCACCAGGAAAAATTTTCACTTTTAAAAATAAAGCGTTTGGGGCAGCTAGGTGGCGCCCTGGAGTCAGAAGTACTTGAGTTCAAATCCTGCCTCAGACACTTGACACATTTACTAGCTGTGTGACCTTGGACAAGTCACTTTATCCCAATTGCCTTGCCTTCCCCCCTGCAAAAATAAACAAATACAAAAATAAAGAGTTTACCGTATGTCTCTCTTTGCTATGCATGTTCTAAATATGTTTAGTTAGAGGTATAAGTTGTGATAATCCCTAATTTTCAGAATAGGAAAGTTATAGGTAAGTTGTTTGTGAAATGAATCTTATTTTGCCTTTGATTTTGATTATAAAATTGGAGCTGTATTTCTGTGGAAAAAAATTCTCCCAGTAAAGCGAATAGAAAACTCTGAAATGCTTATTGGGTGATGTTAGTGAAAGTGCTTTGGGGGCACTTTTCTAACTATGGCTCCTTCCTAATTCTAAGATGTCCTTTTTTCTAGACCATAACAAATTTTCATGTAATCAAAGAATTGAGGAGGGACCTCAGAGGCCATCTAGTTAAACCCATTCCTTAATGAGAATTCTCTTAGAGCAACAGACAACTGGTAGTTTAACTTTGTTTCAAATCCTTGCCAAGACTATTACTATTAACCTCTATGTTCCTCAGTTTCCTCAACTCTGAAATGAGGGGATTGAATTCTGACCTCCAAGGTACTTTCCAGTTCTCCATGTATGATCTTATGACCCTCTAGTAAGCAACATCCTTGCAAGGAAGTCCTTTCCATTTTTGGATAGCTCTAATTTGGGGAAAGTTTTTCCTTAAATAATGCTTACATTTTCCTGTTTTTTAACTTCTGCTGATTATTTCCTGGACCTTACAGAATGAGCTCCCCAAACTTTTTTTTAAAAATTTACTGTGTCTAATATGTTGTCACATTTAATTAGTTATTTCTTAAAATGAGTGATATTTAAATGACTAAGTGTAGGGAAGCCCTGTTTGCCAGTTGTCTGAAGTGAGAAATAGTATAACCAATTTTTATTTATCCATTGGATGCTGGGATAGTTCAGATAAAAATCCTTAATGATCCTGCTATCTCTTTTTATGCAGTAATTTCAGTCTTTGCCCACATCAAGCCATTGAGAACGATTGGAATAAAATGGATTGATTTGGCTTCATCATCTTCTCCTTTGTATCCTCTATAAGTGCTACAGTCAACAACTGCAATGAAGAAAAAGTAAATGGTCTGGCTGATAATAAAAGTGGATTAACCGCCTTTGAATAAAAGTCTCTTGAACACTTGCATATATGATTGAGGTAGAAAAAATTTGTGAATCAATGTTCTAAGAACTGTAACTGGACACTTTTGTATTTTAAAAAGTCCTTAAATTTCACATTGAAGTAAAGACTCTTACCTCTGCTTTGAACCATGTGTGGTTCAATTCAAGTGTGGCTTCTAATTTATGCTAGCTATGTAATCCTGGGTAAATTACCCAGGGCCACAGGCAACTATCTAAAACTAATAATGGGCAAGTTCCCTAGACAGATGAAATCATAGGACCAGACCAAAAAGTATTTTAATAAGCATGTAGAAGAGAAGCACCGTAGTGGCTAAAGAACTAGGAAGATCTGAATTTCACCTCTTGACACACATTGACTGTGTGACTTTGAGGTAAATCATATAGCATCTCAGTACTCTAGGCCAGTGGTATCACACTCAAACAGGACCACTGAACAGTACTTTGTAGGCTGTTTATTGACGTAGAAAACCACACATTAACACTATGTTCTACATATTTTAATTTTGTTTAAATATTTCCTAATTGCATTTTAATCTAGTTCTGCCTACACTCAGGACACCTCTACTTTAGGCATCTCTAAAATTATGAATTACAGCTGTTTTTCTCATCCAGGAGTTTCTCATACAAATGAAATCACAGGTTCAGTTCCTATCCTTATGTTGATTTCAGCATTTATTAAAGTAATAGGAAAAACAGGTGGAATATTTGCTGTTCTGCTAATTGTATTTATTAAGTTTTAAGGTAGGTAGACTTTCCTTGACCAGGTTAAAAAAAGCTTAAGACACCCACAACTCTTAGCCAGCTTGCTCCCTTATATTAATGGTTCTTTTTGAGTGCTTGTAGGTACTAGTGACAAAAAGTCATTAGTCATCTTAATAATTCAGGAGCTGATTCCATATCATTTGATGATGGTTTTATTTTGCCAGTAAATGGAATCTCTTAATTTTGGAGACCCTGAAGAAGGTTTATATTAAGTTTTATTTGGAGGAAATGTGTTTTGACTGACTATAGAAAGATGGAAAGGATGAGTAAAGAGAATTTAATTATAGTTTTGAAGGTAGTCTATGTGGGTAATGATGAACAGGTTTCTTAGGTTTTCTTTTGAGAGACTTGAGGCTGAATGGTATTGAATTGCATCAGGAGTAATTGAGGTTTGGTGTTAGAATTCCCTGGGTTGAGTCATAAATATCTTATAAAGTAGACTATGATGATTTTCTAAATATAGACTATTCATAGACTATAGCTAGTGTATTTATCAAGAAAGTTTTTCAGCCTTTGGTGAAAGTGGGTAAAAAAAAAGACATCCCTTCCTCTTTCCAGTTGTAGTTAGGACAATCATCCTATATAAAAATTTAAGCAATTGGATTATGTGAAGCAAAGTAATTACAAATCATAGTATCTATTCTAAGAATAGTTGATTTTTTTTTAGCTTTATTACAAAGTAAATTTTCTAATAGGTAAAATAGTCCTGTTAACAATTATTTCAATTAAAATTGTAATGATGGTTATTGTATCTTTTTTTTTCTTTTAACTTTTTATGACTGGGGAATGGGGCAGCCAGAATATATGGTTATTGTATCTTAGTTGGTGATTTCTTTATGACTCTTAACCATTTTGTCTTAGCATTGAGTTAATCTTTATTGCTATATTATAGATATACTGCACTGAGCTGTTTCTGCATTATTCATTTGAACTAAGTAATGTAAGAAATTATCTTGTTCCCTAATAAAGTGTTAATGTTCCATATTAAAGTATTAATGAATCTCTACTATACCCCATATATCCAGCTTTCAGTTAGTATTGTGAACAAATTTTAGCTTTGAAATTAAACTGATTCTTTCTTCCTCTTGCATCATTATCAGTAGTAGGTGCTGTAATATTAAGAGTTGATGTTAAATCTGGCTTGTTTGATTTTAGCTTTTCATTGCAAGCTACATGCAGAATATGGTTTGAATCCAGATAAACATGACAAATAGGCATGTATTTTGAGGGGTTTCCTTTTTAGTCTCAATTCAAAAAGATGAAAAGATTAAATATTGAAGCGATTAAGACACTAACTTTTCCAGCTAATTCAGGAATATATGCAAATTATGGTATTTTAAATTCTTTTTTTATCTTTGATAACTGCCAAAAATGGGGAGGGGTGCTTTATTAGTCTCTCCTGAAATTTTAGGAGGTACAAGGTTTTTTTTTTTTCTTTTTTTCTTTGACCTCAATATTCCTGGTAAAGCACATAGCTTAAGTTTTTAGTTGTAGATCATATGTGGCTATTTTGTTTAGTGAATCCATGGAAATAATATAGCCAAAAAAGTCACACCCTCTGAAAATGTATGGATGAGTACTGGTTGAGGAAGTAGCCACAGTGATGAGAATGTTTATGATATGTTTAGTGTGAGTTTTAAGTTATAGATCTTATGAAAGAATTTCTCATATATACATATATAAGAATAATATATAATCCGATATCATAAAATCATATATAGGAATAATAAAAATATATCATAAAATTACATATAAAAGAATCAGAGATTGATAAAACTATTTCTTAATGCAGTAATTCTTCTGAAGAGGGGAAAAATACATATTTAACTTTTTGTACAATAAAATCCTATGCTTTATAAAATGGGCCAGGACTAAGGCTCTTCCATTAAAATAAATTTTGGGGGAGGTGAGGAGATAGTAATTGATAATATACATACATATTGGATTGTCTTTAAGCATTAGACTATTCCTTAGAAGAAACTTGGTGTATAGACTACCTAGTGTGAAAAGAACTGCCTGGTATTTCTTTGTGTTCTTGGTGTATATGGTAGCCAGTTAGGATTTGGGCTCATATTGTATACTGTTGTATGTAATTAGAGGCAGCTAGGTGGGACAGTGGATAGAATGCCAGGCTTGGAGTCAGGATGACCTTAGACACTAGCTATGTGACAAGTTACTTAACTTCTGCTTCAGTTTGCTCAGCTGAAAAATGGGGATGATGATAACACCCTCACTCTAGGGTTGTTGTGAGGATCAAATGAGATAATATTTGTGAAGTGCTTAGCATAGTTCCTGACACATATATAAATGCTTCTTTTATTCTCCTTTTCCTTTGTGGTGGTTTGGCTTTTTACAAGCCTTATTCCTTATCTCATCCATACTGTCTCCTCATTGGGTCCTCTACCTCAACTTCTTTTCTTGGTTCACCCTGCCTCCCTCCCCCTACTTAGTTCCCCCAACCTCCCTGTCTCTCCCCACCTGTGAAATCATAAGCAGTGCATAGGACTATCTTTTTTGACCTTTGGATGGGTAAATGGAGTAAAGGGGTCATGGTTAGGAAAACATGCTAAAAAGTTCATTTTTACTTTCTTTACGATATTAAAATGTGACTAAATTAAATATTTTGATTAATTTTGTTTTATAGGCTGGGGCACTGGATTTACTAAAGGAACTTAAAAATATTCCCATGACTCTGGAATTATTACAGGTACGTTCTTATTAGTGAGAATAGGGAACTTTCATAAAATATTAAAGCATATTATAATGCTTAAGCAAATGAACCATAGTACTATAAATGCTTACCACTGGTTGAAGTTTTGGTTTTTTTCCCCATGTTATATAGTAGTACAATTTGCTATTTAGTGACTTTTTAAAATTTAAGATAACCTAAAATAGTCATAAATTTGCTCTGGATCTAAGAACTAGTTTTGAAATTTTTTGCATCAAGTTGTTCATTTTCAAGAAATTAAAATCATAAGGGGATGGGAGGAGAATAAGATAGCATGTTATTGGCCTTGATTGCTAACTTTATGTTCAGACACATCATTTGGGGGTTATGGGAGGGATTTTGGTGGATTCTCTTGAAAGTATTCAAAGAGGGAGTTGAACACATATAGTGAGGTTTTTTCTGGGACGTATTTCTTAGCCAGGAGTCCCTCTTAATCATCCTCTTCCTAACTTAAGTCGTGGTTAGATGAAGGTTAGTGACTAAAAGGCAGTTTCAGGTGGTTGAAAGAATGTTGGGTTTGAAGTCTCAGGTTGCTGTTACTTATACCCTGTGTTAACTCTCTGGGCCTCAGTTGTCTAAATTCATGTCTTATCTCCCCAATTAGGCTGGCTTCTCCTTGAAGGCAGTGATCATATCTTAGTAACTTTTATATCCTCTATAACACTTGGCACAATGCCTTGTCCGTGTGTGTATTGTGTATATCAGTGGTGGTAGACTCAAACAGAAGTGGAGCCACTGAACCCTGTAGGCTGCATATTGACTCAGAAAACTAAACAGTAACATTATCTGTATTTTATTGTGTTTTTATTTTGTTGAATATTTTGCAGTTATATTTTAATCGGGTTTGGTTGGCACTCAAAATATTGTGGACACCTGTGGCTAGCACATTTTTTGACACCTTGGATGTTGTATTTCAGTGTTGAGTTTTGTTATTGTTGTTGTTCAGTAGTATTTCACTTGTGTCTGACTTTTTGTGACCCCATTTGGGGTTTCCCCAGCAAAAATACTGGAGTGGCTTGCCATTTCCTTCTCTGATTCATTTTGTACATGAGGAAATTGAGGCAAACAGGGTAAGTGACTTGCTCTGGGTCACGTAAATGTCCGAGGCTAGGTGTGAACTTGGGAAGGTGAGTTTTCCTGACTCCAAGCCCATTATTCTATCCACTGAACCACTTACTTAGCTGCCCTACATTATTGCGTATACAAATGCAAAGAGTGAAACAATCTCTACTGAAAGAGTTTATATTCTAACAGAGGCAGCAAGTACATATGAAAGTATATGCAAAATAAATAAAGATTGGGAGAGAGGACAAGCAGTTGAGAGAGAATTAAGAAGGGCTTCATATAGAAGGTGGTGCTTGAGCTTTGTCTTGAAGGTAGAAAGGGATCCTGTGGATGTCGGGAAGGTGTGATTTCCCTGAAGAACAGCAAATAGAAATGCATGGAGATGAGAGGTGAAGTGCTATGTGTGAGGACCAGAAAACAAGTTTGATCATATCAAAGAATGAAGGAAGTGGAGATATACAGTGGGGCTAAGAAAACTATAAAAAGCTTTTAAAAGCAAAAACAGGATCCTAGAAGTACTAGGGAGTCATTAGCTTGAGTAGGGGCATAATGTGATCAGATCTTGCTTACAGAAGAATCACTTTGGAAACTATATGGAGGATGGATCAGAACAGAGAGCAACTTGAGGAAGGGAAATTAGATAGGAATCCATCCCAGTGTCTGTACATGAGGTGATGAGGCCCTGAACTTAGGTTAATGTTTGTCTGAATAGAGAGAAGGGGTCAAATGTGAGAAATGTAAAGTTAGAAACAGTAAGATTTGGCAATTGATTAGGTATGTGAAGTAAGTGAAAGTGAGGAGTCAAGGAGTCAAATCAACAAGCGTTTATTAAATGTCTTCTGTGTTTTAGGAACTGATATATTCCTGAATAATAAAAGCATTACTGCATGTCCAAATGTAAAAGTTTTGGGGTTTAACCATGCTACTTTCCATTTGTATAATCAAGTATGAACAATTTGTTGGGGCCTGTGAAGTTCTTTAGGAGCCAATCTCTTCAATTTTGAATTCCTATACAGTTTTTATCTTTCTATCATCTCCATCTTCTATAGTTATCTGGGTTAGTACATATAGGTATATATA
Organism: Trichosurus vulpecula; assembly: GCF_011100635.1. Taxonomy (NCBI): domain Eukaryota; kingdom Metazoa; phylum Chordata; class Mammalia; order Diprotodontia; family Phalangeridae; genus Trichosurus; species Trichosurus vulpecula. Next base: position 267,722,345 of record NC_050573.1, on the reverse strand, counting down.
TATTATACTTGGGAGACTAGAAGTTACAGAAAGAGAACAAAACAATCTGAACTTTTTTCAGGTTTGAAAAAATGGCAGATGGAAGCATCTTAATATTTTACTTTTAAGTACAGAAATTGAAATCTCTTGCTTGTATTGATTGACCATTAAGACTCTGATAGGTTAATTATAAAACTTGATTCTTCAAAGCACCTTTAGGTTTTGCCATTAAATTTGAGATTCAAGTAACTTTACAGAAATATGATGCCATAATTATACAATAAGTAATTAGGAAAAGACAAAACTGATGAGCATTGTGAATGATTAGATATATTTCTTTGCCATCCATTACTTTTTTTATAAGACCGTTTAGTTAAATCAACAACCACATCATCTGAGTCTGACAATAGTTCTACTATCTACACCCAAAGCATATCCCTCCTTTCTTTGTGGAAGTGAGGGTCATTTATTCAACTCTTTTGTGGAGCCAGGCTTATCATTATAATTATACAGCATGCAGTTTAAAAACAACAAAACCAAATTTACATTATTGTAGTTATACCTTAGGACAGGCAAACTAGCCTGGCTGAATCAGCAAGGCACCCTGAGGGAGACACAGGTGGCAGCATGTGCTAGGCAAGTCAAAACAATGCTACCCATTGCTACCTTGACCACCATCTTCCCCTGGTAGGAATTCTTCAAAGTCAGGGACTTTCATTCATTTATTCATTTATTTGTGTTCCTAGTGCCTAACACGATGCTTAATAAGTGCTTGCTAATTTATTTGATACGCTTGTTAATAATTCATGTAATTTTTGAGTACTTTGTTCATGTCCTTTGACTAACCATTGGGGAATGGCTCTTGATCCTGTTTATTTTCATATAAAGGCAGCAAGGTAGTACAATAAATAGAATGCTGGACCTGGAGTCAGGAAAATCGGAGTTCCTATACAGCCTCAGACACTTAACTAGCTGTGTGATCCTGGGCAAGTCACTTAACTTCTCTCTGCCTCAGTTTCATCATCTGTAAGATGGAGATTACCAGATTGTTTTGAGGTTCAGTGAATTAACATGTAAAGCACTTTACAGACCTTAAAGTGCTATATAAATGCTGCTATAATTAACCATATACTATAATACATATAGTGATCCCTATAAATCTTGGCTATTTGACTTGTATCAAAGATACTTGATGCAAAGATTTTTTCCTGAATCTCCTGCTTTCTCCCCTATGCTAGCGACGTTGATTTTGTTAGTTCAAAAGCTTTTCAGTAGTCTTTAAAGCAAAATATTCTCAATCATTTTGATAGCTTCTGTTCCTTTTTTTAAAGATCTCTACCCTTAGTCATATCTATGAAAATTTGGTTCTCTTTTTTTATGGCATAACTTTTTAATTTCAATTTGTATATCCATTTTAAGCTTATTATGGCATGTGGTATAGAATATTGATCTAAATATAATTCCTGCGAAACTTGATTTCCAGTTTTTCCAGCAATTCTTGTCAAATACAGAGTTCTCTCTCAAATAACTTAGGTTCATCAATACTCGGTTATTGAGTTTGCCTATGCTTGTTTTCAAGGGAGCTTTACAGTTAAAAATACACAATCTGTATATATAATGATGTACTTAGTAACCAACATTTGATATAATAAAATATTAGACTTGTAATTAAATTGCGTGTGTGTGTGTCTGTGGGTATGTAAAGTTTCCTCTGAAGAACTTGAATTGGTCAATAGAATCTCTTAAAATAACATTTTACAGGATGAAATTGAAAATTGGATGCACAGCAAGGAATTATTTTTGAGTGAAATTTGAAACTTTATTTGTAATAAGCAATAGTTTGCACAAATAGGTTTACTTTTGTGGTTACCTTGCAGTCCACAAGAATTGGAATGTCAGTAAATGCCATACGCAAGCAGAGCACAGATGAAGAAGTTACGTCTTTAGCGAAGTCTCTCATCAAATCCTGGAAGAAGTTGCTAGGTATTATAATAATCTGTATTCCTCTCTTTTGTCAATGTTAATTATGTCCTTTTCCTCTTTTTGGATGGCAATTTTTTTCTTCCTCTAAACTTAGAGAATACTGTTGTTTTACATCTATAATAATGGTAGTCTTGGATTCCTAAATTTGTAAGTTAAAAATTAAATAACACTTCATTTTTGGTTTTTCCTGTGTATATAGCCAGAAAAGCCCTTGGTCAGAAGAAAGTTAGTTTTTAAAAATATCACTTATTCTAAGCTGTTGGAAGAGTAAAAATATAAGCTAACTTTAGTGGTATTCTTAAAACAAGTTTGAAATTGCGTGTTAGACTAATATAGAAATATGTTTTACATGATTGCACATACATCAAATTGCCTACTGTTGTAGTGAGGGAGAAAGGAAGCGAGAAAACTTGGAACTCATGTAATTGGAAAAAATAAAATTATTTTAAAAGAAATTCTTAAGATGACCTTAATAAGTAATTTAAAAATTGTGTTAATCTTTCTATATAAAGACTTGAATTTATTCATTTCACAATTGTAAGTGAAAATTAGTTGAAGTTTTGATACATACTGTAGTGTATCTGCATATCTAAAAGACCAAGTTTATATCCCCTGGAAAGCAACATGGAGGATATAACAGATTTTTTTTGTGTGTGCTTTGCTGCTGAGTTTTACTGTAATAATCTTTTGATTATGATTCTTCATACATCTGCCATTCAGAAGGAGGAAAAATTAATGTAAACATATGCCATAACACTTAAGTTTCTCAAGTTAGTGGTACTACCAGATTATTTGAGTAAGGTCTTTTTTTCTTTTTTAAATGTGACTATAAAGTAGCAAGTCCTTGATGGATTTAAAACCTATTTGCCTTTAAACTCAGTTCCAAAATTTGAATTATTCCTCCACCCCTCATTCTATCCTGAGTTTCCATTCCCACATTACCAGTTGTCTGTTGGAGACCTCAAAGTCACTTTGTCCAAAGCAAAACTCACTATCTTTCCTTGTAAATCTACCCCTCTTCTAGACTTACCTGAGTTTTTAAGTACACCATAGTTATTCTAGTTACCCAGGTTTACAACCTCAGAGTCATCTTTGGCTCTTCATTCTCCCTTCCTCCCCTTTGTAGAGTGTAGAGTGCTAGCCTTGGAGTCAGGAATACCTGGATTTAGAATTTCTAACCCCCAATTTCCTCTTCTATAAAATGGATATAATATCTGTGGTACCTACCTTAGGATTGTTGTGAAGCTCACTGAAAATAGTATGTGTAAAATACTTTGCAAATGATAAAGTGCATTGTAAATGTTAGTTATTATGTTGGTGATTATTCAGTTTGTCGTATCAGAACTACCTCTGTATTGTCTTTTCCACCATAGGTGCCTCTCTAGTAAGGCCTCATCTTTCACCCAAACTATTAAAATGGACTCCTGTTTCAAGGCTTCTTTGGAGAAAAGCATTTGCTCTTTCTGCTTTCCAACCCATCCTCTACCCAAGATTCTTTCATGGCTCTCTTTTGTTTATGAGATAAAATAAAAAGCATAGCTTATCTTTCCATACTTATCATTCCTTTTCACATATTATATTCTAGCCAATCTATCCCAAAAGAATACAGATAGCTTGTGGTTTCTTGAACTTAATATTCTCTTGCTTTTCACACTCATCACCTTTGTTTTTTAAAATCTTTAAAGAATTTTTTATTCAAGGCTCAACTCAGGTGCCATCTCCTACAAAAAGACTTTTCTGATTCCCTTAGTCATTAATACTTTTCCTCAAATGATCTTACTCTTATCTGTGTAGGTTATGTTCTCTAGTAGAATTTAGGATCCTTGAGTGTAGGAAGGGATTAATTTTCTATTGCAGTGCCTAGCACATAGTAGGTACCTAATAAATACTTGTAGAGTAGATACATTTATTTCAAGACCACTGCTGCATTTTATTTAAATTTATCTTCAATTGTCGTATTCTACAACCACAGTCTTATTTTATGCAAAAGACATACAAATAATCATTCTAATTCAGGGTAGCATTTTTTAGTAAGAGACAACCAAGTAAAAAAAATTTTTGGCCAGTGGAGAAATGACAGACAGTTCTTAGTGTTATGCTAATCGAATGACTTGATCTGAACAAAGATGCGATAAACCTCATCTGTTTATGGAGTTATGCTTTAATGCTTGAGATTTAAACTTTCCTTCTTCAGCAAATAACACTAATGCAAGATTATATTTCAGTCTTTAAAATAAGTGACTAAAAGTCATTGATTTTGTGCATTTTTTAGATGGACCCTCTACTGATAAAGACTCTGATGAAAAGAAAAAAGAACCTGCTATCTCCTCCCAAAACAGCCCTGAAGCAAAAGAAGAGAGGTATTTTAAATGTGCTTACGTGATTGTGTGGAAATAATATTGCCTATGAATAGTTTTACTGGACTATCAATGCTTTAATTTGGTGTGTACTGATATGGCTTCACTTTTAAAGCCATACCATTCTTTTCTACTGAGTCTCTTGTGGACCTGGAGTATTATTGCCTATCCCAAAACTCGTGTTTACTTGAATAGATGATCTGGTGTAGGCATTTATGACAGTGTAATAATCAAGCAGAAAGAGATCCCATGGTCACCTCTGACTCATCCACTTCTGGATTTGGATATGTACCTGCTCATATATACTGTTATTATCTTTTGTGTTTTCCTCTATGTTCTCAAAATATTTAAAACTTTAAAGTTCAGGAGATAGACATAAAGGAATTATACTATAGCTCATTTCCTATCCTGAAGTAAGTCAGCTTTACAGTTGTTTCCTGTTTGGTTCCTTGTTTTCTTCCTCTCCTTGGAAAGGATATTAGAACAGAATCTATCACTTTATTTTTTTAAAGTATTATAGATGATGTTTGTGGCTTTTGTTTTTTTTTTTTTAACCATAGTCACTTCCCACCAATCACTTTCCTACTCTTCTACCCCCGTAGACCTCTCTTATAGCCAAGAAAAGCAGTTAAGCAAAGTCAGCTGATAGTATTTGTATTCAGCAAGTAACTATATCGTTCTGTATCTGGTGGTAAATTCTTATGATCAGTTTCCTGGCATCAAGATTGATCATTTAATCTGAGTCCTAACTGCTTTTTTCTGATAGTGTTCTCATTTATGTTATTGTAGCTTTGGAAATTGTTCTCTTTTTTCCTCTTTATCACAGTACATAAAAGTTTTCCCATTTTTCTCTGAAGTTCTCATTTGCCATTTCTTATTGTGAGTAATAGGCCCAGTTCCATGCACATTACCATAATTTGGGTTGAAGTAAGGGTACTGTTCATCCGTTTCTTCATCAGCAATTAGAATCAGGACCAAATTGAGTAAGATGAAATTTGGTGGGAATAAGTATAGAGGCCTACACTTGGATTAAAAATTAAACTTGACAAGTAGAATGTGGGAAGGTTTGGGTAGATAGCAGTTATTCTAAAAAAGATTTGGGGGTTTTGTGGACTGCTAGTTCATTATGAGTCAACATTGTGACATACTAGCCAAAAAGTTAATACTGTCCTCTATTGCTTTGGGACAAGCATAATGTTTTGACAGAAAAAAGTTTGTGTTTTCCATATAATCTGCTCGGGTTTGACCCATAGCTTGAGTATTGTGGTTAGTCCTGGTTAACTTCATTTTAGGTAAGATGTAGACAAGATGGAACATATCCTTAAAAAGCTAAATAAATAGGGTAGTGAGAGAAATGGAGAATACGCTCTATGTGAATTGGTAAAGGAACCGGTACTGGACTCTTTAGTCTGGAGGAAAGAAGAATGAGAAGGGACATGATAGCTGTATTTAAGTATTTGAGAGGCTATGAGTGGAAGAGGGATTAAGTTTGTTTTGCTTATACCAGAGGGTAGAACTAGGAGCAGAGGGGCAGATTTGTTTGACGTAAAGAAAAAAGTCTCTTAAAAATTAGAGCTATCCCAGAGCCAGAAAGGCTGTCCTGGGAGATCTTTAAGCAAAAGCTCAGAGGCCATTTAGTCTAGTTTGTTCTAGTTGGTGTTGTGGATAGAGCAGGAGACTTGGAATCAGGAAGGCCTGAATTCAAATTTGGCTTCAGTTATTTACAAACAATGTGATCCTGAGCCAGATAGTTACCTGTTTCCTCATCTGTAAAATGTGGATGATAATAGCACCTATCTCCCAGTGTTCTTGTAAGGATCAAGAGATATTTGTCAAGTATTTATCAGAGTGCGTGACACACAGTAGGTGTTATGTAAATATTAGCTATTATTCTTGTTTGTTCTTATTAGACTAGATGGCATCTGAGGTTCCTTCCAACTTTTAGGTTTTCCAAAATATTAGTCATGTAGAATCCAGCAAGTTGTTCTAAGTTAAACATACAGGCCTCCATTTTCTGGAAGCTTGCATTCTAAATCATGACATTGATTTACTACTGTATGTAGACAATTTTAGTATTGTGGAAAGAGTGCTTTATTTCTTGCCAGAAGACCTTCCTCTGCCACTTATTAGCTGTTGGTTTGGAGATACGCTTCTTGGAACTGCTAGGATCAGATGCTAAACTGATGTTTATGAAATGCTGTGTAATTTTTAAAGGGCTATATAAATAATAACAGATGTTCCATAAAGCTGCAAAACTATTCTATGTTACAGATTTTTTTAAAATGAAAAGATTGAACTGTCGTGCCCAGGATCTAGATTTAGAGTTGGAAGGGGCTTTAGAGAGATTGTCTTATCCAACCCCTTCATTTTGTAGATGAGAAAATTTGGGCTTTTCTACATGTATTCTTAGTTGATCTCAATAGCTCTGTGAGTAGGTATTATAGTTATTTTTATTCCCATCTTCTAGATAAGAAAATTGAAACACATAGGTTTTGACTGCCCATGTTCACACAGCTAGGAAGTATCAGAGATGGGATTTGAGCCTAAGTCTTCTTGACTCCAAATACAGCACTCTATCCATTATGCTGCACTTCTAGTCTTGGCAGTGTCAGCTGTTAATTAAATATACAATGTATAAAAGATTAAGGCTAAAAAAAATACATTTCTTTCCTAATATAGTAAGTACATCACACTTAATAGGAGCTTAATAAATTTTTGTTGAATAAAGGAATGAAAGCAACTTTTTATAAAAAACAAATTACAAGGTGTTGTGATTTCATAGTTTTATAATGTTCATGATCTCTGCTTGAAGAAAATGAAGGCATATGGTAAATGCCTAGTGAAATGTTTGTGGCAGGTATCTGGGGAAGAAAAATTTATTGTTGTATTGTACCAGCTGGGCAGTAGTCAAAGGAGTGTTAGAGAGATTCAGTGAAGGAAACTATTTGTAGGTAGTGTTGAACTATAAAAGGAGTGACTAGTAGGTTACCTATAGTTTGGTGGTAGTAGAAATGATGAGGGAAGGTAACTTGAGAGAGTTCTTTTGGTGGATGTGGAGTATATATAAACAGCTTGAATTATACAGGAAAGATGATGTACATCTATCCAGCCAATTGAGGGCTAGGAGGAAATGCTTGGCCTAAAGGTTGGATTCTTGAAGTAGAGAAGAAAAAAGCAGAAGCATAAATCTTTATGAAGTAAAGAGTAGAATTTGGTAGGTTAAAGGAAAAAGTGAAAAGGACTTATCTGACTTCCAAAGAGGGTAAACTTATTCCATCCATGGTGATCAGGAAGTTTGGCTGTGGGTTGTTTCAGGAATCAGCAAGGAACTCTTTACGATGTAGAACTAGCAGTTTTAAATGCTATAAATAGTGACTTGTAAAGGGAGACTGGATGGGTAAAAATGGACACTGTCTGTTTTGAAGTTGTAACTGAAACTGGAAAATAGATTATCTTCACTCACTTGGAAAGAACTTTGCGGAGTACCTATTTTTGGTGAGAATCTAGTAGAAAAAGTTCATCTGAAGTAGTTAGGGTTAAATTGGGTGAGAAATACTCTTTTAAATGCCTCACTAAAATAATAGTTTTGAGTAGATTTTTCTGAAGAGAAAAATGCAGTAGATTTTTCTCCTCCGTCACTATCTTGTTCTTTTTCTCCTTCTTTACTACCTACTTCTAAGTACTTATGACTTTTTGTCCGAAGGGGTTGATTTAATTGTATTCTCTCATCTGCTACCTAGATGGAACAGTATCTCCTCTACACTGTTCTCTTAAAAGTACATCTAGTACTGATTTAGAACTAAGATGTTCTCATTTCTCTTCTGATTATTTTTTCATTAAAATACTTCCTTTTCTAGAGGACCAAACTTCTTTAGTGTGACATTATAATGAATTGTAATTTTTATTTTAGTATACTTAAGAGATCTATTACTTATAGTCTGATTAGGGTTGGCATAAAATATTTTGATCTCATATATACAGTTGCAATAGTAATGCATTCACTATGATTTTAACCTTTGTACTTTTACGGTAGGAAGAAAAGGTTGTAAGATCCCCTAATTCTACTACTTCTAGGATTTTGTTCCTTTATATCATAAAAGGCTCTATTGCAGATACTCTTAAGTTTCTACTTCATTTAAGCCAAAAGCATTGTTTTTACTGAAAATGATAGCAAGGAAACAAATTGCTTTAAGACAACTTTTTCCTGATTTTTGTCTATTTTAGTAGCTCCAGTAGCAATGCAAGCAACAGAAAGGAAGAGACAAATGCTTCTGATTCCTTCATTCCATCTTTTCCCCGGGCACCAAGCACCTCAGATTCAGTTCGAATGAAGTGCCGAGAGATGCTTGCTGCAGCCCTCAGAACAGGAGGTAAGATCTGCCCAGCTCTTGCAGTGTGCTTTCTGCACCACTGGCTCCAGAACACATTTACTTTTTCAGAAATCTTAGATGTCTTCCTTTCTTACTCCGGCCATCTTTTGGCATTGATGAAGATCTGGCTCCTTCTGGATGTCATTGCTTCCCTAGCCACCTTTTCTAGTGCTGGCCATACTTTCCTTCATATTCTTTCATTCATAGTGGCAGAGTCAGAGCACTTCTTACTCTACATTGTTACCTCCAGACTCACCCTCTGCTAATATCACAGAATCATCTCTTCTCCTTTGAGATTCACACTATCCAAATTTATCACCCTATCTAGATGCTGGTAGCTGGTATCTGTCAATCCCTAAAGCGTCTCCTATTATGCCTTGACTACTCTGGCAAAACAAGCTCTGAGAGTTGAAGTGATGCATATACCCAAGGCTACACAGCCAATAATTGTCAAGCCAGGATCTGAACTAAAGTTTTCCTGACTCCAAGTCCAATGATCTTTCCACTGAACCACAATACTGATGCCTTTTTGGCATTTATCTGTTGTTGACAAATAGGTAGAATATAAGATAGGATTTTTACTATTTTAATTTTTGCTGTTTTTGAAAATCTTATTTACATAATTTCTATTTGTCTTACAGTTTAAAAAATAGTGGACAGCTTTACCTTGTCAACATCGACTTTTACAAAAATATCTTTTTGTTGTTGTTCACTTGTTTCAGTCACGTCCTACTCTTCATGACCCTGTTTGGGGTTTTCTTGGCAAAGGTACTGGAGTGGCTTACCATTTCCTTCTCCAGCTCATTTTACAGATGAGGAAACTGAGGCAAACAGGATAAAGTGACTTGCCCAGGGTCACCCAGCTAGTAAGTGTCTGAGGTCAGATTTGAATTCAGGAAAATGAATCTTCCTGCCTCCAGGCCCAGTACTCTATCCACTGTACCACCTAGCTGCCCAAATGTTAATTCCTAGTTATGTTACTAAAGAATACAGATACTAAAATTGTCTTTGCCAAGAAAAGAAATATGCTCTTAGGGTGAATTTCTTAGGGAGAAAAGTGTAGTTGTCCAAGACTAGAGGTGATAGTTCCACTATACTCAGTTTTAGTCAGACTGCATTTGGAGCATTGTGTTCAGTTCTAGATGTCACATTTAAATTTTAGAATATCCAGAACAAATTTACCAGGATGATTAAAGACCTTCATATCATGTCATAAGAGGGAAATGGGGATGTTTAGCCTGGAGAAGAAAAGCCTTCAGGGAGATATAACAACTCTCTTTAAGTATTTGAGGGGTTCTCACTTGAAAGGAGGATTAGATTTTTTTTTTCCTCCTTGGGCCCAGAGTGCAAAATTAGAAGCAATAAGCAGAAGTTGCAGAATTAAATATAGGTTTGATCTTAGAAAAACATTGCTAACAATTGAAGCTATCTAAGTGTAATGGGCTGCCTTGGGGGAGGGGGTAGGTATCCTTCGCTGGAGGTCTTCAAGCAAAGCCTGGATGTGACCTCTTGTTAGATATGTTGTACAGAAGATTTTTGTTCATACCTAGGTTAGGCTAGATGGCCTCTAAGGCCCTTCTAACCCCGAGGTGTTTTTGGGCAGAGATTAATGGAAGTTATTAATTACAGAATCATAAGCAATGTTGTAAAATTATTTGTTGTACATTATTTAATAATAGTCAAGCTTTTAGGCTAGTCTGCTGTTTTTGCCCTCTTAGCATTTCATTTAAACACTTTCATATTGAAAGAAGCACGTGTGAAAATACTGCTTAAAGATCAAAACGTTAAGTATTGATAGGTAGGGGTAGAGATAACAAAAACTATTTTTACGGTTAATTATAAAATTCTCGTGGACAAGCATCATTATCATCTTTGTATCCTTCACAACGCTTAACACAGTGCTTTCTAAATTAGTAAGAGCTTGATAAATGCTTATTGTGAAATTGAATTATTTCACTCTTAAGATTTCCCTTTCTTAGGAATTCTTTTCAAATACTTTAAGAAAACTATGGACTTACACACTTTTAAAAATTATTTTCAGATGACTACATTGCTATTGGGGCTGATGAAGAAGAGCTGGGATCTCAGATTGAGGAAGATATCCTTTGAGAATGTAATTAGAGTAGTTTTAGCCTAAGTTGAATACTTGTACCATTCATCCTCTTAATTTTTAGATCTTTTTATATAGGGTTTCCCAAATGTCAAATGGAAATCTCACAACTTAACACCTAATTTCAGACTGTTTGAGAGTGAATGAAAATGGGAGTTGGATATTAGGGCTAACACCAACATTCTTTCCTCCCTTTTTTTATTTTTAAGTGCGTTGTCACTTAGAAGTAAGATACGTAGTAGTGATGCAGTGTGATATTTTTTTTTCATCCTTTCTTAAGTCAATACTAGGGTTCACTGTAATTTTTATGTTCACTCTAAATGTACTGTCAAGAAATCTTTTATATGTGGCTAGGTAAAGCAAGTTTAAATACCTTTAAAAATGACTTATTTTCTGAAACTTTGGTTATGTGTTTTCATGTCTTTTGAGGAGGAAATTAGTACTCATTTTATTCAGTAAAAACATCTCAGCTTCACCAGTATTTGTCTCACTACTTCAGACCTGCCTGTTTTTTCCAGTGTGTCCTCTGGCCTCTTGCTCCATAATAAACAAACTGCCTTTCATCTTAAGTGTCTTCCTTTCTCTAACCATTTTCTGGCACTGACTGAGACCTGATGCTCAGAATGTCACTATTTCCCTTACCACCCTCTCCAGTACTGGCTGTATTTTATCTTTTACCCTTCAACTCACTGTTGATGGTGATGGGAGTCAGAATATTCTTTCCCTCCCCAACCCCTCTTACTATTTCCAGACCTTTGCTGCCTCTTCCTTTGAGCTCCACATTCATGACACTGTCTGGATTCTAGTGGCCGTTATCTATTGACTCCCAAAATACTCTCTTTTTTCTTTAAGGAGGTGAGTGCCAATCTCAGTTTTTCCACCCTAAGTCCTAACGTTACACTAAGGGACTCCAACATATTGATGTTCTTTCAAATACCTTAACTTCCCCATTGCTTAATCCACTCAAGACCTCCTTTATTTCAACTACTCATGTAGACAGTTATACCTTCGGTGTAACCGTAACCCACCAAATCTTTTCCTTCCATGTTTTGACTCTGAAATTCCTTTATCTGATTATAGTCAAGTCAGTAAACGTTTATTAAGTACCTATTATGTGCCAGGCACTTTGCTGTGTGCTCAGGATACAAAAAGAGACAAAAGACAGTACCTTCTCTCAAAGAGCTCTCGATTTAATCTTTCTTTCACTATGTCTTACAATCTCTAGCCCTTTTTTTTTCTTTACCAGGACTTCCATTCCTTCCATCTGTTTTTTTTCCCCAATCCATCACCCTTGTATCGGCCACACTCTCCTCTCTTCCATATTTTGACCCCTTTATGAACCTGTTCAACACTATAATGTCCTCTCTTCTCACGTCCTTTGACTCATTGTACTATCACTACCAATCATGCCTTAACAAAATCTAAGCCATGATTACTTCCATCAACCACTTCCTTTATTCCTATTCATGGGCTGCTGCACAGAGCTGCAAGAAATCAAAAAACTATACTTACTGGGTCCATCCCAAATTTATGTTCTCTAATCTCAATTAGGCCCTCACTGCAGCAAGACAATCTACTAGTCCTCCTTACTCACTTTTCATATCAGTTTCATCGGCAGTTGTTTCAAACCTTCTCGTCTCTCCTTAAGCTTCCCATGACACTTCCCCCATTATTTTAGTTGAAGACTTTGTCTTATACTTCATTGAAAAAACTGAGGCCATTAAATGAGAACTCTTTTTCCATCTTTTTATTTCATGTCACCCAGATATAACTTCTCTCATGATCTTCTGTACTCCAGTCTGATCAGGAAGTAAGCCTTTGCCATGATATCACCCCTTGGTTCCATTCCATTTTCTCTATTTTCTTGCCCCTACTCTTATTCCTACCCTCTCTAGTTTTCCCCCTCTATGGGTTTTTGCTGTCTACAAATGGGACCCTATCTCCTTCCCAATCCTTAAACATTCTCTTGATCTATATCATTTGCTAGACTTCTGTCTCTCCTCGCCTTCTTGGATAACCTCCTTGAGAAAGCTTTATACGTTAAGTTCCTTCACTTTCTTTGGCTTCCAACCTCATCATTTAAATAAAATTTCGCTTTCCAAAATTTCCAGTGGTCCCTTTAAAAAGAACATAGATTTGGGAATCCATCTACATAGAGATGATAATTGAACCTATGAAAGGTGATTTTTTTTTTAAATTAATTTTATTTTTTATTAGGAATGCAAACATTCTCCCCCCTACCCCCAAAAGAGATTCCCATGTACACAGCAGAGTTGCACACTAAACTGCAAATTTCCATCTTAAATTTCCTGCTTCTTTCAAAAAGTATACACTACTCTTGAAACAGCCCTGCTTGTCTGTGCTTCCTTCTGAATGAACTTCCATTCTGTTCTTTGCTATGCATTTAAAAATATTTCAGTGCTTCTTTTTTTTTTTTTGGCGTCATTACTCCCTGCCTTTCCTCCAAACAGATTAAAAACCAAGAGAAGGTTAAAAAAAAAAACACCATGTAATAATAGTACATTTAAGTCAAACAAAAGGAATCCATTTAGTGGCCATATTCACAGTCACTAATGTGTACCTTTTTCTAGCACCTCAAATCCATTAGCTTTTCTCTTAAGAAGTAGGTAACATACTTCATCGTAAACACTCTGAAGATGTAGTTATTCATTACATTGGTTAGAGTTCTCAATCTTTCAAAGTTGTTTTTCTTTAGTGTTCTTCTGGTTCTGTTCACTTCACTCTCCATCAGTTCATATTGTTCAGGATTCTCTGAAGTGTCTTTTGTGATTTTTTTTTACAGTGAACTAATACTCCATTACATTCATATACCATAAATGTGTTCAGCTATGTCCCAATTGAAGAGAACTCCCTTAGATTCTAGTTCTTTTTTGCCCTGCCCCCTTGATTTTTATCCTCCTTCATAATGTCCCCAGCTTATCCTTCTTTCTCTGTTGAATTTTATGTATTTTTGCACCAAACTGTATGTGTTCATGTGTGTGTTCAACCTCCTTTGTCTGTTTCAGATAAGAGTAAAGTTCATCTAATGCCTGCTCCCTCTACCCCTTTGTATATTCTTCCCTCACACTTCAGTTATGAGAAAAAACAAGTTTCACCTTTTTCTTCCTTTCTACACTGGTGTAATCCTTTTACTCTCCCTTCCCCCTCTCTTCAGATCTTCAGAACAGAACCAGTCCACTTTTGTTTTTCTTATTTCACTCCCTCATGACCCTTTGAAGACATCTAGGTTCTCAGGCGACACTTGTTTCTTCTTTATCACCCATTAGAATGTCAGCACTAGATCATCATGCATTTTTTGTATTCAACAGTTCCTATTTTTTGTATACAGCAGTTCCTGCTTAGCTTTTGTCTTTTCATTAGAAATTCTTGAAAAGCCTCTGTTCTGCTAAAGGCCCATTTTTCCCTCTAAGATTATATTTGGCCTTTCAAGATAAATTATTGTTTGATTGTTAAGTTAGTCTTCTTTACAGGGTCTTTATCCATGTCGTGCCCACTAATGGGGAGTGTCCCCCAAGCCTGTCCTGGACCCTCTTGTCTTTTTCCTCTTTACGATGGGTTTTAAACCTTTTTTTGAATCATTGACTAGCAGTTGAATAAAGCCTAAGGGCCCTTTTTCAGAGTAATAACTTGTTACCTACCTTCATAATTGAAGGAAATGCTAAGTTTCAGTTAGAAGAGAAAAATTACATCTTTATTTTCTAAGTTCATAGGCTGCTTGAAATCTATCCCTGCTCTATGTGTCCCTAAATAGATAGAGATACATAAGCACAGAACCCATAGGCACAGATGAAATGACATCCGTGCCTATGGGTTCATTTGTCTCTATCTGATGATTAATTCCCAGATATATACATCCCTACTTAGTCCTTTCCAGTCTTGGATTTCCAGCAGTCTTTTGGGCACCTTGAACTAAATTCCTTATAGACAATTCAAAATGCCATCCTTAGTGCCTCTTAACTCTTCTCTATCACATCCACCACATAAAATATCTTTTTTTCCAATCTTGTCATTTTTGCCTTCCTAAGATTTTCTGTCCGTTCATAAAACCCCACCACCCTGGTTCAGGGTTTTATCATTTTTAACTTGAACTGCTGGAATACATTACAATTTATTTCCCTGCCTTCATTCCCCACTCCAATCCCTCCTTCACTCAGTTCCCAAAGTCATTTATTAAAGTGTTGGTCTCTGTCACTCCCTCACACTTAAGACCTATGTGTATGTCATACACACCCCCTCCTCTCCCCCCCCCATAACTAATAAACTGTCGTGGCTTCCTACTACTTTTGGCATCCAATATAAAGGACTTCTTTTTGCATTTAAAGCTCTTATTACCTGACCTTCCTTACCTCTTTAGTACACTAAATTTGCCTCTTTGGCCCTCTGTGGTCCATCTGCACTTTACTGTTCTTTCTGCACAGGACACTTTGTATCTCTTCTCTGTGCCTTTGCTCTAGCTCTCCCTTATACCTTTAATACTTTATCTCCAGGCCTGCTTCAAGAGTTAGCTCAAGTCCTGCCTTCCTTGTGCAGGAGGCCTTTCTTAGTCCCCCCGATGTTAGTATTTTTCCTCTATGATCCATTCTATATATCTTTTGTGTACCTAGTTATTTCTCAGTTGTGTTCCACATTAGAATGTGAGATCCCTGGGGGTAGGAATTTTTTTTCCCAGTGTACAGTATGCACAGTATCTGGCACATAGGAAGTACCTACTAAGTGCTTGTTGACTGACCGTTGTTATTAACCATGTTATGATAGTGATTATTTCCTGAATATACATAAATATGAAAAGACTATAGTATTTAACATTCCCTATCTTAATCTGAATTATGACTTGTTTTGTGGAACAATTAGAAACATAATTGGCCATATTTTAATAATAGTATAGTTCAATAACATCCTGGCTAATATCCTATTCCTTAACTACATAATACCTATATATCAGGAGTTACGGAACACGGACATGAAATATAAAAATAGGGTACGAAGTAGAATAGCAAATCTCAAGGATGCAAAGAATCCAAATTTAAGGAAAAATGTACTGTGTGGAAACATACCTCCAGATTTGTTTGCTAGAATGACGGCAGAGGTAAGTAAATTTGAATTTGCTAACCTGCATTTATTTCCTTTGACTTCACATATCTTTATACATGATTAAATGTTAACAATTAAATATAAACAGTTTCTAAAATAATCTCTGATATTTTCAGAAGCTAAGTTTTAAAAAGTCAAAAAGTTTTTCTGGAAATGTTGTTTGTATGATCCCTGAGACTTCATAAGATTCAGAATTTACTAACATTTGGGCCTTCAAAACCTTCCTAAACCATGTCTTACATCTGGCTACTATATGTTAAACTAAAATAAAGGGAGAGTGTGGTTCAATGAAAAGATTTGGAATTAGAGGTCCTTGGTTTCAAATCCTGGATCTGACATTAATATTGTGGGATCGAAGGCAAAATCATTTTAACCTCTTTGTCTGTTCTTAATCAGTAAAATGAAGCGGACTAGATGACCTCTATGGTTTCTTTTAGCAGTAAATCTTGGCTTCTAAGTATTTCTATTAGATTTCTATGGTATCCTCTTTTGAAAAATCCATTCGTTGCATTACACTTGGCTTCTACCACCAATTTTTAAGTGATTTGTTAACTTACATAATACAGTTGCCAACTGTTCCATTCATTGTGAAGCCATATAGAGTTGGAAAGTTGAATCCATAAGCCATATTTATTCTTGGATAAGCTGTGGTTGCCTTTTTTCCCTGCTAAAACTAAAATTTCTCAAAATACGAATTTATTAAAAGATTTTTCAAAAATAAATGATAGCTGAAATGATGTTAAAATAATGCTTTTGAAGTTGGAGCTGTTGTATAATTTCGTACAAACTTTGTGCACTATTATGAGTTGATATTTTCCACTTTTTAAGAACTTATCATGATTATAGATTAAGTTAGTCATTGGTATAAACACTTTAACAATGATTGAAGGAATTGGTTAAAATTAGTATCGTTTCTAAAATTCAAAATTGAATGATCTGTTTTGTGTTATTTTTACATTAATAGCTAAAACTATCTGACAAATTGAAAATGCTGTACCTGAGGAATTTGTGCTACTATATCCCTCCTAGGAAATGGCTAGTGATGAACTTAAGGAGATGCGCAAAAACCTGACCAAAGAAGCAATTAGAGAACATCAAATGGCTAAAACAGGTGGGACCCAGACTGACCTGTTTACATGTGGCAAATGTAAAAAGAAGAATTGTACCTATACCCAGGTATGTGACTATTCCTTTATATTTTTCTATTTCATTTTTAGAAAGCCTAAAAATTCACCATTTAGTAGAATTGACTTAGTTCAATTAAGCTTTTAAAAATTTTTTTTCTCTTAAGAAGATGTAACTTTTATAAGATACTGAGAATTCTTTTATGACATTGATGAGTTCCAACCTAATCTGGAACTGAATTGAAAGAGAGGCAGAATTCCTATTAGATAGAAATTTCAAATTAATAACAAAACTGAAAACTACTGTGTTCCTGCTTTCTCTGGCTTGGAGAACTTGAGTACTTGTTGAATTTATAAAATGGCTAATTTGCATAAGTGGCATATATAATGTCATTTATATAGGGAGGCTTATTGAGGCTCTGTGTCAGTGGATAGAGAACTGGTCCTAGAGTGAGAAAAATTCTATTTTCATATTCTGCCTCTGTTTACTTGTGTGACTGGACAAGTCACTTAACCTCTTTGTGCTCTAGGCAATGATCTCAAACTATAAGCTGTAAACTGCAGAGAAGGCATTAATCTACATTGGTAGAGAGAATTTCCTCATCTGGGAGTTCTCTATATCAATGAAATCACAGATCTAGTGGTTGTCCACTGATCTTAGTAATTTTTATTCGTTCTTTTGCCTTAAATTGGAGGTTTTTTTAGACAATATATCCCAATACTTGTATGTTTATTTTTTAAATTTAGACGGATCAGTGGGTTGGTAAACTTTTTGATCACAGTAACCCACAAAGCAAAAGGAAACAAATAACAAGACTTTTGTGACCCTCTTTTATTTATGATAAAATTTATGGAAAAATTATGCATATGAGGTAAAGAGGGGTTAGATTACACATCGGTGGGGAGAACTACTCACACTCTTGAAATCACAGTCGTTCAAAATAAAGCCCTAATAACGTATTGGTGTGCTTGGTGTTTTTCAAGAAGATACTGACTCCTTTGTTCTCTGAACCTATGCATTTGAGTATATGTAAAAATTGTTTTATAACTGGCAATTTACATGTGCTTCCTCTTTTTACATCTTTTTCATGTGACAACTTGAGTTTTTTGTATAGAAAACAAACAATACTAAAAAAGCAATTATAGTTAATAGTTTAGTTCAATGATTCGCTTGGGTAGCAGAATTTTCCAGTTAATTTGAGTATTTAATCGTTTGTTTAGTGTGATAATCTATGATTAGAACTCCTTATGTCTTAACACATAGTTTAACTTTTTCAGGTGTATGATTTATCTCAAAATTATATATTTTTAGCTTGGTCTTTAAAACTACACAGTGTTCAGTTTCAAGTTTTTTGTTCTTTACATAAATGTCTTTTTTGTTTATTGTTTACCTGGTTCTGTTTACATCATCTGTGTCATTTCGTTTAAGACTTTCCATATTTTTCTGTAGCTTTCATATTGTTTCTTACAAATTGTGATGTCTTATTACCATCACAATTTATTTAACTAGTCCCTCATTTGTTTACTAATTCTAGTTCTTTGCTACTATAAACATGCTGCTATGAATATTTTGGTATTGTGGAATTTTTCTTTCTATAGTTGACTTCCTTGAGATATATACTTGTACTAATTTCTCTGGGTCAACGTGTATGGGCATTTTAGTCACTTTTTTAAAAACATAATTCCAAACATTAGTTTTTTTATCATCTTTGCCATCTTACTAGGTATGAGGTGAAAATTCCAGAGTTTTTTTGATTTGTATTTCTCTTAGTATCGGCAGTCTTTCATATAGTTATTAATAGTTTGCAGTTCTTCTTTTGAGCATTGTGTATATTCTTTGATCATTTAAGCTCTTAGAGAATGACTCTTAGTCTTAAAATATTTGTATTAATATGTTTTTATGTCTTGGATATCAGAACTATTTGATGCAAAGATTTTTTTCCTAGTCTGTGATTTACTTTATCCTCATGATATTGATTTTGGTGCCGTAAAAGCTTTTCAATGAAGTCAAATGTATTGATCACTTAAAAGGTGCTAATATTTCATTCTTGATCTTTTTTTTCCTTCAGGTTCAAACCCGCAGTGCTGATGAACCTATGACAACATTTGTTGTCTGTAACGAATGTGGAAATAGGTGGAAGGTATGCTTTAGTTTTTCTTTTTAATATCTACTATACTACTATATGAATAACCGGCTCTTTTTTTAAGCTAGAGGTATGTCTGCTTTAGAAATCACTTAGTTAATCTTTTTACCTTCGACATAGAAGTTCTTCCCTAAATAAAATGTTGGGTTTTTTCCCAAAAACTATTCCATTTATTTGATTATCAATGGAGGATTAGCATAAATAAAGTAATTGGCAAGTTCTTGTATTTAGCTATTATGTTCTCTCTTACTGGCAGAAGGAATTCTAGAATCACAGAATTTGAGTTGAGGAGGACCTTGGCTCCATCTCATCCAAATGAGAATGCCTATTTCAATACATCTGACAGTCATAAGTGTCTTGCTCCATTATAAACATCCCTGATTTTTTCAGTAGGTCTTTATAATTGCAAGACACCATGCTGGTTTCTTCCTTCTTGGAACTCTCTAGTTTATCGGTATCTTTCCTAAAATATTGTGAGCTTCAGTGAAAACAATATTCCAGGTGACCAGAGCAGAATGCATTTGAACTCATTCCTGGGAGATATTCATCTTAGAACATACACAATCATGCCACCTGTTTTGGCAGCTGTATCACATCATTGACTCATATCAAGCTTGCAGCTCACTAAATTTTACCCTGATCTTTTTTTGACCAAACTAATGTTTAACCATATTTCCTTCATTTTATATTTATTTGATTTCTTAATCCCAAGTGTATGATTTTACTTTTTACACCTATTCAATTTTGTGTTAGTCATCTCAGTTCTCCAGCCTATCATTCTTTTTGGATCCTGATACAGTCATCCACTTTGTTAGCTATCCCTCCTCAGATTTGATAAGGATGCCCTTTGTTTTGTTGTTGTTTCAGTTGTGTCCATGTTTTGTGCCTCCATTTGGAGTTTTCTTGGCAAAGATGCTTACTAGTGGTTTGCCATTTTTAGCTCATTTTATAGATGAGGAATACCTTTGTCCAATCATTGATTTAAAAATGTTAAGCACAAAACAAAGTGCAGATCCCTAGCAAAGTCCACTGGAGACCTTATAAGTTGACATGGAACCTTTAATGACTATCTGGGTCCCATCATTCAACTAGTTGAAAATTCATCTACTTATACTATTTTTTCTGGCTCATATCTCTCCATCTTTGCCACAATAACCACATGAGATGCTCTAGTAAACATCTTGTTTAAAATCTGTTTTCCTAACATTGTTTTAGCAATGGCATAACACTTTTTTTTCAACACTCTGGGATGTAGTTTTGAGGGGTTGGGTGTCATCCACTCAGGGGCAGCTAGGGGATCCTGTTCTAATTACCTCCTTTATCTTGGGGATAAATTTCCTATTAACCACTATTCTGTCCTTTATAAAGGGCTTTTCAGGGCAAACAGATGCCAGATTAAGAATCGAGCAGCTTGGCCATCTTTCTATGGTCAATGGTCATTGATTCTTTCACTCTGAGCAGTGGAGTACTTCTGTCCCCTTCTTAGACACCATTTCTCTCAGTTTAGTTTAAAACAAAGTCAAAGAACACCTTTTTTGTTGTCCTTAAGGTTTTCTTTCCAGTCTCTGTGTATTATGAGCTTTAGCATTCCTGATATTCATTCTTCGTGTATCGTTCTACTTTTATTTCTTGACTCTTCTTTTCCATCTGCTGTATTTTTTTTAAATCTAGGTTAGTTGGTGAATTTTCTGTATTCATGTTGATTTCTTCAAATAATCATTTTTTATCCTTATTAGAATTTTTTCCCCTTTGTGGCTTAATAATTTTATTCTTTAGAGCCTGCCTTGTTGGTGGGAATTAGATCCAGAATAGAATTCTCCATCATTGGATTCTTCCCCTTTTGATGTATGAAATTATCAAGTTTGCATCCCTATTTTCTCAAGAGGGAGAGACCCAGCAGATGACTGGCTTAATAATTGAATTCCCCCATCAGTACTGCACCAGGCTTACATTCCTTTTCAAACTGTGCATCTGTTTCTTCTTTCTGTCTAAGTGGTCTGTAAACATTCTTCGATACACAGTATCACTTCCATTTGTTCCTTCATCAGTCTTCACCCAAAATTTCTCTAGGCATGAATACATTATATTACTATGTAATGCTTCTTCCCCCTTCCCTCCCCCAGCCCTTTCTTTACCTTCTTACTTCCTTTTAAATTCATTTATACCACATTCCTGTCTCAGTGATACCTGTGAGGTCAGTTCACCTCCTTGAATTAGGATTTCTAGTTAATCTTGATTTTTTTTTCTTCTAAACTTTGTGTTGAGAGCTGTGTCTGTAGTATATGCAGGCAGCTGAAGCCATGGGTTTTAGAACTTTAGGGTTTGTTTTTTTTTTAGTTTCTCAGTATTTCAACAGTAATTCTTCCTCCTACTTTGTTAACATCATCTCACTGTGATTTCTTAGTGGTCAGTTATACTTAGGCAGTTTCTTCCCCTCTCACATCGTTTTTAGTTTAAAGCCATAACTTAATGGCCGTACTCATATGTTTCATAGCCTATATTTACTATCTCCTGCTTTAAGAGCAAGCTGCTGTGCCGCTGTGCCCCCCCCCCCACCCCCCATTGGTGCTTTTTGGCGATTCAGCAACTAAATTATTGTTTAAAGTTGTGAGTATTTAAAAATTCCTTAGCACAAATTTGCCTTCTTTTTTTGGTATGGTTGAGGAAAAATTATTTAAATCATGTATTTAAACTCTTTAATTATGAGTATTCAAGTTGTTCATTTAAAGATGTATCTATAACTATTTGGGCTAGGGAAATCTCAAAAATAGGCATCTTTTAGTAAATAAATATTTATTAAGCCCTTACTATGGGCCAAGAACTATTCTAAACATGTAGGATACAGAAAGATGTAAAAGGTAGTCCTGCTGTCAAGGAGCTCACAGCCTAATGAAAAGGAGGTTGAGTTGTGAGGTGCTGTCCTAAAACCCTATGGGGCAGCTAGGTGGCACAGTGGATAGAGTGCTGCACCTGAAGACTCATCTTCCTGAGTTCAAATGTGACCTCAGATACTTAGGAGCTGTGTGACCCTAGGCAAGTTATTTAACCCTGTTTGCCTCAGTTCCTTGTTTGTAACTGCGGTATCTTTGCCAAGAAAACACCAAATGGGGTCATGAAGAGTTGGACATGACTGAAACGACTGAACAATGATCTTTAAACCCTATTCTCTATGGTACAGAGATTTTTGTCATCTCTGCTTATAAAACTAGTTATCTTTAGCCTTACATTAAGGCTGGGGATGGAATCCCCATGCTACATTTCTGTCAAGAGACTTTAGGAGATACCCAAAATGTGTTATATCTGACCACATGTCTAGATTGTCTGATTATATGTAGTCTTTTGAAGATAATATAGTGATTATTCAAAAATTTTAGTGATTGCTCTAGCTATACCTACATGAACGACATTTAAGATTTTGAAGATAAAATTTTTAACAAAATGACAATTACATATTGACTTTTGATTTTGTTTTTAACTAAAACTGTTGAGTATTTAAAGTTTTGCTATGTTAAATACCAATTTAAAATATTTTAAGAATTAATCATACATTCTTAATTGTACTTCTAAATTAGGTGAGGCAAGCATCCACAACTACTATTTGTCATACATGTTCGAAGAGTACAATATTTCTTCCCAAAGTAGTGTGCCTTTGAAAGCCTTTTTTCTTTCATATAAAAAGAAATTAAGTTTTTGTTACTTCCACAAAGTTCTCACAATTTTTTTCTTTCTTTTCTTTTTACAGTTTTGTTAAAAGAAGGAATTGGGAAGATACCTGGACACTTATGAAACAGGATTTTGTAATTAGCTTTAAAAACTAGGCCAAGAATCTAGTTTCCCTGCAAATGAGATTTTTAAAACAGCATACATCCTTTGGGTTAGTTTTTTGTTTTTGACACAACCATCCCTTTCTTAAAAGCCTTCTTATAGCTAGTGGTAAGATCAGATTAGTCAATTGTATGGTGTATGTTTAAAACTATTTTTTCATTTTTATAAGTAAGTCAACATTAAACTTTTATCAATTTAAACTTTTGGTAACTTGTTTGTTTTTCGTAACAAATGGAAAATGTACTTTAACTTTTTTACAATCTGAGACCTACAACAAAAAATTTTTTACTTCTCTTCTCTATTAATGTGAAAGGGAATTTGCATTTTTTCCATATTGGCATGTTCCTACTTATATTAAGGGAGAAGAAAGATTAGTGTAATTTTAGGTTAACCAAGTGTAGTGTGGTAATGAAATAATATTTGGACAGCTTATATAGTTTGTAAATACCGTATTTGAATTAGCATCTCACTTGGATCATAATGATTGTCAATAAGCTTTAGTGATTAGACATCATTTTGCATCTGTGGCTAGCTGTGACCTGTATCATTTGTTGTACTTCTTAAGTCTGTAAATTACTTGCTCTTACTAGATCTTACTTATGGAAAATTTACTTTAATAGTAGTTTGTTAAAACTGATCAGTTGTTCTTTGCTTTTTATTTACTTGTTTGACATCAGATTTTTAGATTTTGCTGATGAACAAGCTCATTGTTTGGTAAACTGTAGTTTAGACCAGTTCTTCACAGGAAGATATATTGAGGAATATGGTGTTAAACCTCGCCAGTTACTGTAGTTTTCCTAAACTGTTGATGAACTTTATTTTGATGTGTAGAACAATATAATAATAATGATGATGCTAATCAGTGACCAAGCTTGAGAAGCCAGTTTACAACATTAAAGCTTTGTTCTTTCCATATGTAGGTTGAAAAAAAATTTTTTTCTTCTGAAGTCTATTTTCTGATTATACCTTTTAAAACCACTAAATGCTGTTCAGTAAAACTGAGATACTCTTGTTCAAACTTTTCCTTAATGGCAGTGCTTTTTCCCCCATCTTCAAATGCTAAACAGATAACATTAAATAATTTTGGAACGGCCTTGTCAGATTCTTTGTGCCATTTCATATCCACTCTGTCCCCCACAGAATGTGTATATATTACAGATAATTTGCTATAATGTGGAAAACTATCTAAAATAACATACTGGTTAACATCTCTATTTCAAAAATTGACCTGTACATCCCCAATGATAGAGTTTATTGAAGTGAAGAGAAATGTTTGACTTATGATTTTAGAAAATTAAATTTGAAAAAGCAGTTAAAAACATTAAGTTAATAGAAATCTCATGTAACCCAAAGTGTTGAATTTTTAAACAATTCAATAAAGGTCTTTTTAAGAACTTATTTGATAGTCTATCTTATTTTATATTTTATTTACATATTGATCCTTTAAATATATTTTAATTATAGGAATTGATGCTTTTTTTCTACCCTTCAAATTTTTGGGTTTTGGAAGTGTCAATTTGAAGTGTAGCCTAGTATTATTTGAGGACTGCTAGTAACTAAAATTTAAATCCTTGGAAATGTTGGAAATGTTGATGATTGTATATGAGGTGATGGAACAAAGCAAGTTTCTCACTCTCTGGTTACTCTTGGAGAAAGGCAGAAACAGAGGGAGTGTTTCAAAATAGTACCATAGGAGGGTATATTTATGTGTGTGTGTCTTCCAGTAAAGTCCTCATCCAGTGCTTCATTGTGTGTGGAGGTAACTGAAGCCTGTGCCAACAGAGCATAAGCTTAGGCAAGTCCTACCAAGCTGGAAAGTTTTAGTATATGAATCCAGTGATAGACTTTGCCGCTAAGGATCAGCCTAGATAAAATTGGATAAGCGAATCACCAGGTTGGCTACAGTGTGATGAAATTTTTGCCCATCACAACTCCCAAAGACCATCTGCTAAAGCACAAAAGAATTGCCTATGCTGGTAGAGTAAATACCTACACTGGCAAAATCACAGATCCTTGAAATGAGTGTACTTTGTATGTGCATGGGCTGTATGTTTCAGTTGTGTGTGCATGTGTATACAAACATTCACAAAAGGTAGTATCTATCTTGTGGGTAGAGAGCTGGTCTTGGAAATCAGAAAACCAGTAGTTCAAATTCTGCCTTTGGCCATTTTGGCTGTGTGATCATAGACAAGTCACTTAACCTCATGTTGTCCCAGGCAACTTTGTAAGATCTGCAATGAACACACACTCCTGCTCCCTAAGGCTGGAGAATGTTGTGTATGCTACTGAAAGAAATATTTAATGTTGAAAGAAATTGGCTTGAAAAGTTGTTAAGAAAACTTGGTTCTTGCATCTTGCGTTGATATGTAGGTGAATTAGATTAGGCACATTAATGGTTAATAAAAAAACAAAGGCAGAGCTCAAAATTAGGTCTTCAGATGCATTGTTTTATTGGGGAAAAATCATCTTTGTGATGTATAACAGTTTAAACTAGTATATGTCACTACTCTTGTAAACATGTTCATAATGTGGCTGAGTCTTAGATAAGTATAATCTAGAAAAGATAATGTGTTTTGTAAATCACCAGTAGAGGGTAGTCAAAGATGTAGTAAAAATTCCAAATTCAGTAGCTGTATTCATAATAGTGTTTTTTTTCTTTTAAGAGGCCCAGTGTATTCTAATTTGAATATTTAAATAGAAATTGCTTCTAAAAATAGACTAAAAATGTTATGATCTCAAGAAAGGTATTTTTAAGCAGCAACTTAAGTTTTACTCATATTTAGCCCCAGAAAGCTATCCATTCAAGAAAAGTTACACCTCTCATTGAGAAATAATGCTTGTCAAGCATGTCATTGGCTTGGAATTGCTAGTGAAAGCTGTGATTGAGTCAGAGCCCCAAAACAAAAGTATAAGCAAAGGACTGATCCTAAAGGTACTGCTTACACAGTAAGTTAAAAAATTACTGACTTCATAGCTAGAACTGTTATAATGAAAACTGAATAAAGTGACAAAGTAAGAAGGAAAGAGATGTGTTTGGAGAAAGCTATTCAGTGTAGACTAATTTAGCATAGGAAAATACTCGGCTCTACTTCCACAGTCAGGTATTTTGTGCAAGTTTTAGTGACCCTTGGGCGTATTTAGCTACCTATGGCTACAGGTGTCCTTTTTCAGGACATAAACACGTGTTTTAAGAAAACTTTAATGTGCTATAGCAGTACAAAGTGGCAAAACTACTGTGACCTAGGTGCTTAATGACAATAGACCTCTGAGTTATGAAATTGTTTCCTGGATTGGACCATAGCTCTATCCTAAGGACTCTCTACAGTATCCTTTCAATGTTCTCTTATGTAAGAAAGCTGGAGTAACCCTAACACATACTCTTTTGAGAATCTTTGACTCTTCTCTAAGGTAGAAAGGCAAGTAGCAAGTTCAAAAGGTCAGGGAATCCAATAAAAGGGCACTCTCCTATAGCGTAGCCAGTATGGGGAGCAAGCAGCAAAATGGGTTTTGATACATTAATGCAAATGATTTTATTTGAATTTTTTTTATCTTAATAGCAGAGAAGCTAAAAAATTACTCCAAATGATTTTTAACCTACATTTCTTTTTGTCTAGAGACAAAATGTGAAATCTTTCTCACCTTCTATTCTAAGAACTCAAAAACAAGAGCTACAAAGTTTCTCACCTTGTAGCCTATTTAGGAATACTAACGACAAATTTAAAAGGAGAAAGCTTAAGGAATCTTAGGAACCTGTAGGTTAGGTAGGTATAAACTTTTCTTTATCTTATCCAGAACTAATTACCGATGAATTACTTGCAAATTAGAGTATGAACTCAGTACCAACCTTCAGGTATCTGATTCTTTAGTATGATCTGTAAGTGCTTGTTTATGTAGAGATTTATATATGTCATACTAGACAAGGTCTCTAACCTAGGAACTATGCAACGTAAAGCAGCTCCCGTGTAGCCAGACAAAAGAAATACACATGAAATACACGTAGGCCAGATACACAAATAAAATAAAAAGGGTTGTTTATGGCAGAGTGATTAATGAAAGGACTATTAGACAAATAATTCATGGAAGATCTGTCTAGGCTCTTGGATTTCTTCTGTCTATGCTCTTCTCTCCCCTCAACAACTCTCTGAAAACATAGATGTACAGAATTGGGAAGCACCTTGGAATTACGTGTACCTGAACAGATTCCCCACTACAAAATAATTGATGAGTGATTATCCAATTCTTGTTTGAAGGCCTCCTATAGTAAGAGTATCCTCTCAAATAGCTTTTGCCACTTTTGAACAGTTTCAATTTGGCTTCTTAATTCTACCGTTCTGCACTTTATCGTTCATTACTTCTAGTTACACCTCTGGAGCCAAGTAGTACACATAATCCCTCTTCCACATGACAAGGCTTTAAATACTTGAACTTAATCGTGTCTGTTCTAAGTCTTCTCAGGACTCTGGTTGCTCTTCTCAAGCATTCCAGTTTGTTTCTGTTCTTTCTAAAATATGGTGC
Source organism: Trichosurus vulpecula (assembly GCF_011100635.1). NCBI lineage: Eukaryota > Metazoa > Chordata > Mammalia > Diprotodontia > Phalangeridae > Trichosurus > Trichosurus vulpecula. Next base: position 267,694,826 of record NC_050573.1, on the reverse strand, counting down.
CCAGAATTGAATAGAATTCCAGATGTAGGATTATCACCTCCTTCATTCTGAGCACGAACCTTCTGTTAGTGAAGCCTATGATACACTTTAGTGTTTTTTTTTTCTGTTGCATTGTGCTATTGACACACATTGAGCCTGCAGTCCACTAAATCCTCTGGATCTTTTAAAAAAACAAATTTATCTGCTTATGCCTTTCAGTATTTGTGCAGATAATCTTTAGAACATAAGTAAAGGATGTTATCTTGTTAGGTTCAATGCATTCTGGGTTCTTGAAATCTTTTTGGAGCTGTCATAGCATTATATCATCTTCAATTTTGATAAGCATTCTATCATCTATGCCTTTATCTGTTCCCTTTTTGGTATTATCTCCACTATTAGAATATAAGCTCCCCCACTGAGGATCAGGGTCTGTTTTCTTACTTCTGTTTCTATCTCCAGTGAGAGACATTAATTTACATGTAAATACTGAATAGATTGAGAAATTTTTAAATTTTGAATTTATTGATGGGGCTTATGGTTTTTAACCTTTCTGAAGCATCTACACTTGGTTTAAGTAATCTGAGTTGATATTTTTTCTACAGATATCAAGGCAGTCTAGATTTAATTAGCTTGAAAGTTTTTTTCATTATTCAAATGTTTTGTACTGTGATTAGAGCATTCAAAAGGACTTTTATACTACTAGGTGCCTGATCTGTTAGGTCTTTGACAGAACATTTTGTATCAATTTTTGAAGTTTTAGCAAATGCTCCCATTAGATTTGAGACCTGCTGTTACTCTCAGAACGATATTCTTTAATTTGTAAATCTGCTTCTGTATTTCTGTTTTAGTCATGACTATAGGGAAAGGAAAGGAAGAAGCATTTGTTAAGTGCCTTCTATCATTCATCATCATAGTAACCCAGTGAGGTGGGTGCTACATCTATTTTGCAGTTAAGGAAACTGAGACAGAAAGTTAAAGGACTTGCCCAAAGTCACACAGTTAAATGTCTGAAGCTAGATTTGGACTCAGGTCTTCTGACTCCATGCCTGATGCACTGTCCACTGTGTCACCTAGTGCTTAATGAGTGCTTAATCTGTAGAGTTTACTGTTGGTAGATTTTTATTCTCTGGTATAAATTTTATGTCATCCCTCAAGGTTTTCAACATTGGGGTTGTCTTGGCAGGAAAAAACATGTGGCTTGCCAATTCATTATTTACTTTGCTTTTGCTTTCTATTGAAACAGTCTTAATCCTCACAACTTAGTTTTCTTTTGTGTTAGCTGAAACCTTTCTGTATGGCAGGATTTGCCCTCTTGAGTGTGTGAAATAAAGAATTTCTGCAAACCAGTAATAATAGCTAATGTTTATATAGTGCTTACTATGCACTAGGCACTGTGCTAAGCTCTTTACAAATATCTTATTTGATCCTCATAACAACCCTTAGGAGGTTAGTACTATTATTATCCCTGTTTTTTTTTGAGAGGGGAAGGCAGGGCAATTGGGGTTAAGTGACTTGCTCAAGCTCACAGCTAGTAAGTGTGTCAAGTGTCTGCAGGTCCTCCTGACACCAGGGCTGGTGCTCTACTCACTGTGCCACCTAGCTGCCCTGTATTATCCCTATTTTAAAGATGAAACTGAGGCAAACTGATGAAAATGGGCCTAATGTCATGCAGCTAATATCTGAGGCTGGATTTGAATTCAGGTCTTCCTGACTCCATGCTTGCTTCCTGTTGTTTCACCTGGCTCACCCTAGATACAATATGGGATACTTGTGAAGGCTCCTAGAAAAATCTCTCAATGCTGCCTCTAACCAAGAAAATTCATACAATTTCTTTAGTTTCCTTACTATTGGTTTAACTTCACCCGAACTTATTAGTTGGATACTGTATTACATCTTGTGTTTTATGGCCAGCTCCTCTATGATCAGAACCATACAGGATACCATCTTCATCTTTTAATCCTAAATTCACTTGATTGTAAATTTCCTTGTCAAAATTTTTTAGGCTGTAAATTTTGAAAAATAAAGGAAAAGGTTTGGCTGCTGCTCGAGGTCTGTGTGTGTCAAAACTTTAAGAACATTCCCCACATTGAAGTACTTTCAAAGTGCAAGAAAAAATGTCCTATATTGTGGTGTCTCCCTGGTTTAGCACTTCAATGAGATTGCCCATACTAGCTAACCCTTTAAATCTGGAATTTGGTATTTTTTGTTTCTTGACCAACTAAGAGAGAACAGGAATCTGTACTGTCTTGGATGTTGAAGTCTTCAAATCTTACTGGGGAAACTACTCTAAAATTGTGACTACACATGTCATTTTTTAAAAATTTAATTTTTATTTCCTGTTTCAAAATCTCTTCTACTTCCCCCTCCCCAACTGTTGAGAAAGCAAGAAAAACAAAACCCACTATAAATATGCTTAGTCATGTAACACAAATTCCCACATTAACCATATATCCCTTTCCCCACAAAAAGAGAGAAAAAAAGGAGGAAAGAAGGAAAATATGCCTCAATATTTTCTAAGTTCAACAGCTGTCTATCTGTAAATCAGTTTTTGGTGAAAGCAAATCACTGAATTTTTTTTAATTTTACTAATTTATAAAACTCATTACTACTATAATATTCAAAATACCATAACATCTTAGAGGTCAATACCTGATGTATGCATATTAATACAGCGTCATGAACAAATGACTATACAGTTTTTGCAAGGAATTTGTCCAGTTATGATCACAGAACTGTAGAATCTAATATTTGAAAGGAACCTCAGTAATTCTAGTCCCACCCAAACATGAATGAGAGTTCAACCTGTAATGTACCTGACAAGTGATCACCCAGCCTTTGCTAGAAGATCTTCATTCAGGAGGAAACCCTGCCTCACAGAACACTCTGTATTTATTCTGGAGAATGCTCACTGGGAGGCAGGTTTTCTGTACATCGAGGCTTAACTTGTCTCTCTCCAACTTTTAACCCTTGCTTTCAGTTCTGCTCTCTGGGACTGAACAAAACAAATGCAATCCTATTTCTTGTGACAGTTCTTCAAATACTTGAAGACAACTATTACAATCCACCCTTCCTACACCTCAGTTTTCTCTAGGCTAAATGTCCCTCCCTGACCTTTTCATGACATAGTTTCTTTATAATTCTAGTTGTCCTCATCTAGGAACACTATAGTGTGTCAGGCCTTGAAAAAAATATTTTTGATGGTGATGGTTCCACATTCATGGTATTCCAACCCTAAGGTTTTTATGAAAGTGAATCATGAATTGTCCTTGGAGCAGCTCTTACGTGAAGAGTTGTAAAAGAAAAGAAAGATTTAAACTTGGAGTTTGTGGGACTACTTATTGCCTACTACTCACGTCAGTTAACCCTTACCAAAAAAAAAAATCTATGTGGGGATTTATTGGCAATTAAGACATTCTTAGAGAAGAGGTAGAGGTAGCATTATTGGGAGGAGAGTGGCTACCCACTAATGGTCTTCACAGCTACCTGGCTTCTCACCTGGACTTCATCATTGTCTTCAGAAACTCATGCTCCTGCCATATCACATCACCTCTGAAACTCAAACTTCCTTAGTACTTCATGCGCCTTGGGTGGACATTGGAGAGCTCCTCCCACATCTTTTATTTAAGGAGGAGGCCTAAGGTGGTAAACACCTCATCTTCATTTCCCACTTGGCTACCTGGCTTCTTCATGTACCAGGTACCAAACTTCTCCCCTCCCCTCACTTGCTTTTCAGATTCTTTTTCTGTGTTATCTTCCCCATTTAGATTGTGAGCTTCCTGGGGGCAGGGACTGTCTTTTGCCTTTCTTTGTATTTCTACCTCTTAGTACAGTACCTGGTACATAGCAGGTGTTTAAAAAGTGTTTATTGTCTACTGACAATAAAAATTTGATATGTCCTATTCAGGCATTGTCAATGACAATCTCTTCTATTTTCCATTTTTTTAAAAATTCTAATTCATGTACAAGAAATTAAGAATACCCTGGCAGATGCAATGTCCTCAAGCATGGACTTACGTGATTCTGTGGAGGGTTAAATGACAACAATGATCTTTTCTTTAGGAGTTTGTACAGCCATATTGAAAGACTGCTGCAAAATGAGGTTGTGATATTTCAATAGGCAGTGGTGACCCCATAATGCTAGGAGTAAATCATTTGGGTTTATCATAATACCTTAAGGTGAAAGTAGCACCTCCCCACTTTAAACTGTTGACCAGTTTGGGCATGTGATATTTGATACATGTCGGGCTGTGAGAAATGTCCATGTACGTAGTATGTCGACCACCCTGCTAAAAGCCATGGGACCAGCTCTTGCTTGCCTCATAATCCTAGTTGTCCTCTGCATCCCAGACAATTTGATACTTCCTAAAAATGTAGCCATTTCATGTTTTTCCAGTGCATATCATATCAGATACAAACCAAAGTTTGTGGAAAAATTCTGGAAGGGATTGTTCTCCTGTAAGTAGACCAAATGGATCGATATAAAGGTCCAATTTAAAAAAAAAGTTTGTATGCTACTGTACTGCATATCTAAAGTAGGACTTAGCACAATACTTGTCTATCAAGAAATTTATTCTGTCTAGAAGTCGTTCCAGATTTGTAGCAAATATGTGTTCTGAAAGTATGACAATTGCATTTCCTGATAGGATACCATGCAACTCAACAGACAAAGTCTAGCTAAGGAGTAGGTAATGGAGTCCACTCTCAGGCTCATTTCTTACCCAGCCTTAGTCACTGAATGGGAGACAAACTGAGACCTGGGAAAGATATTAGCTTAAAAAGGCCAGGGTCTCCCACTGCACCCAGGGCCATATTCAGTCATCTTGATCTGTATCTTGCCACTGGACCTAGATGGCTTTAGAGGAGAAAGTGAGGCTGGTGACCACTTAAATTCAGTTCAAGACATCACCCTCCTGATGTAATTGGTCCTCTTTGAAAATGAAGGACAAAGAACAAAAAGGATCTTGGGTGTGCTAGTCTAGAATTTTCTCCTTTAGTCTCCCCTAGAATTTTTTCATTTGCTTTTGCTTTTATACCTTTGGGAGAATAATCAGCACCTCATGTACCTGCCTCATAACCATTTCACCAGTGTACATGTAAGTTTTGTGTAACTTGGGGACCAAAATACAGGATACACACAAAAGGGGATTTGAACATTGATATGTCCTACAGATTTTGGTCTTTGAATCTTAGCCTTCATGAATCCTTCATGAATCCTTCACAGATCCTATACGTGAATTGTACAGATTGTGATTTGCATTGGTGGAGGGAATGCCCACGTAGATGAAATCCCAAATCCACCAAAGTATCTAAAATACAGTGCCAATAAATGGGGTATGTTTATGTACACTCTACCTCCACTTTACATAGGGCTGGCATTGGGGTGGGAGGCTATGAACATCAGCCCCACCCCTCCTCCCCCGTCACCCTTCATGGCAGCAGTAATTATTTATATGGTTAAGATGTTTGTCTCTTGGGAACTACCTTATTGGAATAGGGAAAATATGGGTGACTCAGTACTGCAAATTATATGTTAAGGCATTGTGAAGATTGAAGATATATTTTCTGTTTCTTTGAGGATGTTGGCCCCTCCTGACTCCAGGGCTAGTGCTCCATCTGCTGCACTACCTAGCTGCCCCTTGTTTGGTCCTTTTTGACAAAGGAAACACATTGAGTGATTTAGACTGTGTAGTTTGTTGTCACATGGTTCTTTGATTTGTATGGGAAGTAAGATTCGAAATGTGATGTCTGAAGCAGATAATTCAGATTACGAAGGAAAATTAAGGAACCTCCTTCTCTGAAGACCTTGAAGCATAGAAAAGATCCTTTCCTGTTTGTTGATTGTGGTTAACAAGGAGCGGGGTAATGAACTAGATGATCTCTGGAGATTTCTCCCAGTGTTGCAAAGGGATGTAACAGTGTTATTATTTTTTATTTAATCATTTTTAAAAACCATCTGTGTACTCTTACACGTTAGCTTGTTTATGGCTCTTGTGGATGGAAAATTAAAGCACAGGTGACTGTGTCACAGATGACTTAGCATGTTCCATATCCTCTCCCTTGACAGTAGTGAGGGCTTATTATTTTTTTTCTTAATAGCATCAACTATAAAGATAGGAACACAAATTTCATATATATTATGCTAGATGGCTTAAATATGTTCCCTTGTTGGGCAAGGTCTAAATTCCTTTGAACTCTTCAGGAGAAAAAAAAAGATGGCATATTGTTAACAATAGTCCAATCTTTTCAAATTCCATATTAGCATTCTCTACCACCCATTATGGATACTACCTCTTGTATTGGCAACCAAAAATGGCCTCCTTAGCACTTAGTCAACAAGTGCCCTTGACTAGTTTGGCTTTTTCCCCTGAGCTGAATGCTGTTTGTATCTTGGACTGGAGTAAGCTTGTCGGCCCCTTCACCTTGCTTCCCTTGCTTAAGCTGATGGAAAGAACCTGTGCTTTCCTGGTCAACCCCTTCACCTTGCTTAAGCAGATTGAAAGAACCTGTGCTTTCCCCGGCGTACCTTACACCCCCGCAGAAGCTGGATGGTTAAAAGCAGCTCCCGTTGGAGCCAGAGGCTGCTATAGCTATAGCCACAGCCGAAGCAGGAGCTGCCAGTAGCAGAGCTGACCTACGGGAGGAAGCTGAACAAAGACTTCAGGCCAGTGGGTAATCTTTTTACCATAGAGGGGGAAGCATGATTTTGCTTTACGCAATCATGCTTCTCTGTAGCCTCCTGGTTACTCTTTCAAGGCGTACTTATTGGGCCTGGAAGCTTTTGATCAATATATCAAAATGGGGTTGCTGGTTCATGGGTTGGTTACTGTGGAGCCTAAATATATGTTTTGATTCTTCTGCCTTCTACTTTGAGAGTTTCTTATATCTGGCGGTTCCGAACCCTTCAGACATGTTTATGATCCTCTTTGAGATTATAAACTCTGCCCTCCTAATACACCTCTAGAAATGATTTAGAAGTTTAATTGACTTTCCTTACCAGCAAATTAGTTGACTATATTTTTGCCTAAACATATTTTTAATATATAATATATTCTACCCTAGTTCTCATTTAGCCTCTTGAAGAAAGCCAGGGAAACTAAGGGGCAGAGGTAAAGAGGGAGAGCATTTCAGGCATTGGGGACAGCCACTGGAAAGGCCTGGAGATGGAGAGAGAGAACCTTGTGAGAGGATCAGTAAGTAGGACAAGAGGGATGGGCCATAAGGTACATGGAGAGGAGTAACATAGAAGAAGACTGGAAAGACAGGAAGAGGCCAGTTGTGAAGTGTTTAAATGCTAAAAGGACTTTGTATTTGATCCCAGTGACTGTAGGAAGGCACTGGAGTTTATTCAGTAGGGGAGTGTTATGGTGAGACCCGTGCTCTAGGAAAATTACTTATGAAAGGACTGAATAGAGGATGTAGTTGAGTGGGGAGAGACTTGAGGCAGGAAAACCAATTAGGAGGCTGTTAGAATAGTCCATATGAGCGATGATAAGGGCCTGAACTAAGTGGTGGTTATGTGAGTGGAGAGAAGGGAACAATATATAAAAAATTATGTAGAGAAAAATAATACTTGGCAACTAATTGGATATATAAGGTGGAATGAAGAGTTGAAGATACCAATGCTGTTTGGAATCTGGGCAACTAGTAGGATGGTGGTACCCTTGACAGTAATAGGAAAGTTTGGTAGAGGGGGGATGGTTTCAGAAAAATCTGGGAAGGCTTATATCAACTAATACAAAACGAAGTGAGCAGAATTAGGACAAAATTATTCATAGTAAGGGCAATATTGTAATGAGGGGAAAGACGATGACTTCTGTTTTGGACATACTGAGTTTGATATACCTATGGAGCACTCCATTTGAAATGTCCTATTAATAAGTAATTGTTGATGCAATACTTGGGCTTACATATGTAGAGCTAGGAGTCATCTGCATAGGTGATAATGGAACCAAGCATGGGAGGTGATGAGAGATCACCAACTAAGAAAGTGTAGAGAGAAGAGGACCCAGGACAAAGCCTTAGGCAATACCCACAGTTAGTGGGTGTGACATGGATAAAGATCTGGCAAAGGATACTGAGGAGAAGCAGTCAAACATAGGAGGAGGAGAACGAAGCGAGAGAGCAATTTCATAAAAGCTCAGAAAAGAGTGTAGCCAGGAGGAGGAAGTAGTTGACAGTTCCAAATGCTGCAGAGATGTCAAGAAAGATGAGGATTAAGAAAATCCATTAGATTTGGCAATTAAGAAGTTATTGGTAAATGCCGAGAATAATTCAATTGAGGATGAAGTTACGCTATGTGGAAGTACTGATGACATGATTTTTAAAAATCCAAAGGGGGTTCTAAATAAGCACGCCTACCTTCAAAAAAAGCTCTAGTCTTTTTGACTCTATCCCTTTGGAAACTATTCAGCTGTTTTCTGACCAAACATTCATAATGATTTATGCTTTTCTTATACCTCATTTTTGAACAGTTCTTATATTTTCTTCTGTGGCCATGGTGACCAGGTAGTTATTTTCACTCCACTAACAGTAATAGCTGACATTTACAAAGCACTTTAGGGCTTGCAAAGCATTTTGCATAGATTATTTCATTTGAGCTTTACAAGAGTCTTGTGAGGTTGGTACTACAGCTATTTTACAGATGAGGAAACTGAGGCTTAGAGTTTATGTGATTTGTCTGTAGTCACAAAGCTAGCTAGTGTCAAAAGTAGAATTCAAACCCACATCTACTTGATTCCACATTGAACACTACCCATAATGCCAAAGTACCTCTTTAAAACATCTATTTAGATATCAGAAGCTAAAGAATTTAAACTTTTAGGCTTCTTATGGTTCATCTTTTATTTTGATCAGTAACTTTAGTTTGGCTCCACCCCTCTTATCTGTTTATGAACAATTTAAACCTGTTGGTTAGAAAGATCAGCCCTGGGGGGTGCAGCCAAGATGGTGTCTGGAAAGCAGGGACTTGCTTAACCTCTCCCCCAGGTCCCTCCAAACACCTGTAAAAAATGGCTCTGAACAAATTCTAGAGCTGCAGAACCCACGAAGTAGCAGAGGGAAGCAGGGCTCCAGCACAGGAAAGCCTGGAGGGTCACTGGGAAGGATCTGTCACATGGACCTGGGAGCAGAGCGGAGCACAGCCCAGCAAGGGCTGCACCAGGACCAACCAGAGCGGGAGCTGGGCGGAACAGGTGGTAGGGCCCTGAATCATTGAGCTGTGGCAGTTACCAGACTTCTCAACCCACAAACGCCAAAGACAACAGAGAAGGTTAGTGGAAAAATTGCTGCATATGAGTGAAAGGAGTGCGCAGTTGGCCCTAGCCCCAGGGGCGCGGAAGTGGTGTGGCTCTGGGACTGCTTCCAGAGCTCCAGCTGCGGTTGCTTCCAGCCCCAGGCCCACCCTGTGGGAGAAATTAAGTAGTGGTTCAGGGAAGGAGTGCAGAGCCTGCTTGGATCTGGGTCATAGTCTGGGTTGGCGGTTATTGGGGGAGGAGGAGCAGTGGTGTGGCAGAGCTTGCTGTGTAGAAATAGTTCTGAAAACAGCAGCATAGCCCCTAAAGCTTGGGATAAAGTACTCTCTACAAGCAGTCATACCATGACAAAAAACTCAAGGGTCAAGTAGTTGGATGGGAACACGAACAGGCAGCGAAAATGAACTCAGACTCAGACTTTGGAATCTTTTCTTGGTGACAAAGAAGATCAAAATATACAGCCAGAAGATGTCAACAAAGTCAAAGAGCCTACATCAAAAGCCTCCAAGAAAAATATGAATTGGTCTTAGGCCATGGAAGAGCTCAAAAAGGATTTGGAAAAGCAAGTAACAGAAGTAGAGGAAAAATTGGGAAGAGAAATGAGAGTGATTCAAGAAAATCATGAAAAACAAGTCAATGACTTGCTAAAGGAGACCCCAAAAAATACTGAAGAAAATAACACCTTAAAAAATAGACTAACTCAAATGGCAAAAGAGCTCCAAAAAGCCAATGAGGAGAAGAATGCCTTGAAAGGCAGAATTAGCCAAATGGAAAAGGAGGTCCAAAAGACCGCTGAAGAAAATACTACCTTAAAAATTAGATTGGAGCAAGCAGAAGCTAGTGACTATATGAGAAATCAAGATATTATAAAACAGAACCAAAGGAATGAAAAAAATGGAAGACAATGTGAACTATCTCATTGGAAAAACCACTGACCTGGAAAATAGATCCAGAAGAGATAATTTAAAAATTATTGGACTACCTGAAAGCCATGATCAAAAAAAAGGGCCTAGACATCATCTTTCAAGAAATTATCAAGGAGAACTGCCCTGATATTCTAGAGCCACAGGGAAAAATAGAAATTGAAAGAATCCACCAATTGCCCCTTGAAAAAGATCCCCAAAAGAAAACTCCTAGGAATATTGTCACCAAATTCCAGAGCTCCCAGATCAAGGAGAAAATACTGCAGGTAGCCAGAAAGAAACAATTTGAGTATTGTGGAAATACAATCAGGATAACACAAGATCTAGCAGCTTCCACATTAAGGGATCAAAGGGCTTGGAATATGATCAATCACCTACTCCGCAAAACTGAGTATCATGCTCCAAGGCAAAATCTGGATTTTCAATAAAACAGAGGACTTTCAAGCTTTCTCAGTGAAAAGACCAGAGCTGAATAGAAAATTTGACTTTCAAACACAAGAATCAAGAGAAGCATGAAAAGGTAAACAAGAAAGAGAAATCATAAGGGACTTTCTAAAGTGGAACTGTTTTGCTTACATTCCTACATGGAAAGATGATGTGTGTAATACATGAGACCTTTCTCAGTATTAGGGTAGTTGAGGGGAATACATTCTAGAGGGCACAGGGTGAGTTGAACATGAAGGGATGATATCTTAAAAAATTAAATTAAATTAAGGGATGAGAGAGGGATATATTAAGAGAGAGAGAAAGGGAGAGATAGAATGGGGTAAATTATCTCACATAAAAGTGGCTAGAAAAAGCAGTTCTGTAGGAAGCGAAGCAGGGCAGGTGAGGGGGAATGAGTGAATCTTGCTCTCATCAGATTTGACTTGAGGAGGGAATAATATACACACTCAATTGGGTATCTTACCCCACATGAAAGTAGAGGGAAGGGGATAAAAAAGGGGGAACAATAGAAGGGAGGGCAGATAGGGGAAAGAAGTAATCAAAAGCATACACTTTTGAAAAGGGACAGGGTCAAGGGAGAAAATTGAATAAAGGGGGACACAATAGGAGGGAGGGAAATAGTCTTTCACAACATGACTATTTATGGGAATGTTTTGCATAATGATACATGTGTGGCCTATGTTGAATCGCTTGCCTTCTTAGGAAGAGTGGGTGGGGAGGGAGGAGGGGAAGAATTTGGAACTCAAAGTTTTCAAAGCAGATGCTCAAAAAAAAAAGTTGTTTTTGAATGCAACTAGGAAATAAGATATAGAGGCAACTGGGCATAGAAATCTATCTTGCCCTACAAGAAAGTACGGGGAAAAGGGACGGGGGGGGGGGGGGGCAGGGGGAAGGGAATAAAGTATGGAATTAAAAAAAATAAATATGCCAGAATTTACATATAAAAAAAAGAAAGATCAGCCCTTAACTAGCGAGTTAGCATAACTAAAGATCTCATATTACCTGGCGTAGAAGGCAAAAGATTATAGATGGCTCTAATGCGCTGACATCACCATTAGTGGGGGAAAAGTTTTTACTAATGGCCAACCAGTAAAATAATTATTATATATGAAGTATCATATATATATATAATATATGAAGTGTGTTCATATAAATTAATGTTCATCCAACTTTTTTTTCCTAGTATGATATCTAAAACAAGATGCAGAATTCTTATTGATTACTGGTTTGTATGTCTCTTGAACAAAAAACATTGCCTAACCTGAAGTGACCCTGAAAGGTATCTAAAAGTATCTTTTGTTGCACATATAATTGAATTATTATAAGTGATAATTAAGCTGATTTGGGGTATCAAGCAGACATACCCAGCATAAAGTTGTAATAACACAGTAATAATATTGGTAAATATTTGTTTTATAAAGTATAACAAATACAAAGTTATGAAACTTCACTGTAACATTATTTAATTATAACAACTTTATGAACTACTCATAACATTGTTTCACTTAGCATGTTTTTATATTATATATCATTATTTACATTATATAAATGTTATATTATCATTTATTCCTCTTTTGCATTTTCATGTCATTACCTTCTAACTTACTATGTTATAACCAAGTACTTCTGAAAAAAACAATTTTCCCCCATTAATCAGGTTTGATTTCTTTCAGAGAGTGTTTAAATAGGCTGTTCTTCATATATAAAGATACTACTAATATGCCAGCTTTGCTGCATTTCCCATATTGGCGAAGGTCATGTTAGTCAAAGTACCTTTGTTACCAATGGCATATGCAGACCATGTCTTTGGAAAAATTTCTTTTCTGTGTGAAACTAAGCCACCTATTAATGAAGGCTAGTTCCATAACATTTGCTCCTCAAATACCATTCCTGGCCAGCTAATTCAACAATTTCAAATGATAATTTTCTTTTTTTGTCTAGATCTGTTTTTTCATCTGTATAGAGAAGTTTCTGTGTGCAAAAGTTGTTCACTGAAGCATATTTGTAGCTCTCCTTAAAGAGTCATTGAGGGGTACTAAAGATATTACTTGACTTGCCCATGACCGTACAACCAATGTGAGGCTGAGGCAGAAGTTGTTCACAGGTCTTCCTGACTCTAATCTTCCCACCCCCACTACACAACACTGTTTCTGTAGCATTTCATGTAAAAGAAAAGATAACTGAATACCTTTCAGATTCCCTGCAAATTAGACAAGATTTTTCTTCAGTAGTATTTTAGGTATATAAATGTTTTCCATGCAAATCAACATTTTTGGTTGGTAGAGTAAATTTCTTTTGTTTTCTTTATTTGGTTGACTTTTTTGGAGGCAATCAGGGTTAAGTGACTTGCCCAAGGTGACACTGCTAATAAGTGTTTGAGGCCAGATTTGAACTCAGGTCCTTTTGACTCCAGGGCCAAGGCTCTGGAGGGTAAATTTCTAGACTTGGAAATAAGGAGACTGAAACAGACTCCTAATTTCATTTCAGACTCATTCAGCCAAATTCTCTCCCTTATGCAAGCTTATATACGTAAGAAAAAAGAAAGAAACGATGAGATAAAACCCTTGTGCTTTATTTTTTTAGCGTGTAAATGCCCATACTTTGTCTTCACTTTCCAAAATAAAAAGGGAAGCAACCTCAGTTGATACCATTTTTATAAACATGAATACACCATTAACTTAATTCACTCTTCAGCCAAAACTTGATTTAAAAATAACAGTAACTCTTCAACAAAATAATTTTCTAAGCAGTGTGTCTCCAATCAGTTTTTGCCCATACATTTGAGATTGATCCATGTTAAGGGAACACTGCTAACATATATTGTATATACATATACATGTATATCCATACCTACATCCTAAGGTGAAAGGAAATATCTTTTTAATTAGGGTCCACATCTACTAAAAGACGACTATAAAATGTGAATTTCAACCTATCATGGGCCAAGTGGTAATGGCACAAATGTATGCTGCATTCAAAAGTGAGAGTGCCCATGGAAGGCAGGAGTTAGCAGATTGCTACTGAAGAGCTTTGCTTTTTAGGGTGAGAGTAGCCATTCATATAACTCATACACAAAATCTGAATGTTGACCTTTCTTTTTTTCAGTGATTGTACCAAGTAAGTTAGAATGGAAACCTTCTACAAGGGTAGCCTTTGCCTTTGAGAACATGCTGCTATAATTATAAGAATAAAAATATTATTTTTGTAAAAGGACAAGCCATGTTTCTCGTAGTCTCTCCAAAACATCACTAAAAGTGATTGGTGACTACATTTTGGCTTGTGGTTTTAAAGCCCTCTGTAAAATGAAACAATGTCCATTATTAAAATATGCCTGAGTATTAAGTCAGATGAAGATACTGTCATCTCTAAATTTCTTGTCCTTAGATGTGGCCCACAAGTTTATTGTTGTTGGTTTTGTTAATGTTAATAATAAATACATTTGAAAATCCTATGCTTCAATGGATTTTTCAGATAAGGACTGAAGTAAGTCCTTATAAAGAGCAGAGTTCATAAATCGAGGATACGAGTCTCTGTGCATTAAGGTATAAATTTGAAGTTGTGCGTCATCAAATGTATGTTGTGATGGCTCTAGCATGTTCCTGTTGATAACTTCTCTTACTCGGGAGTCCAGGCTGACCTGTGAATAGAAACAAATTATGTCAGCATTTGGCTCTGAATTGTTCCATTTCTTATCCTGTCTCCATCTCACCAACTTTCTTTTTCTATTCTCAAGTCCCTTTGGGGATAAAAATAAAGACCTCTTCCCCAATATCTGACATAACAAAAATTGAAAGCATGTTATTTTCTTAAAAAAACACACACAGAGAAAAGGAAAAGGTATAGTCAGCATGACATGGTGGTTAAAGTACTGCATTTGGAATTGGAAAGACTTGGTCCTGTTAGAGGTCTTGACTTCTAGCTTAGTGACCGTGGATTTAATCACATTATTTAACCTGTCTGAGACTCAGGAATCTCTTCAATTCATACTTATGAAGTAACAGATAAGTTACCATATGTTGGTAGAGGGAGTTTCCACGCAGACGAAATTACAGATCCTTGCCATAGTTAAGAAGACAAAATCTTCCTTCTTTTGAAGGCTCTGAACATTTTTCTGGAGCACTGATAATTAGGTTGCTCTCCCTCCAGATTGCTGTAGCAAGACAGCTGTATGCATAGACTTAACCTACTACTTTCTGAAGTAGTGGGCTGAATATTCATATGCCAAAGCTCATAGGCATAGTTATTCTGAAGGGTAATAGTGCCCTGGGAAATGCTGATGTAGGATCAATGAGGCTGACTATGAAACTGCCTTCTGTGTTTCCCTGTGCTCATCTATTAGCTGACAGACTAGAGCATATCACGGTGGATAGAGTGCTGGACTTGGAGTCAGGAAGCCCAGGGTTCAAATCCTATTTTGGATACTTACTAGCTGTGTAACCCTGGACAACTCACTTAACCTCTCCGGGCTTCCATTTCATTTCTCTAAAATGAGGGAGTTGGACTTGGCTTCTAAGGACCTTTCCAGCTCTAAATCTATGATCCTCTCATCCATATTCCACTATACAGGCAAACCAAAGCTACCAAAAGCATATGAAAGCAGAAGCCAAAACTAAAAAAATAAAGAGTACTTTTGCCGCTTCTAGTGGATCTGCTCTCAAACACTAGAAGAAATTTATAATAGCAAGTGGTGATCTGTAAAGTAGTATTATAGATATACACTGTATTTCATATGCAGTATGTACAAATATAATGAGCTTTCAAGTTATTCAGTGATTTTCCTATTATTAAAGAAGATCTCTTTCACAGAGATAGTCACCACAGAACACATTTGGCTATACTTCTGTCCAGTAAGTAGCTAGGGACACATTAGCATTTAAGTAGGACAGTGAAAGGCTCAAAAGCAACGAGAGTGTTGAAGGCACTTCAAAGCCATACAAGAATCCTTTGTAGGAACTGAGCATATTGAGCTTGTATAAGAAAAATTTGGTTGGTAGAGAGGGGGACGTAATAGCTCTCTTCATATATCTGAAGGGTCATGTAGAGAACAAGGAATTATATTTGTTTTACAAAATCCTAGAAAACAGAGTGGGTGAAAATTGCAGGGAAGTAGATTTTGGCACAATATATCAACAAGTATTTATTAAGTGCCCATTGTGTGCTAGATGCTGGCAATAAAAACATGAGAGTGAAAGTCTCTTCCCTCAAGGAAATACATTTTAGTAGAAGGGATGCAATATATTATTAGTTAAATATATGTATGTGTGTATGTGTGTGTGTGTATACACATAATATATATATGTATGTGTAGGTGTGTATGTGTGTGTGTAAGTGTGTATGTGTGTGTGTATAAAAAGTAGGTGGGGCAGCTAAGTGGAGCAATAGAGAGGACTGGGCCTGGAGTCAGGAAGACCTGAGTTCAAACCCAACCACAGATACTTACTAGCTGTGTGACTCTGGGCAAGTCACTTAATCCTATTTGTCTCATCTGTAAAATGAGCTAGAGAAGGAAAGAGCAAACCGCTCTAGTATCTTTGACAAGAAAGTCCCAAATGGGGGCACAAAGAGTCAGACATGACTGAACAACAACAGTAACTATATGCGTGTGTGTATATACAGCATATGCTACATTGACAAATACAAATATGTGATGTATATATATAATATATTTAAAAAAACAAATATATTTATACAAATGCGTTATATTTGTGCATCTGCATAATGAGTTGAGAGGGACACTAAGATCAAGTGAAATTAGGAAAAGCTTTTTAAAAAAAGTAGCATGTGAAATGAGCCTTCAAGGGAGATAAGAGTTTCCAGAGGAGGAAGAGGTAAGGAGTGAGAGCATTCCAGGCATGGGAGATAAGCCTATCCAAAGGCAGGGAGGTGGGAGATGGAGATTATCATGGGATGGAATATCCTGTCCTGGGAACAAGCCAGTTTGGCTGCAGCGTGGATGAAAGTCGTGTGTGATGAATGAGCTTAGAAAAAGACACCGGAGCCATATTGTGAAGGGGTCAGTGTATGGGGGAATTTTATGATACTAAGATTCATTAGAGAAAGCACTTGTAATCACAAAACATGGACTTGGATCCTGGCTCACATACTTGCTGGTTGCGTGACAATGAGCAAATTAGGTAACCTCTCCGAGCTTTAGTTTCTTTATTTGTAAAAATGAAGATAATAAAAGATAAACAAATGAAAGGTAATAAAAATACCTATGCCACAGGCTTGTAAGAAAAGGGCTTTATAAAACTTAAATGCTATGTATACATGAATTGTCCTTATTATAATGAAGTGGATATCCTGGAAATCAAAGCCCTTGTTTGAGATCTCCTGGGCAAGGTGGCCTCCTCATTCATACAATTAATAAAGATAATGAGGAGAAGACCATTGATTTAGCATTGATGAAATCTTCTTAATTAAATATGAAATTGTCTTGCCCTAGTTATTAATTGACCCACTGACACTGTATTAAGGACAACTGAGTATATGTAGCTAATTATGCCCCTAAGCTACACAGTTAAACTTGGCCTTTAAAAGGAAAGCGGGCAGTGATAGAAACAGAACCAGAGCTCAGATGGCTGAGAAGGAGCTACCTCCCTCCAGTTCCTTGGGCCCCAGAGGTGGCAGTGGAGGGAGGCAGTAATAGTGCAGGAGGCAGCTCAATGGCTAGTGGCAAGGGTAGACCCCTGAATCTTTGAAGTGAAGGGAAACCCAGTGTTCCAGTCCTGGGAAGCTAGTTAGCACAGTAGATAGAGGGTTGGACGTGGAGTTAGAACTAAGAGAGGCAACATGGTACAGTGAGAAAGAATACTACTAGGATCAGAAGACTTGGGTCCTTGTCCTGGCCCAGACACTTACCTGTGTGGTCTTGGGTGAGTAGTTTAACCTTTCTGGGCCTGAGTGTTCTCATCTGTAAAGTGAGGGTTTTGTACAATATGGCCTCCATGACTCCTTCTTCCTCTAAATCTATGATCTTCTGAGGGCCTGAGATTGAATCTTGCCTCAGACACCAACTGTCTGACCTTGGGCAAGTCCCTTAATCACTGTTTGCCTCAGTTTCCTCATCTGTAAAGTGGGGATAATGATAGCACTTACCTCCCAGGGTTGTTGTGAGGATCAAATGAAAAGAAAAATTGTAAAGTGCTTTGCAAACTTTGAAGTATTACACAGGCAGTGTGATATAGTGGATGCGGTGATGGACCTCAAGTCAGGAAGACCTGAGTTCAAATTCTGCCTCAGACACTTATTAGCTGTGTCATCCTGGGCTCCTTAAGGGCAGGGAGTATTTTTCTTTCTTTTTTTGCTTGTATTTGTATTCCCAAGAAACAGCGCAGTGTAGTGAGCACTTAATAAAGGCTTGTGGTCCTTGCCTCAGTTTTCCCATCTGGAAAATGGACATGAGAGGTTGCATTTGATGATTTCTGAAGTCTTTTCTAAATCTAATTCTGTGATCCTGTATGAGCCTTTCTAGCCCAATCCATGTGTTAACAGTAATTTCTTCTAAAACACATCTGACAAACTGTGGTCTGTCTGACCTTTGAAAAGTTAAGGAGAGAACCTCTACTTCCCAATGTAGATCATTGAACTTCTGGAGTATTCTAGTTATTAGGAATTTTTTCCTTATATAGCACCTAAATTTGCTGATTTGCAACTTTTTTCGATTTCTCCCAGTTCTGCCTTCTGGCTCCAAGCAGAAGTCTGATTCTTCCTCCACATTTATCCATGTGGAATTTTTGTGGTATATTGTGTCTTACCTTTCTAGAGTTTTTGGCCAAGTGGAGAAATTTTGAGACTTGGAACCCTAGACACAGAGAAAGAGTTCTTGGACAAATGTTAAGTTTTTGGACCCAACAGAAGCAGTAGCTGAGGACCCACAAGGAACAAAGCCTTCTGATGCTATGATTCAATGTGGACTATGCTATTATGGCAGAAAGGGGTTGACTGTAGTGAACTCAACTGCTTTGCCCTTTGGGGGAAACTCTCAGTCCTAGGCTTATACTAGAAATCTGGAAGGCTATACAGGTCCCTGAGGAAAGGTGAAGTACACTGGGAGATGTAAATTTTTTAAAAATCTCTTTAGCAAGCCCCAAAGTTTTTCCCTTGAAATGGGCCTTTGAATGGGCCCCAACCTTAAGGTAGCACTGCAAGTCTGAAGGGCCATATAGTTCCCTTGGCAAGGTCAAGGACCACTGGAAAGGGAAGAAGAAAAAAAAGGAAGAAAGAAAGAAGGAAAGGAAGGAAAGGTGGAAAAAATGAAATAAAGGAACAAAGGAAGGAAGGAAGGAAGGAAGGAAGGGTAGTAGGAAGAGAAAATGAGTTTACGAGTTTACTCAGGTCCAAAGATAGAGGTGGGACATATCCTCCAGAGTGCTGTACTGAGGTATAGGATTGGACTTCTAATGTCAGAACAAGAAAAGTGTACATGCCTAAACAGTTGGAGAGAGTGATATTATTAAACTGACACCTTTGAGAGAATTAAATTAATAGAAATAGTCTAGGGAATTGTCTCCTACCTCTTTAGGAGAAAGAATGGAAATATAATCTTCATATATCAGCCTTGCCTTCTCTTCTATAACACTTTTGTTGGCCTCCTGTTTCAGTTCCTCACAGGCCATCCAAAAGAGCATATTTTCTTCACTGAATTCTGTTCGGAGAAACTCCCGGAAAATATTTCTTCCCGCTGGAGTGACCATTAACTTGTCAAATGACTGAGCCCAGGCATTCACTTCTTCCAGAGTAGGTGTAGGGCTTAAGAGAGAACCCCCACCCCAAAAAAAGAGAGGAAAAGAAATTAATCATTGTTCATCTTAATTCTACTGTTAGAAACAATCTCCCCCTCCCCCCTAACAGAAAGAAAATATGTGTACATAAGAAGGAAAAGACCTATTTAGTATGAATTTTTCTCATCCTTGGACAATCAATCTACTTCAATATGTTATTTCCATTGCATCTGAATGAGCTGTTTGGATAGGGCTAAAATGTCTGTAATCCAAAGTTGCTGGGTTATTGCTCAGAAATGGATATTTTGACCATTAACTACTGCCTTCAAAAATGGGGAAATTAATTTGGTGGTTTTGTATTTTATAAATTTCTAGTTACTTCTACTTTTTCTCATTCATTCTATTTTTCATGTTTGTGAGTACAAAGGCTAATAGTATCTTAGTCTCATATTTGAAACAAAATTTACTTTTGTTTACATATGAAACCATAATTGTCAACAAACGCCATTCTATTAGCTTTCTTGAAACTTTTTTTTCAAGATACCTGCATTTTAGACTGAATATAGTTGGAATTTGGCAGCTAAGTGGTTCAGTGGATAGCATGTTAGAAAAGCCCTGCTTTCGAATCCTGTCTCAGAAACTTACTAATTGTGTTATCCCAGGTTATCCTCAACTTCTGACCTAGCCTTACTTTCCTCATCTGTAATACCACCCTACCTAAGGTTGTTGTGAGGATAAATGCAAAGCACTACATAAATTAGCTATTACATTTGATAACACAATATAAATTTGCTGCTAAGAGAAAAATATTTTCTACATTGGGACATAAAAGTCATTTGTTTGGAAAGCAAATCAGCCCAGGGCTGCTTAGGAAGACAGACAGAGAGATCTGTAGATGTTGGGGACAGAGTCTGGCCAAGAACACACTTTGTGGAGCAGTCAGCACCTGGGGCTAAAAGAGAGTGAGACTACGTACCAGGGCAGGGAAGAGATCCCAAGGGATCCCTGAATTAGTGTGGGGTGCAGGAATAGGTGTCATCTGGTAGTTCTGTGGCTCACTACCCAGATCTGGGTCATAGATCCAGGGCAAAGAAGATGAGAGTGGTCCCAGGGGAGTGGTTGCTAGTATACTATTTTCTTCTTGTGGGCTTTTTCCTTTTATTCTGATTCTTCTTTCACAACATGACTAATGTGGAAATATGTTTAATATGACTGTACATGTATAGCCTATATCAGATTGCTTTCCATCTTGGGGAGGGAAGAGAGGAAGGAGGGAGGGAGAAAAAAATTTGGAACTCAGAGTCTTGTAAAAATGAATGTTGAAAACTACCTTTACATGTAATTGTAAAACATAAAATACTATTAAGTGGGAAAAATAAAAATAGAAAAGTGCTCACAAAAAGAATAATTCTGTTATGTTTAGATGATTTGAAAAGAAGAATGGAAAGAGTGAGGAAGAGGAATACACTGGGGGAGTGGGGCAGAGAGAGGAAGAACAGGGAAATTTATCTCATATAAATGAGGTGAGAAAGTAGAAGTCTATACAACAAGGAGGAGAGGGTGGAGGAGAATGGGAAACATTTGAACCTCACTTTCATCTGAACTGGTAATAGGAGGGAAGAATATGCATATGTGTATGCACACGTGCACACACACACACACATACACACACAGATGGAACAGAAACACATTTCACCCACAGGTAAAGGGGAAGATGGTGAGTAAAGGGAGAAGGGAGAATTAGAAGGAAAGTATAATAACAGTGGTATTAGGCAGAAGCAAAGCTCTGAAAGAGGGTCAGGAAAGACAAGATAAGAAAAAGTAGAAGATGAAGAGAAATCCAGTTAGCAATTGTAACTGTAAATGTGAATGGGATGAACTCACACATAAAACAAAAGAGGATTAGAAACCAGAATCCAACAATACTTTGTTTAGAGGAAATCCATTTGAAATAGAAGGATACACACAGAATTAAAATAAGAGGCTGGAGCAGAATCTCTTATGTTTCAGCTGAATTTTTAAAAGGCAGGCATAGAAATCATGATCTCAGACAAAAGCAAAAATAGACCTAATTAAAAGCAATAAACAGAGTAATCACATTTTGCTAAAATGCCATAAAATTACATCAAATAAAGGGCCTTTGAAACAAAATAATTAGAAACAAAGTAACAATCCTAAAGAATTCACAGGTCAAATAACAAATCACAGTAATAATAAATAATTTCAAATTACAATAAATATGAAAACAATTAGACAATAAATAAAAATTTGTGAGATGCAGCTAAAGCAATAGTTAGGGGAAATTTTATATTTCTAAATTCTTTTATCAATAAAAGAACAGATCAATGAAATGGACATGCAATTAAAAAACAAAACAAGACCTAGAAACCCAACAATTATTGAAACCCTCCACTTAAGCATCAAAATAGAAATCCCTGAAATCAAAGATGAGATTAGCAAAATTGAAAGCAAAAGGATTGACTTAGTAAATGAAACCAGGAGTGTGAAATATCTCCTTGGAAAAACCACTGACCTGGAAAATAGATCCAGGAGAGATAATTTAAAAATTATTGGACTATCTGAAAGCCATGATCAAAAAAAGAGCCTAGATACCATCTTTCAGGAAATTATCAAGGAGAACTGCCCTGATATTCTAGAGCCACAGGGCAAAATAGAAATTGAAAGAATCCATCGATCACCTCCGCAAATAGATCCCAAAAAGAAATCTCCTAGGAATATTGTTGCCAAATTCCAGAGCTCCCAGATCAAGGAGAAAATACTGCAAGCAGCCAGAAAGAAACAATTTGAGTATTGTGGAAACCCAATCAGAATAACCCAAGATCTGGCAGCTTCTACATTAAGAGATCGAAGGGCTTGGAATGCGATATTCCGGAGGTCAATGGAGCTAGGATTAAAACCTAGAATCACCTACCCAGCAAAACTGAGTATCATGTTCCAAGGCAAAATATGGATTTTCAATAAAATAGAGGACTTTCAAGCTTTCTCAGTGAAAAGACCAGAACTGAATAGAAAATTTGACTTTCAAACACAAGAATCAAGAGAAGCATGAAAAGGTAATCAAGAAACGGAAATTGCAAGGGACTTACTAAAGTTGAACTGTTTTGTTTACATTCCTACATGGAAAGATGATGAGTATGATTCATGAGACCTCAGTATTAGGGTAGTTGAAGGGAATATGCATATATGTATATATATATGCATATATATATATGTTTATGTATATATATAAGTGAATGTGTATGTATGTATGTATCTATGTGTATATGTATGTATGTGTATGTATGTGTGTATATATATATATGTAAAAGAGAGAGAGCAGACACAGGGTGAGTTGAGGATGAAGGGAAGATAGCTAAAAGAAATAAAATCAAATGAAGGGATGAGAGAGGAATATATTGAGAGAGGGAGATAGGGAGAGATAGAATGGGGTGGATTATCTCGCATAAAGGTGGCAAGAGGAAGCAGTTCTATGGGAGGAGGGGAGAGGGCAGGTGAGGGGGGAATGAGTGAACCTTGCTCTCATCAGATTTGGCCTGAGGGGGAATACCATACATACTCAGTTGGGTATCTTACCCCACAGGAAAGAAGAGGGAGGAAGATAAAAAAAAAATAATAATAAATAAAAGGCGGGGGGATGATGGAGTGGAGGGCAGATGGGGGTGGAGGTAATCAAAACAAACACTTTGGAAAGGGGACAGGGTCAAGGGAGAAAATTCAATAAAGCGGGATGGGTTGGGAAGGAGCAAAATGTAGTTAGCCTTTCACAACATGAGTATTGTGGAAGGGTTATACATAATAATACATGTGTGGCCTAGGTTGAATTGCTCAACTTCTTAGGGAGGGTGGGTGGGAAGGGAAGAGGGAAGGGAATTTGGAACTCAAAGTTTTAAAATCAGATGTTCAAAAACAAAAAAAGTTTTTGTATGCAACTAAAAAATAAGATACACAGGCAATGGGGCGTAGAAATTTATCTTGCCCTACAAGAAAGGAAGGGAAAAGGGGATGAGAGGGGAGGGGGGTGACAGAGGGGAGGGCTGACTGGGGAACAGGGCAACCAGAATATAAGCCATCTTGGAGTGGGGGGGGGAGGGCAGAAATGGGGAGAAAATTTGTAATTCAAACTGTTGTGAAAATCAATGCTAAAAACCAAATATGTTAAATAAATAAATTGCATTTAAAAAAAAAAAAGAAAGACAAGTAACTGTGAAGGGTTAAAGACCTCTGATCAATGTAATGAGCAACCATAATTCCAGAAGACTGATGATGAATGTTACCCGTATCCTGAGAGAAGTCATGGATTCAAGATATAGAATAAGGCAAGCATTTTGGATGTGGATAATATGTCAATTTGTTTTGCTTGACTGCATAGTTGTTACAAGGGTTTTATTTTTCTTTTTTCTTTCCTTTAAATTGGGGGTAGGTGTTAGGGAGGAAAAAAACCAAGAGAAAATCTTTGTTAATTGAAAAATAAAATGAAAAGAGAAGCAAAAAAAAAAAAAATTAAAAAAAAATGAAACCAGGAGGTATTTAAAAAAACAACAACCCCCCCCCCAACAACAATAAAACAGATAAACCAATCACTAAATTTATTTCAAGAAGCAAAAGAAGAAAACTAAATTGCCAGCATCAAAAATGAAAAGGTTGAATTCAAAACCAATGAAAGAGAGGTAAAAGAAATTATTAGAAACTATTTCACTCAAGTAAATGCCATTAAAACTGGATAATCTGAATGAAATAGATGAGTGTTTACTAAAAATTATTAATTGCCCATATCAACAAAACAAGAAGTAGAGAGCTTAAGGAACCCTAGGGGAAAAAAATTTGAACATGCCAAAAATGAACTTTCAAAGACAAAAATTCCAGAACCAAATGGATTTACAAATGAATTTAAAGACAATTAATTCTAATACTACATTAAGTATTTAAAAATAGTAAAAGAGGGGGTCCTACAAAATTCCTTCTATAATACAAATATGGTCTTTATTCCAAAACCAGAGAGATTCAAAACAGAGAAAGAAAACTACAGGCTAATATTCCTAACAAATATTGATGCAAAAAAATTAAATAAAATCTTAGCAAGGACACTACAACATGTCACAAAGACTGAACACACTATCACCAGGCTGGATTTATACCAAGATTGCAGGATTAGTTCAATATCAGGAAAACTATGAACACAAAAGGCTAAATTAATAATAGAAACAACAAAAATTATATTATTATATCAACTGATGCAAAAAAGCTTTTGAAAAGATACAATACCCATTCCTGTTAAAACTCTAAAAATTATAGGAATAAATAGAACTTCCCTTAAATTGATAAGTATTATCTACCTATAACTAAGAGCTAGCATTTTTTGTAGATAGCGTTTCTAGTAGTAATAGTGGTAATGGACATCCTTTCCATTTGAGATTACGGTAAAGCAAGGATGTCCAATACCACTATTACTACTAGAAATTCTGTCTACAGCACTAAGAGAAGAAAACTAAATTAAAGGAATAAGCATAAGCAAAGAGGAACCAAAATTATTCCTTTTGTAGATGATATGATGATTTATTTAGTGAATACCAGAGAATCAACTAAAACACTAATTAAAACAATAAACAACAGTATCAAAGTTTCAGGATATAAAATAAACCCACAAAAATCATCAGCATTTCTGATATTACCAAAAAACCTAGCAAGAAGATATAGAAAGTGAAATTCCATTTAAAATAACTACAGATAGTGTAAAATATTTTAGAGTCTACCTGACAAGACACACTCAGGAACTATATGAACAAAACTACAAAAGATAGTTCTAAATAATTTGAGAAATAGAACTGCTTATGGTAGGGCAGAAACAATGTAACAAAAAAAAATACTACCTAAAGTAATTTGCTTATTCAGTGTCATACCATATCAACCAAACTACTAGAAAGCATTACTTTATAGAGCTAGAAAAAAAATAATAACAAAATTTATCTGGAGGGACAAAGGTCAAGAATATTAAGGGAATTAATAAAAAAAAGTGGAGGGGGATATTGGAGCCTGGCAGTATCAAAACTCAGACCATAATACAAAACCATAATCATCAAAACAATTCGGTACTGGGGTGAGAAACAGAGAGATTGATCTGTGGTACTAACAATATATAAAAGCAAATGAGGACAGTAGCCTAATGTTTGATAAACCCAAAGGTCCCAGCTTTGGGACAAGAACTCATTATTTCACAAAGACATTTGGAAAAACTGGAGAGCAGTTTGGCAAAATTTAGTTATTAATATTTCACACTGTTTATCAAGACAAGCTCCAAATGGGTAACACAATTTAGAAATAAAGGATGACATCGTAAACAAATTAGAGGAGCATGGAAGAAATTAGCTGGCAGATTTATGGATAGAGGAAGGATTCATGACCAACCAAAAGATAGAGGGACTCACATGAGATAAAATGGACAATTTTGATTATATAAAATTAAAGTGTCTTTGCACAAACCAAACAATTAGAAGAGAAGTTGGAAATTGGAGAGGGGGTAGAGATCTTTGCAAAAAGTTTCCCTGATAAAGATTTAATTTCTAAGATATATAAGGAATTAATCCGAATTTGTAAAAATAAAATCCATTCCCTAATTGTTAAATGGTCAAAGCATATGAATAAGCAGCTTTCAGAGGAGGTAATCCAAGCTATCAGTAGTCATATGAAAAAATTTTCTAACTCACTAATAATGAGAGAAATGCACATTTAAACCATTCTTGAGGTACCGCCTCACATCCTTCAGATTGGTGAAGTTGAAAAAAGGAAAATGACAAATGCTGGGGGTGCTATGGGACAGTAGATACATTAATGTACTCTTGGTGGAACCATGAAGTTGTCCAGCCATTCTGGAAAGCAATTTGGAACAATGCCCAAAAAGCTATTAAACTGTGCAAACCCTTTGACCCATCAATACCAACTATGTCTATACTTGTCTAATGGTATATCTTTACATCAAAGAAATCAAAGGAAGAAGAGGGAAAGGACTAATATGTACAAAAATATTTGTAACAACTCTTTTCATAGTGAATTGGAAACTGAAGGTCAATCAATTGTTGAATGGCTGAACAAGTGATGGTATAAGTATGTGATAAAGTACCCTTGTGCTGTAACAAATAATGAAGTGGATGGTTTCGAAAAACCTGAGAAGACTTTTATGAACTGATGTAAAGTGAAATGAGCAGAACCAAAAGAACAATTTACACAATAACAACAATATTATAAAGAAAAGCAGCTTTTAAAAAACTTGGGAATTTTGACCAACACAATGGAACCAACCATAGTTCTAGAAGGCTCATGATAAAATGTGCTGTATACCTGCAGATAGAGAGGCGATGGACTCAGAGTACAGACTGAAGTATTTTTTCTTTTGTTTTGGGCATGGCTAATGCAGGAATTTGTTTTGTTGGAGTATAAATACTTGTAACAGGTTTTGTTTTTCTTGCTTTCTGAGTTGGTTAGGGAGACTGTGATGGGGTGGGGGGAAGGGAAAATTTGTAACTGAAAATAAACTAAAGTTGAATTTAAAAAATTCAAGTGAAAAAGGAATAATGTAATTTCTCATTTTTGAATGCCATAACCAGACCCTTGTGAGTATTTCTGGTACTATAATACATCCTATCTAAATGTTAGATTTTTACCTTTCTTCACAGGTTGGAGGTCCTTCTGTTCTGAGTTCATAGGAAGCCCTCCTTGCTCTTTCATCTTCTTGGTTCCTAACAGTAAGACTGTAAGGAACAACATGTTCACAAGTCAACTTCAGATACACCTATAACCATACAATTATCTTTAATACTAACTGTAAAAGAATTTCAAGTGTCTAAGCAGAATTCCTCTCCATCTTCAAAAAAAAAGACCTATATTTTTCTTTCTCCATGAAGACTAGATTAAAATGGCAACTCAGCATTAACAAAGTGTACAACTTTAATAATACTGTAGGATAAATTGGGTTATTATAACTTCACATTCACATTGTTGTAGTCATTGTGTATATTGTTTTTTATAGACAGCTAGGTGGAATGGATGGTGCCCTGGACCTGGAATCCAGAAGACTTGAGTTCAAAATCCAGCTGTTTTTTTATCGGGAGCTAGGTAGCTCAGGGATATAATCCTGGGCCCGGAGTCAGGAAGATCTGAGTTCAAATCAGGCTTCAGATACTATTGTGAGGATTAAATGAGGTATTTGTTTCATTTTTTCGTATGGTTACTGATAGCTTGGATTTCTTCCTCTGAAAACTGCCTATTCACATCCATTGACCATTTAACAATCAAGGAATGGATTTTATTCTTACAAATTTGGCTCACCTGGCCCACAAATTTGTTCCTAGCCCACAGTAGGTGCCATTTAAATGTTAGCTATTATTACAACAATAAAACAATAGTTTTCCTGGTTCTACTTATTTCACTTTTCATCAGTTCATATACTGTTTGTCTTCTTATGCTTTTCTATTCATCATATTCATCACGTCTAACATATAGGAATATTCCATTACATTCACAGACCAAATTCTTTAGCTATTCCTCAGTTAATGGACATATACTTTGTTTCTAGTTCTTAGCTACTGCAAAAACTTCTCATAAATATTTTGGAGAATATGGGGATCTTTGTTTTCATTGTCCTCTTTGTGGAATATGCTTAGAAGAAAGATTTCTGCATCAAAGGTATGGACAATTTAGTCACTCTCTTAACATAATTCCAAATTGCTTTCCAGAATGGTTGAAAAGCCACCACAAAAAGCCACATTAACATGTCTGTCTTTCTAGAACCATTCCAACATAGTCATTCTTGCCAATTTGCTATACATAAGGAGATAACTTCAGAGTTGAGTAATTATAAATTATAGAAGGTACTTAATTTTTTTCCAACATAAAAACAAGTGGCTAGCATAGTATCTGGCAAATGGTAAGTGCTTAAAAAATGCTTGTTGACTGACTGGCTAAAATATGTTGGCCAGAAAGTGAAAACTAAAGGATTATCAGTTGCATTAAGTTTTCACTCTATGTCCTGAACCCAGAAGCAGAAATATATGATTTTCACAAGCTTAGGTTAGCTTCCAGTTTCTTTAGCATCTCTTTCACAGATGGTTTTCTGAAGTATAGTTTGTTAAATCAACAAGAATTAGTTTTTGATTATGCCTACCACTGTGCTAGGCACTCTAGGTTTAAGAAAAAATTGAAGATATTCCTTATCCTTGAGGAATTTCCAATCTAAGCTAAAGAAAAAAAAACCCTTCAGACAAAAAAAAACAACTAAAGAATAAAACAGTATTATTATTCAGTGCTAGATTGTATAGTATGGTCTATAAGTACTGAAACTATTAATGTATCCTTTTATGCCTGTGTTCTACTTTCATTTTTACAGGGTCACATTGCTAATATCTTTAAGGAAGCAGCCTGGTATATGGCTGTTTCAGCTTTCCGTTTTTGTGATTAGTAGAGTGTTCCTTGAAACACACGGACAGAAAGTGACCTGCCCATGGTTACACAGCTAATATGTTGCAGAGGCAGGATTTGAATCCAGATCTCCCTAACTCCAAGTTCAGAATACTATCCCACTTCTTAGTATTGCCTCCAATTAAGTCAGTATGTTGTTGCTTACTTATACATATGAACCTTGTTAACTAATTATATTTTTATTTCACCTTGCTATTATTAATCTTATAGAATACTGAAAATAATTCAAACTTATTTTTCCCATATTTAATTGATAAATATTGCACTTGTTACAGAACTGATCTAGAAGCTCTTTGTGTCATTTTGATGAAGTTGTTTCATGTGTATACTACAGTATTGCCAATTCTGTTCTTATTAAAATGCAAGAATTCTTGACTTTTTTTCTTGCGTAACCAGAGCAAGGAGATTTTCTGAGATGGTGGCAGATAAAAGGAAAGATATAAAGGCACCTGGCTGACTGGTATTGTGCTTTCTTTAGCATCAATATTTCATGAGTTCTTCCTAGCCTTCTTTTGCACAGTAGGATATAAAACTGCTCAGCGGGTTAAAACAAAAAGAAAAAGTAGAGGGAAAAATGGTAGGGAGTGATACAGGATTCCAGAAGGTCTGAATTGGAACTATGTAATAACCTATAATAAATGTAGCACTTAAGCATTGGAATTACCTTTCCATTCAGTCATTTGTAACAACACCCTATATTAAGCAAGGTTCATTTAATGCAGTGTGTCTGCATGACGAAACAGAGATTGTACTTTGTTCTTGATCTTTACTTGTATGTCTCTTCAGTGTTTATATAGGAAAAAGAAACTGCAGAGTAGGGAGGGAAAACACAACGACATGAGCATATGGTTTCGGAGTTGTGACTGGTCTAGTGACACATTCTCCAATGTGACAAATTTTACTTCAGTAAATTTCAAGTCCTAGACTGAGGGGATGAGAATTAGTAAAGACAAGGAAGATGGGAAAAGGGGAGTTTAGGAACAATAGGATAAAAATTGAAATCACCAGAGCCTCAAGAAGTCTCAGACTCTTGTTGGTGACATATGCTAACACTTCTTGCCTTCCTTTCCCCTCCTTCCTTATACTTACCCAAATGTTGCCAGGTTCAATCCCGGAGATTCCCTTCCCTCTAGCCATCTCCTCCCACTTAAATCACTGTTTCCTTTCTTCTAAAGATGATGAAATTCCTTTAGAGGATAACTTTTGGAAACAGACATACCCAATAAATAAGAAAGTTTTCATTGGAACGAGATGCTAAAATTCCCATTATGTCAGAACAATACCTTTCCTTGCAAAGTAGTTCTGCTGTTACCAAGATAATGTCTTTTCACAGCTTAGTTCTAAAGAACATGTTGAAAAATCATATGGCTTTCACCATTAAGATAGTTTAACATGTAACTATATTACTATTCTGCTGTTCTTTATATTGAGATGTAGTTAAACTTGTTAATCAGACTCGTTCCTGATGTCAATTTAGTAGCTTGAACCAAAAAAAACTTGGCCCAGGGGAAGGGTACACCTGGATTATGGGGAGAAAAATAATTTGAGATTAGCATAGAGTTACTAGAGAATAGTTTATTGGTGACCGTGTATGCATCTGTGTGTATACACTCTCAGGTGCATATATACATGCCCTCTTAGGGTTTTTACAAGCAATGATGTATGTACATGGGACTATGTACATGGATAAATTGTTGTCTGTTTCTCTGAGGCCTAAGGAGAAATGTCTCAGAAAGAGGTTGCTGTGTTAGGGTGAATGAATTCTTCATTTATTAGAATATGAGTATATATCACCCCAGTACCTACTTTGAGCTAGGCAACAGAGATGAGCTAAGAATGGGTCTACACCAGAGAATAAAATGGTAGATTTAATAATCATCTGCCAGGGTAACTGGGCCGTCCAGTGCAAAAAACATTAATTAAGTTGCCCACTATGTATAGGGCACTCTGCTAAATGCTGAAGTATAACAGAAAGCCATTTCAAAGTTCCTGGGGCATGATAGGAAGATTAGTGGGATTCCTGGCAATATTGATTGTAGAGAACAATAGTACTTCAAACTTGTTACTCTCTTTGGCTATGGGGAAGATACTAGTACTTCCTGAGAGAACTTCCTATAGCAAAAGCAGTCTCTCGTAGTAGACAGGCCCTCTGACTGAATGCACCCGTTACAAAGGAGGACTTTATTTCCTTTCTGGCAATGAACAAGATAGCAGTAGTATTCTCCATGGGTGGCACAACCCACCACCTGGCAAATAGATAATCTTTTAATATAGGACTTTTTAAAACGAGTCTCATCATATTTCTCATTTTATATGAAAATTTTGGATTGTATATCTTGGTTGGAAACCTATTTTTGTTCACAATTTTTCCTTGCTGAGAACTTTGTTATACTTAAAAAAAGGTTACTCCCTAAATCAAGACCATCATGGGACATTTAATTTCAGTCATTTTGTTTTGTTTCATATTTTATGGTATCCCAAGACAGGTATTCTTAGAAAATGAGTGAGCTTGAAAATTAAAGAACTGTCCTTTTTTACAGCCTAGGCTGAATTTCCAGACCTTGAAATTGTCATAGATAGGGAATTAGGGTTAAATCAAATCATATTTTTAACTTTTTAAGCTTTATTATTTTGAAATTCAGGTGAGTAAACCAAACAGTTTACTGTTTTCAATATCTACATGTGTGTGAAAGGTTAAATTGAGCTGCATAACTGGTAAAATATGGTTTTTGTTTATTTAGACTCTGTAAAGAATTAGTATCATTTTGTTGGAAGATCAGTTGATGGAACTGGGTGTGTTTGAGCTGGAGAAGCAAAGGCTTAAGGGTAACATTATAACTCTCTTCAAGTTTTTGAAGGGTTGTCATGGGGAAGGATCAGATGTGTTCTGCTTAGCCAGAGTCCAGAACTAGGAGAGAAATTTTAAGGAGCAAATTTAGGCTTGATATAAGGAAAACGTTCCTAGCTGTCCAGAATTAAAGCTGTCCAGAAGTAGAATTGACTGTCTTGAGAAGTAATGGGCTCCCCTCAGTGAAGATCTTCAAAGAGAGGCATGGCAGGTATGTTATAGGATGGATGCCTTTTCAGGTATGTGACAGCCATTCTTTATGACCTAAATGGCGCTTAGTATCAGCATTTCCAACTATGAGATTCAGTGATTCTAAACAATGAAGTTTTTATTGACTTAACAATGAGAAAGAGTCTTGGTTTCTATTCCTGAGCAATGAGTACCTATCTGTCATCAGATCTTTGATTGCTCAACAGTCGGATTGGTCAAACAAACAAGAAATCCATCTTGTGTTCCCAATACGTTTGTTTAAGAGACTGTTGAAGAGTTGCAAATTTGACTTAAAACTGGTATAAATTATTAAAGTATTTCCACCACACAAATGTATGTGTGCACGCATGCATGTGTGTATATATGTATACACACAAATGTGTGTGCATGTACATATATGTATACACACATGTGGGAATATAAACGTGTGTATGTATGTATACACACACAATGTGGTGATAATGCCATTAAAGATCTTTCCCCCTCCCATTAAATAGGCCACAGGTGGAGCCAGTTAAGGGAAACTTAATTAGGAGAGGCTTGATTGTAGGGAGGCCTGCACCCTTTACTTGCCATTACACTGTTTGTTCCAGGATCCATGGCCATTTAGATTGTGGGGCCAAGGATCAAACACACAGAGATGTGTATGTATATGTGTGTGTGTGTGTGTATATAAATATACACAGACATATATGTATGCATGTATGTGTGTATATGTATATAGCTTCCTGATAATCCAACTTCCTCTGTACCTTGTGCTTGTCAGTGGTAATTAATAAAAGAAAAGAATAATGACTATGGCCAAGAAATCGTATTGGTATGAGGGAATGTACGGCAATCTTTCTCAGCCTTGCCATTTCTCCTTAAATACCAACTACATATTCATGCTTCACATTTAAAGCAGGTGACAATCTGTGTCATTGAGATAATTAAGACTGTCCACCAAGTGCTCCCTCAACTCTTCTATTCCTCAGAACTTCCCAGCATCATTGCCTCTGTTCATAGAAGAAAAGGATAAGAAGAGATATCCCTACTACTTGCTAAAGCTAATTCCTCTAACTATACCCTTGATTCCAATTCCCACTGGCTCCTCCAGGACCTTGATCCAACAATCATCTCTGCTTATGCATGTTTAATCATGTCTTCTATGGGCTTTCCACCAATTTCATAAAATAAGCTTAGATCTCTTTTAAAAAATCATCTTTAAAAACAAAACAAAACACTAGAAATGAAACTTCCCTTGATCCTTCTGTTCCCATCTAGCTATTACATCATTTTTTTTCTCTTCACTACTACGTTTCTTACAAAAAGTAACCTGATCTCCATAGCCCCTTGTCCTCACCACCCACTCTCTTCTTTCTGACTCTTCTGTGTAGGATAGTGGGGAAAGAGGCTAGAGGCAGTAGAACAAGTTAAAAGGTTTTCAACTGGATTGTGTCTGTGGCAATTAAATGGAAGGGGTGAATTTCAGAAATACTGCTGAGAAGGAAACAGAACTGGGTGACAGATATGTAGGTGGCAAAGGAGAGAAGAGGGAACAATGATTGGTTTGGGTCTCATTAAAAGACAGTGAGGGTGTGTACAAAGATGAAGGCTACATTTGAAGTATAGGGAAAAGAAAATCACTAAATTATTCAACTCAACAAATATTTATTAAACACCCATTACATACAGAGCATTGTACTAGGTAGTGGGGCAAGGGCTGGTGGTCAGAATATATGAATATAAATAAGACAAGGTCCCCATAAGGTCTTCTGTATTATAAGGAGTGTTACAAAGAGTGAAATGCCAAAATTAAATATTTTATACACTTAAATAGTATTTATTGTGTCTCTAATGTCTTCTGGTTTGCATGGCTCATGTGGTTATTAAAAATTCAGTCATTCTCCCTTTGCATCGACAGTATTCCACTTGGCATGCCCTAATGCCTCAATGGATCTGTGATCTCATTAGCACAACTCTCTCTTCTGTCGGGGCATATCACGGTCCATCCTTGCTTTCTCAACTTGTGTGGTTATTGTCTATGTTCTCCCATAGATTATTCTCTCATAGATCTTCTGCAGACAAAAAACTAAATGTGTTTGAATATTCCTCTAGGTCTTTATATGTTTTATAGATATCAGTGCAGCACTTGGGCCATCCCAACTGTTATCATTTCTTCCCACCACATGCTGGCCTGCCTTTTCCATTCATACATTACCCCAGTGCTCTCTGTCTCTCTAGCTCTCTCTATTTTCCTCTCTATCTGTCTCTATCTCTCTCTTTCCATCTATCTATATGTATACATTTATATCTTATGCCATTTCTTACTTGTGCCCACTATATGTATGTATTCTCCTTTAGTAGGCTGTCTCTTATTTTTGAAGATTATTATATTCTGAGATTTGCAACCATACAAATACCACTGGGAAAACAAATATTAAAAATATGCATTTTTGCACTGAGAGTCTGCTTTGGCTCATTACGAGCATTGGGCAATTTCTCATCCTTTAGTTCCTTCTCTCTCTACTTTCTGTCCAGTTCTGGGCCCCATTCAATTCGGTTAAACAAACATTTATTAAGTACCAGTATTAGGCAGTCGGGGTACAAAGGCAAAAATGAAAAACTGACCCCAGAACTTATATTCATGGGAGGGATACAACGCCTAAAAAGTGTAAGATAATTTGAGGCAGAAGAAAGCACTTAGAGATGGTGGTAGTGGTGAGATAGGCAAGTTAGGGAAGTTTGAGGAGGAGGTTGCATCTGAGTTTAGCTATGAAGAAAAGTAGTGGTTCTCACTGTGAGAAAGAAGTACGTGGGGAACAACTCACTTGGACAATGGCCAAGAGGTGGGATATGAAACACTGAATTCAGGGAAGTGCAAATAAGTCAGTTTA
Source organism: Trichosurus vulpecula (assembly GCF_011100635.1). Classification (NCBI taxonomy): domain Eukaryota; kingdom Metazoa; phylum Chordata; class Mammalia; order Diprotodontia; family Phalangeridae; genus Trichosurus; species Trichosurus vulpecula. The sequence continues at coordinate 267,660,080 of NC_050573.1, read as the reverse complement.
GCTGGAAGGTACAATGTGTAACAGGAAATAATGTGAAATAAGGGTGGAAAGGTAGGCTAGAGTCAGATTAAGAAAAGCTTAGATGACAAGCTGAGGGATTTGTATTTTATCCTAGGGACAGTAGGGAATCAATGAGTATCCTTCAGTAAGGAGTGACATGATCAGACGTGCATCTGTCCCAGATATATATTCTGATGGACCAACTCTTTACTATGGCTATCCAGCTGCCATAATATGGACAATAAGCATTTTTCATCCCTTAGTTTTTCACGTATGGATTTTCCAATAGATCTCCTTTGAGTAATCATGAATCTCATTGAAGAGGCCCGGTAATCTTCTGCTGCATAGTAGAATTGGCATGGTATAGGCCACGAACATGAGAATTGGGAGGGCCTTACCTTTAAGGAATTCCTCTTTTATTTGGACACCACCTATGTTATATTTGGTGAGCATATAGCTCCTTGTTTTATGCCTTGTTTGAAATTAATAATCAGAAAATTATTATCTGTTGTTCCATTTATCAGAGACTATAATCTTAACATTGAGTAGAATGCTGAAATAGTGAAGCCCCCTCAGTATGGTATTGAATAGAATTCTGAGATAGTGAAGCCCCGCACCCCCTCCTATATTTTTAGAAACTGCTTTGTTGAGAAAGTAGAGATAAGAAATTACATCAGTAGACAGACACCTGCAAGGTCCTGTTTATCTAGCTTTACTCCCTTTTCTCTGGTCTTAAGCCTGTCTTTTTGTTCTTTGTTCTCTGTTGCTGGGAAAAGATTCTACGGTTAGAATGTGAGCTCCAAACACAGTCAATGGGAAGAGGAGCCAGTAGGGGGTGGGGGAACTCTGAGTTAGGGTCTGTATAACTTGCTTTGAGCTGTATGCAAGACACACACACACACACACACACACACACACACACACACACACACACACACGGGTTGGCATCATCTTGAGCCCAGCTGGGGTGTGTCCTTTTCTCATGAGAAAGTAATCAACTCCCTTTTGCCTTTTCTCAAGAACGGTCTCTGCCTATTTTTAATGTAAGTAGTGGTCTCTGACCCACACAACATATTCAAGGTTGGAAGAGAACCTTTAAAGTTACATTATGTGCATTCCTGTGTGTATCTTGTTTGTATGTCTATACTTGCTCATATATTTTCTCCCCCACTAGGATGTGTGCTCCTTGAGGGAAGGGACTGTTTTTGCCTTTCTTTGTATCCCCACTGGTTAGCACAGTACCTGGCCTATAGCAGGTGTTTGTTAACTGTCTAACTAGCAAATAATAAACACAAGGGGTATCTTGTATTTTCTGCACTTTTCAGTCATTTGTGTAATTGTAAGGATGCGGTTTATGGAGAATCACTTGCAAATGGCTTCCCTTCTCATATTTTTATCAAAAGCACCTCAGAATCTCATGAAGAGATTCTAAAAATAAGAGAAATAGTCATAAGGGTTGGTAGTGACAGGTGCCTTGTCGATGTTCTATCATACTTTCTTTTTACCCATTCTTTTGATATTTTTGATATTTTGATACTTTTCCTGCCTAGAAATATCATGCAAAATGATCCCAAATTGTGTTTTCCACAGCATGGGTTACCTTGGTGGTAGTTTATCTGGCCAAGCCTTTTTCTTCTTGATCTTGTTTTTTAAATCCTAATTTGACTTTTTTGTATAATTCATCAGGGATTAGGATGTTAGGGTCCAAATGTTGTACTTCCTCAGACTGTATCTTGTGAAAAGACACATAGAATCACAAATTTCAGAGCTGAAAGGGAACTCAATAGCCATCTGGTTCAGCTCATACCTCCAAATTCCCAATTCAGCATCTGACAAGTGGCCATTTGCCTCTGTCAGTGAGGATGAAAAAAAGTTATAAAAATATTGATAATTTTTTTCTAATTTCGATTATCTTCCTGCCAGTTTAATCTATTAATGCTTTTTTTGGGAAGACACAAAAGATTATTGAATCATAAACTTAAAACTGGAAGGGACCTAAGAGACTACTCCCCCTCCTTCTTCCTTCCCCTTCCCCGATTTTATAGGTGAGGAAATGGGCTGAGATAGATTAAGTGACTTGCCCAGGATAACACAGCTAGTAGACATCTGAGGCAAGATTGGGATTCAGGTTTTCTTGTCTCCAAACCTCCCTTACCGTGCCACCTAGCTTGCTGGAAAGCAAGCCCTGAAGATGCCAGGGGTTGAACTCTGAGGCCTTATACATGCAAAGCATGTAATCTACTACTGAACGGTGTCTCCATGTCCTAGCTTTGTGTCATGTCAAGCTTTCTGAAGACTTGTTTACGTTCTGCTGCCTTGCATAATTTTATGGGAACACACTGCTTATAATCTTCTGCTATCCTCCACTGTAGTATCTTACTCTAGTAAATAAATATCAATATTGTGCTGTGTGTTTGTCCTTCATTTTTGAAGAGGACCATGACATCTGGGAGATGATGGCATGACTTGCAGTTGACTTTGATTTGAGTGAGGGACGGCTGTGCAAGGTCACCAGTCTCACTTTCTCCTCCAGAGCCATCTGGGTGCAGTGGCCACATATTTACTAGGATGCATTGGCTTTTTTTAAGCTAAGGTCTTTTCAGGTTCTCACTTTGAGTGAAGTAACGCCCATTCAGTGAATAAGCCTCTTTAAGAGGGTTCAAGGGATGGCCCCTTTAATCAAAACTCAAAAAAAAAAAAAAAAAGAAAGAAATCCAACTGGGAGGGGAAGACCCTCAGGGTTCCTGGCCAAAAGAGAAACAGTTACTATTTGGTGTTTATATTCACTCTGTGTTAGAAGGGCAGGGATCTATTGTCCAGTCTATGAGCTCCAGGGTGAATTGGGTTGCATCCTGGGCCATCTCCAGTCATCCTGGTGAATATCAGGCCACTGGAGGAGAAAGTGAGCCTGGTAACCTTGCACAGGCCTCCCTTATTCAAAACAAAGTCAATTGCAAGTCATGTCGTCATTTCCTTGATGTCACGGTCCTCTTTGAAAACGAAGGACAAACACAACCTGTGAGTAGCCTCTCCCTCTCCCTCTCCATCTCCCTCTCTCTCTCCCTAAAGGAAGGTATATTTCGATAGCTGAAGGTTCCTCTCTAACTTGAGGTTTACTGGCTAGATTTCTTTCTCAAAAACCAAACATCAATATATAATATCAATAAATATCCAATAGTGGATTAAATTACTATTATATCTGTTGATGACATAAGGATAATATAAATGAGATTCTGTGCTCTGTGATTTACTCAGCCCCTTCATGGAATCCCATTAGGATGGAGATGTTAAGACACAGATTAGTATCCACTTTGTAGTCTGTCAGATCAAGTTTTTGCTGTATAGAATGAAGATGTGGTTTATATGAATTGGCTCCTAGAAATTCTGAATCTATAAAAATGAGCCACATTATACCATGTGCCTCAACAGATATCCAGCCCATTTTCCAAGTATAGCAATACTGGATAAGTAAATCTGCAATAAGAATCCTTAATTATGTTTGACACTTGGAGTCATTTTAATTTTGTTTAAGAATAAAGAGGGTTTAATATAGCAAAAAGTCTTTTTAAAAGCTAATTTGTCTTCACACAGGATGGACTTCAATGGTCTTTAAGTTTTATGCAATATTACTGAATTATAAATGTAATTGAGGCTTGAATCAATGATATCTAAGATCTCTCCAAATTCTAAATCAATACTTATAATCCTAATAATATGGCTATAGACACAAATTTTTTGTTTGTTTGTTTAGACTTGTGATTTCATCAGTGTAGAGATTTCACAGTGAGAAAACACCTTCTTTCTATCAACAGATCAATAACTGTATTGTAACTCATAATTTTAGAGAGTTGTCTGGGGCATGAAAGTACATACATGACTTGCCCAGGGTCACATAGCCAAGTATTTCAGAGGGGCCTTGAGCCCAGGTTGTCCTGACTGAGGCTGACCCTCTATTCATTTTGCCATATTCTGAAAATATAAGCACATTGCACCATCCAGTCCAGTGACAACCTGGCACCTTGAACTAGTGCTTTGAGACTATATTTAAAAATATGGCATCCTCTTCCACTATAAATAAAACCTCTTCCAAGTTATTTCTTTCCAATTCCACCAAAAATAATTACTATGGCTCCACTCAACTTTAATCCGAAACTGAATAATTCTGTATTTAAAAGAAGGAAGCTTAGGTAATTCCTTTAACTCAGTTACCAAAATTTTCAATCTCAACATTTTGATTAAAAGAATACTTTTGAGTTCTCCTGGTTTGTTTTTCAAATAAATGCTAACATTTTATAAGAAAGAAATCAGACTGTGAAGTAGCATCTATTATGTTGATATGCTACTGACATTTTAAAGAAAATGGCTTCTCTCCATTAGATGTATCATAAATATTAATGTTTTTCCTATGAAGTGGTGCATAAGAAAAACACAATAGAATATGATTTTCTCAGATTTCCATTATTCTATAAGAACACTCTGTTAGACTTATTTCATTTATAAATGAATGCATTTCTACACTTCTGCTCAGCCTATCTTTTGGTTTGACACGCATTCAACCTTATTCTTTGAAGTTTTGGAGTTATTATAAGGAATTTGCAAATGCAATATTAAGTAATGTGATATCTGATGACATTGTGTATCTGAACTAATTGAAGAGCATCATATCCTCTAGACATTTTTAAATTTTGGATTCACTCATATTTCAAATTTGCCTCAGATTACACACCACCAGAATATTCACACAGTAATATTAGTCAGGTCAACTGTACTCACACACACACACACACACAAGTATACATATATACACAATATGTGTACATACACACATAGATATGTGTACATATATACAGTATATACACATATTTTTCTATACAATACGCACATAGATATTTTTATATATCTATATACATGTATGTCTGTTATGGCCAAACAGTACATCTGACCTTTGTTGTTGAATATACAGAACTTTTTATTAAACTGGCTAAATTGGCCACTCTTCTATCATACAAAAACAGCCAAAACAAGCCTTAGTAGGAACATGTCAGTGTGGGATATTGGAAAGATCACTGGATTTGGAGCCTGGAGGATCTGGATTCCAATGTATGGCCTTGGTAAAGTCACTTTATCTCTTTGGGCCTGTTTCTTCCTCTATAAAATGAGAATTAGTCAGGGGTGGGGAACTTGCTACCTCGAGTCTATAGGTGGCCCTCTAGATCCTCATGTGTAGCCCTTTGACTGAATCCAAACTTGTTTTGTGAAGTTTGGATTCAGCTAAAGGGCCACACTTGAGAACCTAGAGGGCCACATGTAGCCTTGAGGCAGCAGGTTCCCCAGCCCTGGTAGATTATGTCTAAGATCCTACAGGATAGTGTTATAAATTGGACCCTAGTACATTGAATGAGATGAGGAATACTCAGCAATTATATGTGACTGCTTTGTATCTACTTAATACCTAAAAGCTTGGCAAGTTTTTATTAGCATAGCACTACATTCAGGATTTCAAAGTTCAACTTAATTTTCCTATAATTCTGGCATATGGGTCTGTAATTTCTCTAGACCTTTAATGGTAATAAAAAAGATTCTGCATAACTCTATCCAATATTCCAACTAAGACTATGTATCAATGACACAGCATCCATCCACATAAAGGCCTTTATTAAAATCTTGTGTGCTTTTCTCTCTCCATTTTAAATAATTTACTTCTGAATTCATTTTAATGAGAGGAAAAAAAGAGACACATAGCCTTTGGCATTCTCTTTCCCCCATGAATCTTCTTTGCCAGCTCCAGGCCACACTGATCTGTTTCTTTCCTTCCTGTCCGCACCTAGCACTTCATGTTTGTAACAAGATTTTGCATTTAATTGGATATGATCTCACATTGTTCTTCAGTTGTTTCACACATGTAAATTTTATCTCCCTACATGTCAAGTTAGAATGTAAGCACCTTGATGGTAGGAATCTTTTAATCTATTTCTTTGGTATTCATCATACCTAGTACCAGTTAGGCATGTACCAGGTGTTTATAAAGACTACTTATTCAATTAAATTAAGCCATATGAATCTGTTCTCTTCTTGGGTGCTACAACCTAAGTGGTGTGAGTGTAGAAGCTGAAAAACATACCATGAGCAGCTACAACAACAGCACCAACAGAAGCAACAGGCATTAGATGCTCTATTCCCCACTTCGTGTTGGCCTGCAGTACAGTCTGTTGTCTCCTGGGGCACTGACATCTGCCGTTTTCGCATCTCCATCCGCTCTGATCCCATGGGCTGTTAAAGTGATAACAAAAATGGGAAGTTTAATATAGAACAGTACTAGGAATGAATATGGTTTGCTTATCACATAGATAAAATCCTTTGCTTGGGAGACAGAAGTTTGAGATGACTTGTTGCTAACAAGTGGACCACATAGGTGATCTTGGAGTGGAAGAGAGTAGATCAGCTGGCTTTTCACTTTCCCAGAATTATAGGCTACTCAGAATCCTAAAGTGAGAAGAGGAGAACAGTAATAAGTGTCTTCAAGGGTAGCTGTTGGGGGTTATAACACCAGCTCTTTCCATACTGGCAGGTATGGAAGCTGAGGAAATCTCAGTGACCCAAAGGGATTATTCCATAGCTGTCTTTGAGTCAGAGAAAATCACAAATTATGTTCCAAATATAAGCTGGACTTTCTTGAGTAAAAATGAGCTGGAAGGGAACTTAGAAGTCATAAAATCTAAATCCATAATTATTATAATAAGTAAGCTGAGACCCAATAGTTAAATGACTTCCTCAAGGTTATGTGGCTCTTTAGCTGCAGTGCCAAGTCTAGAATCCAAGGCTAATAGTCTTACCAACACTGCAGAGAAAGTGAAAGAACCTCAGTGAACTAAAAGAAACTCTAAACTCTTCGTTCATATGAACTTGGGATTGCCAAATATATGAACAGAGAGAAATTAGTTAATAATGGCGGGAAATTTCATCCATGTAGGGAACTTCTGGTACATAAATTCCTTGTACTAATGCAGATTGACAAACCATTTGTAACTTACAGTTTTCGAGATTTGACTGAGGTGTTAAGAGACTTGCCTCTGATCACACAGCTAACATGTCAGAGGTGGGGCTGGAACCCAGATATTCTTGATTGTAAGGCATGCCTACTACCACCTATATCACTGTTTTTCAATGTCTCCATTTACCTAGATGCAATTAGCTTAAAGAATGATTTATGTTTATAGCACTTTAACATTTATGATTATTGATCTAGGGAAATACTACTTTTTAAAATTACCACCCATTCCTCACAGAATACCTCCTTTCTTTCACAATACACAATTTCCTCAGAAAGGTGATTGTGAGTTACTGAACGCTAAAGTTACCAACAATCTGTTAATGGCCAAATATGATGGCCTGTTTGCATTCTGCATCTGACTTATCTGCTGCATTTGATGCTTTTAACAACCTTTCTCTTCCTAGATACTCTCTTCTCTGAGTTTTCATAACACTACTTTCTCCTGGTTCTCCTATCTGTCTTCTTCTCAGTCTTTTTTGTCTGCTTGTAATCCCTATCACATCTCCTAAAGGTATATGTACCCCAAGATTCTGTCCTAGACCCTCAACACTCTCTTTTGGTGACCTCTTCAGCTCTCATTTATTTAATTATTATTTCTATCCGTAACTCACAGATCCAGTCAAGTCTCTCCCTTGAACTTCAATTCATCACCTATTGGACATTTCAAATTGTCCACAGGACATCTGGGTATACAGCCAGGGAGCTCATTAGAAGGGCTGGCCCAGAATCACACTAACCTCTGTGCTTATATATCCTATTCAGGGCCCTCTGGGCCCTGACCTCACCCAGGCTGGGAGTGGAGAAGTTCCCCAGCCCCAATATCACATTATTCCCCCTCCTTCACTCTGTGATACAGACAGATTGGCTTCTCTCTGTTCTTCACTGATGCCCCATCTTTCCCATACCCTAAGCCTGCAAAAGCACTTTCTCCTTCCCTCCACCTCCTAAAATCCCTTTTTCCTTCAAGATAGAGCTCTAGCACTACCTTCAAACAGAAAGCTTTCCCTATCCTGACAATTGCTAGTTCCCTCCCTCCCAAACTATTTTTATTTAACTAGTTTATATTTACTTGTATTTTAAAAAGTATTCTGCATATACTGATATTTGTACTGTCTCCCCTATTAGAATGTAAGCTCCTTGTGAGTATGGATTATTTAATTTTTTGAATTTGTATCTGTTTCAACAATCCAGCTAGCAGCTTCTGTGGGGGTGTAAGATCTACCAACAACCAGCACCCAGAAAGCTGCCAACACAGGTCCTTTTGATCTGCTTTACTTAAGGAAAGCAACATTAAAGGGTTAACAATCTTACTTTGATCCAGCATACAAATAACATCCACCTAGTTCAGGAGAAAAAGCCAGCATCCTGAATAACAGACCAAATACAATTCGTAGTTATCAACATCTGGGTATACAGCCAGGGAGCTCATTAGAAGGGCTGGCCCAGAGTCACACTAACCTCTGTGCTTATATATTCTGTTCAGGGCCCTCTGGGCCCTGACCTCACCCAGGCTGGGAGTGGAGAAGTTCCCCACCCCCAATATCACATCAGGTACAAATCAATGGCTCCCAATTGTCTCAGTGCTGAGAAATACAAAAACATCCAACATTAACATTCAAACAAAGGCCAGAATCATTAAAGGTCAACAACAAAAAGTCCCACCTTAATTACTATTACAGTATCCCCAGGTACAGTACAGTACCTGACACATAGTAGGTGCTAAATAAATGTTTGCTAATTTATTGTTGATTAATTGATGAGAATTTTGTATCAAAACTGAGAAAGATGAAGGAAAACAGTCAACTCCTCAATAACCAAAACAGGAAGATTTTATAAAATAGGCAGAAATTCATAAACCATTTAAACAGTAGAAGAGATGTGCCTTAGCAGACACATACAATACATTTATTGAATGTTTACCATGGGCAAGGCACCATATTTTTATATCACCCTACTTTGGAAAAGGTTGAATGGCCTTACTTTGGAGAAGGTGGGTGTGGTTCTTCATGATACATTCAGGAGAATTTTAGAAGCTATTTAAACAGGGAAAAAGAGGTGGCTTAGCAGACAGATGGAAGTGGTAGTTGTGGTCATAGGGAGGGATCAACCAACATATTTATTGAATGTTTACTTTAGGAAAGGTTCTGTATTTTGTTTGTGGTCCTATTTTGATGAAGGATGTTTGTTGAAATAAATTGTTAAAATGAAGGAACAAAGGTGAGTGTGGTATGAACAATGAGAGGAGACATTGAGTTGGTGTTCCTAGAGGAATCATTTAAAACACTTAATTCGCTTCAACAGAAATTTATTGTTGAGTCTGGTAAGACTTTGAAGCATATCATAAAAATTTCAGACTTGATCTATATGGCAAAGGGAAATTATTGCAGAACTTTATGAAAAATACCTAAATTATGGGTGAATGTAGAAGCTTTGGCATCAGCTTCCTTGTGAATGCCTCCAGTATTTTTTCTTTCCCATGTGAGCTCTGGATTTTAGCTTTGACACTCCTGGAACTTTTTATTTTGGGGTTCCTTGCAGGAAATCATCAGTGGATTCTTTCTATCTTTTCTTCTGGCCTGTGGTGCTAATAGATCGGAGCATTTTTCTTTTATAATTTCTTGGAATACAGTGTCCTGGCTTTTTGTTGTTGTTGTTATAGTTTTTGAGGAATACAATGATCTTTAAATTATCTCTCCTTTTCTTGTTTTACAGATCAGTTGTTTTTAATGTCAGAAGTCTTAAGTTTTCTTTTATTTTATCAAATGTTAAAGTTTTTCTAATGTTTTTAGCTCTCAAAGTCATTTATTTCTGTTTGAGTTATTCAAGTTTTCAAGAATCCATTCACTCAGCAAGGTTTGCCACTTTCAGTTCTAATCTATTTATTCTCCTTCCAATTCTTTCCTTTAAATATTTTATTTAATTTTTTATCTCTTGCTTCATTTCTTCTAAGTATTCACGTAGTCTTTGTGGAGAATCCATTTTTCCCCTTGAGTCTTTGCTTATAGTTGTTATGGAGTTTCTTTCTCCTTTTGGGGGTTTTCTAGATCTCTAATAATTTTTGATACCTATTGGTGTTTTCTTTTATTCACTCATTTCTTGAGCTGTAGCTCCTGAAATGGGGCTTTGGGTAAGGACCAGGCTCCATCCCCTGCTGCTGTAGTCAGCCTTATGTGTTCTCCATCTGGGGCCCCAGATGCTGACCTTTATGTCCTAGAGGTAGGCTTTGCTGGATCTTTGAGGTTGAATGCTAGATTTTCAGGGCCATCACTGGCTCCTCAGGGCAGAATGTAAGAAACCATAGAGTCCCTGGGTCTAGGGTGCGCTAGTCTGAGCATTGATAGCAGATCTTTGCCTGCTGTACTATAGCTCCCTGGAGGTTCCAAAATTTCTGACCATCCTTGGCTTATTTGGCTCAAATCTTGATGCCTCTGGACAGAGAACCTTGAAAGCTACAAGTTTCTCTGTCCTGTCTCAGTCATACTGGGAAGCTAGCCTTCACTGGCATTGACTATACTGGTAGTGTCCTTTTCTGTTGCCTTTGCGGAAAAGTAGTTAACTGCAGTTTTTCATTGGATTTCTTGATATTTATTTGGTCTTGGTTTTGCTAGAGTTGATATTTGGGAGCTGTACAGTCTGCCTCCCCTACAGGCAATCATCTTGGCAATAAGTCTCAAAGATTTTTTTTAAGAACAAAAAGAGGAAGAGAAAAAAATTACCAAATCAATCAACACATTGAAGAAAAAAACCAACCTGATTATATGTAATGTTCTACATTCATGAATCATCCACTTCAAAAGAGTAGAGACAATTATCTTCTCATATGTCTTCTTTGTGGACGAACTTGGTCTTTCTCATTTGCAATATTCATTTTTGGTTACTTTGTGGTTGTGGTCTTCCCACTTTCATTGTGTAGTCATTGTGTGTATTGTATTGTTACCTCTGCTTACTTCTTTTTATATTAGTTCACGTCTTTCTATGTTTCTCTGCATTCATCATATTTGTTAGTTTTACAGTACAGTAATTTTCCATTACATTTATGTATCACAATTGACTTAGAACTTTCAATGTTAGTCATGCCCTAATATTCACTGTACTACTGACAAACTAATCATGCATAGAACTACATTTAACATGTTACACTCATATATAATAAACACTTTTGTGTTATAGCAAACTATCAAATTTAATTATATGAATCAAAGGACTGTGACTTATAAACCCTAATCTGTCCAGTTTTCATTTAGGAAATCATGCACAGAAGCAAAACATACTAATATTTCTACTCTATTTAAATATTGGTATACAAGCAATATAAATTTATGCATTAATATTTAGGCTACAAATAACTGGACAACTTTCTTTTTGTTTGTGTTTTCCTAAGGGGGGAAAAAAAACCCAAAATTTGCACTTTAACAGTACTGCTCCATATTGTGTGTGTGTGTGTGTGTGTGTGTGTGTGCGCAATGTATAATTCTTTGGCAGAGTGCCATGATTCATTTCAGTGTATGATAGAACAAACTAATAAGTATTGTAATTGTAATTCCCCTTCTAACATACTGTCCAAACTTGTGAATGTTTTGATGTTGTAGAGATAAATGAATATAAAGTCAATGTAAATGATCTGAGGTGCTCTGTTCTATAATTTATGGCATGTCAAAGCAGACTGAGGAAATGAGGAGCAGCACGATTAACAGACTTCAAATCTTCACCAAGAGAGAATCCCAGTTAAAAACTGAGCTTCCTTTTTTTGTTTTTGGAGTTCCTAGGAAACTTACATTTAAAAATGATCAATTTTACATACTATCTTTATGTGATTTAGGATCACCAAATATATAAACAAATAGAAATTAGTTAATAATGTATCATTTACAGGGGGAATGGCATCCAGTCTTGCAATTTTATCAGTTTAGGAAACTCCTGGCATGGAAACTTCCTGTTCCAGTGCAGATCACCAACCATTCTGTAATTTCTAATCTTAGAGATTTGCCTGTGATGATGAGGAGTTACGTGAGTTGCCTATGGTTGCTCATCTAGTTTATGTCAAACTTATAGTCTCCCTGACGATAAGTAATATCTGATAAAAATTGGTTTGACTTGGTATGACCCCAGTCTCTAGCATGCATGTATGTTGAGGTTCAGCTCTCCCTCAAACCAGACTTTGACCCCTTCCCTAGCCACTTGCTTGCTATGGCACTGTTAGAGGTGAGTCCCTGCCCCCCATTACTCATTCTTTATTAGGCAACTCAGAAAATTCTCTGATTTCAGTGGTCCAGACTACCCTATTGCCTTGCCTCATGGCAGTGACATGTCAGCTTTGTCTAAAACTCTCTATAAGTTTGAGTCCTGAGTAGCTCTGGGGCCCGCGATTGGAATGTGCAGCTTGTTGCATGTCTAAGTCACTAGGTTGCCTTTAGCAATGGGAACAATGAGGAGAGGGGCACTTATGCTGTTCCTTGTTGGTATTTGTCTCTCTCCTATGGTTGCCATCCCTGTGTGGCAGTGTCACTCTTTGGGAACAGTCCCCTCTTCTTTTGCCCTGCACTAAGCCTGGCCTGCTATCTGCTGTGTCAGGCTGCTTTTCAATATATCTATTTATCTAACAGCAATTAACTTAAAGAAATATTTTTTACCTTTTGAAAAACATTAACATAAATGATAGATCCAGAGATATATCGCTTCTTTGAATTGTCACCCATTTCTCACAGAATACCCTTTATTTTCCATCTCTCCAGAAAGCAGATTGTGAGTGAAGGTCCAACAGGCATCTAGAATTGTCTGAGTTAAAATACAAATGTGGAGCCTCAAGTACTATTTAAAGTACAGAAGTTAGCCCAGCCCAAGCTGCACCTGGACCAACCAGACAGGGAGCTGGGCGGAACAAGCCCTAGCGCCCTGAATCAGTGAGCTGTGGCAGTTACCAGACTTCTCAACCCACAAACACCAAAGGCAACAGAGAAGGTTAGTGGGAAAAGCTGCTGGGACAGAGTGAAAGGAGTTCCCTGTTTGGCCACCTCCCCAGGGGAGCGGAAGTGATGCAGCTCTGAGGCTGCTTACAGAGCTCTGAGGCTGCTTACAGAGCTATAACTGCATTTGCTTCCAGCCCCAGGCCCACCTGATGGGAGGAATTAAGTGGCAGATCAGAGCAGGAGTACAGAGCCAGCTTAGATCTGAGTCCTGTCTGGGTTGGTGGTTCTTGGGGGAGGAGTAGCACTGGTGTGACAGAGCTTGCTGTGTAGAAATAGCTCCGAAAACAACAGCCCAGCCCCTCAAGCTTGGGACAAAGTACTCTATACTCTACAAGCAGTCATACCCTGACAAAAAAACTCAAGGGTCAAGTAAGTTGGCTGGGAACATGGCCAGGCAGCGAAAACGGACTCAGATTCAGACTCAGATTTTGGAATCTTTCTTTGGTGACAAAGAAGACCAAAACATACAGCCAGAAGAAGTCAACAAAGTCAAAGAGCCTACATCAAAAGCCTCCAAGAAAAGCATGAACTGGTCTCAGGCCATGGAAGAGCTCAAAAAGGATTTGGAAAAGCAAGTTAGAGAAGTAGAGGAAAAATTGGGAAGGGAAATGAGAGGGATGTGAGAAAAGCATGAAAAACAAGTTAATGACTTGCTAAAGGACACCCAAAAAATAATGAAGAAAATAACACCTTAAAAATAGACTAACTCAAATGGCAAAAGAGCTCCAAAAAGCCAATGAGGAGAAGAATGCCTTGAAAGGCAGAATTAGCCAAATGGAGAAGGAGGTTCAAAAGACCGCTGAAGAAAATACTACCTTAAAAATTAGATTGGAGCAAGTAGAAGCTAGTGACTTTATGAGAAATCAAGATATTATCAAACAGAACCAAAGGAATGAAAAAATGGAAGACAATGTGAAATACCTCATTGAAAAAACCACTGAACTGGAAAATAGATCCAGGAGAGATAATTTAAAAATTATTGGACTATCTGAAAGCCATGATAAAAAAAAAGAACCTAGATATCACCTTTCAAGAAATTATCAAGGAGAACTGCCCTGATATTCTAGAGCCAGAGCGTAAAATAGAAATTGAAAGAATCCACCAATTGCCTCCTGAAAAAGATCCCCAAAAGAAAACTCCTAGGAATATTGTCACCAAATTCCAGAAGTCCCAGGTCAAAATAATGCAAGCAGCCAGAAAGAAACAATTTGAGTATTGTGGAAACACAATCAGGATAACACAAGATCTAGCAGCTTCTACATTAAGGGATTGAAGGGCTTGGAATATGATATTCTGGAGGTCAATGGAACTAGGATTAAAACCAAGAATCACCTACCCACCTTGGAGTATAATACTCCAAGGCGAAATATGGATTTTCAATAAAATAGAGGACTTTCAAGTTTTCTCAGTGAAAAGACCAGAGCTGAATATAAAATTTGACTTTCAAACACAAGAATCAAGAGAAGCATGAAAAGGTAAACAAGAAAGAGAAATCATAAGGGACTTACTAAAGTTGAACTGTTTTGTTAACATTCCTACAAGGAAAGGTGATGTGTGTAATTCATGAGACCTCAGTTTTAGGGTAGCTGAAGGGAATATATATATATATACACACACACACAGAGGGCACAGTGTGAGTTGAATATGAAGGGATGATATCTAAAAAAATAAAATCAAATTAAGGGATGAGAGAGGAATATATTGAGAGAGGGAGAAAGGGAGAGATAGAATGGGGTAAATCATCTCACATAAAAGTGGCAAGAAAAAACAGTTCTGTAGGAAGGGAAGAGGGGGCAGGTGAGGGGGAATGAGTGAATCTTGCTCTCATCGGATTTGACCTGAGGAGGGAATAACATACACCCTCAATTGGGTATCTTACCCCACAGGAAAGAAGGAGGAAGGAGATAAAAAGGGGGGCATGTTAGAAGGGAGGGCAGATGGGGGAGGAGGTAATCAAAAACAAACACTTTCAAAAAGAGACAGGGTGAAGGGAGAAAATTGAATAAAGGGGGATAGGATAGGAAGGAGCAAAACATAGTTAGTCTTTCACAACATGAGTATTGTGGAAGGGTTTTTACATAATGATACACATGTGGCTTATGTTGAATTGCTTGCCTTCTTAGGGAGGGTGGGTGGGGAGGGAAGAGAGGAGAGAATTTGGAACTCAAACTTTTAAAAAACAGATGTTCAAAAAAAAAGTTTTTGCATGCAACTAGGAAGTAAGATATACAGGAAATGGGGCATAGAAATTTATCTTTCCCTACAAGAAAGTAAGGGAAAAGGGAATGGGAGGGGAGTGGGGTGACAGAAGTGAGGGCTAACTGGGGAATGGGGCAACCAGAATATATGCCATCTTGGAGTGGGGGGGAGGGTAGAAATGGGGAGAAAATTTGTAATTCAAACTCTTGTGAAAATCAATGCTGAAAACTAAAAATATTAAGTAAATTTAAAATACAGAAGTTGCATGGTCAAGATGTGCTACTCTGTGGAAGAACATTCCATCTATCGACATCTGAATAGTAAAGCCTACTGTATAGTAAAGTTCAATCACACTCTTCTCTAAGAGCCCTGAACCTAGGGCTATAGGGATGCATGATTTCAGTGAAATGGAACCTGAAGCCTCTCTCTTCATCAACCCTTTTAGACATATTTCCAATTACATGTAAAAACAATTTTAACAGTTTTTTTTAAATTTTGAGTTCCAAATTTGCTCTCTCCCTCTTCTCACCCCTCACTTGGAAGGCAAGCAATTTGACATAGGTTATATATGTGCAATCATGCAAAACATATTTCAATATAAGTCATGTTATGAAAGAAAGCACAAACCAAAAAGAAACAAAAAAAAAAAACAAAAAAATACCCACACAAAAAATAAAGTGAAAAATAGTATGCTTCAATCTGCATTCAGACTACATCAGGTCTTTCTCTGAAGGTGGATAGCATACAGAATTATCTCTTTAACCAGCTTATGTCTGCTATCACTATTGGAGATTGTGCTTTTAACTCAGAAAAATAACGATATTAATATACACGCAAACAAGTCACCTTTAAAATGCACTAGAGAACAACAGGGAAAAAATATCACTAGAAAAAACAGTCAAGCAGGACACTTGAAAATAACATGCTTAATTTATTACACACTTTAAAAGAAAACCAAGCTGTTCATAATACATATTCATAGCTTCATGTACAATCTTCTTTTTTGTATATGAAAAGCTCATCTTATTTAGTGTTGGTTAAGTTGAAAATAAAATGAAAAATAAAATAAAAGCAAAAGCCAGGGATTATTCCATGGGGGGTGGTGGTAAGGGTAGTCATTTGAAGTGACAATGCTGTGCATCAAAAGAGCAACAACAAAAGTTTTTTTTCTTCTTTAAAAAATTATTATTTATTTATAACATTCTTTTTAAATTTGGCGATCCAAATTCTCTCTCTCCCTTCCCTTCTCTATCCATTGATAAGAAAATCAAAATGATATCAATTATACATGTGAAATAATGCAAAATATATTTCTATATTAGCCATCTCACAAAAAAGAAAAAGTATAGAAAGTGAGAAAATTGTGCTTCAATTTGCACTGAGTGCATCAGTTCTCTCTCTGAAGGTGGGTAGTATTTTTCATCATTGCCTTAGATCATGGTATTGAATAAAGTAGCCCAGTCTTTCATAGCTGATCATCATTTAAAAATTGCCGTTACTGTGTGCAATGATTCACTAGTTCTTACTTCACACTGCATCAGTTCATAAAGGTTTTTGCCATGTTGTTGTTTTTCTGAAACCACCTCCTTCATCGTTTCATATATCACAATAGTACTCCATCACAATCATATGCTACAACTTGTTCAGCCATTCCTAAATTTATGTGTATCCCCTCAATTTCCAATTCTTTGCACCACAAAAGAGCTGTTATTAATATTTTTGTATGCATAGATTTTTCCTTTTTCTCTCATCTCTTTGGAGTACAGACCTAGTAGTGGTATTACTGGGTCAAAGGGTATACATAGTTTTATAGCCCTTTGGGCATAGTTCCAAATTGTCCTTCAGAATAGTTGGACCTGTTCACTACTCTGCTAACAGTTTATTATTGTACTTATTTTTCCTCATCCCTTTGAACATTTGTCATTTCTAATAGGTATGAAGTGGTACCTCAGAGTTGTTTTAATTTACATTTCTCTAATTAATAGTGACTTGGAACATATGTTCCCATAACTATAGAAGGTTTGATTTCTTCTTCTGAAAACTTCCTGTTCATATCCCATAGCCATTTATCAATTGGGGAATGGCTCTTATTTTTATAGATTTGACTCAGTTCTAAACTCAATATATATTTGAGAAATGAGATCTTTATCAGAAAAAATTGTGGCAAGAATTTTTTGATATCACTTCATTGTCAGTAGTACCTTTTAGCAAAATGTAGTTTCCCTAATTTTCTCTTTTAACGTCTGTTTTTGCTTTTGCATTGACTGAGATCATGATTGCCACTAGTGCCCTATTTAATTCAGCTGCAGCATAATGGATTATGCTCCAGCCCTTTATTTCAACTCTATATGTGTCTTTTTGTTTCAAGGGTGTCTTTTGTAAATAACAGATTGTTGGGTTCTGGTTTCTAATCCATTCTGCTATCACTTCATTTTATGGGTGACCTCATCCAATTCACATTTATGAGTACTAATTGTATTTCCCTTTATCCTATTTTCTTCTGTTTATGCTTCTCACCCTCTCTTTTTATCCTGTTCCTCCTCAAAAGTCTGTTTTTCTTCTGACTACTACCTCCCTTAATCTGCCCTCTCTTTTGTCACCCACACCCCCATATCTCTTATCCCCTCCTATTTCCATAATAGGTAGCGCGTTCTTCTCCTCATTGGCTTTTTGGATCTCTTTTGCCATTTGAGTTAGTCTATTTTTAAGGTGTTATTTTCTTCATTATTTTTTGGGTTCTCCTTTAGCAAGTCATTGACTTGTTTTTCATAGTTTTCCTTCATCACTCTCATTTCTCTTCCCAATTTTTCCTCTACTTATCTTACTTGCTTTTTCAAGTCCTTTTTGAGTTCTTCCATGGCCTGAGACCAATTCATGTTTTTCTTGGAGGCTTTTGATGTAGGCTCTTTGACTTTGTTGACTTCTTCTGGCTATATGTTTTGGTCTTTTTTGTCACCGAAAAAAGATTCCAAAGTCTGAGTCTGAATCTGGGACCGTTTTCGCTGCCCCAGTAAATTTCTTTTGGGCCACTTGTCTGACCTCCTTACCATCTCTGGGCTGAGAGCTCCTGAAGCTGCTGCTTATAAATTTTTTTTTTAAATTAAGAAATGCATACTAGTTTAGCAATGTACTTTGATAGAATTTGGATATCTGAAGGTTATTAAAAAAATTAGGAAATCATTCAGAAAACTGATCAGTCTTTAAATAATCCAGTGATTTGAAGGCTTGCTAAATCCCATAACGATTCATGATATTACTTAGGAATAGCAAACTGATGAACTGAATTGAGGCAGTTTGGGGTAATGGAAAGAGCATATGACCTGAAGTTAGAAGATCTGGGTTCCAATCCTTGTTTGGTCACTTACTAGCTGTATGAGTTTGTTGGTTGTTGGTCAGTCATTTTTCAGTCATGTTCAACTCTTCATGACCCTATTTGGAGTTTTCTTGGCAAAAATACTAGAGTGGTCTGTCATTTCCTTTTTTACCTCCTTTTACAGATGAGGATGAGGCAAACAGGGTTAAGTGTGCCCAAGGTCAAACAGCTAGTAAGTGAGTCTTTTTGACTTCAGGCCTGGCACTTTATCCACTGTACTACCTACCTGCCCTATATGAGTTTAGGCAAATCATTTAGGCTTTCTAAGCCTCAGTTTCATCATCTGTAAATTGGAAATAGTCATACCTACATTATCTACCTCACAATATTGTTGTAGGAAAAGTACTTTGTAAAAAGAAATAATAATAATTATTGACCGCATAAGCTAATAATACATGCATTGTTAACTGTGCTGAGCACCTATTTACTTTTTATGTATACTTCAATACTTTAAGGAACCACAATCCCTTCACTATCAAAACTCCTTTCAGTGATATAGATTGCAATTCACTCATACTTCCTCATCCTATACAACTCTTGTGGATGTCCTCTCCTAAATCTTCAAAAAATGATTCATTTAATACACTGGAGGCTTTTCTTCAAGTCTTTTAATATTAAATGAATAGTAGAGCAGCACAGGGGTTGCCTATATGTTATTCCCCATTTATTTTTCTGATCCTGTATTTCCTGGATGATAATATTGGCTGATATTTATATAATATTTTAAGGTTTGCAAATACTTTATAGACAATATTTCATTTTATCATTATGACAACTCAGAGATATATTATTATTATAATTCCTATTTTACAAATAAGGAAACTGAGGCTGAGAGAATAAGCAGTTTGCTTAGGGTCAGTTAGTGGCTGAAGCATGATTCAAGCCCAGCTCTTTTTGACTATTTCCACTAAAACATGCTGCCTTTCATTTATTCATTTCTTTTATGTCAACTCTTGCTCTTAACACACAGTGTAACTGTTGAAGCCTATGTATACCCATCATCTCTCTCCACTGACTTTGGGTTACCATCCTTCATTCTTTAGATATTGTACTGCTCCATTTTTTTTTTTGCAGCTGTATAGCATTTTTGCATGCCTAGTTTTCTTTCAGAGAACAGTTTAGAATTGTTGAAGATGCTATTCAATTTCCCAGATGTAACCCAACTGGTTTTTTTCCTCTCAGTCAATTCTGGACCCTGTTCATTGTCCATTTATCTGTCCAAATAGATGTACTGGTGGACTAACTCAATAAATGCCCTATCCAATGCCGTATCTTAGTCTGGACAAAAGGCATTCTTTATGCATTTCCTGCCCCACCCCTCCCCACCGTGTGTATTGTTAAACTGAACTTTTGAGTGGCTGGGGAATATTATCAAGCAGGCTTTGTAGTATTCTGAGGCTCAATGCAATCAGAACAATTGCATCCACTAACAGGAGAATCATCTGGAGAACTTCACTGTCCACAGAACAAAGAAATCCCTTTTCCATTTAGAACTTTCACTGGACAGCCCCCATCACAAGAGCAGACACTCATCAAAATCTATCCCATCAAACTATTTCTTCATCCACCTTTTCCTCATTTAAAATGTCAACTAGAATGTGCCATTCCTAACCAAAATGTTTAAGAGATTAATTTTTATTATATTTTCAAGTGTCAAGTTTCCACTCACTAATACTGCAGCACACCAATGAATAATATAATAATAAATAAGGCCGCTTATAAGAGGGTTGCTTCAGAATAATAAATGTTACTACTTCATATTTTTTTGTAGTCCACACACATGTAAATAAGTGAATTTTAAAATGGAAATGGCTGAACAGGGTCCTTTGTTCCTAATCTCACAAATATCCCCAATTTTTGCCCTGGGCTCCATTGAAGCAACGTGATATTGTGGGAGGAACATGTGACTAGGACTTAGGAGACCTGAAGTCTAGTCCCAGTTCTACCAGTAACAAGCTCTGGGGCACTGTGCCAAAGGCAACATTGCCTAATGGTTAGAGTGCTAGACTCTTAGCAAGGAAGACCTGAGTTTGAATTCCACCTCAGACACTTAGCGTCTGTGTGATCATGGACAAGTCACTGAACTTGAGTTTCATTTTCCTCATTTACAAAATGAAACTATAACATAAATGAGGTAAGCTGTGCATAATGTGCTTTGTAAGCTTGAAATCACTACATAAATGTCCCTTGTTATTATTTAACCTTTCTGAGACTTAGTTCCTTATCTGTACAATATAGAGATTAGACTAGATAATCTGTGAGGTACTTCTCAGCTCTAACATTCTAAGATTCTAGGAGCCAGGTAGATCTTGACTCTGCCCTCAACATAGTTTCTTTATATCCCTTTTGTAAATAGATTTAAAGTTTCCATGTGAGCTGATAAAGTTTAATTGTTAATAGCCTTTCTGGAGTTTTCTTTCTTACAATCATGCCTTTAATGATTCCATAATAATTTAGGAACTTTAATATACTCTAATTTATGTTCCAGAGCATGGAATTCTCTAAATTTTTACTGGAGGATATATTCTTGTCATTCAAATAGAAAAGACTTTGCCATTTGACCAAAAACAAGACTGTCTAATAAGCTAGGCAAATACAATAAAAATTTCAGACTGGATAAACTCTCTAAGTCTCTTCCAGCTCTAAAATTCTATTAAATAAATTCTATACAGTAATTTAAAATATTAAAGAGGTACACAGAAGAGTTCTGACAAGTATTGTCCATTTTGTTTTTAATTTGTGGCTTTCATGGTTCTTCAATATGCTCCATTGAGGAGCGTTTTCCTTCCCTTGCCTTGGTTCTATGGTCTCTGAAAACTTGTAGTATGCTCACCTTGTTTCCTGGTTTGGCCTGATGTCCATGTGAGGATTATGAGAATTATACTACCTAACAATCCTAGAGGTAATTAGAGGAAACCAAACTTCCCTTGTTTTTGACATCTGCTTTCCCCCATCTCTCCGTGGTCAGGTCTTTCACCTTTCATTGGATATTCGGATATGTATGAGTCATGAACAGAAAGAATGAGGTTGTCATTCTATGCTTGAAGCCATTTTAGGGATTGGCCCTCCTTCTCCTCAGCCATCCGCAAGGTGGAAGCAAGGCGAGGCTCTAAAACAGGATTGTAGTTGTCTCCCTCCTTGACCCAGTAAAGTTATGACATGGTGCAAAAGAAGCACAGAAATTCTTAGGAACAGGGAGTGGTCACATACAGCTTGCAATTACTCAACCACTCAGGCACATGCAGGATGCCAGCAAGCAGGATAGACCTTATAGTTGCCACTCCTTCTCCCTCCGAGGTACCCTGGGAGATGGACATGACAGTCTCCTCCCTTATACTACTTAGTATTTTAGAGCCCATTTCTCCTTTCCACTTTTTGCAAGGATGTCTTCAGCATGACACCATCATGGTTTCTGTCTTTACAGTTGGGTAGAGAGTTAGCTTCAATCTGTTCCATTCCTGGGATAAATCTCTTAACTTTTCTTTGAAAGACAGAATTTCTACTTTGGTTTCCACAGCTGGCATACACATAAACCTATGAATATACTAAAATATGCACAGCTTTGAAACAATGAATATTCACATTCGAACTCATACACAGAATCACACAATTTTAGACCTGGAAAAGACCTTACAGAGCATTTGTTCCAACCTTGTCAGTTTGCAGATGAGGAAACAGATCCACAGAGATTGAAATCATAGAATTACAGAGTTTCAAGCTGAAAGAAATGACAGTGGCCATCTGGTCCAACCCATACCTAACAAAAGATTCTCACGAGAGCCCACCTGATAAGTGATCATCTAACCTCTGACTGAAGACCTGTAGTCAGGAGGAGCTCACTACCTCCTAAGGAGGTCAAGTCCACTTTTGAATAGTTCTGAATGTTAGGAAGTTTTTCCTTATGTCAAGACTAAATTTGCTTCTTTGTAACTTCTGCCCTAGATGGCAGAGTGAACAGAGTGCCAGGCCTGGAGTTAGGAGGACTCATTCTCCTGAGTTCAAATATGGCCTCAGACACTTACTAGCTATGTAACCTTGGGCAAGTCACTTAACACTGTTTTGCCTCAGTTTCTTTATCTGTAAAATGAGCTGGAGAAGGAAATGGCAAACCACTCCAGTATCTTTGCCAAGAAAACCCCAAATGGGGTCATAGAGAGTCAGACATGACTGACAATGACTGAACAACAACAAAAACTCCTATGCACTGTCCCCTGCTATGCCCAAGGTCACATAGGGACAAATCTGGGACTCTAATTTAGGTTTCCTGACACCCAGTCTAATTTTTTTTCAATTATACCACATTGCCTTATTTTACATGTATATTAATGTATATGTGTATATAATATATATATATCTCATGTATATTAATAAGCATTTGTTATGATTTTTTTACTGGACCTATAATTTTCCTGCCTTAGGGAGCTCCTCACCTAGAGCTTCTTCATTTTAGATCTAAACTTGTTGTGTACCTTAAAGGTTTGTTGTTGTTGTTGTAAATAATATTTTATTTTCCCCAATTACATATAAAGATAGTTTTCAGCATTCATTTTTCATAAGATTTTGAGTTTCAAGTTTTTCTTCCTTCCTCTTTTTCTTCCCTCCTCCCCAAGATGGCAAGCAATCTGATATAGGCTGTACATGAAAAATCATATTAAACATATATCCATATTAGTCATGTTGTGAAGGAAGAAACAGAACAAAAGGGAAAAACCATGAAAAAAAGTGAAAATAGTGTGCTTTGATCTGCATTCAAACTCCATAGTTCTTTCTCTGGATGTGGATAGCATTTTCCATCATGAGGCTTTTGGAATTATCTAGATCATTGTATGGCTGAGAAGAACTAAGTCTGTCATAGTTGATCATTGCACAATGTTGCTGTTACTATGTACAATGTTCTCCTGGTTCTGCTCACTTCACTCAGCATCAGTTCATGTAAGTCTTTCCAGGTTTTTCTGAATTCCATCAGCTCATCATTTCTTATAGCACAATAGTATTCGGCCATTCTCCAGTTGATGGGCATCCCCTCAATTTCCAATTCTTTGCCACCACAAAAAGAGCTGCTATAAACATTTTTGTACATGTGCATCCTTTTCCCTTTCTTATGATCTCTTTGGGATACAGACCTAGTAGCTGCACAAGAGAAATGCCCAGGGTACCTTAAAAGATGAAATGACTTGTACAGCCACTGTTTGTTATGGGCTAGACTTGAACCAGTCTTGCTGAATTGTTTATTCACTAGATCGTTGCAAGATATCTTAATGGGCATCTAGTCCAGTCTCTTCCTTTTACAGATGAGGAAACTGAGGCAAACAGAGGTCAAGTGATTTGCTCAGACTCACACAGCTAGTAAGTGTCAGAAACAGAACTTGAACCCAGGTCTTCAAGACTTCAAATCTAGCACTCTATCCATTATGCTCCTCTATGTACTGCCCCATGCTGCCTTTCTCTGCACTCATATATGCACACACAAACCTACACATTTCAGGCAGCCCTTATGTGCCCCATCTTTATTTTTTTTATTTATCTGGGGTTTTTTTTGGAGGAGAAAAAAATAAATCTTCATTTCAATGTAATTGGTTTCCTTGACAATTCTATGTATTTTATGCATTTTAAAACATTATTCTGAGAAGGAGTCTATGACACAAAAAAGGTTTTAGAAGCTCTAGAAACCAGAGTAGAAGATCAGGAAAAAAGTTTTTCCTGTCAATGACAGGCTTCCAGTATAGTTATGCCATGGATTAACCTGCTTTTCCTTTTTGATAAGAATACATAACAATAAAGTCATGGACAGCCTGTTTTTAAGTCTTTTTTCCTTCCCTTATCCTTTTGTATCCTCCAGAGAAATATTTTTGAAAAGGTCAGTGAACATCTAAGAGTTTGTTACAGGTGAGATTATCATTTTTGGTGTTTGTACAAATCAGAGAAAAAGATATTACATATTGAGATTGACCGGTAGAGTGAAGAAGGCATGTCCCTGCACTATGGTGGGATCCTGTGGGCCTCAGCTTTAAATGGGTGGCTAACATCTGTACAAAAAGTAGAGGAAAGTTTTAGGACTGATTCAAGGGTTAAAAACAGTAAAGTCAAATTTTATAAAGTTTTATTGAGCTTAAAATAATGAATAAAAATTTTTAATCTAGTGAAATTTTAAAATTAATACTAATGTTAATGTTTCCTACAATTCACTGGATTGTTTTTAGTCTAGTTTTAGTTCTTCAGGAAAGCAGTGCTGCTTAATAGAAAGAACACTGTAATGAACATTTGATGAGACCTGAGCTTGAGGCCTGGAGCCCACACTTAAGAGCTCTGTGAGAAGGAAATGGATAGGGATATAAAGTCAGAAGTGCCTGGTTCTCCATGTTCAGAGCATGTCTTTCCATTGGTTGTTTCACTAAAAATTTAGGCTTATGTCTAGGAATTTGATTTCTAGGAATGTTATCATGACATAATTTTGACACATAGGTGCTTGTAAACTTGACTTGACAATTCTACAGCAACAAGTGTAAATGTCCTGGCAAGTCATTCCAGCTCTCCAAGCATCAGTTTCTTCATCTGAAAAATGGAGATAATCATGCTTGGACTCCCTCTTCCATCTTGGCATTGTGAGCAATGTATTTTACAACCTTTAATGTATTATAGAAATGTACACTAGTGTTGTTTTAAAATGTTTTTAGAAGTCCAGATTCTTATTTTTCTCTTTGCTTGAGAATATCTTGTCTATACCAATTTAGAGGTGAGCTGGTCTATTTGCAAATAAGTCCGTTTCTGCCTATAGACCATAAATCATTTTGTATACTTAAATATTATTTTTCAGAAGGGCTAAATTTTAAATCTCATTAAAATGAATGAAGCATCCAAATTTTTTGTTTTGAAGTTCATTTTCACATTCCTAGAGATCAGATTCTTAGACGTAAGCCTAAATTTTCCAGTAAATGAAAAAATGTGCCCTGAATCTAGAGAATCATGCATATGTGGCTTTAACATCCCTTTTCTTTTTAGAGCTCTGGCATCTTTTTTATCATTTGTTTTATGGCCAGTTTGGGAATTTAATGTACTAGAAGGGGTAGCTAAGATGTTTGAGGTGAGAAAGAGGGTCAGAAAAGTTTAAAAGTTTGCCTGATAAAGACAAAGTGTTTCGAAAAGCTCATCTTTTTTACCCATAGAATCGGTACGTGGCAGGAAGAATGAGATAGGGTCCCCTAGCCCAGGGATCCTTAACATGGGTTCTGTAGATCCCCAAGGGGTCTATGGAGAGATCGCAAAGGGTCTGTGAAGTTGTTTTTATCTTTGGATAACTATATTTCAATATTATTGGTTTTCCTCTGTAATCATACACATTTTATTTTCTGTATTTAAAAACCTTAATCCAAGAAAGGTATACATACTTCACCAGTCTGCCGGAGGGACCCATGCCACAATTAAGGTTGAAACCCCCTGTTCCATTCTAGACTCACCTCCACCTGAAACCTCATCTGTTCTACAGTATCCTAGACATGTGTCTCTGAAAATCCACCTTAAGGTGTTTAGTGATGGGAAACTTACTTCTCTACTTCTCCTTTCTCTTAGTACAAACAACAAATTATCAGATTCTCTCCTTATAGAGAGTAATTGTTATATGGACAAGAACCACAGAAAGCATTTTCTGTGGGATTTTTTAGTTGTGGGGAATTCTTTATAACTTAACCAACAAAGTGATGTGCTAAGACACTGGAAACTGCTTCATTATTCAGAATGCTTTATTATAATAGAATTCTGTAATGGGATTTTGCCTGGGTTCCCACATCCCCTCCGCACACCCCTGGCAGAGCATTTTCTGTTTTCTCTTCTGTCAACATGTAGCCTGAAGCAAAAATGACACTTCAAAAGGCAGCTTTTGCTATTGCCAGAGCCACCTTCCCCAGGGGTGACAGATAAAGCATTTTCATTCTGGCAGCAGTTGGAGAGAAAACGGAGCAGAAGGTTCTGCTCCTCCTCTTCTTCTGCCAGTGGCAGTGACAACTAGCCTACTTAGAAGGAAGAGGAAGTGGAAGAATAGCAGCCCAGCAGAGGTGTGCTGTGTGTCCCCAGCAAGGAAGAGAAATCTGGCCTTTTGTGTTTGCTTTATCTTCCCAACTAGACTGTAACTTGCTAGATAGAAGGGAACCATGTTCTGGATTTCTTTGTATTCCACACAATGACTTGCTTAATGTTATGCACAGAATAGTTGCTCCATAAATATTTGTTGATTGAGACATCCTCTTATATGTGTAGACATACCTACTTTCCTCAATAGAAATGTAGCTAGAATGGTGGCAGCATGAAGTAGTTTTTATAGATAGCCTAGAAGATTATTAGTCTCCTCTCCTGGATCGTGATCCACTTCCTGCTCCTAAATATTCTGTGCACTAAAGCTCTGTCCTGAACCCTCTTCTCTTCTCATACTTTCTCATTTGGTGACCTTATCAGCTCTTGTGAATTTAATTAGATAGCATATAGTGGGTGTTTAATAAATTCTTGTTAATTAGTTTATTGATTGTCTGATATTCACCACAGATTTTGGGAGAAAAAATTTCAAAGGCTTGAGGGAAAGGCTAGGCAGCATTCCATGAAATAACATTCTTTAAAAAGAATGGTAAATTTCCAAGAATGAAATTCTGAAGACACAAAAGTTCTTTGTTGTTTAGTCATGTCTGACTCTTCATGAACCCATTTGGGGTTTTCTTGGCAAAGATACTGGAGTGGCTTACCATTTCCTTCTCCAGCTCATTATACAGAAGAGGAAACTGAGGCAAACAGGGTTAAGTGACTTGCCTAGGGTCACACAGCTAGTAAGTGTCTGAGGTCAGATTTGAACTCAGGAAGATGAGTCTTCCTGACTCCAGGCCCAGCATGCTATTCACTATGCCAACTAGCTTTCTGAAGACACAAAAATTCTTTTGAGGAGAAAAAAAGGAGTTGACTAAAGAGACCAAAAGATGTTGTATTAGTAGGGCCTATTCTAGCTCCAGGCAGTTATCTGCTGGTTCACAGAGCTAAAGACACCCCAATATATGAGGAACTGAACAAAAAACCCTGAATGAATATGTGTCTATTTATAGCACCTATGTAACATTTAGAGTCTGGAGAATGGCTCAGGAGAGTTAACAGTTAAATCAGAAATTCAGGTCGTGAACAAATTTAATGAAATGGTTTGTTGTTTTGTATGAGACCTGTCAGGAGGGCAAAGTATGAGCTCATGGTCTCTAGGAATGTCTCCAGCATCTAGCCAATGCCATGAACTACAAGCTCCTATTTTTATGAGAACAGGCCCGAAATTATCCCATATAAGTAAGTCAGACTCTCTTTCTGCTTTCTTTTTCCCTTCTTCGCCCAAACAACCTATTACAATACTCCACAATCCCAAAGTTTAAACCCGGCAGCAAAGGTAAGAGCTAACTCCTTGTTTACCCACCAATTGCTGTCCCCAAGCCCTTGAGAAGTGAGGAAGACTGATCATCATGTATCAAAAATGGAACCTTTCCTGTACAAAAGAGAGAAGTGAGAAAGCCATTTTTCATTCACTAACATGTCTATTGGTCTACAGATTTGGAGACTTGAGACATCTATTCTCAGACCTCTCCAGGAGTTAGTCAGCTATTAAGACCATCTTTCAATAAATTTTATTTGGATATGTAAGGTCTGTGTCTGGGTTCTCTGGTTTTTTCTCTCTCACCTAGAATAGACACCAATTTACTAAAAAAATTATTCATTTGGAGAAGCGTTTGTTGTCAAATGTAGGAATTACTATGGCTAGGAGAATGTGTTCAATTCCCTTTAATTGAGGAAAAAAGCCTGTGGACCTTGAGAAGTCACATTAACATAACTTTACAGTGAGCTCCCTAAACCATTTAGCTATACAAAAGATATGCAAGGTGAACAGGTGGGAAGTGACTGTAATATCAAGAAAAAAGGCATCAATAAAAATGTATTTTTAAAAGGATATCTCTAACTGTTGATGGAAATATGACTTTGTCTAGATATTCTATGTAATAATTTGCATTAATGATAGAAAAATGACTAAACTTTTTATACCCTGGGGCCTAGTGATACCACTACTAGGCATATACTCCAAGGAGGTAAAAGAAAGACAAAAAGCCCTTTTATATATTAAAATAACCACAGAAGCACTTTTTTTTTACTGAACGACTAGAAACAAAGTGATTGATTGAGGAATGGCTGAAAACCGTGGTACATAATGTAATTACATAGAATAGAATAGAATATTATTATGCAATCAGAAATGAGGAATATTAGGAATGCAGAGAATCATTGGAAAACTTGTGAGAGATGATGCGAAGCATGTAGTAATTTGAACCAGAATATCTTATATATCTATCATGACTGTAATAATGGAAATGGAAAGAATACTAAACGGAAGCCAAACTCTGAGTAGCTACAATGGCCAATCTTGATCCTGGAGAACAGATGACACATATGGAGCTGGGAATCATCTGCATAACTGAACCCACGGGAGCTGAATAGACCACAAGAGAGTATAGAGGGAAGAGAGAAGAGGACCCAGGACAGTGCCTTGGGGGACACCCACAGTTATTGGGTTTAACATGGAGGAAGAATCAGCAAAAGAATCTGAGGACTAGTCAGATAAGGAGGAGAACTGAGAGAAATGAGTCAAAAAAACCTAGAGAGCAGAAAATATCCAGGATGAAAAGGTGTTCGGTAGTGTCAAAGGCTACAGAGAAGTCAAGAAGAATGAGGATTGAGAAAAAGCCATTAGATTTGGTAATTAGGAAATCATTGGTAACTTTGGAGAGAGTAGCTTCAGTTAAATGATGAGGTCAAAAACCGTATTTCTGAAAGTTTAGAAGGAAAGTGCCTTTCCTCAGCTATAATTTTTTTCTGGTAATATACCTAGCCACCATAATTCTATTTTTTCCTAATTATATTCCTATATATAATTTTTTCAGTTACTTTTAGACCTTTAAAATATTCTGATACAAATCATACCCACTTTTAAATCATTCTTTAGTTTCTTTTCTCATGAACCAATTTTCCTAGTTTCTTTTTTTTTTACCTGAGTTCCCACTGACTTGACTGCACTTTTTGGCATTTTATTGCATGAAAAGGAAGGTAATATTCTAGGAATACTTTTGCCACTACAGCCTCAGGAAGAACTGCTATTTTTTTGCTCTCTGATGCAATGTTTCTGTGCGTGTATATAGCTCAGAATAGCTTTGAAAATGTAGTCCAATTTGCTTTATGATTTTATCTTCTTGGAATTGCTGCCTTCCAGGTTTTCCTGCCTGTGAAATCTTTTTTTTTTTTGCTTATTTTTTATATGGAGAAGTCAGAGTTTTATAGGTGAAACTTGGAAAGATACATATTATGCTAAGACAGTAGACCAGCAGCATCCTAGGAAACTGACTTTTTGGACATGGTAAGAAGTGACCTTTAAAAAAAAGCCAAATATGTCATACATTACCCTATTGATAAATCAAAGGATGTGGTTGCTAGGATATTTAGGAAAATGACAATTATTAAAAAACTTTAGTCACTCATATACCCCCTTTAGCCTTGATAAATGCATAGTCAAAATAAAGAAATGAATAAATATCTCATTATTACAGCTACCCCAATAGAATGTTTTTATGTAATATCTTTGTCAAATATTATACCACTGTGTTTAATCATTCCCAAATGTACCAGTTAATACTAGGAAAATAATAGCAAATGTGGTGTTGTCATTCAGTCATGTCTAACACTTTGTGACCCATTTCAGGTTTTCTTGGCAACGATACTGGAGTGGTTTGCCATTTCCTTCTTCAGCTCGTTTTATAGATGAGGAAACTGAGGCAAGCATGGTTAAGTGACTTGCCTAGGGTCACCCAGTTTGTAAGTATCTGAGTCCAGATTTAAACTCAGGAAGATAAGTCTTTCTGACTCCAGGCCAGGCACTCTATCCACCATGACAACTAATTGCCCAGGTAGCAAATGTATCAGATAGTAATTTAATACTCTTTGATGATTCACTGTCCCATGATTTAGATAAATGATTCACTTTGCCATTCTTTAAGGTGTGACCATAAAGCAGTGAGACTGAATTATAAGCAAACATGTTAGATCACATCTATCCAAATAAGGGCTGTCCTCTGTCACCTCGATAAGCTATATACTCATTCCGATGATTATACCACTTCTCAAAACATTTTGGAAATTCCTCTTTTGCAATTGCTCTCAGAATCAGTTTGTGAGCCTTATAAGAAAATGTTTTTCTCCCTCTAAAACCATGTTGCTCTGCTCTTCTACTAATTTTTGCATCACACTTGGTTCTAAATGATTTTGGGCTATTAAGTCAACCTTTGAGGATATTCAAAAAAGCTTCCCCGGACCTTGAAGAAAATTCTAAAATTATTTTGAGCAATGGTACCCTCACTGGAATAAATTCCAGAGTTTTCCATGATGACTACTTTTAACCACTATGTTTCTCTCCATTACTTTTTGGTTTGGCTAACCACAATTTGGATTCTTCAGAAATCACAGTGTTCTATGAATCACAATAATGTAGCATCATCTGAAGAATACTTATTTTGAAAATGTAAGTTTTTGTATCAGGGAACACCATAGGCTTGTTGAAAGTGTACAGTTTCATAAATTCTGTCTATCCTTTCTCCTATTCAATTTGGGGCACAGTTCATTGTCCATCTATTGCTATCTACATATACACATATTCAGCTGGCTATTGATAACTGGGGCAATATTCATACTTTATCCACTTGTTTGTTTGTTTTTTAACTATGTAGATTGTTGTAGTAATCTCTTCTGCACAGTGGCCATGGTTTCATTAAGGAGGCTGCCTAGTATTCTGGGGCTTTGTGCTATCAGTACAACATCACCCATAAAAAGGAGTACTATATACAGGGAACGCCTCCTTCATTTGAATTTTGCATAGGAATTCACCACAAAAGTGACAAATACCTTTGTCAAAATACACATCTCTGTTTTATGTCTCTTGTGATACTAATGTAATACTAATAATTAAGTATTATAAACATTATTACAGAATACCATAATAAATCTGTGAGGCCAGGGAGAAATGTCTTTAATTTACAAAGCTTGCATTACACAATCAATATTTGCTGAATGGATGAGCTCATGCATATAGAGAAATAAAATATGTGTTTGGTAAAGGCAGAGGATTATTAAGGAAAGCATTCATTTTAAAGTTGTCTTACTTCTTTACATCTTGCTTTTTTAAATAACTGATTTTCTCTCCAAGTATGTGTTCATTTATTCAACATGTACTTATGAAGCATCTGCTTCATTCTTCAAAATTTTTATGTATTTCTATTTTTGTTATGCAGTTGTTGTTCAGTCTTTTTTCAGCCATGTCTGACTCTTCATGACCCCATTTGGGGTTTTCTTGGCAAAGATACTGAAGTGGTTTGCCATTTCCTTCTCCAGCTCATTTTACAGATGAGGAAACTGAAGCAAATGGGATTCAGTGACTTGCCCAGGGTCACACAACTAGTAAGTGTCCAGATCGGGCACTCTATCCGCTGAGCCGCCAACTGTCCTTTTGTTAAGCAGGCCAGCTACAAAAAAGAAACTGCTTTCAACATGTAAATGGGTTGTGAGTCCCTGAGGATCCGAATTTAAGAAGCCTGATGACAATAGGCAGTGGACTTGCAGAGAATCAGAGAGTACTTTAAAAAAAAATTGGGGAAACAGAAAAGGGGAAAAAAGGTTAAGGGTTTTTTGTCTGTTTTAAACTTTTAGCATGTAATGATAGTATAACTTTAGTTTGTAATATGGGTAGGGGCAGTACTATCATCAGCCACTAAGGGACAGCAGAGAGCCAGCCACAAACAGGTGTAGAGCACTTAATGACATATACAAGCTTGCAGTCATAGCAAAATGTACCAGAATTGGAGAAGAAATTCAGGTGTAATTAGAGTTCTAAGCCATACAGCAATGCAGTCATGGAATGATGGAAGAGTCTATGCCTTATTTATCTTTCTATATCCTTTCCTGTGTTTTGCACACTGCTGTCTGCATAGTAGGCTGGGCACTGGATAAATATTTGTAGAAGAACGCAGTCAAATCAACAAACCATGAGACATAACAAAGAGATAGGGGGTAGAGAGAGCAACAGAGGAGCTGGCAACAGAAGCCAAAGAGAAAGAAGGAAAACAGCTCAGTTGGTGAGAGTGGTTCCTTTTGGGACAGTGGTCTAAATTAGAAACCCCAAAGGAGTGTACCAAGGAAACCAAGCAGGAAGGTACTTTATGCCATCAAAGACTTAAAGGAAGCAAAAGTAAGTAGCTCACCTTGAGACTAGAGAGGGGACCTCCAAATGGGAGGACCATCCAGAGGAACTTTATCATCATAGGTCAGAACTAGGGGATTAAAAGGGGAAAGACCACTGGAAGATTGAATAATGTGACTACGTTAGTGATTCACCTATATCATAGGTTTCCATGGGATTACCTCACACTGTAACCAAGTTTAGTTGTCCACCTGTCCCAATAGTATGTGCTAGCCTGTAAAGGATGGTGTGGGAGGAAAGCATACTGCAAAAGAAGAGAGCGAAATTGGAGGGAGCCAGGACACAGGGGCTTGGTCTTGGAAGAAATATCCTGCATCTTAGAAGATATGGGAAGTAATGAGACTCAATCATTAGCAAATTTATCAGAACCTATGTATTTAAATAAGTACCATCCTTCAGTCATCTTGAATTTAGTTTTGTTTTTAGTAAGGGTAGAATCATTAGAATGACTGTATGGTCTTCCGGTCACGGCATTAAAGAAAATTCAAGCATTCCCTAGGGAATAATGATGGGCAAAGGATAAAGCAAAGATCTAGCAGCAGAGGAGAGAGGAATCATGACTGGAGTTGTATGTTCTTCAATTGCATAATATATACCAAAGCAGTCCTTAGCAGAATCTTGTGTTTATAAACACCTCCTTTTTAGTGGCTTTAGTTGCCCACAAAGATTACAGTATAGTCCTTACCATGTGTCACATTTGCCCATATTAATACTTGCTAATAATGAGATATTTTTAAAAATTCCAGCTTGTATATTCACTAGGGAATAGAAATGCATCAGTCTAAAATTTCAGCTTGAACATATATTTTCCAGTGATAATCTGGTAAGGACAATTTAAGTCTACTTTATTTTTCAATTCTTCTACACATAACTTGGATATCCTGAGATAGTGTTACTAAGATTATAGGCTATATTAGAGGAAGTTTTTTTAAATTCTTTTTGCTTCTTTTATTTTGCAGTTCTATCCAATCCTATAAGGTATTCTGAGATATTGTCATATAGTTTATTTGTAAGATTCTTACCAGAAACATAAAGCCACATCTATGAAATCTGAAGTGAAAAAGTCTAAAAAATGGACACATTTTATTTACTAAAAAACCTACTAATACCTACTAAAGTAGTCTTTGAGACCATTGAGGGATAATGAAAAAAGTCTTGTGTTTTATTTCTTCTTCTTCTATATTGATGATCTTCATTATAAAAGATAATTAATAAAATGGGAACCACAAACTTGACCTAAGAAATAGAGGTGGCTTTGTTCTCCAGAGGGCAGCATTAATATGAAGAATAAAGCTAACGTCATAGATGACTTCAAGGACTTTGGGATTACATGCCACTCTTAGAAAGCAAATTCTCTTCAAAAATTCAGCCTTAAGAGTTTAGATAACCCTTAGCATAAAGTTTTGTAGAATTCACCAAGATAAATCTGTTGAGCTGGCATTGTAAGTTAAGGTATTGGCTGTTGAAAGCAATTAAAGTTAATGGAAAAGGATTTGTTCGAAAGGAAGTAAATTAATAGAATATTTAAGCAAATGCATGTCACTTAGCATCTCTAATTTCATTGTGTTCTCATTTGTAAAGTAAGGACATTGAACTAGATGGCTTCTGAGATTCCTTTTGCCTCTAAATCTATGATACATTCTACAGCTTTGTCCTAATATTTGTTAGAAAATAAGTCATGACTATATCTCCTCCCCACCATTATTCAACATTTTGAATCTGGTTCCCTCCACCTCCAGAAGCACCAAAACACAGAAATAACCTAGACAGTTTCTAAGCACAATGACAACGAAAATCTGATAAAAGCCAGAAATGTAAAGTTTGTAGAACATGGGATTTAAATGTTCATCAGCTAAAGGAAAGGAGCCCATTTATTGGCAGGTAATGGCTATCAAGAGGTAGCATGGATCAATGAAAAGAGTACTGGGAATCAGAATGTTTTGGCCCTGCTACTGTCTAGTATTAACTTGGGTAAATAATTTACCTTCTCTAGGCTTCAGTTTTTTTATTTGCACAATATGAGGATTGGATTTGATGATTTCTTCTTTAATATTTTTAATATTAAATATTTAATATTTTTATTCTGTGGTGTTATGGCTATTATTAAAATCTGAGAAGCATCAGGGAAAGTAGAAAGAAACAAAGAGAAAAGTATCCAGCAATGAAGAGAGTGGCACATGGCACAAGCGCTGGCAGAAATGAGAAATGGCAATTGACATAGCAAACAGACTCAACCAGCCAGTGATAAAAAGTGATAGCAGGGAGGTGACAGTGATAAAAAAAAAAGTGACAGGCAGGTGGCTAGGAGGAGGAGAGCAAAAGCACCAGCTAAAATAAAGCAACAATCTGGGGGTACTCTGTGTAGAGGGATGTAGCCCGACAATCTTCTCCGGATGAGGGTTAACATAGAAACGTCACATCTGTAAATGAACTGGAGAAGGAAATGGCAAACCACTCCAGTACCTTTGCCAAGGAAACACCAAATGGCATCATGAAGAGTTGGACCCGCCTGAAACAACTGAACAATAGATCCTATGGGTAATAGAGAACCACTGGAATTTATTTAATGGGGAAGGAGTATGTGAGTGACATACTTAGATCTATGCTTTAGAAAAAGCATTTCGGCATCTGAGTAGAAGATGGATTGGAATGGGAAAAGACTTGAGGCAGAGCAACCAAGTAGGATACTATTGCAATAGTCCACGTAAGAAGTAATGAGGACCTGAATTAGGGTGGTGGCTGTGTTAGCAGAGAGGAGACATATCTGAGAGATGCTATAGAGGAAGAAAAAATTGATTTTTGACAACTGATTGTATTTGTGAAATAAGAGCAAGAGTTGAGGATGACACAAGACTTTGAACCAGGGTGATTGGAAGGATAGCAGTACCCTTGACAATAACAGAGAAGCCTGGAAGATAGGTGGGATTGGGGGTGGGGGAGTGTTT
Organism: Trichosurus vulpecula; assembly: GCF_011100635.1. Classification (NCBI taxonomy): domain Eukaryota; kingdom Metazoa; phylum Chordata; class Mammalia; order Diprotodontia; family Phalangeridae; genus Trichosurus; species Trichosurus vulpecula. Next base: position 267,624,244 of record NC_050573.1, on the reverse strand, counting down.
CAACAATTAGGCTAGCAGCTGTGTGGGGGTGAAAAACCAACACGAGCCCAACAACAAGAATCCTGCAAGCCCAGGTTCTTTTGATCTGCTTTACTAAAGAAAGCAATGTTAAGCGGCTAACAATCTTACTTTAATCCAGCATACAAATATCATTCACTTAGTTCAGGGGAAAGAGCCAGCACACTGAACTCCAGAGCAAATACAAACAAATTACAAACATCAACAGACAGACCTTGTCTGATTCAAATCTCAATTCCTAGTTACCAGAGAAGCATCAACATCAAAGCTGGGGAGCTAATAACAACGGCTGGCCTAGAGTCATGCACCACTCCTGCTGCAGCTCAGAGCTCCGAAAGAGAAAGCCAACCTCTGCATTTATATATCTTGTTCAGGGTCTAAGGTGAGTCACACATGCCACCCACCCATGTGACCTAAAATTGTCACAAAAATGCGACTTAAACCCACGTGGTCTAAAAGCCTCTGATGTCACAAACATGTCACTCAAACCAATGTAAACTAGGCTTTCCCTTGAGGCAAGGAGGTCGTCAAGGACTCCTAATTTAATCAAGGAAACAAAGGCCAAACTCTTCAAGGGCATTTGGTTGAATAAGTGCTAAGAGCCCATCTTGATTCCCAATACAGGGAGAAAATTGGTTCTGTTTTAGATATGTTATATTGAATTTGAGGTATCAATAGGACATCCAGTTTGCAGTGCACAGTGCTTGGCACAGGGTAGATGCTTAATAAATGTTTATTGAACTTGAATTTGAATTGAATCTGAAATGACCAATAAGCAGTTGGAGATGTGCTGGAGACGGAGCTCAAGAGAGAGAGCAGAGCTGGATATGTTGATCTAGTAATCTTCTGCATAGAGACGATAATTGAGCCCATGGTGAAAGAATATAGAGGGGAAAGAGAAGAGGACCCCAAAGCTTGGCAAAAGATTTGGGGTACAATCACAGTTAATGGGCATGACCTAGATGAAGATCATATCAATGAGACTGAGAAGGGGGTAATCAGGTATGTAGGAAGAGAATGGATAGAGAACAAAGACAGAAAAGAACAGAAAAAAAAATTTCAGAAGGAGAAAATGTTCAATGATGTCAAATGCTACAGAGGTAAAAAGGTATAAAGACCAAGAAAAGGCCATTAGATTTGGCAATTAAGAGAACATTGCAAGGGGGAGAAAGAGAACATTGGTAACTTTGGAGGGCAGATCTCAGTTCACTAATGAAGTTGGAAGCTAGATTGTAGAGGACCGTAGACTGGAAGAGGGTGAGAGGAGAGGAGGTGGAAGCACCACATAAAGATAACTTTTTCAGAGCTGAGCTGAAAAGTATGATAACAAGAATGGGAGAACATAGATTTCTTTTTGAGGATGGGAGATATATGGCTATATTTATAGCAAGTAAGGAAGGAACCAGCAGACAAGGAAAGATTTTAAGATTGGGAGGGGGGTGGATAGTAGAGGGAGCAATCTGCTGGTGAAGACAGGTGGGACTGGGATCAAGGATAAATGTAGAAAGATTGACCTTGAGAAGAAATAGGGGGGCAGCTAGGTGGCACAGTGGGTAGAGCACCAGCCCTAGAGTCAGGAGGACCTGAGTTCAAATCCAGCCTCAGACACTTGACACACTTACTAGCTGTGTGACCTTGGGAAAGTCACTTAACCCAAATTGCCCTGCCTTCCTCCCTCCAAAAAAGAAAAAAAGAAACAATCTGCTAAAAGAGCCACCTCTTCACTGGAAGGAGGAGATAGTGAGGGATGATGTCAGAGAGATATAAGAAAAGGACAAGAGGAGAAGAGGGAACTCTCAATGATTTCAATTTTTTGAGAGAAGTATGAGGCAAGATGTTCAGGCAACCAAGCAGGCAGTCAGTAAGCATTTATTAAGCACTTACTTTGTGCTGGGCACTGGACCAAGCACTGGGGATACAAATACAAGCAAAAACAAAGACAGTCATTGCCTTCAAGGAACTTATATTCTAATGAGGGAAGACAATACATAAAAGGGAGCTGAAAAGTGGGGCAGGAAGAAGAGAGTATGATGCTAAAATCTGGAGAGTCAGAAGCAGAGCCAGGAGGGGCATGAAAGATGGCTCCTTCCCAAAATGAAGACCCTGGGAGGAACTCAGCAATGAGAGAAATGGGCCAGAGATGCAAGAGAGATGTTCCGGGTGTTCAGACCAATGGATGGGTGAAGGATTGCCCCAGAACTCTTGAGAAGAGGATAAAGGGTTTGGATCAGCCACTGTGGTGAATGGGCTAAAGAATCATGGAGGGGGAGGAGGAGGATTGTCATAGTGCAGTGAAGGGTTTAGTGGAGAGTCGATAACAAATTTGTCCTGGAATGTTAATCACTGCAGTTTCATTACTTCCATTCAGCAGTGTATGAAAAGTTAAGGAGGCAAATGGGGGGAGTTTTCTAGGGGGTTTGGCAAGATATGATTAGAGATAGGACAAGGGAGCAAGAGATTTAACAGTATAGAATATTGTAGAGTTGAGTTGGTTTACCATTGGGATGCAATTGAGAAGGGAGGAGATGTGACCAGAGCAGGGATGATGGTCTGGGAAAGTACTGAAGGGTGGAAGGTTAATGAGGAAGAGGTATAGGGTTAAGAGGAGGAAGGAACAGAGAGTGGTGGTATGATATAAGATTATGACTGGGTAAAAGAATTTTAGAGTTCCTGAACATAGAAGTATAACCCTTGTGGACGATATCAGTACCAAGAACATGACTCTAAGTGTAGCTGAGGTAGAGTAAAGGAGTAGGTCATTTAAGCTGATTACAATGAGAAATTGAGAAGCTATGGTATTTGAGGGAACATCAACATGTACATTGAATTCCTTAGCATGAAGGCAGCATTAGATTGGAGAGGGAAATGGAACCAGGCACTGACGCACTGAGGAAGGAAAGAGAGTTTTGGGGGATTGGTAGATAAATTTGAATAGCATGAATCTCAAAGAAGTTTCTGAGAAATATTGGTAGAGAAAGAGTCTGGAAGTATCAATGGGAGTAAAGAAGATTCTGGCTTATCCACAAAGACCAGTGAATTTGAGAGACCAGTGATTAGGGCTATAAGAGAAAGTACATTGAGTTTTGGATGACTAGGGATTCATTGTCATGCTACAGGTACCAGGTCTTACTGAGTGCCAAAAGATGGAAGGAGAAGGAAAGTAAGGAATCTAAAATAAGAGGATGTTTGTTCATTTTGGAGCAGTAGTTTCAGAGGGCACAATGGAAGGGGCAAGTAGATTTGGAGTGAAACACTGTAGGTAGACAGACAGGGTTGAGATAAATGGGAGCTAGGGATTGGGGAAGAGCTTCAGTAGCACTGGGATGGGGAAAGTAAGAGGTGGTTGGGAGCATGCTAACCTTCTGGACAATTAGAGGCCTGCTGAAAACCACAAGTCATTAAAAGATTCTAGGTGCCCCCCCGGCCCAGAGAGCATGGCATAATCCTAAATTGCTGCCATGGCAGACAGTGTTGCTTTGCTCAGGAGAAGTCTACCCCATGGCAGGCAAGTAAGTAAGTAGGAGGTGATATGTCTCAGAGCCATCTCAGTGAAAGCATGAACAGGAGCTGGAGGTGCTGGGGTTGAGAAGAATACTCTGGGAGCTTATTAAGGAGGAAGGAGGTGCTGTGTGGGAGGAAACAATGGTTCAGGTAGAAAGAGTGAGGGAGGCCAAAAACATGTAGAATGGACAGAAATCTCATGCTTTTCTATCAAAAACACTTTCTTGGATAAAAGAATTGGTAAGTACTAGCTGGTGAGCACCAAATAACATCATAGAAAATGAAATTGATTCTATTTTAACTGGCAGGAAAAGACTCTTTATTGATATGAGAATGATCCATTGATCACCTGTCCATGTGGTCAAATCACTGACTTGTCAAAGCAAAGAATCACAATTCTTAAAAAGTTAAAAGACTAATAATGAGAGAAAGATACAATACACAATTTTTAAAATCTAACCTTGAATTATTTAAGTGAGGAATAATGAAAAATGCGAAATGAACAACAGAAATGATTGACATCAGTTATAATTTTATATAGAAGTTTAGGTAATGTAAACCACTTGCCACAAAAGACCATTTATATTTCCTTTTTTTCCCCATCCTGAATTCTCTTTCTTATTTTTTAACCCACTGAGTTTACAGAATCAAAGATTCAGAGCTCAAAGAACCTTAGAGATTATCTAGTCCAACTCCCTCGTTTTATAGTTAAGAAAATTGGGGATGTGAGAGAGAGAGAGAGAGAGAGAGAGAGAGAGAGAGAGAGAGAGAGAGAGAGAGAGAGAATGTCTCATCCGAGATCATATAAATGGCAGAGAAAAAATTTGAGTCTGGGCCCTATGACTCTAAATCCATCATTCTTTCCACTGTACCACAAGTCAACTCATCCTAATTCCATTTATCATATGAAAAATATCTATTGCCTGATTCATTGCTATTTTCAACAGAGATGGCCTCAGCTTAGAGTTATATGTGTAAGCTACAATTTGTGTATTTATATATGTATTATATATGTTATATATGTTTATTTGTGTGTCCTCCCAGGTTCAGGCAACCTACATCTTCACCTCAGGGTTATAGGGTATCCAGAAGAATTTGAGGGTATCTCTTCATTATTGTTATCAATTCAAGCTCCTAATGACTGTTTCCCTCAATTGTTACATGGTAATACTCTGTGCATAAATATGCAAAAAAAATAGCTATCTTCCTTAGAATTCTGTCCATGACAGTATATCCACCTTTGGTTCTTTTTTTCCCACTAAAAATTCTTATTTTATTGTTGGGTAATAGCATACATTTTCCAATGCCCTGTTCTTGTTTCTTTCTTATTGAGAACCTTCCACTCCATGGTAAAATCTGTTGGTAATGACCATGTTATAGAAGGCATGACATAGGGATTTCTCATCCTATTTTATTGTCTTGTCATTTGGAGTGTCTGAACTGATCTAGCCTTTTATTTTTCCTGCAGATTAAGCTTTTGTCCAAATACAAGTTCTTCCACAACGCTTTCTGTTCATTAGTCCTTGCTTATCTCATTTTCCAGCCCCCAATGGAAATAATCCCTTATCCCTTTGATAGCCATAGAAGTTAGAGCCTAAAAGGAGTTTTAAATTAGGTCCTTTGATTTTAATTTGAGGAGATTTCCTTATAGTGTCTTTAATCACGTTTTCATATTTAGTTTTTGGTGATTATAGTAAGCTTCAACCATCCCAGCAAGGGCCCCTTTTGTAAATATTATTAGCAGTTAAACTGCATATAGTATCTATTTACTTCCCAAACTGTTTCCTACCAAGAGCTAATAAATCCCTCCTTTTTATTTACATTGTAGATATATTTGATAAATCTCTGACTTCTCCCAGTAAAATATTTACAGATACCTGAGATGATATGTTAGCTCTAGAGAAGAATTATTTTATCGATTACTCAAAAGAATTTTCTACAATAATACCCCCAATAATTTTAATAAACTATAACACTAAGTTTCTGAGTAAAATGTTTCTATTAACGATTTGGCATGAGTATCATCCAACTTATGTTCTTACGTACACCAAAATCTGACCTCCTACCCCTAAAAAAAAACTGAACTTGTAACTTCACACATATCAGAAACTCCCAGTGTGTAAAATCCCTTCACCAGTACAGATCAGCAGACTTTCTGTGACTTAGAAATTTGCCTCAGGCAATGACTTTTCCAGGGGTAGGGAACCTGTGTGGCCTCAAGGCCTCATGTGACCTTCTAGGTCCTTCCATGCAGCCTTTTGACTGAGTCCAGGTTTTACAAAACAAATGCTTTTATTAAGGGAACTTGTTCTGTAAAGTTTGGATTTAGTCAAAGGGCCACACTTGAGGACCTAGAGGGCCACATGTGGCCTTGAGGCTTCAGGTTCCCCATCCCTGGACTTGTCCATTGTTGTACAACTATTTGGTGTCAAAATAGAAATTGACCGGAAGTCTTCTTGACCACGAGGTCAGCCGTCTTTACCCACTATGTCACAATTTCCAAACGATATCCAAATCTTTTCTATTTGTTCCCCTATCAGTCTCATCACAGGATACAAACATGGGAAGAAAAGAATTGCCATGATAGAAGCCCAATAATCAGGAGACGAGCATCACATTCCAGAGCAACTTTCCTCTTCTGTGCCTTTCCCCAACAATATGCCTTTAGGATATATAATCAAATTCATTAATATATGAAGCTTTGTAATTCTTTCAGCTGTTAATGAATGGATGGATGATCCACATTTATATTACAGTCATCGTAATAATTTATGTTTAAGGTTTTTGACATGTTTTTCTTACAATAACCCCGTGAGACAGGTAGTGCCTGCCTCACAGAGTTATTGTGAGATTCAAATGAGATAATGGATGTAAAGTGCATTGCAAACTTTAAAGAACTACACACACATCACTTATTATTATTACTACTACTGTTATTATTATTTTACTATTATTTTATACTTTTATTTATTTATTATTTATTTATACTATTATTTTTTTGAGGGGGGAAGGCAGGGCAATTGGGGTTGAGTGACTTGCCCAAGGTCACACAGCTAGTAAGTGTATCAAGTGCCTGAGGTTGGATTTGAACTCAGGTCCTCCTGACTCCAGGGCCAGTGCTCTACTCACTGCGCCACCTAGCTGCTCCTATTTATACTATTATTAAACTTTTTGTTTAATGGAGTTTGGAAACAGTCTGGGGGACAAGTTGTTACCCTGCTATTATTCTTTTTATGTTTAATGTCCCGTTAACTACTGTGCAGCTAGATAAAAAGGCTGCTCTTTGTAACTGAATCAAAGTCTTAGAATGTAAAAGTACCCACTTTAGACTCACTGACGGCATCTTTGAGACAACTCCAGAAGGATAGAAGACAACAGAGATGATGGATACTTCATTCTGTTCCCAATATGATTTTGATTTCTTCTGCTTAGTCTCTAGATTCTGACAGCTTTCCATTCCACTTAGTGTGACGATTATGTGAATTTAGTGTGGTGGCATCTAGCAATATATTGTTCTTAAATTTCATGGATCGCAAATTTAACCCCTACATTTTATAGCTGGGAAGGTTAAGTAACTTGTCCAGACTCACATAGTGATAGAGGTAGGATTTCAACCGGGAATTACTGAGTTTAAGTCTTGAGCTCTAACCATTGTGCAACCTTTCTGTCCAATATTATATCTTTGTAACAGTGAACAATAACTTTGTTCATGATGATGTTCTGGTTCCAGTACTATTTATCTGATGATGAAGATGATGATACCCGTTCTACAGATTAGGAAATCATGGCTTGGAGATGTCTCAATTATTCAAGTTTTATCTCCCCAGATAGATCGTTAGCTCTTTGATGGAGGGTACGATGATGTCTTAAATTTCTTGTTTCCTCCTTTACTTCTCTCTTTATTCTCATTCTTTTCTTTTTTCTAAATTTTTTTTATTTAGTATTTTATTTTTCCCCCATTAAATGTAAAAACACTCATTCTTTTCTCCCAGTGTCATACGTGCTGGAGCATAGCAGTGCATGCTAAGCAGGAACTCAGTAAATCTTGGTTGAACGATGGCATGAATGCTTACACTGATCATCAAGGATTCCTCAGGCAATTTTGCTCAGATAACTGGTTTTTAAAAAGTGTAAAAATACAACAATGAGGTAAAAACAAGTAGATATCAGCGGTTGAATTTGGGGGTATAGCACCCTAGATCTCCTTTTCCTATAAAACTTCTTGATAAAAAAGGGACTAACTGTTGCAGGTTAATCTCCTAAGGATGGCAAACATATATAAACATATATGTGTACATATAAATACATATACATACACACATACCATGTAAATACACACACATCTTTGCATGTCTTCATACACATACATGTGTATGTATGTATTTTAAACATCATTAAGATCAGAATTCTCATAGAAACAGCCACTATCCCAATTTGGGAAGTCTAGCATGATGATAATGGTAGGATACAGCATTATGTTGTTAGGATTCTGGGATTCAAAGTTGTGGCTCCTTTTATATGACAGGATAAATATGACTGCCATACTCATGGAAGGTCCCTACTATGTGCCAGTCAGGCACTATGCTAAACACTTTACAAAGATTATGTCATTTGGTCCTCACAACAAACCCTGGTGGTATGTACTATTATTATTCTTATTTACAGTTGAGGAAACTGAGGCAGACAGCGGTTAAGTTCCTCAACTAGAGTCACACAGCTAGTAAGTGTTTGAGGCCAAATTTAAACTCAGGTCTTCCTAATTCCAGGCCCAGAGCTATAGTCACTATACCATCTAGCTGCCTCTGAAAGGGAAAATAATAACAGCTCTACCTTGTTGCTTGTCATCTTCTTCCTACAGGGACCTGGCTTAACTGTCAACCATCTCACTTCTTTTATTCTAATTCAGGGTCATTCAGGTCTGACTTACTCTTTTTGTCTCTCTTACTTGACTCAGGACCCATTAACTTGCCTCTGCTAATGACTTTTCCCTTGACTCTGATGCTTTAGCTCTTTGAGAAACCCTGTTATTCAATCTAACCTCCTGGTGGGCATAATTATGGTGATTCCCAAACATTTCAGCTATGATGGATGGCTATTTATCCCCTTTCTTCTCCCCAGTTTCCTGGCTAAGATCCAACCTGTAGCATTACTAACACACACTTCATTTTTCCATAGGGCAACATAACATTTTTTACTCTCTTGATCACAACCTGTCTTACCCACTGAGAAGTGCATTCCTGTCATCTCTTCCCTCTCCACTCTCTTCTTCAGCTCTTTACTTCCTGTCTTTAAACATTCTTGCAGTCTTTCCTATCTTAAATTTCTTTCACATGACCTTTCCATTTATAATCCCATAAAACCTGTTGCCTCTTTTTCCTAATCATTAATGCCTTCCTAAACCCATGACAGCCTGGCTTTGGCATTCCTCTAATTTATTGCAACTCCTTTTTCCCAAATCAACAACATCCTCCCACTCAGACCCAGTGGGATTTTCCCAGCCATCACGCTCCTTTATCTCTCTGCTGCATTTGACATTGTTAATCACCCCCCACCACCGCCCTAAAAAGTTTCCCCAGATTTAGCTATGATCACATGCTTTCTTGTTTCTCAGTTTATACAATCGCCAGCCTAAACATCATTAGCTAATACCAAAACCTACTCATCTTTCTGACTTTCCTACTTAAAATCCAGTTAGGATCATAAGTTTTATGGATTTTAAAAATATTTTTATCTCTTGTTTTTTACACTATCTTCATTTTTTAAATATATCTCTAACCCCTCTGCTACCTAGAGAATCTATCCTTTGAAACAAAGTATTAAAAAAAAGTAAAAAGGTGGTTCAGGAAAACCAATGAATTTATCAACTATCTCTGATATACATGCAATTATTTCACACTCATACTCCCCTACCTCGAATGGGAAGGGAGGTAGGTTCACTTTCTCACCTCTTTTCCAGGGACAGACTTGGTCACTACAATTGCCCAGTGTTCAGTTTTGTTGTTATTGCTATGGTTCCTTTCACTTACACTGTTATGGGAAATATTATTTTCCTACTTCCACTTACTTCATTATATGGAAGTTAGGATCATAAGCCTCAGAACTAGAAATGGCCATAGGGGTCGTTCCATCATCTTAGTCCCAACCCATCATCTTATTGATGTTGAGACTGAGAGACCCAGAGAAGGAAATTGTGTATAGACATATATGTTTTGGCTTCAAACTCAGGCCCTTTGACTCTAAACCCAATGTTTTTTTAAAATTTCGTCAGTCACACCACCTTTTACCCATTCTCCCATGCTTGAAACCTATTGCTATCTGTGACTTTTCTCTCTTCGACCTCTTATTTTCAGTGTTATCAAGTCCTGTTGAGTATGGCTCCGCCATATCTCTCACATCTATCTTTTCCTTTTTATTTCTGTTGTCACTCTCTGTTATTCTTATTTTCACTCTACTGTCTTCATTACCTGGATTGTTCCACTGATCATGTAATTACCCTTCTTACAACAGTTTCCATCTGTCTACCATATAAAGTTCAAGGTACTTAACCTGGCATTTAATGCCTTTCACCCCTCCAACATACTCATGGAATCATACACATGGAATCATAGGGATAGAAGGGATTTTATGGGGTCATACGGGATCAAATGAGATATTTGTAAAGCTTTTAGTACAGTGGCTGTCACATAATAGGTACTTAATAAATTTGTGGTCCCTTCTCTCCTCCTCCCAACTTTCACTTTTCAGACCATGAAACTATGGTCCTTAAGCTTTAAGTGACTTGACTAAGATCATATATTCAAATAAATTCAAGCTGAGACTTGAATCTAGGTCTTCTGACTCTGAATTTTTCTACCACTCCCCACTGCCTCTATCTAGAATGTCTGCTCCCTTTTTTCTGTCAATCTAAATCCTGTACTTCAAGGTCCACCTCAAGATTCAATTCTCCAACTGAAACTTTTCCTAACCCTGAACCAAGAAAAAAAATATGTGCATCCTCCCACCCCCCAGCAGCTCTGATCTCTTATTTCCTATTTCCTCAGTAAATAGACATAAAGTCTATTTATAGACTATATATAGACTATAAAATAGACATACAGTCATGCATGGACTTAATTATGCATAGTTTTAGAATTGTTCTCTGTTTCATTGATACAGTGTCTGTTTTAATTGAATTGCTTACTATTTTATATTCACTTGCTATTCATTCTATATAACTTTTAGGGGGAGTTAGCTGATTTTAATGAAATTTGGTATGATGAAAAAGGGCATCAAGATACCTCTTAAATTCAACATGTGATTCAGCCTGCCATATGTTTCCACAATCCGGCTAGCAGCTTCTGTGGGGGTATAAGATCCACCCATAGCCAGCACCCAGAAAGCTGCCGGCACGCTAGGAAAGCACAACTTCTTTTGATCTGCTTTAATAAGGAAAGCAAGGTTAAAGGGGTTGACAAGTTTACTTTAATCCAGCATACAGACAGCATTCACTTAGTTCAGGGAAAAAGGCCAGCACACTGAACTTCAGAACAAAATACAAACAAATTACAAATATCAACAGACAGACCCAATACAACTCATAGTTACCAACATCTAGGTTCAGCCCGGGAGCTCAGAACAAGGGCTGGCCCAGAGTCACGCACCACCACTGCTGCAGCAAAGAGCTCCAAGGAACAGACAGCCAACCCCTGGTTTTTATATCTTTTTCAGTGTCAGGGGTGAGTCACACATGCGACTCACCCACGTGACCTAGAATCGTCACAAAGAGGCGGACTTAAACCCACGTGGTCTAAATGCCTCTGCTCTCCCAGACATGTAAACTAGGCCCTCCCTGGAGTTAGCCCCACCTTGGGCCCCACCTTAGTTGCCAATCCACACCCACTAAGGTTTTACACCTAATAGGGGTTTGGACCTGGGGCTTAGCACCTAGTAAGGCTCAATGAATTACTCAAAAGGGAACAAAAGCCAAACTATTCAAGGGCACTTGTTGAACTAAGTGCTAAGGAGTCCATTTTTGGTTACCAACACACCATATTAAGACAAAGTTATCACTGATAAAAATGTTCAAATGGATATGGTCTGCTATTTTTTAGTGATTTCCAATGAAATTTAGCACTTGGATGAAAATTAAAGATTGAGGTTTACAATTCACAGTTGCCTCTATGGTAACGAATAAAGTATTATAATACCTCTATCAGTAGGTCAAAGACCTATGGTTTCATCAATGTGGGAATTCCCTCTACCACACTGTATCACAGCCTGTCTACCTTATTCCTAAGTTCATTGATTTAGAGCCACATTTAGAGAATGAGCCACAGAAAACATTTAGTCTGACCCCCTCATTTTATAGCCAATGAATTAAAGCTCGTAGAAGCTAAAGCCCTTGCTCAAGGTCACACAGGCTGTAAGGATCAGATGGTAAGGCTTGGAGAGTTTCCAGAAGCTCAGAGGTCACATAGCTAATAAGTCTTGGAGGTGAGATTTTTTTTTGGAGGTGAGATTTGAACCCAGTTTTTCCTGACTCCAAGTCTAGCACTCTATGCACTACTTTTGGAGGCCTTTCTTCCTCAGATACATAATCCTTAAGAAATCTCCCCAGAACGATAACTTGTCTAGAGGCAATAATGAACTTTTACTATAGACAATTACCAAATGATACGCAGCCTTCCCAATCTCCCAGCTAACATGGGTATTGACCATGATTAGAGAAATACTGGCATTTGCTTGTTCTCATTAGCAAGTGCCTCTGGACTCCTTTTTCCAACAGGCCTGCTGTTGATTAAAATAGGCTAATAGGAAACCCTGGAGTACTACTGTGTCTCAACTGCCATTAGTGCTCCCAGGGTAGATCTTCACAGGTCTGGCTAACATCGTACTTTCTCCTGCTGGTTCCAGTTTTTGCTGTTGTTGTTTGTATTATATTTGTGACTCTAAGGTCTTCATGGTTTTGGTCTTCTCCAGTATGTTTAAGGTGCTTGACTGAACAGAGGCCTTTTTGATGTTTTCTTTTTTAATTCTTTTCTATAGTTATTAAAAGTTATATATGCAGTTCTAAAAATGGAGAACCAAAGAACCTTAGTGGTGATTCTTATTTTAAACTTGGGTGGGGAGGGGTTGGTGTTGTTCAGTCGTGTCTGACTCTTTGCGATCCCATTTAGGATTTTCTTGGCAAAGATCCTGGGGTGGTTTACCATTTCCTTCTCCAGCTCATTTTACAGATGAAGAACTGAGATGAATAGGGTTAAGTGACTTGCCCCGGGTCACACAGCTAATAAGAATCTGAGGCCAGATTTGAACTCAGGGAGGTGAGTCTTCCTGACTCTAGGCCCAGTGCTCTAACCGCTGTACCATCTAACTGTCTTGAACTATGTATAAGACTTTGGATACTCAATAAGATGTCATTCTATGATGGACACTGGACATGTTAATTGTGGAAATAGGGGGAAAACTCACCAGGCTAAGACATGGGATTACACATTTAGGGCTGAGAGGGCCTCTAAAGGTCATCTAGTCTAACACCCTTGTTTTAGAGCTGAAGAACCTGAGGCACATAGACTTAAGTGACTTGACCAAGGTTACAGAGGCAATAACGGACAGACAGGATTTCTGACTCCAATGCCAGTGCCCTTTCCATTGTACCGCAATGCTTTCTTGCATATTGGAGCTCAATTTTTATGATATTTGGTACAATGCAAAAGGGCATCAAGATATCTCTTAAATTCAGTTTGTTTGGATTTGAAGGATTGTTTTTGACCTCTAATAAATGAACCAAATAGTCACATTTAGTTCTGGGGGTTCTCAGAACAGATATGATATTCACTAACCAACTGGACTTTCCAAGTCATGAATATTTAAGGTCTTTTTTTTTAAATGACTCTGTGATTTTGATAATTTGGTAATAAGACAGGGCCTTGATAATAAATTCTATTTGTATAGGCAAATAAATAATTTTATTGAGATTAATAATATTTGTATGCTCTATACCAGTTCTTTATTTTAATCTAGTCTTTAAGGAGTTAATTATCCATCCTTCAAACCCATACCTTCCCCCCAAACCTAATTTATTTAAGATAGTCTCTTCATAGAGTTCTAATACATATATTTTTTGGGCAGGGCAATTGGGGTTAAGTGACTTGCCCAAGGTCGCACAGCTAGTAAGTGTGTCAGGTGTCTGAGGCCAGATTTGAACTTAGGTCCTCCTGACTCCAGGACTGGTGCTCTAATCACTGTGCCACTTAGCTACCGTGAGTTCTAATATAGTTTACGTTTACTAGCAAAGAAAGGCCAGACAAGTAAATAATTTAAAAGAGCTCAAAGAGAGTTATTTTCTTTATTGTAAATTTAACCCTCATGAAAATGTGACATATTCTAGGCTGTTACATAACTGCCTCCTCTCGACAAATTGCCACACATTTGTCAAAGGAGCTGGGGGAAGTTGTCTTTTCAAGAATATTCAGCTCAAACTAGTGCTGCCGAACGGTGATTTATACTTAAGCTTTCAATCTGAGCTAATGTCTCAGCAAATGCCTACTTGGCACAAATGTTGCAGGAGGAATTGTACTGTGCACATGAGCCAGGAGAGCCCATACTTGAGAACAAAGGAAAAAAACATTGAGGCTCCATGTCCACGATCTTCAGGGACTTCACAAGTTAAAGCTAGTCATCCATATGGATTAAAACACGATTTTGTTAAAGGAAACATATGGAAAATTTTTAAAGTATCTGGGATAACAAGAGGCAAATATTTTATACCATAATCACAATTAATTATATTTAAATTAATCATGTAAGTCATGTTAAAAAAAATCCAAATTCTGCTATGTGGTTGACTTGCTAAAGGGTAGTAAATCTGTAGTTAGAGGACCTGGATCTGAATCTGTCCACTTACTACGACACTTACTACTGACTTTATTCTGTGATCTTGGGAAGTCACTTCATTATTACCATCCACCTCAACCAACCTCCTTATGTCTCAATCCAAAGCTGTAATACTTGCTTGGCAGGCAACACCATCTGCTGCCTTTGATCCTTGCTTTTATCTTAAATCTCCTCCTTTCCTATTCTTTCCATCTTTTGGCTCTCACTGAGACCTGCCTCCTGACTTTAGACTCCTTGGCCAACCTTTCCAGCACTGGTTGACTTTCCCTCCTTCTCTATCTCCACCCCACCTCCATTGGTAGGAGTGGGGGAGTTTGAATATTTCTTGCTCCTCATTACCACATCCAGGCTCTCTATCACCATCACTCAGTAATCCTCTGATGTTGACTTAACCATGTCTACCACCCAATTAAAATTCTGGTAACTGTTGACTACTGACTTCTGGAAAACTTTCCTTCTTTCCTTAATGAGTTCGTTAACTGGCTCACAGTCTTTCTCTCCTGTTCTCTCCAATTTCTGCTTTCATACTAGGGAACTTCAATATATATATTGATATTCCCTCAAATATCCTTGGGGCAGCTAGGTGGTACAGTGGGTAAGGTACTAGGCCTGGAATCAAAAAGACTCATTGAGTTCAAATCTGGGTTCAAATACTTACAAGCTGTGACCTTGGGCAAGTCACTTAACCCTATTTGCCTCAGTTTCCTCATCTATAAAATGAGCTGGAGAAGGAAATGGCAAATCGCTTCAGTATCTTTGCCAAGAAAACACCAAACGGGGTCACGACTGAACAACTGAACAACAAACACTCTTACCCCACCCCAGTTTCTCAACTTGTTCATTTCCTGTGACCTACTCCTCCAGCCCACCTCAGCTATACACAGAGATGGTTGTACCCTTGATCTTGCCATCACCCACAAATGTTCCATTTCCATGTTCATGAATTCTGAAATTCCTTATCTAATTACCATGTGTTGTTATTCTACATCTCCCTCTATTTTGTAACCTCCAATCTGTCCTTCATTCTTACTGTGACCTCCAATCCTTTGACCCCTCAGTTCTTTTCCAAACCACCTCTTTGCTTTTGCTACATTTTTCTCCTTTTCTTATCTTGACTCCTTAGTAAATGGGTTCCAATGAGTTTCTTCCCTCACATCATGTTGCTGATTGTAGCCTGCCAAGCCTCACACCTGGATTACTTCTATCATTTACTACCTTTTCTCCTGCTCACATGCTGCTGAACAAAGCTGGAGAAAAATCATAAAACCTTGCTAACCAGATCCACTACAAATTTATGCTATGAAATCTCAACTGGGCCCTCACTACAGCAAAGCAATCTTTTTATACTCCTAATCGACTTACTATCTTACTCACTACAATATCTTTCCCAAACCTTTTTATGTCTCCTCAAATTTCCCATAGCTTTCCCTTTTCCCTCCTCTCAGCTGAGGACCTTGACTCACATTTGACAGAAAAAAATGACTCCATTTGCCAAATTTCCTCTTCTTCCCCACTCTTTAATTTATATCTCCCAGAAGCCTTCTGTCACTATCACTGTCTTCACCATCTCACAGCCTGAGGCAGTGTGACAACAATGTTGCTAGCAGCTACTGTGGCAGTGTAAGACCAACAACAAGAGCACACAGAAAGCTGCCAGTACAAGTTCTTTGATCTGTTTTTCTAAGGAAAGCAACTTTAAGGGGTTAACAATCTCAGCTTAATTAAACATACATATATCATTCACTTAGTTCCGGGGGAAAAGATCAGCCCCCTGAACTTCAGGGCAAATACAAACAGAAATTACAAACATCAACAGAAGACCTTGTCTGATTCAAATCACAATTCTTAGTTACCAGAGAAGCACCAACATCTGGGTTACAAAGCTGGAGGTAGGGCTATTTCAATGGCTTGCCCATAGTCTTGTCACCTTTTCAATGAGTGTACCCCCAAAAGTGAAACGCTAACCTTTCAACACCTATACCCTGTTCAGGACCCTGGGTGCTCAAGGCCCACCATTTAGGGTATGGGAAAGTTACTTAATCACTAGTACCACATCATATGCATTGTTTCTAATCAATGACTCTTGATTGTCTTAGTGCTGAGAAACACTCCAAGACAAAAAAAGATCCCACTTTACCTGCCCCATTCAAACAAAGGCCAGACTCATCAAAAGCACTTAAGAGAAAAACAACAAAAAATCCTGCCCTGATTACCATTGCAGGTAGCTCTTTTCCTTGCCAAGGCAAACCCCTCTACATGCACAAATGAGCCCATTCCATCCCATCCCATCATGTCCAGAAGATTGCCCCTTCTATCATTCCCAGTCTTTCCTTTATTTTCAATCTCTCTTATGTCTACTGGCCACCTCCCTACTACCTACAAACATGTCCGTGTCTCCCCTACCCTCAGAAAACACTCACTTGATCCATCTATCTTCACTATTATCCCTTGTCTCTCCTGCCTTTTGTGGCTAAGCCCCTCAAGAAGGCCACCTGCAATAGATGCCTCTTCTCATTCTCTTCTTAACTCTCTAATGTTTGGTTTCTGACCACATCATTTTTACCAAAGCTACTCTCAATCTCTTAATTGTCCACTTTAATGGCCTTTTCTTAATCCTTATCTTTCTTGACCTCTCTGCACCCTTTGTCACTATTGATCATCCTCTTCTCCTTGATACTCTCTTCTCTATGGGTTTTCAGGACATGACTCTATCCTGGTTCTCCTCCTACCTATCTGACTGCTTCTTCTTAGTCTCTTTTGCTGGATCTCCAACCAGGTCACATCTTCTAATCATGGATATCCCATATAACTTTGTCTAGGGCCCTCTTTTCTCTTTCTACATTATTTCACTTGGTAATTTCAATAGCTCCCATGGATTCAACTATCATCTCTATGCTGATGATTCTCAAATTTACTTATTCAGCCCTAACCTTTTTTCTGACCTCCAATCTCAAATTTCCAACTGTCTATTAGATAACTTGAACTGGATATATGGTAGAAAAATTAAATACATGTCCAAATTGAAGGTTAAGTGATTTCTCCATGGTAATACAGCCATTATGTGTTAGAGGCAGGACCAGAATCCAGGTCTTCTAGGCTTCAAGGCTAGCTCTATCATTACGACATGCTACACCTCTATTTTCAATTTTAAAATTTTTCAAATTTTAAATTAGGAATTACATTAAGCCTTGGAATAACCTGATTCCTTGGGTGCAATATAATTCATTCCATATGGAGAATCATCTGTCCCTTCACATAAAGTGAATAAATGGAATTGGTAAAGCAAGGAAGGAAGGAAGAAGGAAAGTAAGAAAGAGTTGTTTACAATGGAAGAAATATGTGTCCACAGTTCTGGGACTTGATATCATCAGTGAGGAAAGAAGAGAACAATGTACATGTATCTTAAGAGCAAACCCTGTAGAGTATCCAGAGTAATAACTTCTTTATTCCATGGATTACCTCATGTGCTTTTGTATAAGCTAGGAATCTGTTTCCTTAAGCTCTTAAACTACTGATTCACTAATTTTGCCCAACCTGAGGATATGTCAGCAATGGTAAGCTATGGAAGAATTTTCTTGAATGCATCCCTAGATAGATTTACACAAACAAAGAAACGATCGCTTGCCCCTCCTGTTCTATGAATGAATAGATTGGTTCTGCATGGGTCTATTAAAGTTTGCGTAATCCGAAAGGGTGGATGACAAGGGCGATGAAGACAAAACTTCCTTGCAAACACTGCTGCCTTCTCTTAGAAATGTTTGGTTTTACCAACTTCAGAGCAAGAAAATAAAACACATTCCTGGCTGTTTAAAAACCAAAATGCAGCTTCAAGGAGTGGTTAGGACAGTTTTTCATTTCAATTAGTCACAAGCCCAGATGAAACAGGCAACAGAAAAAAGAGGAGCAGGAAAGAAGGAATTCTCCCTTCCTCCCTTCCCTCCCTCCCCTCTCCCAGCACCACAGTTGAGATGATATTTAGGTTGGATCCTCCTCAAGCCCACTATAACTTTGAGCAAGTCTTATCTAGATTGGAGTTTCTTACTCTACAATCAATGGAATCCCAAGTTGGGACTCCCATTAGATGAGAAAACAAACTACGTCTTTATTTTCACTAACCTCTCCAATTATTTACAAACCATTATTCCAAGAAGGGGTCCCTAGGTTTCACCAGACTGCTAAAAGGAGTTTATGACACACACAAAAAAGGCTAAGAACTCCTAGTCTACGTGATTACAACAGGTATTGGAAAGTATTTTCAAATCCTAAGTGAAATTAATTGTTAATTAAAATCAAGCACTTCGGATCAGAAAAGATGTTCAATTGTCTTTAATGATCATTGAGAACAGTCATACGAAATATCATTTTTGGACAAATGATCATACTAATTTTATTTTAAAAATTCATCTCTGTGTAAATTGCTAAGAAAATGATTGAGTATATTGGAGATAAGTTAATTTATTCTATACATTCCTAATCATACTTATAGCTTATTGAGCATTCAGTCACATCCCACTTTATTGTGAATGGCCTCCAAAATCCCATTCAACTGTACTATGAACTGACTCACAACATACAGTGTTGTCTATACTGTCTAACAGCACAATGTAGCTTACTGGGTACAGACTTGCATGGTGCCAGATTAGTCAATGACTCACACACATATTGTACTGAATGTTAAGCTCTGACTCATACTAAACTGTATTAGGAGCTGATTGACATTGTACTTGTTTGAATACTAGCTCACATTATGACTCACCTGGTGGTGCGTTGGGTACCAATTCACAACATTTCCCTTTGGACAATGATTCACACTGATCATATTGGGATCTGACTTTTTTCATAATCCTTTAAGAGCCTCATATACTGGACTGCATTGGGGAGTGAAATAGTAAGCTATGTTCCTTGATATGGTCTGTGAATCTATCTGAGGATATGTGGTAGATGTCCTTGAAATTCAAACTGAAGGGTAATACCCATTTCATCCATTGGAAGAATAACCTTGGTTTTTCTTCCTGAAGGGTTCAGCCATAATTCTTTGAAAATACTTTTCCTGGAAGGCATGATTTCCTTAAATAGCTTTGCAATGCCAGACACTCATTTGAAAAATTCTGCAATGTTATTCCTAAAATATTCACATTAGAGATGATTTTTGAAATCTGTTATTGGACCAACTTGCCATAGAAGTTGATATTCCCTATGTGGACATAGTAGAAGATGATTTTTTTCATGCTTTTTATTAAATATCAGGGAGTAAGATCAATGACTTATGGATAGACTATTGGTTAATAATAGGACTATGTTCTTGTCACCTTCTCTAGCCCACAAAGGTCCAGGATAATGGCATTCCCCTCCAAGGGGTTACAAAGCTTCTTTCTACAGGAGCTTATATGTATTCTACAGTTTAAGAAAGAATCAAAACATATTCCAATTGGAAATTACTATATCAAGGGACTACCATCATTGCATAGAATAGGAAACAAATTAGATAGTTGGAGCAGTGGGGAATGGACTTCAAATTTTAATCCTGGTTTGTCTCTAGTTTGCTCTATAACATTAGGCAAGTCTTTGAATTTTGCCTTTTAAGTAGTGCAATGGACCATATTAAACCCAAGTAATACAGAAGTCCAAACTGGTTTAACGTGTAGTCTTTTTTCGTGGTGGAAAAAAGCATCCGTGTACCGTTTCTATTTTTAAAAAACCCAGATGATTGTGTTTTGTTCTTATATAATACCATTAACTCTCCAAGTTGCTTTAAAGAATTCAGGACTTGTAAATAAGAGATCATCAATGTGATGCAGCGGAAAAAACCCTGAAGTGGGGAGAGATAAAATTTCTAATTTTGGTATTGCCTCTACCACTGTGTGATATTGTGCAGTGACTTGTGCTATCTTAGCCTCAGTTTCCTAATGTGTTAAAATTAGAGGAGTCTGAATAGATGTTTTCTGAGGCTCTCTCCAGCTCTAAGATGCTGGGATTTTGACATTAGGGACATTTTAGTTAATGCGAGACTAAAGTGGTATTAACCATCCATCCAACCAACCAATCAGTCGATCAAAAAACATTAAGTACTTACTATGTGCCCGGCACTGTGGTAGGCTCTGGGGATACAAAAACATTTTAGCTTATAGCTTTCAAAGTTTCTTTAAATGAAACAGATAATGCAGTAACTAGACAGTGCAACTGGGAGTAGCCTAAAGACCTCCTTGTGCTAGACATGGAGACTCCGTAGAGAAGATTGATGATATCTCCTTGACGGGGTAAGGTTAAAGAATGAGTGCCTTGTTCTGTCTTTTAAAAAAAACACCTGTCTATGGAATGTATGTACATCACCATTAGTACCACATGCAAGTAGATTTATTGAGTCAAGGATATTGAAGGTCTGAACCTCACCCTTGGACTAAGGCCGATAAAGGGCCTGACCAGGTCTGTCAGTAGTAACTAGATTAGAAGTGAGATGAACTGAGAGGTGCACAGACCAGGGATGAGTCCCTTGTGGGGAAAGAGGGAAACATAAGGAACTCAGCCCCACAGATGACAAGGGTGCTAAATGGCTCCTGAGGAGAAGAGAGAACCACATATCCCAAGCAACAGCAGCAGTTGGGAGCACTGGGTGGAGTGGCAAGAGTTTCTGGACCCAGACACTGGAGAGAGAATGGGGGGATTCCTGTACAATACTGAGTTCTTGTTCATTGATGAATTCTTGTACTCGAGAAGAGCAAAGAAGGGAGAAGGGAAGTTAGGAAGGAAGGGAGTGAGGGAGAGAGTGAGGAAGGGAGGGAGGAAGAAAAGAAGAAAGGAAGGGAGAGAGGGAGAAAGGAAGGAGGAAGGAAAAGAGAGAGGGAGGGTGGGAGGGAAAGAGGGAGGGAGGAAGAGAGGAAGGAAAGGAAAGAAAGAGACAGGGAGAGAGAGAGATAGAGGGAGGCAGGGAGAGAGGGAGGAAGGAAGGAAGGAGGGAAAGAGGGCTAGAGGGAAGGAGGACGGCCCGAAGGACGGACGGAAGGCAGGCAGGAACGACGGACGCAAGGACGGACGCAACGAAGGAAGGAAACAAGTATTTATTAAGTGTTTATTATATGCCAGGCACTATGCTAAGTGCTAGAGATACAAAGACAAGTAAAAGAAAGGCAGTCCCCGTGACAAAACAGGAAAATGATAAATGTTGGAGAAGATGTGGAAAATTGGAATGCTAATTCGTTGTCGGTGGAATTGTGGACTGATCAACCATTCTGGAGAGCAATTTGGAACTATGTCCAAAGGGCTATAAAAATGTGCATACCCCTTGTCCCAGCAATACCACTTTTAGGGCTATATCCCAAAGAGATCATAGAGATGGGAAAAGGACCCACATATACAAAAATAGTTATAGCAGCTCTTTTGGTGGTGGCCAAGATCTGGAAATTGAGGGGATGCCCATCAATTGGGAAATGGCTGAACAAGTTGTAGTATATGAATGTAATGGAATACTATTGTGCTATAAGAAATGATGAACAGGTAGATTTCAGAAAAATCTGGAAAGACTTATATGAACTGATGCTGAGTGAAATGAGTAGAATCAGGAGAACATTGTACACAGTAACAGCCACATTGTGTGATGACTGACTTTGATAGACTTAGCCCTTCTCAGAAATGCAAGGACCTAAAACAATTCCAAAAGACCCATGATGGAAAATGCCATCCACATCCAGAGACAGAACTGTGGAGTCTGAATGCAGAGCAAAGCAGACTATTTTCTTTTTTGTTTTATTTTGTTTTTCTTTCTCATGGTTCCTCCCATTAGTTCTAATTCTTCTATACCACATGACTAATGTGAAAATATGTTTAATAGGAATGTATATGTAAAGCCTATGTCAGATTGCAGGCCATCTTGAGGAAGGAGGGAGGGGGGGAGGGAGGGGAAGAAAATTTAAATCTTATGGAAGTGAATGTTGAAAACTAAAAATTAATAAACTTATTTAAAAAAAAAAGGCAGTCCCTGCCCTCAAGGAGCTTACATTCTACTGGGGGAAGACAATACACAAAAGGAATCTAAAAAAGGGAGAGTTGGGTGAATTAAAGTTACTCAGCATGGGGGCATGGTTTTGAAGCAAGCACATGGTTTCCAAACTGGAGAAGCAACAAGGGACTAAGTCACAAGGAAAAGGAGTAAAGCTAGACCACTTTGATGTGTGCACACTATGCAAGTCTAATAGGAAAAGGGGTTGACTTTCTAGCAACCACAAATGCAAAATTTCCTTTGGGGGGAACCCAAAACTTTAGGATAGCACTATAAGTCTAGAGGACTGAAAAGATGCCTGAGGGAAAGAAGGGCTCACTAAGGAGATTGGCTTCAAGTGTTTTTCCTTCCTTGTTTTTTCCTTCCTTTTCTTCTCATTCACAGGGTGTAGCTATGAGTCTGAAGTACTACATAGGTTCCTGAGTGGAAGATAAGACTTATTAGACAGAGAAAGAGTTGTCCTTAATTATCATGAGCTTGTGTATATGTGTGTATGTGTTTTAATTCTTTCTGGGGAGTGAAATAGAAGCTGTTCATACACAGATACACATATACAAGCACACATATTACCAGGTTAGTAATGTAATTACCATAAGCAGTTACCAGCAAGGAACTTTCTTTGCCACATGTATGTGTATGTATGTGTGTACATATATATGTATGTGTGTGTGCATGCATATATATATGTGTGTGTGTATATATATATATATGTGTATGTGTATATATATATGAATGATTAGAAAGCCTGCTTGTGCAAAGGCTGAGAGGCTCTTTTGCCCACATTTGTAGAGACCTAGGATTGAACAATAGTCCGATTTTTATAAAGGAAATTCTTAGATGGGATCAAAATGATCTAAATTCTAAAGAACCCTGAGACACAGGTTATGGCAGTATCTAAATGAAGATAATTTATAGCCAATATGTCAAAAGTCAGAATGCATTTTCTATGCATATATTTCCGATGATATAGCATATTTCTATCAATGACCTATTTGAAAGACATGGTATAAAGGATATCGTTAAGGAAATGTATGCTTAGAAAAAGAGGTTGGTCAGAAATGTGGTAAGAGCAACAGGTAGTAGAAAGACAACTAGAGTGATCCACTGATACCCATAAAAAGGGTAAAGTAAGAACATCTAGAGGAAGGCCTCCAGCACACTGAGTGGATCCTCTTCAGATGAGAAGATGGGTTACTTTCTACATCAGTGGAGAGACTACCTAATTTGTTTTTGAAAGTTACATGAATAAGATAAACCAATACTATTTGACACAACTTCAAGGCATTTGAAATAAGATTTCAAATTCTGAAGAAATGCCTTCTATTTGGAATGATTTAGAAGGAGAAATTGACATGGAAGAAATACAACTCTTTCTCTAAGTTTTCTACTTTATGGAAGACAATTTGTTAAGAATACCCTGAGATTGATTGAAAAAATTTCAGGAATGCACAATACTTAATAAACTGTACAATGTATTAAAATGTGCATTTGGATCCTGACCCTCCCATATTTTGAAGTGTATATAAATTCAGCTTTGAGGTAATGGTATGGTCAAATATGTTTGTCCAGGGCTATTTCTTATACTTCTTTAAATCCTACATTGCTCAGTATAAGTATTCACTACAAGTTTGTTGATTTTTAGAAAAAAGACACATATGAAAATTTCTACTATATTTAATGTGTTAATTTAATAATTTAATTTAATTGTTTTCTACAATTAGAACTGATTCAAATTTAAAATGCTAAGAGCTATTCTGTATTAGATAAATTGTCAAAGGATGTGAACAGTTTTGAAAGGAAAAAATCCAAGGTATCAACAACCATATGAAAAAATGCTCTAAATCACAGAAAATTTGAGAAATGTAAATTAAAGCACCTTAGTTCCATCAGATTTGCCAACATGACAAAAGAGATAAATTATAAATGTTAGAAGCGCTGTGGGAAGACAGGCACAATAGTGCACTGTTGGTGGAGCTGTGAATTGATGAAAGTCATTCTGGAAAGCAATTTGGAACTTTGCCCCCTCAAGCTACTAAATTATACATACCCTTTGACCCAGCTTTTGATTTCCCATCTCACACCTCCAACTACTTATTAGATATCTTGTACTGTATGTCCTGTAGACATCTTAAACTTGGTATGTCCCAAACTGGACTCACTATGTTCTCCCAAAAACTTCCCCCCTTTCTAACTTCCCTCTTACTATTGAGGGTACTACCATTCTCCCAGTCACTAGTCTCACAACCTAGGTGACATTCTCAATTCCTCATTCTTACTCACTTCCCCATATCCAGTCTGTTGTCAAAACCTGTCATTTTTTATCTTTGAAACAGCTTTTGTATATGTGCCCACTAGTCTTTGATGAAGTTGTCACCACCGCCATGCAGGCTGTAAACACCTCACACCTGGATTACTACAATAGTCTGCTGATTAGGCTCCCTGCCTCCAGTCTCTCCCCACTCCAATCCATCCTCCACTCAGCTGTGAAATTTATCTTTCTAAAGTGCATATTTGACCATACCACACCCACCCATACCCACCTCCATTCAATAAATTCCAAGGGCTTCTTATTGCCTTCAGGATCAAATGTAAAATCCTCTGTTTGGCTTCTAAAATTCTTCATTACTTGGCCCCTTCCTACCTTTCCAGCCTTCTTATACCCTACACTGCAATGCACTAACACTGGCCTTTTTGCTGTTCCTCAAACAAGACACTCCATCTCCCAGCTCCAAGGGTTTTCACTGGCTGTCTCCAGTCCTTGGAATTTTCTCTCCCTCATCTCTTTCTTCTACTTTCCTGGATCCCTTCAAATTTCAGTTAAAGTCCCACCTTCTGCAAGAAGTCTTCTCCAGTCTTCCTGAATATTAATTACTGCCTTTTCTCTGAGACTATCTCCAACTTATCCTGTATATATAATTTGCATGTAGTTGTTTGTATGTTGTCTCCCCCATTAGACTATGAGCTTCTTGAAAACCTTTCTTTTCTGTAACCCCATCACTTGGCACAATGCCTGGCATATAGTAGCAGGTGCCCAATAAATGCTAGTTGACTGACTATACCACTACTAGGGCTATATCCCAAAGAGATCCAAGAAAAAAGAAAAAAAACCTATCTGTACGAACAGTTATAATAGTTCTTTTCATATTCGCCCCAAACTAGAAACTAAGGGAGGGTATTCTTGTTGGGAAATGGCTAAACAAATTACGGTATATGAATGTAATAGGATTTATTGTACCATAAAAAATGATGAATGGACAATTTCAAAGGAAACTGGGAAGACCTCTATGAACTAATGCAGAGTGAGGTGAGCAGAATTAGAACAATTATTATACAATGACAATGAAATTGTAGAGAAAAATAACTTTGAAAGACTTTGGAACTCTAATCAATATAATGATAAACCATGAATACAGATGACTATAGATGAAGCATGATATTCACCTCCTGCCAGAGAGGTGACAGACTTAAAATGAAGGCTAAGAAAGATATTTCTGGATAAGGAATTTGTTTTGCTGGACTACTCAATTTATTATGATGGTTTTATTTGTCATTTTAAAAATCATTCAATGTGGAAGTGGGAAGGACATATAATAAATGCATAAATAAATTTTTTAGAAGATACAATAGTTTCACCCCCCCATTCCATCCATTTTAATTCCAAAATGAGGAGTAGACACTATGTATAAATGCAATGCCCATGGGTTAAGAAACATCTTTTAAAATACATTTCAGTAGTATATTTATTATGTCTGTCTTCACGCACTCCCTCCCTTCCTCTCTCTCTCTCTCTCTCTCTCTCTCTCTCTCTCTCTCTCTCTCATTGTGGATATGGGGTAAAGAAGTATTGGAATGAGGTACTGGAATCAAGAAGACTTATGTTTAGGTTCTGTCTCTGATATATACTTTCTGTGTAACCATCTGAATGCTCCTACACTGAGGAAATTGTAGAACTCTTCTTCTATTTCAGAGAAAAGTATTTTCATGATTTTGGCTTGTTTCAATAGCATGGTTTCAAACCCGTTGTGCCAGTCAACAGATTAGCAGAAGTGCAGAGATATAATAATTTTAATAAAAATAATAATTTGCCACTCATAGCTCTGGTACCTTTCAGCTGATAGGCACAGCCATCAGATATGTTATCCCAATCAACACTGCCAAGCCGTCAAAGGATGGCAGTCTTGCAGGACTAAATGGTGTAGTGGGTAAAGTTCTGGGCCTGGAGTAATGGAGATCTGGGTTTGAATTATGCCTCAGATAATTGATAGTTGGGTGTCCTTGGTCAAGTCACTTAACCTCTCTGGGCTTCATCTATAATGCAATGGATCAAACACAATGACTTCCAAAGTTCATTCCAGTTCTGGTGTTGTTTAGTCCATGTTTTCCAGTAGTGTCCACTCTTCCTGACCCCTTTTTGGGGTTTTTCTTGGGCAAAGATATTGGAGTGTCCTTCTCCAGCTCATGTTACAGATGAGGAAACTGAGGCAAACAGGTTTAAGTGATTTGCCCAGGGTCACTCAGTGCCTGAGGCAAGATTTGAAATCAGGTCTCCTGACTCCAGGCCTGGTGCTCTATGCACTGCGCCACCTAGGGATGCACAGTTAAAAGTGTATGAGCCTGTAAAATCTTCAGCCTTTAACTGAAAAAGCTGATGTACAGCATGGAAATGGGACACTTGGATAATAGAACACAAAGCCCCTGAAAATGCTGCTGTGAACTCTGGAAGGAGCTCTCCACTTCTGACATTTCAAGTGCCAGGGATGCTAAGGTAAATGTTTTGGAAAAAACATACTTTATAACTGCTTATATAAATCCTCTGCGCACTAATCAGTGAGGGGTGAGAGTGTAAGCATATGAGTTGAAGAGAGAAATCCTCACGATACCCAGTAATTGAGGCTGCCTGGAAGTAGGCGGGGAAGGCAGCTGCAATTAGTAAGCCCCACGAAGTGACCTCTGCAGGGGAAGAATGAGTATTGGACTCTGCCCTTTGCTGAGTAGGGAAAGTAATGAGGAAGGGTTTTCCCATTGACTCTTCCAAAGGGAAAGCTGTTTCTGTGGCAACTTCTCCATCTCTTCCACTTGCGAGGCACCGCTAGTTGCCTCAAGCCTAGCTAACTCTTTCGCTAGGAGATCGCTCTCTTCAACAACCGTCCCCCGCCACCCCCTTCCATAATCTTCCCCGCTGCCTGTCTTTCAGCTAAAGGGTTCATATTAGAACGCTAGCCGCCCCCTCTTTTTCACTTTTGTCTCTGCTTTCCTGGTGGAAGACTCTCTCCTACCGGACGTCTCTGGATCAGCCTTCTTTCTCTTCTGAATTCCGAAAACCCACTCATCATCTGTCTCCCCCTCCTCCCACTCCCCAACCCTAAAGCTTTTGGGGATGGCGTCCCTGGGGCTCTCTTGTCTGTTTCACACAGTTGTGGGGGTGGGGTGGCACTCTTCCCAGGGGAGAATGTGGTCACAGGCTCCTGCATTGTAGACTCCACTTCTGCCCCTTGGGGGTGGGAGCCCCCATTCCCGCTCCCCTCATGCCAGTGGCTGCCATCTCTCCGCAGCTCCTACACCTGACAGTTACAAACTTCCTCCAGCTCCGCTGGTAGCTCTTTTCCAGCTCCTGGATCTTCCAGCTGAGGGGTGTGGAAGGCTAATAACTCATGGGTTTGTTCAAGGAGGAGTTGCCGGAACTCCCCAGTCCCACACGTCTGGGAGGGCTCAGTTTATTAACGTTCTTAGATTTTCACTCCTTAGAGACCTGAAGTAGAGCTCTCTGAAAATGCAACAGCTGACTCCCGTCCTCCTTAGAATACCTGAAACCAGAGGCATCTAACTTCTTCCATCACTTTTCCGATCTGCTTCCTACTCCTCCACCACCCCCACTCCAGGGTACAATCTTCTCCAGAAGAGACAAAATTTATTCTTCCGGGGGTTGTTGTTGTTTTGGTTTTTCTTACTAACAGTTGCACCTAAGCTCTCCCACCCCCATTGACTGTCAGGCTCGAGAATCGTTTTCATCCCTTCTGGGCTCCTGGAATGTCCTTTAGTTTATTAAAACGCAGTTTGCAGTTTAAATGTAAAGCTATTCGGGTCCCCTCACCATTCCATCTCCTTCCTAGTCATCCACTTAGGCTAGAGTCACTTTAATTCTGCAATCGCTAGCTAGACCCACACAAATAATCGATGTGATGACACTCCTCCCTCCCCCCGCCATCCCACAGACTTTCAATTCATAAAAAAAAAAAAAAAAAAAAAAACTCAAACCCGAGCACTTAAAAATGAATGGTGGAAAGTAAAGGACGGAAAGAATGACCCCTTGACGCCGCACACCTCTTTTACCGGAAAAAAAGTGCCTTCCTTGTGGGGAAAAAAAGGGAGGATGTATTCTACAAAGAAAAGCGGCAAGATGCTTCTCCCCTTTTGCCCCCAACAGAGAAAATAAAGCCGAAAACCCCTACCCCCCTACCACCGCCTCCGCCAGTCTCAGCTCTGAGAACTTCCCCACCCCGCAGCTAGTCCACTTTGTTCTGCAACTTTAGGGAGGGGAAGGTAAGGCAGGTAAGGGGCTTGGCGGTGGCGGAGCAAGAGAGCAGGGGTTAGAGGCGTTCCGTACTTACAATTTCACCATCAGTACCGGGAGACAGATGGAAATCTTTGCCTTGCTCAGATCGGTTAGCTGCGGGCTCCTCACCCAGGGACGGCGGCTCGCCAGCCATGCGCATGCGTCCCCCAGCTTTTTTATTTTTTATTTTTTTAATATTGATGATTGTTATTCTTACTACAGCGGCTATCCCACTCACTCCATTGCCTCCTCCCGGTCCCACCTTTTTACTCCTACTCTCTACTCCCTTCCTTTCTGACTACAAACAAAAATAAATAAAGGTCCTCGCTGAAGTTAATCCTACTCCCTGACAGTTAACTATCTGGGCTTCCCAGGCTCTGCTTCCAGCGTCTCCTGCTGCTGCTGCTGCTGCTGCTGGGGTTGCTGCTGCTAGGGTGGGGAGCCGGAGGCAAACACAGAGGCAGCGGCAACGGGCGGCTGCATAAAACAGGGAGGAGGCGTGGGTTAGATTGGAGTAAATGAGAAGTGAACCGTGAACACCAGGGAGACTGAATAAAAGTATCCCCTCGGAAAGGACAGCGGGTAACAACAGCTCCCTTCCTCACCCAGTCCCTGGACAGCAGCCTCATTTCCCCCGCGGAAGCTGAGCACAGCTGTAATTTGACAAGCCAAAGGAAAAAGAGCGGAGGTGCTTAGTGTTGTCTTGTGTTGTTCCTTCTCTCCTCCCCCACTCATGCTTCACCCAAAGCTCTTTGGATTATGAAATACTGGAAGTGTTTACTCCAACGATAGGCGATGTACAGATGGAGTTCGCAGAGCCACATCTGTGAGGGAGGAATGGGGTGGGTGGGTGGGACAAAGCATTCTGTGTGCGTGTGTGTATGCAAGAATATATGGGACCGTGCTTATGTACTGTTAAGTGTGGTAAGTGAACTACTGGGGTGTGGAGTGTGGGTCGGAAGGGAGTCGGGGCGAAGGCTCTGCATGTTTAGAATTAAAAAAAAAAACTACATTAAAAAAAAATTTCCAGAATGCACTTCTGTGTAAAGGGTTACATCCTACGTCTTCCTTAGTTCAGGGACACATTGCCCTGTTCTGACGCCCCCCACTTCTGCCCTTTAATCACTGCCATCTCTTTTCTTATAGAATCGAGCTGAGCCTGCTCTTCTCTTGAATCCAACCCAAGGTCAGAAAGAAAGGCTAACATTTATCTTTCTTTTGTGTCTAACCCTAGAAACCAGACCCCAGACAGATCCTATCGAGAGAGGGTTCTTTCATCATCTCCTGAGACACATGAGAGACGAACCAGAGTACCGTTTTGGGAGAAACATTGTCGTCCTGAGGTTATAAGGAAAACTCTTTTCCCCACCCACACCTGCAAAAACAGCATTGGTCCTGGAAAGGAAACAGTAAAGAAGCTGGAAAGGAAATGAGGCATCTTCCAATTGAGAGAGTTCACATTTGGAGATCAGTAGCTGTGTACGCTTGGGGGCTTTGTGCTGGACCTAGAAGTACTAAATAATATTTTTCTGAATCTGTAAACTGACCTGACATATGAATAACATCACGTCATTTCCTCCCATTTCTCAGGAGCCCTGGTGACAGAAAGACAGATAGGGAAACTAGGGGTGTGGAAAGAGGGAGACAGAAGAGATGAGAGAAGAAAAAGAAGGAGGAGGAGGAGGAAGAGAAGGAAGAGGAGGAAGAACTTTTTTAAAAGCAGATCATAGGAATAGCAATGCTAACTGTCAGCTTTTGAGGGGAACTAAAGACAGGAAATGCATCAGGGAAAATAACTTCGAATCTGTCCATGGAAAAATAGAGATGTTGGAGACGTTTCTATCCATCAATTACTAAATTACTTGGGCTATAGTTAGTCCTAGTTTCCCCAAATGTTCCCGCTGTTGCTTCTGTTGGTTCCCTTCTCTTACTGTACAGGTGGGAACTAGCCAAGTTTTTGAAAAATTGAGATTGGGTTGGGCAATTGTAGGCTGGCGTCGGTGCAGTCTGGGAGTGAGATTAGGCTAAGATCATTTGGTAATAGTAAAGGAACGTGGTTGAGAAGAGCGGTACTCACAGGGACGGACGAGGATTGCCAAGTAGTCCCATCCTCTTTCCCCAGCCGTGCGTCTTTCCATGTGGAGCTTGGCGGACTTTCCCAAGATTTGCGGATGGGCAGAGCCAGGGCTGTCCAGAGCAAGACTCTGAAACGACCTGGAGCTGCTGCCTCCCCCCAAGAGAGAAGGGGCCCTGCAGAAACTGGGCAGCAGCGAGTGAGGGCGGCAGCTGGCAGAGCAGGAAGCAGAGGGGGAAAGTCAGGACTACGCCTGTGAGCCTGAAGTGAGGGTTGCTGAAGAAGATGAGAAAAGAAGCGAGCGAAGCCAGAGAGCAGGCTAAAAAGGAGTCTGGCAGCTTTCGGGGCAGCAGAGGGGTCTGGAGGTTGCTGTGCAGGGCGAGGGCAGTGGGAGTGGGGGTGGGAATGAGGAAAGAAAACACAAAACAAACACACCATTACTATGGGTTCCAGCCACAGTCAAGCCAGCTTGCAACCAGAGATTTCCTTTCCCTATAGCACTGTAGTTCTTTTTTTCTGAGGAGGGAAAAAGGGTAAAGCTAACATTAGGTTGTTTTGTTTTGTTTTGTTTTTTATCCTTTCTATCC
The DNA here is from genome assembly GCF_011100635.1 of Trichosurus vulpecula. Classification (NCBI taxonomy): domain Eukaryota; kingdom Metazoa; phylum Chordata; class Mammalia; order Diprotodontia; family Phalangeridae; genus Trichosurus; species Trichosurus vulpecula. Next base: position 267,592,643 of record NC_050573.1, on the reverse strand, counting down.
TCTTTTAGTTTTCCAGTGTTTCTACAAGTCTGTTCACAACTCAGTTCTTGAAGATCGAAGAACATACTGTTGTTTGTTCAACCTTTTCTCTATGCTGAATGTATGACCCTTAGGGTGTCTTGGCAATGGTCAACCTGGCTCCATAGGAATAGACATGTAGGAAACACTTCCATGATAATAGCCCTGCTAGAGTAATAAAGACCAACCTCACAGACTAGTCTTGGCAACCAAAGGGTTTCCTGGCTCTGCTTTTGTGGTAGTATACAGAAAAGAGACCTGATTATCGAGGTCTGAACTTGCCTCACAGCTGGGGCTGTCGCTAAAAATCCTGCACAAACAAAATAGGCCTCTCCTCACCATGGCATGCTCTGAACATATTGAATCATTGGCCTTTCTGATCACTGTTTGCTGCTTTCTTAGGTGGTCTGGGGGAGGGCCTCAGCATTGGCAAGTATTTTATTTAGAAGATTCCTGAGAGGAAGGCTTATCAGGCTACCCATGTCTGTAGAAATTCAAAAGAAGCCATCCACACATATAAACAGATACAGCGCCCCCCCCCCCCAAAAAAAAACCCAAACCAAAAAAAAAACTGCATTTGTTTTCCTGTGGTTAATAAACTGTGTGAACTGTTGGTGAAAATATAGATGTAGATCAGGAAATCCAGCCCAGCCTTACTCTGTCTAGCAAAATGAAGGTGAAAGGTGAAAAAAAAGAGCTGAAAGGAACCTAGTCTATTTAGAAAGTAAATGAAGGAACCAGGAATTAAACTAAGGTCATCTGTGTCCAAAGCCATTGGTAAACAAACGTGAAATGGAGGGGATATGGAGCAGAAAGAAAAGAATGGCTCGTGTGCCCATGCTTTACTCTCTGACTGTAAGATAGCAGGGTGCCAAGCGCCCTGGGGCTACGTAGGTCAAACATTAAGGGGGCATTGCCGCTCTCCAGGGTCCTGAAACCTTCCACGGTACAGGGCTCATACTAGGACTGTGTATGTATATCCTTGTTTGCAAATTCGGCAAAGCTAGGGGTCTTTGGGCTATTTCTTTTGGTTTAAAAAGTCTTGAAGAGAATTGGGAGGGAGGAGAAAATGGTGAAGGGAGGAAGGAAACCTAGCAACGGCTTCTCATTCATGAGGCCCTTTTCTGAGAACCCGTGGAGCACTCACTGTTGGTGAATTAGTCTGACTTAGTTTGTATGCGGGGCCTGTGCTAAGTGACCTGCTGGCAGAGGCTTAGTTGATCACAGTTTTAGTACTGAGAAAGTTTCTACTGTTTAACTTTCCTTCGTCAGCTTTTCCTAGAGAATGCTGATGTTTTCTAATATTTTCATCTTCAGATTCTTCTCTCCTTTTCACTTCCCACTTCTCCCGATTCCATACCATGTTTTGGTTTGTTTGGAATTGAGGTGGGCTGGTGCCAGATTAGCTAGGTGCCCAGAGTCCACTAGAGGAGGTCTGAAGTTTGTAGTAGGTTTTTTTTAAAAGTCTGCACATATAGCAGTATTTCCAAATAAGAAAGCAAAACCAAAATAAAACCTATAGTTATATTGAAGAAGAGGAAGGAGAACTGCATTTTGGAGACATCAGGTGTTCCTGAAGTCGTTTACAGTAGTGAGTTACTGACACAGCTGAGCAGGTGGACTTAGCCCTATCAAGGGCTAATTATAGAGCAGATCTGAATGTTTGAGTGTCAGATCCGTGAACCATAGGGAAAGCTTCTATTCCTCGAGCTCCTGGGAGTCGTGCGGTTGCTTAGCAGCAAAGCTTTCCCCTCTCAGTTTGGGTGATGGGAAAATGCTGAGAAACCTCTAATCAGACCAGAATTGGCAAGCCTGGATTTAGCCTTGATGTGAAGGGCTCCTTTCAAGCTGGGGGTGTGAGAGGCTTGGAGTGCTCTTAAGCTAAGGAAGTAGAGTAAAGGACTGGAACAATCCCCAGGCAACCTCTGCTTTTTAGATAAGAGCAGAAGCTTCTTTAGCAGCTCATTTATTCCTTTCTTAATGAGCCTTATTAGAACTTCTACATGTGTCTGACTCTCTCCATATTGATAGGAGTCAAACAGAGTAGAAAAGGGTTTTTATTGATATTGAAAATCTACTACAATACCCTTTCCAACACATTAGCAGGTTTGTGAACATGTGAATCTGAAAAGCCAACACGCTTCCCCCCTACCCCACCCTGCCTTCACACTTCCTAGTCTTCCCTCCTCCCCTTCATGCTTCATTAGGCTTTTTGCTTCATTCTCTTGCTTCCATATAGTCTCTTGTTGTGGAAGAAGTGATAGAAAAAAGTTAGAGGGAGATTTTAAATATATTTCCAGAAAAAATTCCAAAAAAGTGATAACTCCAACAACAAGAAACCCAAAGGAATTTTGAAAAAATTCTTGCCTTCACTTTCCCTTCCAGATGTCACTTCTACACTACTCCTATACAAAGACAACTCCCCCACCCCCAACCCAACCCCAGGTTTGGGTTCTGTTCTCCGATCAATAGCTTCTTGGCTGTTGTGACTTGCTTCATTCTAGTCTACAAAGTCAAGAGAAACTTGGCTGGGATTGGCTCCATGCATTAGTGGTGGTATGTAGGATTATAAGTTTGGGCTTCTGAAATCCATTGATTTTCTTCTCTTTTACTTACAAAGGCATCATCACCTACTATCTTCAGTGCCACGACATCTGATCTGAGAAAAGCCATCAACTGGGCCTGACTGTGATCAGTCCAGGACCCCATTTTCTTGAATATTGGTTTTATTTGGGGACCTTCAACAAGATTAACTACATAAAGTAGCCACAATTGATTTCTGACAGTACTAACCCCACAGGACACTAGAAAAATGGTCAATCACTTGCTCTGATCTAAATAACCATCATTCTAATGAAATACATTGTTTTTTTTTACAATAGTATACTCAATCCCTTTATGCAGGCTAGGTATTTCTTTACATCCATTGTCTATGCAAATACTGAAAAGTCAATACTAGCAGCTTCAAAATTATTACCTTCTAAAAAGCAAATATCAAATTATGATTTAGGTCATAAACATTACCCAGACATGAAGGACTACAGCATAATTAAGGTATCTCTTTGCTAAATATTTCTGTGTACTTTCAGAAATGTAATACATATCACATGCTTAAAGGTAGAAGGGAACTTGAGATTCAATTTCCTTTCAGAAAATAGTCTCTTATTTTTTTGAACTATGAGCTTAATAAATATTAGGAGACATTTTACTTCCTCACTTTTATAACTATCTTATTCATTTAAATCCTCCCACCCCATCGTTTGTATTTTGAACTACAATCCTGAATTTATTTTCTGAAACTGAAGAATCTAGATAATAATGGTCCCTTGCAAAGCAAATCATTTTTCTTTTATTTACTTTTAAGACTTTATTGATACCCTTATTCCTTACCCCACTGATATTTTCCAATAAACTTTCCTCACACAGAACTCTCCCTGGTAACAAAGAAAACAGTTGAGCAAAGCCAAACCAACACCAGTGATTGCCTCTTACAGGTCTGATGAATCTGTGGCATTGTATCTGTAGTCTCCTCCCACACCCTAGCTATATTTGTCTTCTGGAATATTGGTCATTGCTTTTAAACTAAGTCCAGCTGCCTTTTATTATTCCAGCTACACAGGTCTTCACTAGGATGGGATGTGGGGACTTTTTGCCAGGTCATTTAAATTTAGAGTGTACAGTCTTTCAGCAGCCAAGAAATAACTGAGGTTAGCACCTAGTCAGCAATTAAAATTGAAAACTACCAGATGGTGGGCTTCTACCTGTTCTCGCCTACAATGTGATCTGTCCTTCTCCCCGCCCCCCCCAATTGCCCTACCCTATTCCCTTCTGCTAGATGTAGCTTCCCCCAAAATATCCTCAAGGTGTCTTGGACTTTATTTCCTCTCTATGGGGTAATTTCCTAGGTTCTCTTTCCACTTCTAATTGAATATGTATTAAAAAGTTGACTTGAAGGATCAGTTCCTGCTGCTTGCCTCTCCTGATTTTGGTGATGTTCTGGGAGCCAGGATTGCTAATTATAACTCTTCATTTATATCATTGAAGTTACTGCACATATTCTCCTGTTTCTGCTTTCTTCACTCTGCATCCATTCATACAAATCTTTGCATCATTCTCTAAATTCACCATATTCACAAATTCTTATGGTATAATAAGTATACCATTAAATTCATATATCATGATTTGTTCAGCCATCCACCAATAATTAGACAACATTTTGTTTTCAGTTATTTGCTGCTAGAAAAATAAACAGCTTTGAATATTCCTTAATATCTGGGACCTTGCTTCCTTCTTATCTTTCACCTCCTTTGAGTATATGCCCTCCAGCAAGACCCCTAGGTCACAGCGTATAGATAGTCTTTTTTTTTTAATTAATTTATTTTTAAAGTTTTTTTTTTTGGTTCATTGGTCCTATTTGGACTATGCCAATATAGCTTTTTTTTCTATTTTTTTATTTATTTAACGTATTAGTTTTCAGCATTGATTTTCACAAGACTTTGAATTACAAATTTTCTCCCCATTTCTACCCTTCCCCAACTCCAAGATGGCATATATTCTGGTTGCCCTGTTCCCCAGTCAGCCCTCCCCTCTGTCACCCCACTCCCCTCCCATCCCCCTTTCCTTTCCTTTCCTTTCTTGTAGGGCAAGATGAATTTCTACGCCCCATTGCCTGTGTATTTTATTTTCTAGTTGCATGTAAAAACATTTTTTTTTGTTTTTGAACATCTGTTTTTAAAACTTTGAGTTCCAAATTCTCTCCCCTCTTCCCTTCCCACCCACCCTCCCTAAGAAGTCAAGCAATTCAACATAGGCCACATGTGTATCACTATGTATAACCCTTCCACAATACTCATGTTGTGAAAGACTTACTATATTTAGCTCCTTCCCAACCCATCCCCCTTTATTCAATTTTCTCCCTTGACCCTGTCCCCTTTCAAAAGTGTTTGTTTTTGACTACCTCCACCCCCATCAGCCGTCCCCTCCATCATCCCCCCCCATTTTTTTTTTATCTTCTTCCCTCTTCTTTCCTGTGGGGTAAGATTCCCAATTGGGTATGTATGGTATTCCCTCCTTAGGCCAAATCTGAAGAGAGCAAGGTTCACTCATTCCCCCCTCACCTTCCCTCTCCCCTCCTCCCACAGAACTGCTTCCTCTTACCACCTTTATGCTAGATAATCCACCCCATTCTATCTCTCCTTATCTCCCTCTCTAAGTATGTTCCTCTCTCATCCCTTAATTTGATTTTATTTCTTTTAGATATCTTCCCTTCATCTTCAACTCACCCTCAACTCTCTCTCATAGATATATACATACATACACGTTCACCCATACATGTACATAGACATATATGTATGCATATTCCCTTCAGCTACCCTAATACTGAGGTCTCATGAATCATACTTGTCATCTTTCCATGTAGGAGTGTCAACAAAACAGTTCAACTTTAGTAAGTCCCTTGCAATTTCTTTTTCTTGTTCTTTTTTTTGATTACCTTTTCATGCTTCTCTTGATTCTTGTGTTTGAAAGTCAAATTTTCTATTCAGTTCTCGTCTTTTCACTGAGAAAGCTTGAAAGTCCTCTATTTTATTGAAAATCCATATTTTGCCTTGGAGCATGATACTCAGTTTTGCTGGGTAGGTGATTCTAAGTTTTAATCCTAGCTCCATTGACCTCCAGAATATCATATTCCAAGCCCTTTGATCTCTTAATGTAGAGGCTGCCAGATCTTGGGTTATTCTGATTGGGTTTCCACAATACTCAAATTGTTTCTTTCTTGCTTGCAGTATTTTCTCCTTGATCTGGGAGCTCTGGAATTTGGCGACAATATTCCTGGGAGATTTCTTTTTGGGATCTATTTGAGGAGGCGATCGATGGATTCTTTCAATTTCTATTTTGCCCTGTGGCTCTAGAATATCAGGGCAGTTCTCCTTGATAATTTCTTGAAAGATGATATCTAGGCTCTTTTTTTGATCATGGCTTTCAGGTAGTCCAATAATTTTTCAATTATCTCTCCTGGATCTATTTTCCAGGTCAGTGGTTTTTCCAATGAGATATTTCACATTGTCTTCCATTTTTTCATTCCTTTGGTTCTGTTTTATAATATCTTGATTTCTCATAAAGTCACTAGCTTCCACTTGCTCCAATCTAATTTTTGAAGTAGTATTTTCTTCAGTGGTCTTTTGGACCTCCTTTTCCATTTGGCTAATTCTGCCTTTCAAGGCATTCTTCTCCTCATTGGCTTTTTGGAGCTCTTTTGCCATTTGAGTTAGTCTGTTTTTTAAGGTGTTGTTTTCTTCAGTGTATTTTTCATTATTTTTTTGGGTCTCCTTTAGCAAGTCATTGACTTGTTTTTCATGGTTTTCTCGCATCCTTCTCATTTCTCTTGCCAATTTTTCCTCTACTTCTCTAACTTGCTTTTCCAAATCCTTTTTGAGCTCTTCCATGGCCTGGGACCAGTTCATGTTTTTCTTGGAGGCTTTTGGTGTAGGCTCTTGCACTTTATTGACTTCTTCTGTCTGTATGTTTTGGTCTTCTTTGTCAGCAAAGAAAGAATCCAAAGTCTGAGACTGAATCTTGGTGCGTTTTCGCTGCCTGGCCATATTCCCAGCCAACTAAATTGACCTTTGAGTTTTTCAGTGGGGTATGACTGCTTGTAGACTAGAGAGTTCTATGTTCCACGTTTGGGGGGGATGTGCCAGCTCTGCCACACCAGCACTGCTCCTTCCCCAAGAACCCCCAACCCGGACTGGGCTCAGATCTTCAGCAGGCTGTGCACTCCTGCTCTAATCCGCCACTTAATTCCTCCCACCAGCTGGGCCTGGGACTGGAAGCAACAACAGCCTTGGCTGCCCCACCTCCGCTGCCCCCGGGGCTGGAAGCCGAACCTCGAACTCCTTTCACTCCCGTAGCTTTTCCCACTAACCTTCTCAGCAGTCTTTGGTGTTTGTGGGTTGAGAAGTCTCATAACTGCCGCAGCTCACTGATTCAGGGCACTAGGGCATGCTCTGCCCGGTTGCTGGTCTGGTTGGTCCACACCGCTCAGGCTGGGCTCTGCTCCACTCCGTTCCCAGCTCCCAGCTCCCAGCTCCCAGCTCCGTGTGGGATAGACCTCACCCAGAGACCATCCAGGCTGTCCTGGGCTGGAGCCCTGCTTCCCTCTGCTGTTTTGTGGGTTCTGCTATTCTAGGATTGGTTCAGAGCCATTTTTTATAGGTTTTTGGAGGGACTCGGTATGGAGCTCATGCCAGTCCCTGCTTACCAGCCACCATCTTGGCTCCGCCCCTCGCGTATGGATAGTTTATTCACTTATCTGACATAATTCTATTTTTTCCTTAGAATTGTTACACCAATTCATAGCCCTACTAACTTTGTAATAGTGTGCCTGTCTTTCTACCACCCCTCTCTTGCCATTTCTATCTTTGATCATTGCCAGCTAATGTAAGGTAAAATTTCTCAACGCATATTTTCAGACACATTGGTTGCTGTGTGATCAAGAGCTTCAGTTTCCTCATTTACAAAATGAGAGTGTTAGGTTAGAGGATATCTAAAGTCCCTTCATATTTAACTGTCTGTGAGTTTATAGGAAATGGGAAATGATAACAAATAAGCTAAACAGAATACATAATTTCAATTATAAATTGAGGTTATTTTTGAAGTCAAACAATTAATGAAATATGTACATTAAAGTTATTTTATTTTCTCAGTCATCTCAGTGAAGGTGCAAATATTTTTTAAAAAATTATCTTACTTTTATTTATGCCTTTTGTAGTTGTATCACTTTCATTTTAGAATAAATATTTCCTCCTTTCCCTACTCAATGAGACATCTCTTGCAACAAAGATTTTATAATCAAAAAGGGAAAAAAATCAGTTTAGGAAAACTAACCTACATATCAACTATGTCTATGCTATACTAAACTATATCTATGGTATAGGTAATATTCAACATCCTACCTCTGCATTACAGGGAAGGAGGCATATTTTCTCAACTTCTCTCCAAGATCAACCTTGGTCATATAATTACATGTTATTTAGAAGTGTTTTTGTTCTTTGTATTTATATTATTATGTAATTATGTATATTGTTTTAATGGTTTTGTTTTGGATTTTGTTTTGGATTCCCATGCTTCTCTGAATTCTTCATATTAATTTTTTTCTTATAGGGCAATAATATTCCATTAGATTCATGCATTACAATTTGTTTATCCATTCCCAAGTTGATGGGCACTTACTTCATTTCCCATTCTTTGCTACCCCTAAAAAATGCTGGTATGAATATTTTCATGCATATAGAAACTTTCTTTAGATCCTTGACCTCTGTGGGGTATATACTCTAGGTCAAAAGGTATGGACATTTTGATCATTTTTTTAAAAAGCATCATTGCAAATTGCTTTTCAGGATGGTTGGATTAGTTCACAGCTCCACCAACAATGGCCTATCTGAATATGACTATTTTAAATGATCTTTCTTACTGTACTGTGAAAGTATACAGGTAGCACTTCCTAAACCTCTTCCTTCAAATATTATTTATTTATATTTTTAATGTCTAGAGAATAGACCATAAAGATTTTATAGAGGTGACAAGTAACATAAATTATCAAGTCAGTAGTTGCTCTTAAAAATAAAAGTAGCCTTTAAAAATAAAAGTTTGGGATCTTTAACATTCTTTTGAATCCTTCCCTTCTTTGATATATCTTTAAAATCTGTCTCAAAACCCCTTTAAAACTATGTCACCACCAGTTTATATTTCTTCTGAATGTTTTTGGTCAAATGCAGACATTTCTCCCAACTTCTTTTCTGAGTACCCTTGTCATTTATTAACACAGCACATTGGATAGCAGTTGTAATCACTCCCTTGTGAATACTGAGGAAGCTAACTCACCAAATAAATAATGGTAAATCAGCTTCATTTTACGTCCATTTGTTGCCCTTCCAGTTTCAAGATTTCATCTAAGAATAATCTGACTTATGGATCTCATGCCAAATTGTATCTATGTTTTGTCCTCAACTACTTTTCATTTATTGTTAGACAGTACAGCAACATCTCTCATTCTCCTCTGCAGCATTTTGCAAGACATTGTATGATAAACCCTTGACTGCCATATCTATCTGCTTGGCAAGGAAATAAAAATATGTTTGAAGACTATGTTTGTTGGCTAAAGCATTTTCTGATCTCTTTCAACTTCCTAATCATGGTAACCACTTTGCATGAACTAAAGATCTCTAAGAAACAGCAATAACTCCATGTCTTTTGTCTACTTCCTATTTTTTTCATAATTCAAATAAGTTTTGATAGAACTGCTATAATAATTACACACAATGTCTTTTCATCTTTAGTTTTTCTCCTTAATATGATGCTTATTTTTTATTTGTGCTCCAACCAGTAAATGATCTACATACAGACAACTGATTTTGAAATGACTCCTGTATCAGTGACCAGTCATTAACCCTTTGTTCAATTTCATCATTGTGATGTTCAGTGCTCAGCAAGTCCTAAGGCTTTATTCTGTTTTTGGAGGCGATGGTCATAGTACAGGTGTGAAGATTTTAAAATATTTTTCAGGATCCTTTATTATGTCCACCTTTACAATGCAAAGTGTATGTTAACTAAGACTAGCTTTTTTTAGGATTTTTCTGCTTCTTCATTCTATGCAAAAGATCCTATGCATGAGCTGCAATTATCTTTATGGTGATCTATTTGCTTGTGTTCATTATGAGTACTGTAAGGGAATCATAATTATTGTCTTTGGTTGTGAGATTTAAAAAAAAAAACCAGCACTCTGCCAACTCGACCATTCAACAACATAGATAAGTGATCATCCAACCTCCACTTGAACGTTTCTAATACCAGAACTCATCAGCTTATGCAGCAGTCCATCCAATTTTGAGACAGCTCTACTTGGGTTTTTTGGTTTTTTTTTTTGTTTTTTTCTTCTTTTGCACTGAATGTGGTGACTTTATTAATGGTACACAATACAGGACTCTAGGCTTCTCCCCCCTACTATAGCGGGGCTTTGGGACAAACATGTGAATGGGATATAGATCCCCAGTATAGGAATGTAGGTTAGGAATGTAGGCTCCCCAGTGATAGATCTTTTTTTGGCTGGGGATGAAGGTTCATGGATTTCCACTTTACTCCTTGGAGGCCATGTTGACCATGAAGTCTACTACATAGTTGCTATAACCATACTTATTGTCATACCAAGAAATGAGCTTGAAAAATTGGTCATTGAGGGCAATATCAGTACCAGCATCAAAGGTAGAAGAGTGGGTGTTGCTGTTAAAGTCACAGGATACAACCTGGTCCTCTGTGTAGCCCAAGATACCCTTCAAAGGTCCCTCTGATGTTTGCTTCACCACTTTCTTGATATCATCATATTTGGCAGGCTTCTCCAGCTGGCAGCTCAGATCCACAACAGATACATTGGGAGTAGGGACATGGAAAGCCATGTCTGTGAGCTTCCCATTCAGCTCAGATATGACCTTGCCTACAGTCTTAGCAGCACCAGTGGAAGCAGGGATGATGGAAGGTTTATCTCCAAGTTGGCTACAGGGTGATAAATTTTACTGGACACAATATTCTCAAAAACTACCCCCTAAGTTATCTGTATCAGTGGAGGGGTTACCCATACTAATGAAAATATGGATCTTAGAAGTATTTAAAAAGTGGTACAGCTGACTCAACTAAATTTTCTATCCATTAAAACCCCTTAAAATATTGTTCTCTTTCCATATTTGAACAGCTGATTTTTTTTACCCTATGTACAGGACTTTACATTTAACTATGTGTGGGACGAGTGAAGACCTCTCATAAAAAGGAATAAATTAGATAAATGGAAATAAGTAGGATAGTGAGTCCCATTTCTCTACTTAGATATTTTCCTTTCTGTAAAGCCATTTCTCTACTTAGATGTTTTCCCCTCCATAAACTAAACTAGTGACCGTAAGGCCCCTGAGGTTAAGAACAGGACACAGGATGCTCTCATCCTGTGTATTTACCTAATGGTGAGAGGACTGAAAGAAGGAAGGGTTGAGGTGAATAAGTCAGCAACCATAAAATCCTCTGAAAGTAAGGAGAGGACACAGGATGCTCACCCCCTGTGCATTGACCCCAGGATAAGGGACCCTCAGCTCAGCAGAAAAATGGATGAAAAGCCAGAAATCCAGGTGCAATGTAGACGTGCAAGACCAGTTAGGTATGAATGATGGGAGACAAGGTGTAAGGGTGCTGGGGATATCCGTCACAGATGTATTGGTGATGGGAAAGGCTAGTTTGCCGCAGATGTGAAGATGAGGTAACCAACAACTGGCTTCTGCCTATCACAGATAACCAAACCATTTGTTCATTGTTATTGTCATTAAGATAGATTTATCACTTCAGATTGATTGGAGAATGGGATAAGAATGGTGGGAAGGTGAGGTTGGGAGGGGGAATTGTGGTTAGGGACCTATATTAACACCCCAATTTTCTGTGTCCAGTGTGCTCTGACACTGAGAGGACCCCCAGTCCTTTTGATGTCTGGGTTGCCCTTTCCCGCGGGATCGTAATAAATTTTCCTTTCTACTTTCACCTTGAGATGCCTCTGTTTTTAATTCTTGGATTCGTAAAATCCATCCCACACAACTATATTACATTTCATTTTATTAAGTCTCTATCAGTAGATATAGTAGTCCAAAGGTAGCCCAAGGAGCCCTGGGAGTTGCTGAGATTCTTTTAAGGGATCTACAAGGTCAAAACTATTTTCATAATAATACTAATGTGTTATTTGCCCATTCAAATACTTCTGTCTTTTCCAAATACATATCTGTGTAAGGCTAGATTTTCTTAATATACTTCCATAAAAACAATATATTGCAACAAATTGAATGGAGAAACAGATATGAGAATACAGCCAGTCGTTAAAGAGATTGCAAAAGTATATGAAATAATACCATTCTCCTCACTGATTTTTGTTTTGCTTTGGAAATATAGTTATTTTTAATAAAATATGTTATTTACATTAATATGTAATGTATTTATCATTGTTTTAATAATTAAATACATATTTTTAAATTATCAATTTTATTTTAATACCATTTGATATGGTAAATATTGACAGATATAACCTACACACAGCCTCGTTAGGGTCCTCAATCATTTTTAAGAGTTATAAAGGGGTCCTGAAACCCCCAAGGGTAAGATCTGCTGGTCTAATCTGTTGAGAGCTTCTTAAATTACAAGTCTATCAACCAACACATCAGTCATCATTCCCAGCTTTGTGTCATCTGAAAAACTGTCAAAAGCATGCTATTTATGCTTTTTTTGGGGGAGGGGGCAGGGAAATTGGGGCTAAGTGACTTGCCCAAGGTCATACAGCTAGTAAGTGTGTCAAATGTCTGAAGCTGGATTTGAACTCAGGTCCTCCTGACTCCAGGGCCAGTGCTCTACTCACTGCACCACCTAGCTGCCCCTACCCAATTCTCTCTTAACCATTTTTGTTTTCTCTTTTCCAGGCTGTAGATCTTTCTCCTTGAAAGAAAAAAAAATAGAAGCAAAATAGAAATTAAGTAGTTCTACTTTTCCTCTGTCATCCACTAAAATCATCCACTTTTAACAGCATCCCTATCCCTTCTTTGTTCTTTTTACTTCCTACTTAGCTTTACATATGAAGAAAACTTTGGTTCCTTTTGTGTACATAATACATATACATGTGATATACATATGTATATATATGTATATATATACACACACACATATTTATTACACACATAAAATGTATATTAGTTAAAGAGAAAGAAAAAGGAAGGAAGGTGGGAAGGAAGGAAGCAATTATTAGGCTCTGTCTTTCTAGCTCTGATAAAACATTACCTTTGTACTTTTTTCACGCAGATCATAGCTACTTTAGCAATAAGCCCACTTAGTCACTCTGAGCTTTGACCTGCCTATTCTTCTAGCAGAATTAGGAAAATTGAGAGCAGGCCAGCACTGGAGCCTTGCATGATTTAGGAGCTGATAAGAATATAGCTTCCCCAAGGATTCAAAGTGGGAGGGCTAGGAGGATGGTGGTTGATACTCACTAAGAGACTTGGGTGAGCTAGCTAATCTTATCTAGTGGTTAATGCCCCAGGGTCTCAGACCCAAGGGTCAATTATAAATTCCAGAGGGTAGGGATTGTGTCTTATTTTCCTAGTGTCTTCCCTAATTGGTATCACAATGTTCCTTTATGTTATGGGTGCTTAAATGCTCAATAACATAAGAGAAAGTTTTTGACTCTTGATGGGAAAGCATCCCTCTCCTCCCAGTCCCTATACATACATACATACTCCTTCAGGGTTGTAATATGTTTTTTCTAGTTACTTTAACAGAGTTTTACATTCTTGCTAATTGCACTGATACCTATCCATGAAATTCATCAGCCCTTAATTTGGATATTAGCATGTAGAGACCAAGTTCCCTATATACTGTCTTTTTAAAAAATTTTATTGTTTTATTATTTAATATTTTTAAGTTTTCAGCATTGATCTCTACAAGATTTTGAGTTACAAATTTTATCCCCATTTCTACCCTCCCTCCACCCCAAGATGGCATATATTCTGATTGCCCCTTTCCCCAGTCTGTCCTCCCTTCTGTCACTCCACTCCCCCTCATCCCTTTTCCCCTTACTTTCTTGTAGGGCAAGATAGAATTCTATACCCCATTGCTTTTATATCTTATTTCCCAGTTATATGTAAAAACAACTTTTTTTTTTAGCATTTGTTTTTAGAACTTTGAGTTCCAAATTCTTTCCTTTCTTCCTTCCCCACCCACCCTCCTTGAGAAGGCAAGCAATTCAACATAAGCCACATATGTATCATTATGCAAAACACTTCCATAACAGTCATGTTGTGAAATACTTACTATATTTCCCTCCAACCTATACTGTCCCCCTTTATTCAGCTTTCTCCCTTGACCCTGTCCCTTTTCAAAAGCATTTGCTTTTGACTACCTCCTCCCCCTATCTGCCCTCCCTCCTTTCATCTCTCCTCTCATATCCCCTTCCCCTCTACTTTCCTGTAGGGTAAGATACCCCATTGAGTGTGTATGTCATTCCCTCCTTAAGTCAAATCCAATGAGAGCAAGATTTACTCATTCCCTGTCACCTGCCCCCTCTTCTCTTCCAATAGAACTGCTTTTTCTTGCCACTTTTATGTGACATAATTTACCCCATTCTATCTCTCCCTTTCTTCTTTTCCCAATATATTCTTTTCTCACCCATTAATTGTATTCATTCATTTGTTTGTTTGTTTTTTAGATCTCATCCCTTCATATTTAACTCACCCTGAGCCCCCTGTCTCTCTCTCTCTCTCTCTCTCTCTCTCTCTCTCTATATATATATATATATATATATATATATATACACACACACACACACACACACACACACATATATGTATGTATGTATGCATACATATTCCCTTCAACTACTCTAATACTGAGAGAGGTCTCATGAGTTACAAATATCATCTTTCCATGTAAGAATATAAACAAAACAGTTCGACTTTAGTAAATCCCTTGTGATTACCTTTTCATTCTTCTTTTGATTCTTGTATTTGAAAGTCAAATTTTCTATTCAGCTCTGGTCTTTTCACTGAGAAAGCTTGAAAGTCCTCTATTTTATTGAAAATCCATATTTTGCCTTGGAGCATGATACTCAATCTTGCTGGGTATTCTTAGTTTTAATCCTGCCTCAATTGACCTCCAGAATATCATATTGCAAGGCCTTCGATCCCTTAATGTAGAAGTTGCTAGATCTTGTGTTATCCTGATTGTGTTTCCACAATACTCAAATTGTTTCTTTCTGGCTGCTTGCAATATTTTCTCCTTGACCTCGGAACTCTGGAATTTGGCAACAACATTCCTAGGAGTTTTCTTTTGGGGATCTTTTTCAAGAGGCAATGGGTAGATTCTTTCAATTTCTATTTTACCCTCTGGTTCTAGAATATCAGGGCAGTTTTCCTTGATAATTTCTTGAAAGATGATGTCTAGGCTCTTGTTTTGATCGTGGCTTTTAGGTAGCCCAATAATTTTAAAATTACCTCTCCTGAATCGATTCTCCAGGTCAGTGGTTTTTCCAATGAGATATTTCACATTGTTTTCTATTTTTTCATTCTTTTGGTTCTGTTTTATAATTTCTTGATTTCTCATAAAGTCACTAGCTTCCACTTGCTCCATTCTAATTTTTAAGGTAGTATTTTCTTCAGTGGTCTTTTGGACCTCCTTTTCCATTTGGCTAATTCTGCCTTTTAAGGCATTCTTCTCCTCATTGGCTTTTTGGAGCTCTTTTGTCATTCGGGTTAGTCTATTTTTTAAGCTGTTATTTTCTTCGTTATTTTTTGGGATCTCCTTTAGCAAGTCATTGACTTGTTTTTCATGATTTTCTTGTATCACTCTCATTACTCTTCCCAATTTTTCCTCTACTTCTGTTACTTGCTTTTCCAAATCTTTTTTTGAGCTCTTCTGTGGACTGAGACCAATTCATAGTTTTCTTGGAGGCTTTTGATGTAGGTTCTTTGACTTTGTTGACTTCTCCTGGCTGTATGTTTTGATCTTCTTTGTCACCAAAAAAAGATTTTATAGTCTGAGTCCTTTTCTACTGGTTGCTCATGTTCCCAGCCAACTACTTGATCCTTCAGCTTTTTGTCAGGGTATGACTGCCTTCAGAGTGAAGAGTGCTTTGTCTAAAGCTTCAGGGGTCTTGCACCGTTGTTTTCAAAGCTATTTCTACACAGCAAGCTCTGCCACACCAGTGCTCCTCCTCGCCCAAGAACCGCCAACCAGGACCGTGACCCAGATCCAAGCAGGGCAAAGCAAGAGAACCCTGCTTCTGTGCAGCAAAGCAATCCCTGCACTCCCACTCTGATCTGCCACTTGATTGCTCCCACTGGGTGGGCCTGGGGCTGGAAGCAGCCTCTGCTGGAGCTCTGGAAGCAACTGCAGGAACTTCCTGCCACCTCTGCCACCCCAGGGCTGGGGCTGGACCATGCACTTCTCTCACCTAGATTTAGCAGTTTTCCCACTGACCTGCTAAGTTGTCTTTGGCATTTGTGGGTTGAGAAGTCTGGCAACAGCTATAGTTCAGTGATTCATGGCCCCAAGACCTGCTCCACCCAATCCATTCCTAGCCTGGTTGTTCCCCGGTGTGGTCCATGCTGGGCTGCATTCTGCTCCCAGTACAATGCGATAGACCCTTCCCAGTGACCATCAATGAAGTCCTAGGCTGGAGATCTGCTTCACTCTGTTATTTCGTGGGTTCTGTAGCTCTAGAATTTGTTCAGAGCCATTTTTTATAGGTGTTTGGGGTAGAGCTTAAGCGAGTCCCTGTTTTCTAGCCTCCATCTTAGCTCTGCCCCACCCATATACTGTCTTAATAAAATAATCTCTATATAAAGTAAAGAATAAATATCTGGTTAATTTGTACACACACACACACATACATATATATGTATATGTATATGTATATGTATATGTGTATGTATATGTATGTGTGTGTGTGTGTGTGTGTGTGCATATATATATATATATATATATATATATATATATATATATATATATTACCCCACTTATGACCACAAATCATTTTGTAAAGCTTTTTTGAAAAAAATTTAGGTCATGTTTTTTTCTTACAAAGAATGAACAATTCCAGGAATTTAAATTTTATTATGGCTCATTTCATAACAATATTGTTCTGAGAAATATGATTTTAGTTCCCTGACATCATTGGATAGTACATGATACAGATTTTTACCACTCCTAGGCTACTCTGTTTCTCATCTGTAAAATGAAGGGGATGAACCAGCAGGTCCCTAAGGACCCTTCAAAGTCTTAACTATTGTACCATTTTGTGATGGCAAAATATCAACAACTCTTGTGTGTTTTTTGGGGGGGGTTGGTTTTTTTTTGTGGGCTAAGGGTGCCTCTATTGTCCTTTAAGGTTTGTGTGCAATGGGCTATCTTTGGTATAAACATATTTCATCCTCTTGTGGCACTCCTAAGCCTACTCCTTTTGGGGGGAGCATTCCATATCTTGAATCTTCAATGCTAGAAATCTCCAGCCCCGTGCTGTTTTCAGCTTAGTCTAAGTAGAGAACCCAAACCATGGCAGCAAATTCCCTTTAACATCAGAGACAGATAACCAACTAGATATGCCTGCTAGAGACCTTACCTCTTCTTCAAAAACACGTAGTTCCTACCTGCTTCTTTATTGCTCTAAGGCCGGGGTTCTTTTAACTTCTGTGTTATGGATCCCTTTGTCCGACTTGTGAAGCCTGTGAAACCCTTGTTGAAATAATGTTTTTAAATGCATAAATTTTTTTTTAAAAGCCCATAGGATTACAATGGAAAACAATTATATTGAAATACAGTTATCAAAATATTTTTAAAGCAACTTCATAGACCCCAAGTTAATCATTTGTTTAATTTGTGGGCTGCTCTTGGCTGACTTCTTTAGTGTGTAGGTTATTCTAGTATTTTGAACTATTCTGGTCTAGAGGACAGAATCCAGACATCCCCATTCTGAAGTAGGAGGACTGCTGAGAGCTTAGCATCATCTATGTGTATCAAATTATAGGGTTAAAGAATCATAGATATGGAGTTGGAAGGACCCCTTAAGATCAGACAAGCTAACCACTTCATTTTAAAAATAAGGAGAGCAAAGCACAAAGAGATTCTGAGAATGACCTTTTGCTGTCTTCAGCTGCCTTCCTTCTCCTTCCTTGTCTGGTGATTACTATACAGGAGGTGCTCCTCTGGTGACTGAGGTCTGAATGTACACTCCCCCATTTGGTGATTGACAGGTAACTGAGGGATTCAAGCGAAGGTCACATTGTTTGCCCAGAACCCTCTTCCCTTGGTCCTTGCTTCCCCATGTCCCTGAGTATCTCAAATTGGGCCTTACGCCTTTCTCTGTGTACATTAAAACATATTAGTAACCCAGCCCTATTGTTTTTAGCACCACTGGCCATTGTCTCTCTTTTGTGAAAGTCTCTTAAGTTCCAAACAGCTACAAGTAGGTAATGGATACATGCTATGCCGTGTGGAGCATCTTCCAATTTTAGAAAAAGGCAGGTACCTGAGGAATTGCATTACTCTTTTTGACTACTAGGAGAATTCCAATTTATTGAATGAAATGAGGATTTGGCAATTATTAAATTAATTTAACTGAAATCAATAACCAAATTGATCATTTAAACCCTTAATTTGATTTAGGGACCTTTGTAGTGCTAGGAAGCAATCACCTGACCAGAATTTTCAGAAGAATCTGAAGGTAGGAAACTGGATTTCTTTGGTCTTCTTTTGGTTTAAAAGGACTAATAAAGGACACTTGAAAAGTGTCTCATTTACAACTGGAAAGTAATTTAAGCACTAGGAGAGCCAGACTCTAGGAACATCCTTTTTTCCCTCCATCTAACCACCTAAGGTATTTACTCAGTGTATACTGTAAATATCATCATCATTAGTAGTAGGAACAACAGCATAAGAGTGTGCTTGGTTCAGCTCATACTGGCTGGGGAGAGCCAGTTGTTAAACATTCAATGTGAGTATTCACACTTTGGAAATTAGCAAACAGTGTGCAAATCAGGCTTCGGTTTCTTTGTTCTGTCGATTGTTAAGGCTTTAGGAAATGATGGTGAAAAATGTTAATAATGCTTTGTTGTTGCTGTTCAGTTCTGTTAGACTCATCTGAGGTTTTCTTTTTCTTGGTGTTCCTACAATGGTTTGTCTTTTCCTTCTCCAGCTCATTTTGCAGATGAGGAAGTGAAGCAAATAGGGTTAAGTGACTTGCCCAGGATCACACAGCTGTTAAGTGTTTACAGCCAGATCTGAACTCAGGAAGATGAGTCTTCCTGACTCTAGGTCTGGAGCTGTATCCACTGTGCCACCTAGCTGCCCATTAATAATGCAGATTAAACTTTAAAGTATGTCCTGCATACACTTGCCCCCAGAGAACCTGTCAAGCATTTACCAGCACATTCGTGTATTTAAATGGTGCTTTATATATAGTTTTTATTTGATTTTTCAGATGAGCATTTGATGGAGGTAGTATAAGTATTATCATCTCCATTTTGCAAACGAGGAGTCTGGGACACAGAGAGATAAAAGACTTGCCCAGGGACCCACTGCTCTCCATTAATGGAGATTGGACTTGAACCCAGGACTTACTATCTAGTGTGCTTCCTTTTATTCCACAGATGGCTCTTAGTACATATAATTACAATGTGTATAAATATACAAAATGCAGTAAGAAGTCTATTAGGACATTGCTTATGCTAGTCTACATAAAAAGCATATACTTCACTTTCAAATACAAGTACTGGACAGTCTATATGTAAACTACATTTACGGTTAAGAAAATACAATGTTTTTAAGACAAATATTCTTTTACTAGAGCTGGTATCTTAGATTTACTGTCATTTCCAAAGAGATGAGGTCCTTTTAGATAATCACAATTGCACTTCTGCTATTTGGAGATTTCATTGTTTATCCTCATTATGATTGTTACCACCATCACCATTACTTATGTCATCATCACCACCATCATCATCAGTCATTATTGTTAGTTAAAGATGAAAGAGTAGAAAATGTTTTATGCTGGGAATTTCTAAAACAGGGACAACATTGTCTCCTTAGTCATTTAATGGACACTTAAATTAGGATCATTGATTTTCCCGCAGTATGTCCAACCACTCCTCAGATTTAAATGGGTATAAAGCAGCTTATGGTTGACCCTTTCACTGCTCTATGTGCAAGGCTTCCATCAAAGTCAGTGAACATTTGTGAGAGTCGATGGCAGAATCAGATCCTATGTAGAGGGGAAACTTGCCCGGTCTTCCTGGTGGAAACTGTACATGAGCTGTCCCTAATGATCTTAGGCAGCTAGATAGTGCAGTGGATAGAGTGCTGGGCCTGGAGTCAGGAAGACCTGAGTTCAAATTCAGCCTCAGACCCTTACTAGCTGTGTGACCCTGGACAAATCACTTAACCTGTTTACCTCAGTTTCCTCATCTGTACAATGGAGATAATAATAATAATAGCACCTACTTCCCAGGGCTGTTGTGAGGATCAAATGAGATAATACTTGTAAAGCACTTAGCACAGTGCCTGGCACATAGTAAGTGCTA
Organism: Trichosurus vulpecula; assembly: GCF_011100635.1. Taxonomy (NCBI): domain Eukaryota; kingdom Metazoa; phylum Chordata; class Mammalia; order Diprotodontia; family Phalangeridae; genus Trichosurus; species Trichosurus vulpecula. The sequence goes on along the minus strand of NC_050573.1, from coordinate 267,572,490 downwards.
TATAAATGCTAGCCATCATCGTTGTTATCACTAATATTGTCAGTTACCACCTGGGATCAGTGAGAGGATAGAATAAGATAATATTTGTAAAGCATTTTCCAAACCTTTGAGGGCAATATAAATGCTATGATTGTTGTTGCTTGTTCACTGTTGTTAGTTTCCCATCTACAGAAAATAAGATCAATATACAAGCTATGAGGAATGGACAAGACATTGCTCAAAATAAAGTCTATTTACCTTTCTAAGAGAGACATTTTGTGCCTGATCTTTGGTGGTCTTTAGACTCTGCAGCCTTTGCAGTGGTTCAGAACGGACTGGGCTTCGTGTTTGCAGCAGGCTAGCATTACTGAGATTTGACTCTGTACGGATGTTTGTTGGTGGCCAATGATGAGGAAAGCACCTTAAGGTCTTTCAGTATTAGGGCTTGGTTAAAAAGAACTGCCCATCAACCAGTCAGATGGGCAGCAGGTTTTACAGTTGGTGGTCTGTTTCTTTGAGAGCTGTAGGACTGTCTTGTTTTTTATTTAAAGTTACCGTTGAAGGACTTTTTATATTTTATTTTTAGAGTTTGGGTAGAGGTGTGTTTTGATCTTGGCATGAATGTATACCTATTTAGGGCCCAGTCCAGATTGAAATTTTTTTTCTAAAATCACCATGGTATAGTGGAAAGGCCAGATAATCGACAGTCAAAAGATCGAGGTGCTAGCCTTGGCTCTGCCACGAATTTACAATGTAACCCTGTACAATTCAACCTCTTTTGGTTTCAGTTCCATCATCTACAAAATGGTGGTGGAGTGTCAGACTACATGACTCCTCTGATCCTTCTCAACACTAAGATTATAGTAACTGTTGCTTTCAGGATGTATCCTGCAGATCACCAGAGATTTTGAATTTATAGGAAAAGTTTAACAAAAAACTGGAATTAAGACATACACCAAAGTATTTGTAGCAGCATCTCTTATAGTAATAGATAAATAGAACAAAGCAGATGCTCATTGATTGCAGAATGGCTGCATACAGTATGATTCATCAATGTAATGAATTATAACTGTTCTGTAAGAAATTATGACTATAACGCATATAGGAAAGCATTAAAAGACTTATATGAACTGATGCAAAGTGAAGTAAGTAGAACCAGGAAAACAATATACACAAAGACTACAAGAAAGTGAATGAAAAGAAACAACAAATTAATCAAAACTGCATGCAGTGAAAAATTATGGCTAACTTTGGCACCAAAGAAGAGAAATAAAAAAGCATCTACCCCTCTTTGCAGAGGTGGGAGACTATGGTTGTAGAACATTTAATATAATGCCATGTACAATTAATATATTAGTTAGTTTTGCTGAATTTTTTTCTTCTATAAATTCACCGTTATAAGGAATGTACAAGGAATCCCTCTCTGGGAGAGACATGTTTGGAAATGTAGGTAACATAAAACCAAAAGATATAAATAAAATTAATTTTTTAAAAAGAATCTCAAAATATTTGGAAACCACTTTCATGACCCCCAGTTCCCTCTTTTAGTACAGGTCATATATCTCCAGTTTCTTAAGCCATACTCCATATGATGCGGTGTCCAGACTTGTCCCTATTTTGTTCACTCTTCCCTCTAGTTTGTTAACATCTCTTAAAATATGGTACCCAAAATGGAGGTCAGTGCTTCACATACAAATTGATTGGTGCAAAGTAAGTGGGACTAATATTTTCAGCCAGCTAAATCAGTGGTTCCCAACCTTTTCAAGTTGAAGATCAAAGAACTCTATTTGATACTACTTGAACTATTAGTATTCATTGATTTAAAACATTATGACAGAACTACTATGAATTAAATGTGCTTAAAATTAATTTTTATTTTATTAGTTACATTGACATATGTTTGAAAAATAGTAATACATATAGGAATAAGATATTATTTATTCAGGTTACACAGGGATGTGCTGGTTAATGTTTAACAATAGCTCTTGGGGAGAAAATTGTTCCCATGACTCACTTTTATGTTTAATCTGTGTTATTAGTATTTTCTCCATCACTTTCTTAAGTCTAGACAAGCAACAAAACAGTAAATGAAGCCCCGATTTGTAGTGCTTGCCAATTTCTGTTGTGTAAATACTAACACTGAAAATTTAACAATAGGCTCTCTCTCCGGAGCTGGTATGAGCTGGCTCCAGCATATCTCTGAGCTTATAGAACTTGTTTGTTTATTTATGATACTCAGTAACCTTGCACATTTTGTTGGAGCCCCAGATGAATAAAATGAGAATTTTTAGTGATAAGCTCCTTATAACAGTTCTATAGCTCTCCCTTGGTCTTAGTTTCCTCATCTACAAAATGAGGGACCTGGAATAGAGAGCCTCTTAGTTCTCTTTTGATGCTATGAGCCTATGACTTCTGCCGACAGGTTGGAAACCAATGATGTAAGTTCAGCCCAAGGCACTAATGAATATTTTCATGGCTTTTAAAGCAACGTCATTATGCTATTGACTTACTGATTCATAATAATCTACTTTTAAATCAGTTCTCACCCATATTATACATGTGGGATGGGTATATTGAATTAAATGCAAGGCTTTTCATTTTTTGCCTTGTTAAAATTCATCTTGTTTATTTTAGTCCATCATTCTAGCCCTTTTGAGGTTCAGTTCAATTCAACAAATATTTACTAAGTGGGTGCTACATATAAAGTATACAGTAGGCAAAGAAGAATATGATAGGGTCACTGAAGTCAGTGACCTTGAGCTTACAGGATATTGGGAGAGATGACATATGAGCAATTAACTCTAAGACAAGGTAGATTTTGATAGTGCGAGGAGAGGTACAAAGTGCTATGTCACCACATCAGAGAACAGGGGAGTCACTTCTGGCTTGGTATTACATAAGCCTTCATAAAGGCAATGGCCTTTAAGAAGGACAGATTGGAGGTAAGGATGGGAGATGGAGGTAAGGAGGTAAAGATGGAGGGAACAAAGTGAGCAAAAAAAAAAAAAAGAGATGGACAACCAAGGAGTGCCCAAGGATTATGTTTGATGTACTGTATACAGTCTAGTTTTTCTGGGATATATTGTGTATGGAGATGATTAATGAGGCATGCAGTTGAAAAGATAGGTTGGGACCAAATTATGAAGGATTTTGACAAGTGAAGGAATCTAGACTTTTTGTAACTTCTGAAATTTGTTATTTAATTTATCAATCATTCTTGAGCAGATGCTATGCTTCCAGTACTTTGATAGATTAACCACAAATATGAATGAATGGATGAGTAATTCCTCTGAGAGCTGTTTGTTAGCAAGCAAATAAGAAAGAGCTCTGGTTATGGACAATTCTAGTTTAACTAGTGACATACACAAGGAGGCAAACGTTTTTGCTGCATTTCAAATATTTTAATAATTTTAGTATTTTTATACCACAAAGTGTAAATATGACTGAAGTTCTCTGATTGGATAATTAAAAAAAGCATGTGTCTAAATAACCTAAGTAACTATTAACATATACTCGGCCCGGGGTAGTGTGGCTGAATCCTAAAGTTTACAGAGCTTGACTCATGCAATGTTTAATTATTCCAGCAGGTGTCACCATTTGCCAATACTTTAACCCCAATATGCGTTCCTTTAATAATGAAATCTAAAAATTTTCAAAAATCAGTACCTGATGAATAAGTAGAATGAATAAACAGTTCTCAAAAGAAGCAAAAGCTCTAAATAACCATAGAAAAGAATTCCCTAAATTACTAATAGTAAGAGAAATATAAATCGAAATGACTGTGAACTTTTACCTCAGACACAGCAAACTGGCAAAGATGACAACATATGGGAATAATTAATGTTGGAGAGGTTGTGGGAAAACAGGCACATGAATATAATACTGACAGGGCTGTGAATTGGTCTAGCAATTCTAGAAAGCTGTTTAGAATAATGATAAGAAAATGATTTCAGGGGTGAGGAACCTGTAGCCTTGAGGCCATATGTGGCCCTCTAGGTCTTCAAGTAGGGCCCTTTGACTGAATCCAAATTTGGTTAAACTTGGCCTCGAGGCTGCAGGTTCCCCATCCCTGGATACCCTTGACCTAATGATCCCACTGCTAGGCATATACACCACGGAGATCAAAGACAGAAAGGAGAGTCCCATTTACATAAAAATGTTTATAACAGCATTTTTTTTTATAGAAGTGAAAACTGGAACAAAGCATATGCCTGTCAGTTGGGGAATGGGTAAAGAAATTTTGACACATGAATAATAAAATAGTACTGTGCTGTGAGAAATAATTAATATGAAGAATATAAAGAAACACAGGAAGACTTTTATGAATTAATGCAAAGTGAAGTAAGCAAAACCAGAAGAAAATATGTAAAATAGCTACAAGAATATGTGTGGAAAGAAAAAACAACTGAAAATGAATACTGTAATTATAGTGACCAAACTCGGCTCTGAAGAAGAGATGAGAAAAATGTCTTTCCCTTCTCTGTAAAGGTGAGGTACCATGGGTATAGAACATTCCATATATTGCCAAACTCAGTGGACATGTTGTTTAGTTTTGCTGACCTGCTTATTTTCTCCTCTCTCTCATTCTTCCTTATTCTTTGGTGGGAGTTAGGAGAGACATATTTGAAAATGAAGATGATGAAATGGGGAGAAAATTTGTAATTCAAACTCTTGTGAAAATCAATGCTGAAAACTAAATATATTAAATAAAAAAAAAGTTAAAAAAAAAGGAAAATGAAGGTGATGTAAAAACAAAAGAATCAAAACAAATTTTAAATAAAAAATTAATCACAGTCTAATTCCCTCCTTTATATTTTTGAATGCCTTGTCTTATATGTAGGGGAAAGATCTGTGTAGTGTACCTGTGGAAAAAAGAACTTACTGTGCTTGGTGTAATTCAGCGAACATGAATATGTGACAACGTCATTGTTTTTTGCTTTGCTAAAATGCCAAGATATGCACTTTCCTTTCATTTGTAACCCAATGCCTCTTCTGACACAGAATGTCACTCTGAGGACATTCTTCCATCATAGTGCAATTGTTTTAAATGTTAGGACACATAGACTGAAAAAGGATTATGTATTAAAGAGACAATCTTCTCATCCTGGAAGAAATTGAGATGCTCTCAAGAAAGACAATATGTGGCCAGGTCATAAGGGTGGGAGCAAGACACTGGCTCTAGATTCAAGTAAGAAGAGGGACAGCAGGACCGCTTACTACTGTTGCCACAATCTAAGGGTAAGCCATGAGCATGCCATAAAAGAGACTATGGCTTGCTTGGGTCAGCCAAGACAGATGGTTGTGATGCTTTTATATTTCCCCTTCCATTTCAGGAACAGTGTATTCCTTTCCAAATCTTATTCCTATTCTTCACTGTTACCTTTATATTTTCTGTCTAATTGGTTTTGAATAGGCAACCACCTCCACAAGGTTACTGAACACAGTTGATCTCTGTGTTCTATTATTTGTGAATAGGGAATTGCAAAGAGGAACAATGAATGGTTCTGGTATACAGACAAAAGTGAAAGTACACTCCATATTGTCAGGACTCTGTCTTGACTGGGGGCACCTAAAATATAAAGGAGAGGCTATTATTTATATTCAATATTTTTATAAACACAGCCAAGAAGGATGAGGGACCATGTGAACTCAGAGACCTCACTATTGTCCTTAGGCATGATTCAGTATAGAACAGTGTCATTAGGGGACAGAGGCTTATCAAGTTGGAAGGATGTTTTGGCAAGTTGACCCCCGTCATTATTCACATCATTGTTCTCCGAAGTGAGAGGCTGATTAGAAGAATTTGGCTGAAGAACTTATTCTTGCCCCCCAGCCAGCTGAAGAGAAGAACTGGGAATGGGTAGCTCTGGGCCTCATCTAAGAAGTAGGTGGTTTTCTGCTAACTTGAACCTCTCTAGCTCTAGATCTGCTATATACTTATGACTGTCTATCTGAACAAGCCACCATTTCTGAAGACGAGGGGAAACAACTATAAATTTCCAAGAGAAACTGAATTTCCCAGACTGGGCAACTTTCCTAAAATTGGTGGTAGTGGTCAAGGGGGATAGAAAAGGCTTGGCCTTGAAAGAGTGGTGCCAGAGTCAATTGTGTTACATGAAGTTATACAAAGTAGTTCAATGGAAGGTAGTTTGAGAAGGAAAGTACTAGCAGTTGGAAAGAATCTGGAAAGACTTTGTGCAAAAAAAAAAAATCATGCCTAACAGCATCTTAAAAGAAGAAAGGGATTCTATGACACAGGAAGGAGGAGGTAAGGAGAGAGTATGAACTCCCCAGTACTCTTAGGGACTATATACTCTAGGCATGGAAAATGGCTGGGGCAATGGCCTGTAGAAATGGAAGGAAGGAAGGTCGGTCAGTCAGGACATTTGTCTTGGACAGAGACAGCAATTCTGTGGGGGAAAATAAATTATTATATTTGACTCTATTTCATCTTAATGAACCTAAAAAAACCCACAAACCCAACAGCCCCCATACAAAGACTATAAAGAGAGTAACATTTATTTTTATGAAGATGAAGGGCTTTTGTGCATGTGAAAGTATGACCTAGGTATTCTAACATCCGAACTCACAAAAATGAGTCTTCCTGATTCCAGGCCCAGCATACTGTGCACTGCACCACCTAGCTGCCCTCTAGTATCCCCTCCCCAGTTCTAGCAAAGCATTGAACACACCAAGGACTTGATAAATATTAATTGAATGAATTAGAACCATCAATCCTTTCTTGATATTTGGTAGAACTCAAATTAGGGTCTTATGGTATTGCCCCTCTGCCTGCTTTTAATTTGTTACTGTATAGCTAGGTGGTGCAATGGACAGGCTTGGAGTCAGGAAGACTTTCGATCAAATCTAGTCTCAGATAACTACTAGCTCTGTGATCCTGGGCAAGTCATTTAATTCTGTTTACCTCAATTGCCTCATCTGTAAAATCAGCTGGAGAAGGAAATGGCAAACCTCTCTAGTATCTTTGCCAAATGGGATCACGAAGTCAGACATGACTGAAAGAACTCAACAACAGTAACAACGTATAGTATTTAGGGGTACTAGACAGCATCTTAGTTTCCTAAAAAAGTTAAGGCTCATCCAAGTGCTCTATCCTGCTAGGGAAGAACTTGCTCACTCCTAAATAAGCCTGTATAATCGTGTCCCCTTTCTTGTTACCTGGCTTATTTTCCAAGAAGATTTAAGGTTACTGGATGAGACTGAGCCGATGGAGGTGATGGTGGTGGAAATGACAGTGCTAATGAGCTGGAGGACATCGTTCAGGTAGTGTGGTCACCGCTGAGATTCCCTCAGTTGGATTGCTAAGATTCACAGGAAAGTGTTTGTAGTAGTTTTAGAAACAAAAGCTCTTGTATTATGCTTGATGAATGTATGAAAAGTTCCTAGGCATGTTTTACAAATGATATCCTATAGCAGACCGCATCTTAGTTACATAATTAACTGAAAGATTCAGGGATACATTGTGATGATAGCAGTGCCCTTTTTGGTTTGACTTAAACACAATTTACCTTCCCAACTCCCTAATCCCTCCCCCTCCCCTGCCCCTATACTGCAGATTACATATGGGTTGATTTAATTTTCAGTGATCTGGCAGCTAAATTCTACAGTGCACGACATCTAGGAATAGCACCTAGTGCCAAATGGAACTGCGCAACTGCATGCTACACATAGGGCAGCTTAGTGATCTACATTGGAATTCATCAAAAGGCATTAATCAAGTGCTTACCATGTTCCAGGAACTGGTCTGGGCCCCAGTTGATGTGAGTGCAAACAGTGCCCTAGGGACTAAATTGCCTTTTTCCTGGGGTCACCCTAATGTATCTTAATACAAAGGTACCCTAAGGGATGAGTTTCTCTCCCTGGCACCCCAAAGTCTCCTTCCCTTATCTTGTGTCCAGTCTGGATTCCCTTATTCTGTGTCCTTTATCTTGTCCTTACCCTGTAAGACTTATCCTATCCCTAAATCTCCAACCCCCATAAGAAACCCTAAAACCATCCTACAGACTGTATAGCTTTTTGTCTATATAAGTTTGTTTCCTTCACTATGTCAGTGCCTTTGTTTAGCTCCTTGCTAAATGTCAGACCTGCTGCTTTCGGGTCAATAAAGCTCCCAATGGCTACAGAGAAGGTCTAAGTGAATTCTTTCACATTTGATGAACCAGGTTTCCCAATCCTGACCTCATCACCAGTGATACAAAGACAAAAGTGAAGCAATCACCGCCCACTAGCAGCTAAGGGGATGTGGAAACGTGTTTGTAGAGAAGGTGGTGCTTGTACTGAGTCTTAAAAGAAACCAGGGATTCTGGAGACAGGTGAGGACAGAGTGTATTTTAGGCATGGAGCACAGCCAAAAGAAAGACACAGAGGTAATAGGTGGAATGCCAATAGTAAGAAATCCAATTTGGGTAATAATGCATAATAAAACTGCAAAGGTAGGTTGGGGCCATGTTGAGAAGAGCTTTAAAGGTGAAAAAGAAGGATTTATATTTTATTCCAGAGGCAATAGGGATCGATTGGCATTTACTAAGGAAGGAAGTAATGACAAGACATCTGAGTTTCCAGCCTAGTAAGCCAAGCTGTCTCCCAGATGGGAACATTCTAAAAAATATTTCCCTAATCTGTGATCACTCTCCAATAGATTTCTAAGCATTGTCAACTATGAGAAATTACTTGATTGTTTGGTTCAATTTGTCCATTCATTAACTACAAAGCTATTTGTTATGAAATTACATCTTCCATCATCATCAACAACAACAAACATTTATTAAACACCTACTATGTTCCTGGTACTTGCTAAACTCTAGAAATTAAGATAAAGTGGGGTGGGGTGGGGGGAAACAATTTCTGCCCTGAAGGAGTTCATATTCAAATGGAGGAAAAAGGGCTTTCCTTCAAGAAAAAAAAATCACCACACTGTATCCAATGAAGTATGTCCTTCATAAAAGGAGACACTGCAGAACATTCTGGCCATACAGTTATGTTAATGTATTGGGCAAGAAAAAAATGTCTTTTTATTATATTCTATAACTTGTCCCCCTTCCCTCTCCTTATTTTACAACAAAATAACACTTTGATGGAGAAAATGACCATCTCTTAGGCACCTATGTAACTACTCTAAGCCTTGAAATATATTTTTCTCATCTTAATGTATGAAGTCTCAGAACATGTCCTTGGATCAATTGCCGCAAGGAGGTCAATGTCCTTAACCACAGAGGAAATAAAAGGTGATGTTTTTATAGTAGGAGCAAAACTGAGATGATCTGAATGAGTTTCCCTGAACTGTGGAACAATCATTACTGACCTTCTGCACAAAAATGAAATGGTTCTTTCTTTCCTTCCATAAGAGGTTTTATACATTGAAAGTCTCAATTTGTTGAATAAATGAAATTTCAATCCAACTGGGCATATACCCTACCTTGCTCAATCACCCATAAGCATTTACTGAGTGCCTACTGATGGGCTGCTTGGACCCCAGCCCTAGGACTATATCTCTCCCTAGTCCAAAGATCTTATCTCTAGTAATAACTCACGAATGGGCCCCAGTGAGGCAAACTATCTTTCCCTGTTACAAGAACAAGCCGACCTCTATAGAATTTCTCTTATATAAACAAGACTGTCTTGTACCAGCAGAACTGTCATGTACTGGTTTCCCACAGTTACCCTACAATCCAAAGGTCAAGCTATAGACACTCAACTCCTGAGGCTGTTTTGTAACCAACCAAAAACACAACCCTTAGAAGCCCCAATCCACTCCCACCCTCTCACCCACAGGGTTGCCACTAGTGAATGACATCTTCACTCAAGGTACAGAAACTGTATGTTACCACTTAATTAGTATACTTGGCACACCATACAATGAACTTTTACTATATAAGTTTTAGCATCAACCCCATTAAGTTGCAAGTTCTCTAAGGAGCTTTGCCTGCTTCATTAGCATTGTAATAAACTTTTTGCCACTTGACTGGAAGACTACTTGAGTATGAGAATTCTTTCCAGATGGCTACACCCCATACCTTGATAGTTTTGTGGTCTCTGTACCCCTAAAACTGCCTCACTTACTCTGCAACAGACATTGTGCTTAGGATACAACAACAAAACATTTAACATATGACCAGGGTAAATTCCTCACTATTCAGGTCCTATTCTGATTAAAAGAATGGGGGAGAAACAACACAGGGATTTATTGATGAAACATTTATTTGAGTAACCCTATGTCCCTTCTTTCAAGCAATTTAGGAGTATGAAGTTAGGGTCCCTTGAAGGACAAAGCTTATTAGGCTGTAAAAGATTGTTTCTGAATTGTATTTCCCCCCTGCACCTAAACACAATACTTTGCATATGATAGGCAATTAGTAAGTTTTTGTTAAACTGAATTGAATGAATGAAACAAAAAAAAATCTTCAAGATGAAAACCAAATTTATCTTCACTGACTTAGAGCTCAGTCTAATACTATTCAGTCTGATAAACATTTATTAGGGGCCTACTATGTGCTCGCCACTGCACTAAGTGCTGTGGATACGATTAATAAAAACATAGTCCCTACAAGGAGCTTACAATCTAGAAGAGTACAGCGTGTACTCCCTGAAAGAGTAGAGTGTGTAGCCATTAAACCCTCTTCCCTTTTTTCTTTCATTAAAAAAAAAACAAATGATTATTAAAAATCTACTATTGTTAAGTGCTACACCAGGGGTGGGGTAAACAATGGTAGCAATGCCACACACTGTTTCTGAAAGAGATTAGAACCCAAGAAGCAGGCAAAGGAAAAGAGAGTACACAAATAATTATGATATAAAGGAGTGGGATAAGTACAAAAGAGAGGTCCATGGGAGAGATCTCTCCAACCTTGGTGAGGAGAGGTCTGAAAGATATGGAAAGTTTTCATGGGACAGAGGGCACTTGAGTTGGACCCGGAAGGATGGAACTTCAAAAGACAGAGATGGGTGTGGGGGGAGAACAGTCCATTCTAGGCATGGTGATCTGAGTTAGGCATGTAGATGTGAGAGGGCAAAATGAGACGGGGGAAAGGGGTAAGGAATACTTTACTTCAAATGGAATATAGAATAAGTGTAGGAGAGTGATATGTGATAAAGCTAGAAATTCATGTTGGAGCCAGATTCTGGAAGGCCTTAATTACCATTCTAAGGGTGAGCCCAGAGCCAGTTTAGACTTTGGTGGGCCACATATCTATATACAATGCCAGGAATGTGGATAGGCAGGCAATTGTCTTGCCTCCTGGACTAAGTTTTGTATCTGTGCCTTTTTCTTGCCCACTCATACATACAGAAAAGCTGAAAAAGTTTGGTGTTGAGAAAAGGGAGAGAAGTTGAGAAACTCAAGCCCTAGAGTTTTCTTGGCAGTTGTTGGGTAAGTAACCCTTATATGGATAATGGTTAGGGGTAGTCTAATCTTTGAAAATGAAAATACGGAGGCATACAGGATACCAGCCCTGAGCTAGAGAGGTTAAGGTCACCCCAAAGACACAAATCCAAGGACCAACAAATTCAGTCAAAAGCATATTTTATGCCTGAAAGAACCTAACTAGATGGGAGGAATTTGCTTTGTGTCTTTTTGAGTTTGGTACTTGGGCCAAAGAATTTCTTGTTGGAGATGGGAAGTCTTTTAGTCAAGAATCTGGAAAGGAATAAATAGATCACTTCCCTAAAGGGAAGGGGAAAAGAGGCTAAGGTTTTTAGGGAGGGTTTTTTCTAGTCCAGTGATTCAAGTAAAGGTGGTTGCTTTTCAAAAAAAAGAGTTATCAAAAAGCCATGGAGCTTTGAACAGAGAGAACATGTTGGAATCTACCCTTTTTATAACAAGAGATAGCATTCTAGCCAAGGACTCCAGCTGAAGCTGGAAGCAGAGAGTAGCTCCAGAGTTATATACATGCCCAGTGGGGCCATGTCTGGCAGGACTCGGTAAAGAACACATAGCTGGTGGAGATTATGAATCTGGCAGAGGCTACATAATGAGCAGGGCAATGTCTGTGGAAAAAACATGGCCATCGGGGATCACTAGAGAATAAGCCTAATTAGAGCAGTAAAATAGCATCACCAGGAGCCACAGGAGACATCAGTGACCCTCAGTGCCAAAGGCATGAAGTGCCCCTCCATCAATATAATCTGGCCAAATGTCTTCCCTATTTGTGTGACCTTCCAGATTTGGGCCCTTGCTCTGTGTGTTCCCAGAAGTGTGCCTGTCTGCTCCTTCCACTAATATTTATTGTAGAGAGTACCCCAGCCTTGTGGGGAAAACATTTTTAGCACTAATTATCTTTCTATGCTATTTTATTAAGCCCCTTTGTTTTCAATAAGGTGTGTTCTCTGGCTGATTATTAAAGGTAAACACACTGGTGGAACCCCATGAGTATGGTTTTAGTGTATGTAGAAACACAGAGTATTTGACCCCAGGGCTTGTCTTATCTGGGAAATCTGCCCTGAAACCACTGCAAGTTTTGCAGTGAAGGAATAAAATGGTGAGATTGGTCTGTGAGGGTATTAGTAGGGACTGGATTTGTGAGTTCGGTATAGGGTGAGTATAGGTGAGTACAAATCCTCTGCCAATGCAGGTTATCACCTGCTCTGCAACCCAAAGAGGATCCTAGAGTGCTGAGGGGTTTGCCCAGGATCACCCAGCCAGGACAGGTCAGAGGTAGGGCTGGAATCCAGGTTTTCTTGTCTTTTCTTGTCATGTTGCCACTCCCTAAGGAGGATTATTTTGGTAGCAGTCTTCTCCAGTTCAATCTTCACATAGGTGCCAAATTAATATGGATGTGACATTGTTGGCCCCTGTTCAAGATGCTCTATCACCATATCACCTATCAATTAAAATACTAACTCTCCCGCTTTGTATTTAAAGCTCTTCACAATTTGGCCCCAGCCTACTTTTCTGGGTTTATTGCATGTTATCCTCCTCCATGTAGCCAAATTAGCCTAGTTACTGTTTTTTGGTAGTTTTTTTTTTCCAATGCATCCATCTCCCCTCTTCATGTTTCTGCCCTCCCCTTTCCATGTCTTTTTCCCCGTGCATGGACTACATTCCTCCCTCACCTCCACCTCTCAGAATCGCCAGTGTCCCTTAAGTCTCTGATTGTGTCACCACCAATTGGAGACCTATTCTAATGTTTCCAGTTTTTAGTGCCCTCTTCATCCTGAAATTGTTTTGTATTTACTTATTTGTTTATGTTGTTTCTCCTCAATATAAGATCCTCAATGTGGGGGAAATTTTTATTTTTAAAATTTGCATCCCCAGTGCTTAGCACCTAGTATGTGGTTAGCAAATATTTGTAACTGAATCAATGAAGGGTAGTTGGGGAGAGGATGCTGGGGAAGCTGATTTATTGAAGACCCTACTTTATTCCAAACAGTATCTATCAATTTGATATGACTATAATTTCTGTGAGCTGTGAGCTGCAGATCATAGGAATCTGGCTGGAGGTCCTCCACCCTTGTTTTTCCTTGTCATGGTGACCAAGCTCAGCTTGGTGGAGGTAACTCAACTACATGCAAAGTCCCCCAGAATTATTTTTGTACCTCTGGACCATTCTCTCTTGTTCAGTATGAGCAGGTGTCCATCTTATGACCATCTAGTCAGTGGAAATTCCCTATGCTTCACCCATCTTATGACTACTTTATGACCACCTAGTCAGTAGAGATATTCCTTGCTTTGCCCAACTCATGACTCTGCTGATATATTGTTGTTAATTTTAGTTAATGTGTCATATGTCAATCAATGAAATTATTCTGTATCTGGTATAGCTGTTCTTGAATGTTTGGATATTGAACCCAATAAAAATAGGGCCCTGGAAGGAAGCAGCATCTCAGATCATGAGGAAGATCTGAGGTTCACTTTATTAAAGGGGACCATGGACCCTTTAATAAAGTACCATTGGCTCAGAGCTCTGCCTCAGTCTCTCTTATTGTAGGTTGGCTAATTTTTATACCAACAATGCAATGGAGGTTTGGGGAGACCAGTTAGGAGGCTATTCGGATAGGACAAGTAAGAGAAAATGGAAGCCTAAGCTTGAATAGTTGTCTGATATTGCTCCTCTTTCACTGCCAAACTCCTGGAAAAAAATGAACTCTAGCACAAGCTCTGGAACTAACTCTTCCAACTCCTACATGCCCTAGCTGGTTAAGTCCCCAGGGCTCAGCTGTTTTGCCTCTGCTGAGAATTCTAGTGTAGTCCTAAAGGGTTGGAGAGTGTCTTTCTAACGTTATAGTTCACAAGTCCCTTCCAGTGTGCTTCATCCCATGATTATTGATTGATATCAAATAGTAATGCAGATTGAATTAGCTGAGTTTCCAAAAGGAACAATGGAAGAGAGCACAGGGGACTTGATAGGTAAGACTGAGAGGGATAGAAAAGAGGGTGTATTACCAAACTTCCATTTTTTTTTTAATTGAAAACCTTTATCTGCCCCCATCCCTACCCCAAATGGAAGAACAAGCAAATTTCTTCTTCCTCTCACTTCTGTTTTTAATGGGAATATCCCACTTTTATACAGACAAATAAGCAGGTTGGTATCTTCGGTCTAGGCCTAATTAGATATGGGTAATAATCCAAATATCTTTCTCTGCTTTAACGCAGAATCTAATTAAGTTTATATGTTTCTGTTGCGTGTCTCTTGGTCTTGCCTTAGGACTCTATCCAAATTGTTGGAATTATGACCAAAATGGCCTGGGGAGGATTTTCTTTTCACATTTTACCCCACTGATTATACTAATCCCATCATACTCATTCAGTCATGCATACAGCTGCTGCTAACCAACAAATTTACCATTGATAAATGCTGACAGAGTAGCCGTACATTGCTTCATGATGGGAGTCAATGTTTTATTTTTGACTTCTCCACCATATCCATAGGAACCTCATCATTCGGAAATCTCATCATCCTGCAACATTCAATTAATCTTGGTTCTCATACAATTTTAGTACCCTCAGGCCCTCTGATTGGAGGGCAGAGTCATGAACTCTTCAACCTCCATTTTAGGAGAGGGACACAGGACATCCCATTTCTCATCTGGCTGCAGGCATGTTGGACTTCTTTTTTTTTTATTTCTCTACCCTGTCAGTGAATTGGATGCTTTCTCCACCTTCTTCTCCTCCCCACCTCCTTTTCAACTTTTGTGTGCTATCTTTCCTCTTTAAATTGTAAGTACCTTGAGAGCAAATACAATCTTTCTTTTGTATTAATCCCCAGCTCTTAACAAGATAGTTCCTGGCAGTAGTAGGCTTAACAAATGTTCACTGACCATTGATTTTATCCATATTGGATAACTTAAGACATTTTGATAATGGTAAAGCACTCAGGAGATTGATAAGAGATGAATCCAACTACAGCTCAGATCCAAAGATAATTATTCAAATTGTGTTTTTCTTTCTTCATACATTCTGGTACCTCTGCTCCCAAACTTCATATTTCTTTTAGTCTTCACTGACTCTCAAATGTTGCACGTCACTTATTTTAGTTGATCTGTCCAGCTGTGTCCACAGTCCTTAATTTTCATGCATTTCTATTTTCCAGCTGGGCACAAAGCCAGGTATCCTTGTGTGTATTATGTTAGGTTAGCCCTTGGAGACAATATAATTAGATCTAAAAAGGGGCATCTGTTGTCTTCTGAATAACCACAAAAAATGTTTTGTTATTCAACCATCTCTCTGAACTGCAGAGATTTCATCCTCAATAGATGGGCCTAATCTTTAAGAAAGCCCTCATTATTTATTTAAAGAGGTCCAATATGGGGAGATAATTGTCCTTTCTTTGGCACTTTTTGAAAAAAAACCAGACCTATGATTTCATTGTTGTAGGGAATTCTCAGTGAGGAAATACCCTCTACCCAGGCAGATCTGTACCTGTTCTGCGATGGACTGCAGTGAGAAAGAGATGCCTTGGTCATTGGAGGTAGTGACTTACTTGGGGTCATCCAGGTTGTTGTTGTTGTGTTTGTCCTTCATTCTCCAAGAAGACCATGACATCAGCAAAATGATGCCATGACTTGCAGTTGACTTTGATTTGAGTGAGGGAGTGCTGTTCAAGGTCACCAGCCTCACTTTCTCCTCCAGAAGCATCTGGATCCAGTGATCTGATATTCATCAGGATAACTGGAGATGACTCAGGATGCAGTGGAAGACCCTGGGTCTTTTAGGCTAAGGCCTTTTCATGTACTCACTTAGAGTGAGATAAAGCCTATTCAATGAATAGCCCTCTTTAAGAATTGAGTCAAGGGATGGCCCCTTTAATTAGGAAAAAAGAAAAAAATTAAGCTGGGAGGAGAAGACCCTCAGGGCTGCTGTTCCAAAGAGAAATAGTTACCATTGACATTCTAAGTCAGGAGGGCCCAAAATGCAGCCATTAAGTAGAGTTTGGGCAATGCAATTTATGTGCCTGACTACAAGGATATAAATTTACATAAATGCTTTAGTAAACAAAGCCCAGCTACTGCAGAGCTCTCACTAAAATGGCAAATCAAAACATATTGTCTACTGTTTCAATAAAAACCTAAGGTTGGACGGCCCTGGTTTAGAGAAAGAAAAAGAGAGAGAGAGAGAGAAAGGAAGAAAGGAAGGAAAAAGACAGAGGGAGAGGAAGAGGGATAGGGAGAAGAAGAGGGAGAGGGAGAGGGAGAGGGAGAGGGAGAGGGAGAGGGAGAGGGAGAGGGAGAGGGAGAGGGAGAGGGAAGGGAGAGGGAGAGGGAGAGGGAGAGGGAGAGGGAGAGGGAAAGAAAGAAAGAAAGCAGAAAAAGAAAGAAAGAAATCTAGCCAGTAAACCCTGTGTGAGGCAGTGAGAAAATAAAATGTGAAGACATCGCAGGGAATATATATATGTATAAATATATATCTATGTCTATTCATATCTATACTTAGAAATGTTTAAAAATCAAGAAATAGGGAAGGGGAAAATTCTGAGGCTGTGAGAATCTGATTGCTCAGCCTCTGGGAAAGTTTCTTTTTTTACCCTGAAACTTTTTGTTCTTTCTTCTGGTTCTGGTTTAAAAATTCACTAAGAAGAATAGGGTCACTGTGACCTGCTTTCCTTTACTGTAAAAGTACTGTAGCAGAATGGAGAGGGTCTCCCCCTCCCCTTATCCTATTCTCCTTCTTCAGATTTATAGATGTCACCTCAGTTGTAATCATTAACTAAGGGAATGGGAATTGGCATTTCTGTGCCTTTATTTCCCAGTTCTTTGTCTAGTTTTTGGCCCTCAGATTGTAAACCCGCCTCCCAGCCAATGGTGAGAAGGGTCAGAGGTGGGCGGGAATTCTCTTGCATTAGGTATAATTATTGGTGCTTTGCCCCTTGTATGGGGCCTCCTTTGCTAGATTTGTTCTGGCAGAGGAAGCTCTATTCTCATGAGAATTGAATAAAATTTTATTTCTGTTCCCACTCTGAGATGGTTCCTTATTAAAAATTATTTTTTTTAGTTGGTGAGGGTCTTTCATCCCACACAAC
This sequence comes from Trichosurus vulpecula, assembly GCF_011100635.1. Classification (NCBI taxonomy): domain Eukaryota; kingdom Metazoa; phylum Chordata; class Mammalia; order Diprotodontia; family Phalangeridae; genus Trichosurus; species Trichosurus vulpecula. The sequence continues at coordinate 267,555,040 of NC_050573.1, read as the reverse complement.
CCCAAGTTAAGTGGGCAGCTTCTGGCCATCAAAATTTACCTTCCTTTGGAGAGGAGAAGGAGAAGGAGAGGGAGAGGGAGAGAGAGAGGGAGAGGGAAAAGACAGGCTGAGTTATGCAACTAGCTGGGTCCTCTTTTAGGAAGCTTGGTGTACTCACAGGTTGTGTTTGTCCTTTGTTTTCAAAGAGGACCGTGATGTCATCCAGTCAGTATATATCAGAGATGAGATTCAAACTCAGGTCTTCCTGACTCAGGCCATTCGTTATACTGGAATTATCTCTCATTTCACTGGTCTTCATGTTTATAATCATTTTCAACCCTCCATCTCCCCATTCTCTTTCCATCCTGACAAAAAACTTACATAGAGACTGCCACTAATTGGATGTATATGACCTACTCCTTTCACCTGCAAAATGAGGGGGGTCAGTTATTGATCTCTCAGATCTATTCCAGCTCCACCATTTTTATAATTTATGATTCTTATCATTCTTATCAAGACTAAGAACACCTACATTTAAGGCAGTGTCAAATTTGAAAACAAATGACCAAAAAGTCACAGAAGTTATACAACTGCTGTTAACTCCAAAATTATTAAAGAGCTCACACAGGTTGTCACAACCATAGTTAACTCTAAGAAATAAAATTAAAAATAAAATAAAACCAAAGAACTCACAGTGGCCATAAGCAAAAAGCTTTCTTTATTCCTTTGGAGGAGGCAGACTAGACACATGTGCTGGGGCCTCCTCTAGAAGGAGACCCACTTTAGTGAGGCTAAATTTTTATACATATAGCAACAGCTATGCAGTGAGCTATAGCCCTGACAATGAGGGGTAACAGCAACAGCGAAACAAGTTTGATTCATAGCAGGGCTTCATTACCAGAACATGGGTCCTACAGGTGCTCGTCTGAGCTCAGGGACCACCTAGGGCTGGCTTGAAACAATTCTGCGATTTTGCTGCAGCTGAGTTCCTCCAGAGGGTGAGCTCAAAGGATTGTTGCTATGCCAAGCTCAGAGCACAAGTTGCTTGCCAGGCCTTAGCTCTGGAAAACAGGGCGTCTCCTAATGATGGGGTGCTTGGGTGCCTGAGCTTGGACCCTAATTCCAAATCACATCTCTCCCTAGCTTCAAAACACTATCCCTGGCAGCTTCTTCCCAGCCCAAGGATACTATGCCTAGGAAGTACTCATGAGTAGGCCCCAGCAAAACACTTATCTCTCTCCCTGGTATAGTAACAAACTGCACCAGTAAGAATTATTAGCCTGAACTGGCTTTGTACTAGCTCATAAAGATATCCCGGACTATCTTTCCCAACTCCCTACTTCATTATATGCATCCTGGACTCCTCATTATGTGTATCCTAGACTTTAGACATATGTATGCTCCCTACATCTGTCTTGTCAGACAAGACATTGATCGTGGCAGACTTGGCAATCCTCAGTTGGCCCTGACCACTAGTTGACTTAGTGATATAGCAGGCCTAAAACCACACCTCTCTGTGGTCCCCCTCCCCCCTCATTGGGCTTTTCCCTGTGAACTCTGGATAAAAAGCTTTCGAAGTAGATACAAAAAGTGCATGTTCCTTTAAGAACTGACCACTCCTTAACCACTCCCTAATCCTGCCCCACATCACCTGGTTAGCATATTTGGCACATGTTTTACTACAGTTTATCCCATATAAACTTTAACTGTATCCTTCTAAGGTTGCAGGTTCCTTAAGAACTTTTGCCCACCAAAAAGTATAAAAATAAATCTTTGACACCTTGACTTAAAGAATGCTTGAGTCTGTGAATTCATTCCTGATGAACCTGTCCTGCTTTCTGGTCCTTGAGGGGTCTCTGAAACCCCCTCAAACTGTATCACTAATAGTAAAAAGAGAGGGGTTGTCTTGGCATGGGGATCCTGACCGCAGTATCCATGTAGTCCGTTCTTTAAAGGGGTTGCTATCAGACCAATGGGAAGTTACATGGTAGAAAAGGCCTGTGAACAACTCACTGATCATCTTTTGTCCAATTCCAACTGAAAAGTGAGTTGTGTTAGACCTAGATCCTGATATATAGTTCTGTAATTTCACATCTACTCTGTAGAAATAGGCAAATACTATAAATTACAGCTTGATTTATTGTTCTTTTGATTGTCTATACTTAAGAAAATGATGGAGAAATTGTTAATAATAAAAATGTAAATAATAATAATAAACTTAAAAGTATGTCCTGCATATATTCTTTTGAAGAGCCAATTTTTAAACATGTACCAATACACTCTACTCACGTTAACATATAGCACTTTCTTCACCAGTGCTTTTGACATTTGTGTTCCTGCCAGCAGTCAGTGACTATTGCATGAGTTCCAAGTATGAGCTAAATATCTCCACTCCAAAGTTTTAGGGAGAATGAAGTGTTCCTAAAGGAAACAGACTTCAGGGAGAGGAAAAAAGTGATATGAGGTAGTGAAGAAGATCTGTAGAATGATGATTGCTTTTGATAAATCTGCAGAGAGGGAGGGGAATTATATAAAATAACTTAATGCTGGGTTGGTATAATACTTTTGGCCATTTCTAACAACCTAATTGGAAAGAAGTAATCAAAATAACCTAGATTATTGAAGAAGACATTGCATTGCTGGAAGACCATTTAGCTCACACCTAACCTTTTTTTTCTGCAATAATTGAAAATTTTTGCCCAATCGATGTCCCTAGTTTGTTTTTTACCCTGAAAGTGTACCATCATTAGGCCTTAACAGATTTATAGGAAATCCCAGAGTTAGAGAAATAAGTAAAGGGAGAATTTAAATAAAACAATGTTCTTAATTCTGGCACGTAGGAACAGTAATTTTTTAAAAGCCAAGTTTGATATAGATATAGTAGAATGAGTATTTGACCTGGAATCAAGAGAGATGAGTTTGAATTCTGACATTTGCCAATTTTACTGTGTCACCTGGGAAAACCCTCACTAAACCTTAATTTCCTCATTTGTAAAATGGTGATGACAATACTTATATTATCTACCAAGCAATCATTGTGAGGAAAGAACTTTATATTAATGTGAGTTCTTGCCAGAGGCATGCTGGTAAATGTTTAAAAATTGGCTCTCCAAAAGAGTGCATACAGGACATACTTTTAAGTTCAGTGTGCAATTATGAATATTTTCTCCATCACTTTCTCAAGCAAAGAAGCTCCCCTTCCTTTGACAATCCTTTTTCTTTTAATAGATGTGTGTTTTGTTTTTGCTTTTTTAAAAATTTCCTTTTGGTTGTCCTTAGCCTCCTTTACTAACCTCAGCTCACTCTGAGCTTTCATGCTCCTGACATTGACATGTTCTTATATCAATCCTCTGTTACGTGGCCTTCTGTCCATCTTCTATCCATGTCTTTTTAGAAACCTAAGTCGGTTTGTGGTTTCCCAGTACAAAACATTGGATCCTTCAGACAAGTCCATTTTCCCTCACATTGGAATTGTTTCCCGTTGTTTCTTCGGAATTTTATTCTTTAGACTCTCTCTCATCTTTTCCGGGCTATCTTCCTTTGTAGCATTTATTGTGTACACACACACACACACATACACACACACACACACACACACAATTTTTTGATTGTCTAGAGTAGTTGTGAAATTATTGAACTGCACCTAAGAATGGGACAATTGACAACAGAATAAAGGTAGAGCTGCTGAATTCTCAGTTTCCTTATGTTTTCTCTGCCAAAGAGAATGGCTTTTGTACTAGAAATAATAATGATAGCTAACATTTATATAGTGTAAACTACGCATCAGGCACAGTGCTAAGCACTGTACAATTATTATCTCATTTGATCTTCACAAAAACCCTGTGAGGGAGGTGCTGTTATTATCCCCATTTTACAGGTGAGGAAACTGAGGCAAATGGGTTAAGTGACATACTTAGGGTTAGTGTTTGAGGCTAAATTTGAACTCAGGTCTTCCTGATTCTACCCAGCACTCTATCCACTCTGCTGTCTTGCTGCCTCTGAGCAGTTGTCAATGGTTCAATATTAGCATGAAAAGAGGTCTTCAGTGGAATATTCCAGGGATCCGCAGTTGGATGGGCTGGCAATGTTGCTTGAATGCAAGATGTATGCTTGCCTAAAAGACCATTTTACAGAGAACTCAAGCAAGGCAAGTACTCACATGGAGGTCAGGAAAAGAGATACAAGGACACTCTCAAAGTCTCTCTTAAGAACTTTGGAATTGATTGCATGACACGGGAGATACTGGCACAGGACCACATAGCATGGTGTGCCCTCATCAGAGCAGAGGCTGTGCTCTGTGAGCAAAGCAGAGCTGAAGTAGCTCAAAAGAAATACAAAATGAGCAAATTTATTTTGAAATGTGCCAACTTAGAGAAGCCACCCCATATGTTCACATGCACTATTTGTGCCTGACCTGCGGTAGAGCATCCTGAGCTCATATTGGTCTGATTAGCCACAGACAGATATTTGACTCTAACAGAGTAACTTGGCTCTAACAGTGTTGTTATTTTCCTCATGATAACTCTTCAAATAAACCATTTACTTTGCCCTTCTAAGTTTTCTCTTCTATGCTCTGTTCCTTTAGCTCCGTTCCTTGTAGGACATGGACTTAAAGGCCAGCACTATCCTGGTTGCTCTTCCCTGGATGCTCTTCGGTTGATCAATAGCTTCCTAAACCATAGTCCTCAGAACTAAATTCAATACTGCAAATACAATCTGACTATGGCAGAGTACAGGGGGACCATAAGACCTGTATACTGAGATTATAGTCCACTAATCCCCCCTGGAACTTTAACAAACTGTTATCTAACCATGCCTCCCCCATCCTTGCTTGTGAAGTTGAATGTTTTATACCCAAGTATGAGACTTTACATTTGTCCCTACTAAATTTTGTCTTTTTTAAATCTAGCCTAATGCTTTAGCCTTTCAAGAATTTTTTGGATCCTAACTCTTTCATCCAGTATGGTCTATGTCATTTCCAAATTTCCATGCCTTTATCCAGCTCATTAATAAAAACATTAAACTGTTGTTGTTGTTCTTCATTCTCTCCTGGTTCCAAAACTTCCTAGTCATGTGACCCTGGGAAGATCTCTTAATCCCTATGACTTTCATTCTCCTCATCTGCTAAATGGGAATAATGTTATAAGAACACTGTTTTGTAAACCTTAAAGTGTTAAATGAATATGATAAAAATAATAAACAATAGCTAGCTTTTATACAGCTCTTTAAGGTTTGCAAAGTGCTTTACAAATATTATCTGAGACAGACACATGTTAGGTGACTTGCCCAGGTTCATATAGTTAGTAAGTGTTTTAGGTCAAATCTGAGGTCAAGTCTTCCTGATTCCATGTCCAATAAAATACTCTATCCACTGGCAACATATGAAATAGGACTAAGACCTGGAAAATTTGCCCTGCATTCCATTATTCTTACCTAAAATATGCATATCTTCATGAATACTCACAAAACAGCAGAACTGACCATTTTACATCCAGTCACCAAATAATAGGAAGTATGGGAGATTTTGTATCATACACGATAAGGCAAAGGTTTTGCCTACTATTTGAGGACCAGGTTTAAGTATGTACATGTACTGGTACTAGTGAGGTACTTTCACCAGGAGTAAGGTTAGAATCTTCTTTGCTGAGCTATGGGGTGATGGAGGGACTTTAACAGGGCAGATAAATAGTGGCACCAGGTGGTGAGGGGTGGAGTGCCTGTCATAAAGAGTCATAAAGAACCAATCATGGATTTCAAACATATCTGATAGGGAAGGAATAGGTTTCTGAGCCACCTTTGTATCACCTTGACGGTTGTTGTACCTTGGTCAGGTCAGTCCATCCTTTGCTGGAATAGAAGTGTAACATGTGAGGGAGTGGGGATGAGCAGTTGGCAGATGGGGCTCTGAAAGGTTTGCTATGGCTGGGCTATGGCAGTCTGGAGTTTTTCTTCCCATTTTCCTTGGTGGTATGGTGTTGTGGCTCTAACTAATAAAATGCTTCCAGAAAAGAGTATCTCAGTCACTGAATATCTTGGGTAGTCATAGTTGGGCCCAATGCGGCCTGGGAGCCAAGACATAGAGAACATCTGAAGAGGGGATCTGAGTGGTCATGGACTCATTTGTTAAATTCAGCCATTTCAAACACATCTTATCCTCATGTCTGAGCTCGATAGCCTACCACTGCCCAGCATTGAACAGCCTCGTGACATACCATGACAGATGTATCACCTTTCAAGGCTATGAAAAGCTAACTTAATCTTTTGCTGTTCCTTCTTTCTAGTTATGAGTAGAGCCTCTGACCTCATCATTAAACCCATCATTAACACTATCCCTCTCTCTCAAAATTCTTCTTCTACTTATTCTGCCAGGGAACAGATAGTGGTGGTGATGGAGGTGTTGCCTTCCAGGTCAGTGCATCAATCAACAAACATTTATTAAATGTTAACTACGTGCCGAGCTTCCTGCTAGGCTGGGGATACAAATATAAACAAAAAGAGACATAATGGCTGTCCTCAGAGAGTTTATATTCTAATGGAGGAAGACAAATAAAAAGGAGATTGAAAAGGGGAGAGAGATGTATCCATGTGGGATTATGATGGCAAAATCTGGAGAATGAAGAGTGGTTGGTCCAGGTCCTTCCTTAAAATGGAGGCTTCAAGAGGAGCCCACCAATGGGAGAAAGAGGCGAAAGAGTGGAGGAAGAAGTCAGTGGAAGCATGGTAGTGAAGTTCAAGGTGCTCTTGATGAAAGCAACTAATTAATAGCAGAGCATGTACCCTCACAACTTGTTTTCCAAAACTGGTCCTTAGGACCATATCCATTCCATGCTGTCACATAATACTAATGTTTTTACTGTTATTCATCTGTAGTTTAAAATTGTCTTTATTCTTGTCTCCCTTCTATGACCCAAATATATATGAGCTAAGACCCGGAAAATGCATCTGAGGCAAATAACTCCTCCCATTTCAATTTCCTCATTTTTGATGATGATAATATCAGTCTCACAGAGTGAGGTGAGGAATATTTTGTAAACTTTAAAGCATTACATAAATTGGTGCCTTTATTATTAATGTACAAGGAAGCTATAACTTACTCCATAGAGAGGACATAATTACTTTTCCCAAAGCCTAGAACTGTCTGGCAGTGGGGGTAGAGAGTAGAGGGAGAATATTAAAGGATGAAGTTGGGAACTGTCTCTGAGAGAAGGACAAGAGAGAGGCCACTGTCGTGGTAGCCCTTGCACTTTGAAAAGCTGCTCAGCCTAGAAGAGAGGCTGTGACATCAACTGCAGCCCCAAGGACAACCAGTGGAGGGGGCCCTTTCTCTTCTAGTGAGTTTCAAAGTCACCTGAGGGCCACTGCTCTGCTGAGCTGGGCGCTGATTGTCAAATCTTCTAGACTTTTTTCTTTACAATCCTCTGGCATAAACCTTTTGTGGGTGTGAATGAAGGAGTACTAGAGATCAGACTATAGCGAAATCAAGGGAAGCAGTGGGGAAAGAGTCATTTTCCTGAGTTTCTGGTTGTTGTCTCTCCCACTTTACCTTCAGGGCTTCTCCACCCTACTTATAGGCTTGTTGTTGTTCAGCCACTTTTAGTTGTGTTCCACCCTTCATGACCCCATTTGGGGTTTTCTTGGTAAAGATAATTTGGCTTGCCATTCCCTTCTCCAGCTCATTTTACAGATGAGGAAACTGAGGCAAATGGGAATAAGTGACTTGCTCAGGGTCACACAGCTAGTAAGTGTCTGAGACTAGATTTGAACTCATGAAGATGAGTCTTCCTGATTTCCAAGCCCAGCACTCCATTCACTGTGCCAACAAGCTGCTCAACCTATAAGCTTATCTCTTGGTAAATGTTGGGTTGTTTCCTGAGCATTAAAGGCAAATCACTTGGGTCCCCTAATGTTTTCTTGGAGAAACCACATTCATCTTCCCTACCTCTCAACATCCTCCCACCCACCCAGTCTTATTATTTCTATAGTTTCAAAGAAGGGATAATCAGATTCTTGGACTGATTAATAAGGTTTTATCTCCTAAAAAAAAAGCAAGTCATGCCTTTATTCTAGATTTTCCTTGGTTCTGGACCATTTGTCTAACAATATGGAACTGATGGCACATTCCCTAGATACATCCCCACTCTCCAAATTATTGGCACAACCTGGTTCTAGTCAGGGGTCCCAGACCTTAAAAGCCAGCAGGGAGATGCATCAGGCAAGTTGTAGTAGAGTTGCTATAGAAGAAACCAAAGAAAGAGCAATAGCAGAACTGTAGGAAGGAGATCAGCTGACTTGGAGGGGTTTATGTGAGTGTGAATCCCAGGAGATGTGTACAAGGGCAGAATTACACATGCTGTGGAATCCTACAGCTCAGATGCCTTGTCTTCGGTGTATGAGCCCAGGTGAATGAACAACTTTACAACTCTCCCTCAAAGTATCTGGTCTTCTAGGTAGTTGTACACAGAGAGGATAACAGATATCTAGGCAGAATTTCAAGAAAATCTAGTTAATATGTAAGAATTTACTTTAAAGAGTAGCAGATAGTAAGACAAGGAGGAAAATCACAGTAGTTAGATGTGTACAGTAGGAGTTGATATTCACAGTAACCTCAGAGAAGACATCTGCTCTTACTAATGTAAGAACCTGTCTTACAAGGCCTGTCTGGAGAAATTACTGCAAAAGGAGAGGTGGGTTCTAGGTCACATTATCAGCTCTGCTTCTGATTCCTTATGGGACTCTGGACTGATTGCTATTCCTGGATTCTGAAATCTACTCTTCTATGAAATGGAAGGAGCACTGCTATATCTTTTTATTCCTTCTAGATAGATAAAGCCCTCAAGTGCCAGGCAATATGCTAAACTCTAGGGACACAAATACAAGAAAAGAAGATCTCTATCTTCTAGGAGCTTATAACTCTAATAGGCAAAAACAGAACATTAAAAGGGGACCTGGAGTTAGGAGTGAGAAGTGGAGGAAGCATGTTAAAGGGTAGGATTGGGCACTGTCCATGAAGTGTCTATTTTATTCTATAATAATAACTTTTATCTATATATCACTTTAAGGTTTGCAAAGCAAACATATATTACTCATGAAGTCTTCACAACAACCTTGTGAGAGAAGTGCTAACATGTTTTCTATTTTATAGATGAGGAAACGTAGATTAAGTGACTTTCCCAGGGTCATAGCTAGTAAGTATTGTATCCAGGTGGGATTTGAACCCAGGTCTTCCAGACTATCAGTCTAACAGGTATGACATATAAATGTTGTTGACTAAGGCTGCTTTCAGGAATAAGAAAACCTAATATTTTAAATATTGCTTTGCATACTTGGCATAATTGTAGAACCTCATTTATTAAGTACTTTAAAAACCTATTTGCTAGATTGAAAGATAGAAACAATATGATTCAGAACTCAGGCCCAAAATGGGACAATGTGGGATTTCTAGTTTTGCTTTCTGCAGGTATGAGTTTGGTAGGCTCATAGGCATGGATCAATAAGGAAGGTTTCAAATGGCCTGCTCTTTATTTTTCTGTCCTATTACCAGGAGCAACCCCTCCTAGATCACTGCCTTGTCGTGGCAGAGCAGTTTGTGCAGCTCAATGAAAATGTGAGCTATGCTGTGCAGGGTTACCCAAGATGGACAGGTCATAGTGAAAAGTTCAGACAAAGGGTGATCCACCGGAGAAGGAAATGGCAAACCACTCCAGTATCTTTGTCAAGAAACCCCATCAACAGTATTAAAATGATAAAAGATATGACATTAGAAGATGAGCCCTTCAGGTCAGAAGGTGTCCAACACATCACTAGGGAAGACCAGAGAACAATTACAAAGTAGCTCCAGAAAGAATGATGCAGCTGGGCCAAAGATGAAAGGAAGCTCAGCTGCAGATGGGTATGGTGATGAAAGGAAAGTCTGATGCCACAAAGATCAATACTGCATAGGAACCTGGAATGTAAGACCTATGAATTAAGGTAAGCTGGATGTGGTCAAACAGGAGATGGAAAGATTAAACATCAACATCTTGAGTGTCAGTGAACTTAAACGGATGGGAAAAGGTAAATTTAATTCAGGTGATCATTACATATACTAATGTGGGCAAGAATCCATTAGAAAAAATGGAGTAGCCCTCATAATAAAATGGTGAGAAAAGCAGTATTGGGGTATAATCTCAAAAGTGACAGAATGATACCTGTTCAAATCCAAGGCAGAGCATTCAATATCACAGTAATACAAGTTTATACTCTGATTACTAATGCTGAATAGATTGAATTCTCTCAATTCTACAAAAACCTACAATATCTTCTAGAAATAACACCCCCAAAAGATGTCACATTCATAATAGGAGATTGGAATGCTAAAATGGGAATCGAAAGATAATTGTAATAATAGGTAAGTTTGGCCTTGGAGTACAAAATGAAACAGCAGAGACTAATAGAGTTTTGTCAAGATAACTCATTGGTCATAGCAAATACTCTTTTTCAACAACCCCAAAAGTGATTCTATACATGGGCATTACCAGACAGTCAATATTGAGATCAGATTGATTATATATTTTGCAGCCAAAGGTGGAGAAGCTCTATACTGTCAGTTAAAACAAGATCTGGAGCTGACTGTGTTTCTTATTGCAAAATTTAGACTTAAATTGAAGAAAGTAGAGAAAATCATCAGACTGCATAGGTATGACCTAAATAACATCCCTTATGAATATGAAGTAGAGGTTTGAATAGGTTTAAGTGATTAGATACAGTAGAGAGAGTGCCCGAAGAACTATGGACAGAGGTTCACGACATTGTACAGGAAGCAGCATCAAAAAACATTCCAAAGAAAAAGAAGAACAAGAAAGCAAAACGGCTGTCTGATGAGGCTTTACAAATAGCCAGGAAAGTGAAAAGGAAAGGAAAAAGGGAAAGCTATACCCAATTGAATTCAGGATTCTAGTGAAAATCAAGGAGAGAGAAATTTTTCTTAAATGAGCAATGCAAAGAAATAGAAGAAAACAATAGAATGGGAAAGACAAAAGATCTCTTAAGAAAATTAGAGATATCAATCTTATTTATTTAACTTGTATGTGGAGTACATTATGCAAAATGCCAGGCTGGATGAATCAAAAGCCAGAATTAAGGTTGCTGGGAGAAATATCAACAGTCTTAGATATGTGGATGATATCACTCTTAAGAAAGAAAGTGAAGAAGAATTAAGAAGCTTCTTGATAAGGGTGAAAGAAGAGAGTGTAAAAGCTGGCTTGAAGCTTTATACACACACACACACACACACACACACACACACACACACACACATATATATAAAACTAAGATCATGACAACTGGTTCCATCATTTCCTAACAAATAGAGAGAGAAGAAGTGGAAGCAGTGTCAGATTTTATATTCTTGGGCTCAAAGATCATTGCAGATGATGACAGCAGCCATGGTTTTTCCACTAGTCATATATGATTGTGAGAACTGGTCTATAAGGAAAGCTGAGTGCCACAGAATAGATGCTTTTAAATTGTCATCTGGAGAAAAAATTTTTTTTACTAATATTACCCTTTATTACTATTGCTTTTCTCCCCCCACTTAATTGTATTTTATTTTTTCTGATTACATGTAGAATAGGTTTTTCAACATTCACTTTTATTAGATTTTGAGTTCCAATTTTTTTTCTCCCTCCCTCCCTCCTTCCCCTCCCCCTTCCCCAAGATGGCAAGCAATCTGATATAGGCTATACATGTACAGTTGTATTAAACATATGCCACATTAGTTATATTGTGAAAGAAGAATCAGAACAAAAGGGAAAAACCACAAGAAATAAGAAACAAAAAACAACAAAAAAAGTGAAAATAATATGCTTTGATCTTCATTCAGACACCATAGCTCTTTGTCCGGATGTGGTTAGCATTTTCCATCAGGAGTCTTTTGGACTTGTCTTGGATCATTGTATTGCCGAGAAGAGCTAAGTCTATCATTGTTAATCATTGCACAATGTGGCTGTTGCTTATACAATGTTTGGAGAAAACTTTTCAAAGTCTTTTGGACATTAAAGAGATCAAATCAGCCGATAGTTAAAGAAATTAACTCACATTATTCATTAGAAAGTTAAACAATGAAGCTGAAGCTTAAATACCTTGGCCTTATAATGAGAAGACAAAATTCATTGGAAAAGACCTTGATGTTGGGAAAGATTGAAGACAAAAAGAGAAGGGGACAGCAGAGGACGAGAGGGATAGATAGTATCATGGAAACAACGTATGTGAGCTTGACAGTCTTGGGCAGATAGTGCAGGGCCTAGAATGCTATTATCCATTTCATGGCTGAAAAGTCAGCCATGACTGAACAACAGCAACAATGATTAGGAGCAGATATAAATTTTTCCATCTGGCAATTCAGAACTCTTTACAACCTGGTTCAAATCTAACTTTTCAGGCTTATTATACATTATCCCCCTTTATGCACTTTGTAGAGCAGTCAAACTGGCCTTCCTCATATTCTTCACACATGACGGTCCATCTCTCATCTCTGAAGCTCTATGTAGGCTTTCCCTCAGGCCTGGAACCTACTCTTTGATCATCTCCACTTTTTAGAATCTGAACTTCTTTCAAATTTCAATTCAAACACTATCTCCTATACTAATCAAATGATGGATCAGCAAGCATTTATTAAGCACCTACTGTGTGCCGGGCATTTTGTAAGGCACTGGAGATGCAAAACAAAAAATGAAATAGTCCCTCCCCTCAAAGAGTTTACATTGTCTAGGTGGAGAAATCAGTGAGGAAGCAAGCATTATTAAACACTGACTATGTTCCAGGCACCATGCCAAATGTTGGAGAGACAAATAAAAGCAGAATCACCATTCTTGCTATCTAATAGAGGAGACAACGTATTAATTACTAGGTACATAAAAATGTATATACAAAATATATGTAAAAAAACTAAGCAATTTTTTGAGGCTAGGAGCTGAAGACCTCAGGAAAGGCCTAATTATAGACAGAGCTCCCCAGTCGCTAGTATCCTTCATTCACTCCAGAAATTACATTGTATTTATTTTGTATATATTTCTTATGAAAGGCAATCTTGCTTAGTAGATAGAGAGCCAGCCTCAGAGCAAGGAAGACTGGGTTCTAATTCAGCCTCTGCACAAATTTTGGCTATGTGACCTCCAGGTCTGTCCCTGTCAGTGTCCTGAGTAATGGTCTACCACTTCAAGTTGCAGAAGAGTTGTTGATCTATATTGGGAGAAGAGGTTTTTCACTTGTTTTCTACACCAATGAAATCATACATTTGGACAAACAAACAAAGAAACAAACGCAATCAAAACAAACCAAAAGCGCAAGTATATAGTTATGTGGAATCTGTCCATGTTGTTTCCCCGACAGAATATAAGCTCCTTAAGGTTAAGGATTATTTCAATTTTGTCTTGGTATCTCCGACACCTAGTACAATGCCTGGCAAACGGTAGGCACTTAAAAATTTCTTATTGATTCTTTTGCTTTTCACGACTCAATTTAAAATATGATCAGGTGAGAAAGCAGAAAACCAAATTAGCAGGTCTGTGGGTAAGGATCATTATTACAACACTATATGCAACACTAACAAAAAGTATGTATGCAGTTATATTCTGGATGAGATCATTGCATTTTGAAAAAAAATGACAAAAACTTCTCTTTCTTAATTCTAACAAATTTTATTGCTAATTAACTCAAGACCCTGAAATTCAATCCAATTCATCACTTTTAAAGTATGTGAAAAGTGCTATGCTAATGAACTGAAGATACACCAGCAAAAGTAAAACAAATTTTCCATTAAATGATTCTATTATTAGGTAATATTATGTATAGACAAACACAAGTGAATGTATTTTCTGCGAAAGTATTCACCCATCTCCATCAGTAATATTATAACACCCTGGACCAATAATTATGCTGATAATTAGAAAACTCACACCTCTTAGGAGTTACTCTAACTAAAAAAGATAAAAGAAAAAGAAAAGAAAATCCCATTCTTGGTTTTCTAGTATTCAATACTGAACAGATCAGTTTCACTATTTAGCAATCTTTGACAATATCTAGAGTCTAAAAGTTATCCTTTCTTTTATATATAATGATATTAGGGGAGCTATTTAAGGATACTGCCTACAGCCATAAGATCTATTCATCTTGTACTTCATCATTAAATATACTTAATTATTTTTCCCATTTTAATTATTTCCAGAGAGCAGACATAATGAATATGCGCTGATTTCACTGATAAAGGCCTTTGAGATTGAGGAAAAAGCAGGGCAGACAAGCTCCATAATCATTATAGGAGGAATTGTGTTTGTCCTTTGTTTTTGAAGAGGACCATGGTATCAGGGAAATGATGACATGACTTGCAGTTAACTTTGATTTGAGTGAGGGAGGGCTGTTCAAGGTCACCAGCCTCACTTTCTCCTCCAGAGCCATCAGGATCCAGTGACCAGATATTCATGAGGATGACTGGAGATGACCCAGGATGCAATGGAAGACCCTGGCCCTTTTAGGCTAAGGCCTTTTCATGTATTCACTTAGAGTGAGGTAACGGCCTATTCAGTGAATAGGCCTCTTTAAGAATTGAGTCAAGGGATGGCCCCTTTAATTAGAAAAAAAGGAAAAAAAATCAAGCTGGAGGGCAAGACCTCAGGGTTGCTGTTCCATAAAAAACAGTTACCATTGACATTCACTCTAAGCCAGGAGGGCCCAAAATACAGCCTCATTACTGAGAATCAAACTTTTATTTCAGCAAGTGCTTTAATTTCTTGTGCAATCATGATCAGAAGGCCAAATCATTCCCACATGTCCCATGCAAAGATCAACTCTAAAAATGATAGAAAGAACAGTTCATTTCTCTTTCTTTTTTTTTTTTAGTTTATATGGACACTTAAAATCACCAATGGAGATATTTCTTTTTGCTTCTCCCAATACCCTTTTTAGTCTTTTTTTTCTTTTCTTTACCTAACTTTTTTTTTAAAGGAAATTGAAGTAGGAACTAAATTTTATCTCTATGATACTCTTGCCTGATACAACCTCATCTAAAACATCATCTCATTTCTAAAAGAAAATCTAAAAATAATTCTAAAAAGAGCCTGGGATCAGGGAGGAGAAAATATTAAAACATATATCTCCCACTTCAGGATAGAAATAAAATGTACCCGTAATTCTCATTTCACCTTTCATAATGACGTCAAATATATAAAAGAACTATCTTTAGATAATCTTCTAAAACAATTAGCTTTCTGAAACTTGAATGAAGACAGCACAATTTTTCATATATAGTTTTTTAGATTTCTGTAGTCCCTATAGGAGCAATGTTTAACTCAGAATAGAAGAAATTCCCATTTTAGGACTCCTACCACACACATAGCTCAATAAAAAAGGAGAATTTGGATTCTCCAGACCAACCCTTCTACCTGGATTAGTGATTGTAGTAATGTTCTTACCTTGACATAGTGAGGCACTTTTCTGTCCTCTTCATGTTCATCCTCGATGTTTTCCTTAGTTTGGTAAATATTTGCATTTTGTCTCTCAATCCTAAATTGGAGCAGAATTTGTCTCCACATAGATGGTTTGGGGAATTATTTCTGGAGCCACACTTGATTGTCTTGGGAAAACTTGAATATTCTTTATGTTAAAGAAACAGAATGAATCCTATAGCTTGGGTTGAGTGATACCAGTAGAGAAGCAACTCTATTTCTTCATCTTTGAAAAATGCTGGTAAGTCTTGCCAGGACCTAAACAGAGAGTTTACAGTGATCAAGGCAGAAAGGATTATCTATGCTTTGTGAACCAGTACCTTATCCACAAAGCTTTAGTATGCTATTCCGGCTTAGCGTTGAGACCTATTATTCGTTGTGTCTTTGTATTTGAAAACTGCATTCTAAAAGCAAAAGTACACGCCAGATTCACATCCATGGTGAGAAACCTTACAAGTGTTACAAGTCATCTTTGCAAGATTTGCAGCACAGTTTACTATTTTAAAATTAATAGTTTTCTCTTGTAGCTTCTTGAAGAAAGAATTAGACATGGGAGGCGGGGTGTGGGATGTGACACAATGCTGTTTTAGTGATGTGTGCAAAATGGCCAAGTTTAGCTTAAGTCAATAGTATTTGTCAATCACCTGCTGCCCAATAGACAGAACAGATGGTCTATTGTTAATCCTTTTAGGCTTCTTGAAAAGACCATTTTAGTAACAGCTATGTTTGCATATAGAGACTTATAATAAATTTAAAGCTAAAACTTAAGTTCAACTATTAATAGGCTGCTATACTTAGTTTATAAAAGTGTTATTAGAGGTTACTTCTTGGGAGGAAAGGGATGAGGAAGGCAATAAGCCTTTATATAACCCCATGTGCTAAATGCTTTACAAAGATTATGTCAATTGACTTTGGCACCAGATCACTATTCACTGAGTATGTTAAGAATGGCCATTCCAATGCCACAATTTAGTGAAAATGATTTAAAAACTATAAAGTGTGATGAAATATAAGATATTAATAATAATAATCAGAAAGAGAAATTTGAAAAATATTTCTTATAAGCCAAGTTGTATCTATTCTCAATCACCCTCTACCACAGAGGTATCAAACTCAAATAGAAACAAGGAGCCACTAACCCATACATAAGGATACCTTTGAGCTGCACATTGACTTAGAAAACCACATATGTTTTCATATTTCTTTTTTTCAAGTAATATATCAACACATTAAAATCAGATGGAAATTACATTTTAATCTAGTTTGGGCTGTATTTGGGAGTGTTGTGGGCTGCATGCTACCCTTGAACCACAGATGTTTGTGACATCTCTGTTCTACATTGTTTGAAAGGGAATGGTAGGATCATGCAATGGAAAGAGAGTGGTGAATCGGGAGTCCCAGAATATGGATTCAGATGTTGCCTCTACTACTTTATATCTGGGTGACCTTAGGCAAATTGCTGAGGCCTTCTGCAAAATGAGAGGACTGGGGCCATAACACCTCTAAGATCCTTTCCTCCTGTATATCTATGAACCTTTTTTAGGAAAGCAATCTATCTAACTAAAAAGGATATTAGACCTATAGTCAGGAGAAATGAATTCAAATTCTGTCTCAGTTACTGACTGTGCAAATATGAAACCAATTTTAACCTTAGAGACTCACTACTCTCATTTGAATATAACAGTGATTTAAGCAGGCTTGTTTTTATCTTAGTATTCCTTTGTGTTTTCCCATTGTAAAGGGACAGGAAATATAGGGTGCTGGGAATGAATTGTCCAAAATTGTTAAAAGATTTCCTTTTTTTTTTGAAGGGAGGAAGGCAGGGCAATTTGGGGTTAAGTGACTTGCCCAAGGTCACACAGCTAGTACGTGTGTCAAGTGTCTGAGGTCACATTTGAACTCAGGTCCTCCTGACTCCAGGGCTGGTGCTCTACTCACTGCGCCACCTAGCTGCCCCTAATGAAAAGATTTCCTAAAAGGCTTGTGTTGAATTGGGCATTTAAAGTGAAGACAATAGACTGCTTTATTATAGATCCATCAGGAAACCAAGAAAATCACACCAGAGAGAAGCAACATTGACAGGAGTTTGCAATAGATGAGGTGGGGATTACTCTGCTTGTTAAGGAAATGTTTCCTCCCCTCCAGTTTCTGCTCTATCTTCCTGCATGCTCAGTACTTAACAGTTTTGGGGAGTGGAAGTGGATATTCCTCTTCCTTCTCTCATTGACTTTGACTTTGAAAGTGGAATGTGCTCTCTTAAACCATCACTCTGTTAACCTGGGGATACCCAGCTGAAGACAAGCAAGAGTGAAGTGGAAGTTTTTTAGGTTTTTACTGGAGCAAGAGTGGCAAAGAGTTTTAATACTATTATACTTTCAATTCTGGTTTTCTCCAGTGAATGTATTCTAATCTACAAAGCCAGGGTGTTTTTCTTTGGGTCATATAAAGTTAGAAGAAGGATAAGAATATCAATAGAAAATGTAGGCACAGTCACCTTGGATAAATTTATGAAATATTTTACACTAATGAAGTTTACATTGTAAATCTTAGATTGAACTCAGAGGAACTCAGGTAGGCAGGGAGTTTGTCAGGGCTTCCTAGAGCATGCACAGTGATCCAGGCAAGCAGTCTACAATTACACTTACATAAGAGGACTTAGACTGGTAGCTAGAGCTTGGAGTGCCATCTTCTGACTTATGCTGATATTGGACAATGAGTAACTATTAAAAACTATGACTCTGGGAAGCAGATGGGCATGGATGCTCAGTCACCTGTCTCTCCTCATGTGCCCCATCAATATAGAGGAAAACTACCAGTACCATGCACTCCTTTATGTGTAAAATGAAAACAATACTTATACTATTGTTATGAGGAAAGCATATGAATTAATGTTATTCATCATTTTGTATGGGGACATGAAATTTACATTTGTGGTTCACTTGGATCAATAGCATGAAATTGTAGAATGAGCAATAGTCTGGGCATAAGGAGATGTTGTGGATTCCAGTTTTATCTCTTTACTTATTTGAAGGATCTAGGATTTCATTGCTGTGAATATTCCCTCCACCCCTACAGAATGAAACATGTTATATGCCAGTGTGTATACCCACATGTATATGTACGTGTGTATACATACATATACATACACACACACACACTCACATAAACTCTTCATGAGCTGCTATGGTGGAAAAAAAATCATCACCTGGTGGTGAGTCTCTCCATATTTAGCAAGGATGATCCTCAGATAATAGCCTATTGCTGGGCCCACACCAGCTTTATCTCCTTAAAATAAAAAAGGAATAGGAATTGAAATTTGGCCCTTATTTATTTATTTATTATGAGAATCAAAGAACTTGTAGGATTGTTATGGAAAAGGGTCTTGTGAAACTTAAATGCAATAATAGATTTAGGCCCTTTGTAAACCTTAAAGCTATATATAAATGCCAGTTATTATTAATTATTATAATTATTGGTTAGCCTTACCAGGAAATGTTTAACAACTTGGCTCTCTTCCTCCCAATATGTATGCAATGCATTTTTAAGTTTAATCTGCATTAGTAACACTTTTTTTTTTTGCTTTTTTGGCAGGGCAATTGGGGTTAACTTGCCATGTTCATGCAGTACAATGAATTTTAAAAAATTTTTGGGATAATAGGGTCTTGTACTTAGTTAATCTTACTGGGTATATTTCCAGCAACTTCAACATCTCTGAGTTTGAAAGAATCAACGTAGACAACAATAAATGTGATAAAACGATAATCTAAAACAGAGGTTCCCAAACTTATTTGGCCTACTGCCCCCTTTAAAAAAAATTACTCCAGTACTCCCCCTGGAAATCTACTTTCATTAACCCTTTAACATTTTTTTTTTTGAAATTTGCATCATTTCAAAAAAAATAAAAACTTTTAAAAAAATGATACATCTTAAATTTAATAATTTATTGTAAATTTGTGGGGTTTTTCCTTCATTGAAATTTTGATGATGCAATATTGCATCATGTAACCATATAGTATTATATTGTAAACAAATCATGTATGCACATATTCCTGACTATGAATGCTGGACTTCCTGACAATGTGCAACACACTCGCTTGCCGACACTTGCTTGTTGAGACCTCTTGGTGGACTTGACCACTGATAGGTTATAACTTGCATTATGTGTGTTTATTTGGAAAATAAAGTAATCATTACAACTTTAACTCTGTTACACAACAGATGAAATATGTATGAACAATTTTTCAAAATTTTGTTTTCTTCTTTCCTTATGCTTCCACTGCCTCCTTATTTTTATTCAACATCCCTCCCCTCAATTGTACCTGAGGCTACTACCACCCCCCTGGATTGGTCCAATGCCACCTGTATTGCCCACCTTGGCAACTTATGTAAAGAAAAGACAAATTGCTATGATAATGCCTTAAAAATTATGGTCATTAAATAACTACTTTGGACTATTTTTATAGACCATAAAATTATATGAGTCTTAGTCCTATACTTTTCTACAAATTGCTAGATTGAGGATTCTTGGCTACCAAGGAGCACTAAATGGCCAGCAACTTTCACTACAGACCACCATTTTCAGAAAGAAAAAGTCTGTCCATGCAATTGAAAACAGGTGTTACCTAGAAATACCTGATTAATTTCAAAATCTTCAGATGAAAGTGAATCCAGTATCACACCTTGAATGTTGTAACTTATAGCAGACAGGAAGTGAAAAGGGCCAGGGATTAACTGCCCAGAAATTTTAATATAAAAGGAGTTGCTGGGTCATTTATACTGTTTCCAATGATATCTTCCTTGCCATAATATGCTTTAGTGGTATGAGTAGTGCTTCATTCTAGCTTGTTCAGTAAAGCCACAAAAGTGATGCACATAGAAGAAATTAGTTTTATGAATGGACACACTGGAAAATCTGTGTTTATTGGGATGGCCTCTGTGGCCTTTCCCCCCCACCCCAATAGTCAGCACTTTGCTTTGCTTGCTGTGACCTGTGTCATCCTCCTAAGTGCTAAAGAATTATGAATTTATACCTGTAAAAGTGAGGCTAAGTGAAGGATCAAGTCAGTCTGATTATAATTGTTGTTATTGTTATGATGATTATTGTAATATGGTTATTATTATTATAATTAGGTCAACTATGATTTTTATAATTATTGTTATTATTGTGGCATATTGCCTACTGAAACTTCAAGTGTATCTCTCATTTTCTAGAGCTATGTATTGATTATGGTTTACTACTATAATCCTTTTTGCTTGCATGTTAAGAATTAATAGGTTTTTTTGAAGCATAACCTCTTATAGCCTCATAAATTTGCTTGTCAAAAGTTCAACCATTTTTATTTTCTTCCTTTCTAATTTCTGCAGAAGGCATTGCCCTCTTGTTATACCAGTAACTTCTGTCCAGGACTAGGTCATTCTAAGGATACAGGATATCTGTTAGTATCCAAGTTGAGCAGACTGTCCATCCTGAAATAAACATCAGCTCTCAATGTCACTGACTATATATAGTTTAGGGTAATTATGAAAACTAAACCAATATAGATTTTACCCCAGCCTAAATTGGCCGTGTTGAAGACTAATCGGGAACTTGAATAAATGCCTAATCTGAGTTTTATCAAAGATTAATCTGAATAAGAAAAAGATGGCTCAGAAGCTCAACCAGAGGTATTCAGGACAATTAGCAATGCTAAATCTTCAAGGAGACCTGAAGAATGGAGAGTCTTTATGATAAGGACTTTTGTCCTTATTCTACTGACTCCTTGGACTTCCCTCCAATAGATTCTTCTCCTGAAGATGCCTCCAACCCTACTACACTTCCTTAATTGGTGAGTTGATACCTATCACCATAATTTCATGAAAAGCCTCTGTTCACTTCTCCTGTGTCTGCTCTTGACTCTCCAGACTCGTGAAGAGTCTTCTACTCCATTCTCCTGCTTTGTAACTCCCTTTTATGTGTTGTCTTCCCTCATTAGAATGTAATCTCCTTGAGGATAGGCACTGACATTTTTCTCCCCTTGTATTTATATCCCCAGTATTTAGATAGGCTTCTCTACACAGTAAGTGATCAATAAGTGCTCCATGTATCTTTGTTGTCTTTGTTCAATCATGTCCAACTCTTTGGGACCCTGTGGACCATACTGTCCATGGGTTTTCTTGGGAAAGATACTGAAGTGGTTTGCCATTTCCTTTTCCAGTGGATTGAGGCAAACAGAGGTTAAATGACTTGCCCAGGGTCACATAGCTACTAAGTATCTGAGGCCAGACTCAAACCAGGTCTTCCTGACTGGAGGCTGGACATTCTATCCACTGTGCCATTTAATTGCCCTTATTCTGGAAGGCAACATGGAGTTAGGGATTGAGTCCGATCACTAGTAATGAAACTAAATAAATGACCCTGTCCTGTTTGTAATTCATTCATTTATGCAAGCTTTCATGCACAAATATTTGTTAAAGACCTATGAAGCACATAGTATTATTTTGGCACTGTGGGAAGTCAAAGAAGTATAATAAATGATCTCTGATCTCAATGAATTTATAATCTAGTTGGCAAGATGATCTATATTCATTGTATGTCTATAAAAACTCAAGTGATGCTACAAGGCAATGCTACAAAGGATGTCACAAGGCATTATGTGCAAAATGAGTTATTCAGTGAGAAGGTTTCATGGAAGATGTTAAAGTTCATTGAAGTAGTTTTGAGACTTAAAGACTTAAAAAAGTCAGATGGATCAGTAATTCTTTAAAGCTCTAGGTGATTATAAAACATTTTATTTTTTAAAACTTTAAAAAAATTGGACCTGGGTTTCATTAGCATGGGGAACTATAACTCTCTGTACCAAGACAGATTCCCATGTGTTCTGCAGCTTACATCCTTATAGTGGTGTCTGAGGTACTGAAAGGTTTAATGACTTATCCAGGGTCACATGGCTCTCAAAGGTAGAACTAGAATGTCTATCTTCCTGACCTTGATCCAGCTCTGGATACACTATGGCATGCTGTCTCTTATCACCTCATGTTTTAACTCTCATGAGGGAAGCCTTAAGGACACATTGGAGGCAATTGCCAAAGGGCATGATACAGCTGAGGTATTAGAGACTCTACTGCCACCTTAGCATCAGCACCAGGGAGGGAATACTACCAAACTTCAAACAAGGAAACTCCAATGATTCAGGTGAGGGCTCCTAAGGGTTGTATAGAGAGATGTGGAATTTTGTTTAGGCTCTTCTGATTGGCTTCCCAACTCTGATGTCATAGGCAGAGATCCTCTGGAGATTGGTTAAGAAGACCCTGACTTATAAACATTGCTTATTGAATGTTCTAGATAGATGGTGTGGGATGTAAGTCTAGATGGCAAAGGTAGCCTCTTACAAATTAGCTTAATGGATCCCAGAGAGGTCATCCAAAGCAGAATGGTTTTCTGGATTTCTAAAAAGGAGAAAGAACTTCAACTGAGACTTGAAGCATTGGCAAGATTTGGATAGACAAAAAAAAGGCAGGAAAGTATTTTGGGCAGGGGTGACAACATTACCAAAGTCAGGGAGATGGAAAAGAGAAGTTGGTTTAAGGACTAGTGAGTATTCAGACACATTTTAAGTAGAAGATTCATGTAAGAAAACAGTTAGAAATGCCATTGGAAAGTTTGGTTGGGGGCAGATTATGGAGACCTTTAAATATCAGGCTAAGTTTTTCCTGTAGCCATGTATGACTGTAAGACTTGGAATAAAAGGAAAGCTGAGAGCACATGGGATCAACATTTTTGAATTGTGGTGCTGAAGAAGACTTTTGAGAATCTGCTGGACAGCAATGAGATCAAATCAATAAATACTTAAAGAAAGTAATTCAGGCTATTCACTAGAATGTCAAATACTGAAACTCAACTGGCTACATAATGAGAAGACAGGACTCACTGGAAAAGACCCTATTGTTGGAAAGGATTGAAGGCAAAAGGAAAAGGAGACAGCAGAGGATGAGATGAATAGATAGTGTCATGGAAGCAACACAGATGAACTTGATGGACTTTGAGAGATAGTAGGGAAGAAAGGGCCTGGTTTGCTATGGTCCATGGGGTCATGAAGAGTTGGACATGACTCAGTGACTGAACAACAGCAACAAGGATTTCAGATTTTATATTATAGATAGGAATAATTACAGGCTTTTGAGGAGGCAAGTAAGGCAATGAAGGGCATATGTTTCTTAGGAAGATTAATCCTAAGTCGTGTAAAATAATAAGATATGATATGAGAGGATAAAGTACACAGGGTATCCATAAAATCCGTGTGCAATTTAAAACAGTTGTAACTTTATAACTATATGTGATAGAAAGAATCTGTAACAAGGATTAGAAGACTTGATGTATCAAGTTTATTTTTGTCTTTAGAAATTTTACGTTTATTTTATTTTTATTTTTAGAAATTTAGAAATTGCTGGCATTACTGAAAATCATCTTGAAAATGTTTTTGACGAACTACAGAATCATATTACCCTTTGTATTAGTAATGATGGTGGATATGTTGAAAATTAACAAGAACAATAAAATTATTTTCTGACCTCAGACACTTACTGCTGGGCAAGCCACTAAACCCTGTTTGCCTCAGTTTTCTCATCTGTAAAATGAGCTGGAGAAGGAAAAGGCAAGCCACTCCAGCATCTTTGCCAAGAAAACCCCAAATGGGATCACAAAGAACCAGACACGACTGAAAATGACTGAACAATGTCAACTGGACTGAATTGGCCTCTAACCTGTGGATGGTAGGAGCTGAACAAAGTAGGCTAGAGACAAGAGAGTCAGGAATCAAACAGAGGTTTAATTTCAAAGTGAGGGAAATGGCTTGCAGGCAAGGAGGGATCTAGATACACGTACTGGGGCCCTGCCCCATTGGTGGGACCTGGGGTAGTATGGGGAGATCTCAATACTTATACCAGTGGCTATGCACTGAACTGTAGCCCTGACAATGAGGAGTAACAGCAACAATTCGACAAGTTTGATTCATAGCAGGACTTCATGACTGGAACATGGATACTACAGGTTCTTGTCCAAGCTCAGAGAACATCTGGTACTGGTCAAAGAAATACAATAATTATATGAAACAATTCAGGGATTTTGCTGTGGCTAAGATCATCCAGAGGGTGAGTGCAAAGGATTGTTGTTATGCTAAGCTCAGGGCACAGTTTGTTTGCTGGGTCTTAATTCTGGAAAACAGGGTGTCTTCTAATAGTACCTTGACAACAACAGCAACAAATATAAGAGAATGCCTAAGATAAACAGAATTGATAATTCTTTTATAACCTGTTTTTAAAAAGTATCTGTGAATCTAAGGTAATTTTTGTGTCTGAGATTCCCATAACATTAAGGAACTGTCTATATTTTGGAAGGTTTTCTGACTTTACTTGGTTCATGTGCCCCTATACAGGAAAGATGGGACAACTAATGCATATAGCAGGACCAGCTAACCCCTTTGCAAAACCCTTAGCTCACCATAAATAGTATAGGTCACTGTGAAATTTAGATTCAAAGGGCCACATTTGAGGATGTAGAGGGCCACATGTGGCCTCAAGGCCGAAGGTACCCCACCCCTGGTATAGGAAGAAGCAAGTTTTATTGAAAGAATAAAGAAAACAAATAGAACCCTTGGAAAAGAAAACAAATCCTCCCAACATCTTCCCAAAGTGAAGGATCTCCCTGTTTTTTTGAGCAAGGAAAGCAATCTCTCTGCTTCTGCCAAGTCATTAAGGCAAAACTCCTTTAGTCACTGGAATGGGCTTTGCTACCAAGGGAAAAACTTCAGGAGTTTTTTGCCTGGCAAGAAATACTATTCTTGCAGGTATTATGGCTCTACTAATGTCTTACTAGAAGGTCAGAGCTTTCTGTCTTTGTCCTGATTAGCTTCTGGACACCAAACTTGGTTAGAAACAGGTTTCCTGTTGTATTCGAGTTTTGTGGGGTTTCTATAAACTTCAGGTTTTGAAATAGTGACCCCAAATCTTTCCCTCTAACACCTCAGAGGATTGTTCTTTATCTTAGGGAGCACTCTGCTCTTTTTTTTTCTTGTTGCTTAATAGTTTCAGTTATATCTGACTCATTTAGGGACCGGCAAAACATCTCCATTGGTTCTTGAGGGCTTTGGGTGCTCACTGAGGACAACTAAGGTGTTTAACACTCTCAACCTATTATTCTTGCTCCTTAAGGTAAGACTAATTTTGTCTTGCTGCATCTAAATGAGCACCTTAGCACCAGTTACTACTTTTTTTTTTTTAGCTTTGAAGGTATTTATTTCCCTGGGTAAAAACATAGGTATATCACAACCCCAGACATATTGATTCTGTGATGACTGACTTTGATAGACTTGGCTCTCCTCAGCAATACAAGTCTCAAAGACAGCTCCAAAGGACTCATGATGGAAAAAGTGAGGTACATCCAGAGAAAGAACTGTGGAGTCTGAATGCAAATTGAAGCAAACTATTAGCTCTTTTTTCCCTGGTTTTTTTTTTTTGGTTTTATTTCTTTTCTCTCATGATTCATTCCATTGGTTATAATTCTTCTTTGCAACTTGACTATTGTGTAAATAAGTTTAATGTGAAGGTCTATGTAGAATCTACATGGGACTGCATGCCGTCTTAGGGGGAGGGGGGAGGGGAGAGAAGGGAGGAAAATTTGAAACTCAAGAACATGTAAAACTAAGTGTTGTAAACTAAAAATAAAAAATCTAATTAAAAATTAAAAAAAACATAAGTATATAATTTTTCCCCATTGCATTTATTTATTTATTTTTGCTCATCTGTATCAGAGAATCAAGTGGTAAGGCAAATATAAAGGATGTTTGGAAATCACTGGGCAACGACAGACCAGGTAAATAATAATCTAATTAAATAATTGGCTTTCTATTTTTCCCAGGGCTTATGTTTGCATTAGAGTTTATCAGGAATGTTGTAATTACCAGTTATAGGCAACTGAGTAGATAGGATAGCCCTATCTTAGCAAAATGCAAGGCTTATCATAAATTAAGCTTAGCTCAGAAATCCCCAGTGAGGGAGCCTCCAGCAGAGTCAACAGATGTAACAAAATAGACAGCTGAAGGAATTACCCAGGAGGGTTAGGAAAAAAAAAGAAAGAAAAAAGCAAGCCTAAGGACTAAGGACCTATCTTCTAGCAAGGGAACTCAAGGGAAATTTTAAATGAGCTGTTTGTAATGTTTATATTTCTAGCATTATCAAGTAACACACATACACACATTATATACAGAGTACTAGTTGATCTCTGTTTTAGAGGAAGAGGGAAAGTGTTGGAAGAACACACTTCTGCTCTCTACAGAAAATTAAGTGTTCAGTGGAGTTAGCATAACTGCTTTAGTACAGTGATGTCATACTCAAATAGAAAATTGATCCCTCTGGGCTTCATATTGATTTAGAAACCTACAAATTAATGTTATCTGTGTTGTATTATATTTTTATTAAGTACCTACCAATTATATTTTAGCCTGCTTTAGACTGTACCGGGAAGTTTGTCGGTCTCTTGCCTGACTTGAGTTTAATACCTCTGCTTAGTGAACGTAAACAGGCTTTTACTCTACATTGGTTGATATGTGAGCAAGATCCACAATTGCCCTTATGGTCTGTGCCTTGGAGTTTTGGAACATGGTGACAAAGTGGAGACTCACAACCTGTACATCATTCAACTCAGATATCAGTTGAAAGAGGCCTACTTAGATATGGCTTCGGTCCAGAAGCATTTGGAAAAGAGCAAGCAATATTGTGATGGTTCAGTTTGCTATGAAGAACTTTAATCAGGAAGTCCTATTCTGAGACCTTGGTGTCCAGAGAAAACACAATATAGTAGAATTGTGGAGAACTGCCACATAACAAACATTTGGAATATTGGATAGTCTGTCAGTCTACTAAATAGTCATAGAGAATGGTTGTGGTCCTGCAGAGATAGTTCTCTGTTGCTGGGAAAAGATTTTGCGTTTAGAATGTGAGCTCCAAATTCAGTCAATGGGAAGAGGAGCCAGTAGGGGGTGGGTGAACTCTGCGTTAGGGTCTATATAACTTGCTTTGAGGTGTATGCCACACACACACATGTGCTGGCATCATCTTGGGCCATGCTAGGGTATGTCCTTTCTCATGAGAAAGTATCAATTCCTTTTTGCCTTTTCTCAAGAATGGTATCTATTTTTAATGTGAGTAGTGGTCTCTGACCCACACACACCTAACAACCTTTATTTCCCCCAACCCCCATACTCTGGGATCCAGTGACACTAGTCTTCCTGATATTTCCTGAACAAAACAAAGACACCCATTTCTGAGTGTTTTCACTGGCTGTCCCCAGTGCCTGAAAGTCTGTCTTTCCTCATCATTGCCACCTGGCTTCCCTTGTAGAGGAAAGACACTAGCAACTAGACCTTGGTCAATCAAGTTAAGAGTTGTCATTGGAGGTGGTGCTTGACCTGAACTTTGAAGGAAGATAGGATCCTGTGAGGTAGAGGTGAGGAAGGATGCATTCCGGGCATAAGAGACAACAGGTGTAAAGCCAAGGAGTTGGGAGGTGGAATGACATATATGGGGGAAAAGCAAGCAGGGCAGTTTGAAATGTCAAGTGCGTTTAGGAGAGTAATGTGCAATGAACTAGGGATAATAAGCAAGGACTAGATTGTGAAAGGATTTAAAAGCCAAACAGAGAAATTTGCATTTTATCCTAGGGGCAAAAAGGAACCACTGGAGCTTCTTAGCCAGGGATTGACATGAGATATTTATCCTGGAAAAAGTTTAAATTTGGGATATTTAATCTTAGGAGTCATGATAGCTGTGTTCAAGAATCTGACAGCTATCACATAGAAGAGGGATTCATTTTGTTGTGCTTGGTCCTAAAGGGTTCAAGCAGCAGCAAAGTTCTGAGAGGCAAGATTCAGGCCTCTGAGGGAAAACCTTCCGTAATGATTAGAGCTATCCAAAAGTCAAATAGGCTGCTTCAGGAAGTGGTATAGTCCTTTAACTAGAAGTCTTTAAGCAAATGCTTATTGATTTTTTTTTGGGAGGATTCTTACAAAAGGTTTAACTAAGGTTTCTACCAACTATGATATTCTAAATCTATATGTAAAGCAGTCTGAAGAAAGGTGAAATAATTTAAGCCCCTTTAGTCTTAGCTTATGATTTTACCTACATTTTTGTTTCTTTTTAAATGGCCATTTGATTTAATCAAACACTTCAAGGTTACAAAGAGTATGTATATCTATCCCTTCAGGTGCTGCTTTCTCTACTTTCCAAATGAATTAGTAGTCCTGGTCCCCCAAGGGTAGCTGGCAACAATCTAAGGGGTAACCCTGAAGGTCTAGATTTTTACTAGTCATTCAAAATTCTACATTTGCAAGCTCCCGATTAACAAATGGCCAGCCAGAAGGAATTAACTTTTTAGAAAAAAAGCATTGGAAACTTGGGGGGGGTGGGGCAGGGAAGGCAAAGGAGCAAGCGTTGTCAGATGGACCTCAAAGCCCGCTGATTGAATTGATCCAGTCAGAGGGGTGGGGGAAGGTGAAGGGGTCTTCTGCTGCAGTGGTCTCACTTCTTGCTCCAGCCCACCTAGCTCAGCTCCAGCCGCAGCACTGGAAGGAAACTTTGGAAGACGAACTCAAAATAGAGCCTGTCCCATGCCCTCTTCAAGGTCAGGAAACAAGCCATGTCCCTGGCACATGTAAGCCCACCAACACCTTTTCGGGCAAGCCCGGACCTTGGCACATCCTCTACCCCAAGACCCTTTGGTGAAGTGCTGGAAAAACCCCATGATAGTAAATTAGATAAAATGTATCACGTAAAAACTTTACTATGATTCGAGGCGAAACAAAGCGCGCTAGAAGCGGGGGAGGGGGGCAATTCAAATCCCAGCTCTACGTACGACCACAATCAATGCACTTAAATCTCTCTGGGCCTCAGTTTCCAATCTGTAAAATGGGGGACTCGGGCTGTACGAGCTCCGAGGTCTCTTCCAGATCTAGATCCATGTGCTTTTGGCTTCATTACAAGGTATGGGAAAAGAACTTTGGTATTTAGGGGCGGTTGTCGCTGCCTCACTTTCCCCTCTCCGCTCGCACGGCGAGCGCAGTTCTTCACTATCTCTGGGCTGGGTGAAGACCCACTAGGCTCGTCCAGCCCGCGCACGGTGGGTGGTCCCCGGGCACACGCTCCTCCAGCGCCTACACGGGTCACGGGCCCGACCCCCAGTCCTGCAGGGGGAGGTACTAACCGCCCTGCGTCAGAACAAGCCGAAGACTGAGCCCCACCCACACCGTGCGAGGCCCCAGAACCCTCCGGACTTCCGCAGTCCGGGGCTCGTCACGTGCCGGCCCGTCACATGACCCGCGCTCTGTCAGTTTGAGACAGCGACAACCGGTTTGCTTCTGGTTGCTCAGCGGCCCCAGCTTGTCCTGGGGCTGCCACTCTCGGCGTCTCCTTCGCTCCTTCCAGCCTCTGTACCTTTGCTCCCGCTCCTCTGCATACCGCTCGTCCAGGACCCGGTAAGAGAACGACGCCAGTGCGGGTCCCGAGCGGAGGCTGGGGCTGGGTGGGGGTGGAGGAGAAGGCTCCCCGGGACCGCCTCCGCGCCAATA
Source organism: Trichosurus vulpecula (assembly GCF_011100635.1). Classification (NCBI taxonomy): domain Eukaryota; kingdom Metazoa; phylum Chordata; class Mammalia; order Diprotodontia; family Phalangeridae; genus Trichosurus; species Trichosurus vulpecula. The sequence goes on along the minus strand of NC_050573.1, from coordinate 267,524,988 downwards.
GTCCCTATCATTCTTTCGCCCACCTCCAGTGGGATGCCCTTCTCTGCGGTTTGGAGGCCTCGGCTTGGACGGATCGTAGCTTCGTCCACTTTCTCAGATGCCGATGTAGGTAAAGGTGAGGGAAGCTGGAGAGCAGCTGACTCACCTTTCCACATTCGCCTCGGGTCCGGTCCCCCCCCCCCCCCCCCGCCCCCTCATTCCCTCTCGGCCCCTGCTGTCCTTCCCTTAAGACTAGAAGTGTGGAGTCCTTGTTGTTAGGTGATCGGAGGCCAGGGAAGGAACGCTCCCCGCAGAAGGAACTGGAAGGGCCCACGGCGTCTGGGAGGTGGCTGTTCCCCAAAGCTACGACACATTCTCCTCTTCCTCTCCCCCTCCCCCCAAATTTGGGCCCTAGAGCGTGAGGACTGGTTCGGTTTAGGCTTTAGGTTGATAGAGGCTCTTCTGATAAAGGTTGTTTCTAATACTCAGGTAATTATCTTCGTCTCTGATTGCCACAATAGGAAAAAACTGATTAGGCCTGGGCCATTTGGTTGCACAGATCACCTGCTGCTGCTTTCTGGTCTGGCGCGTCCTATCCCTGTCACAGATGTTTATTTAGGTAGCCAGCCCGTAGATAATGAGATTAGCACTAAAACTGAAGGTCTTTGATTTTGTAGAATAGAAAATGGCATGTTGATCTTTGCTTTTTTATGGGCATATACATAACTAGTGATATTGGAAATTATTTCAACATTAAGTAACAACATAATAGATTAGCAGTTGGTTAGTAATCTTTATGTATACATGAGAAAAAAGTCATTTATTACATTCAGAATTTAAACGTCCTTGATCATAACAGACTTTCAGTACTGTTTACACTTGGACATTGTTTGCATCACAGTCTTGCAGGAGAGCTGGTATGTTTGTGAAATAACAGAAGAATTTATTCCTACTTGGAGAAATAATTTTTCCGCTGTCCCAAAATTTCAGTGTAACTGATAAGTCAGTCTTTTAGATCAGAAATATTACCCTTTTTTCTTGCAGTGTGATTCTTTTAATCAGTTAATAAAATTAGTAAATTGATGATATGTATGGCTTTACTTGCACTTTAGAAGGTCTGGACATTTACGTTCTCCTAGGAGAACACAGAAGAGAAGTTACTCCTACTTGCATAAATTTGAAGCATTTTCTTATATTTTATATCTTAAACAATTTCTGACATGTTATTTTAAATGATCTCTAGTATGATGTTACCCTTACCGTTAATGGAAATATTTTGAAGTGTTTTTTTCTGGAAAAATAAAAGTACAAGATGAACACATCATTCTTAGGCTACAATCCAAAGTTGTCGGCTTGGGGTCTTAGAGCTGGAAGGGGCCTTTGCAATCATCTACTCTGCAGTACAAGATGCCATCACTCCCCACTCCCACCCCCCATTTTACATTAAATCCAGATCCTAGATGGGGAGTTTTTTTGTCTAAGTGCTTAAAATTTAGGAGATATAATGTAATTTTGTTTCATTTTTGGCTGTTTTTTTCCTTACATCTGACTTAATGATTATTGAAGATCTAACTCACTAATTCCTGAAGATCTGTTGAAAATTTCAAGACTACAAATTTAGATGACTAAAATGGATATCCGAGGTGCTGTGGATAATGCTGTCCCAACAAACATCATTGCTGCCAAGGCTGCAGAAGTTCGGGCCAACAAAGTCAACTGGCAATCCTATCTTCAGTAAGTATAGATTTATAGTGAGTCATGGGTAGTCAGCTGCTTCTCATTCAATGTGGTAGGCTTTTTTTCATGGTCATGTTACTGTGATAGATCCTGGAAAAACATTGATGACATGAATAGGTGGAAAAACTTCCTATTTAAAATAAATGACTGCCTTTTTTTGTATATTAAGATTGAATGTGTTTGGGTTTTTATTGTTCTTCATCTGCATATGGTCCTCTTTTTCTTTTCTTGAGACCTGGTTTTATCATCAAAGATATTATGTGTATTGATGTATATTTATGATAGAATGGATTCCTGTTTTATTAAAATGTGTATTTGATATATAGATGCGTACATATATACACGTGTGTGTGTGTGTGTACATTGTGAATAATGAAAATTAGAAATCTCTAGCTACAAATTTTAATTGTTTTGTAAGTGGAGGAACTTTAGTTGCAAAGGTAATTCTTTTAATCACTCCTTTTGTGTTTACGTGTGCTACTATAATAATTTGTAGTCAGTGAGATGTTGGGATCTGGTTGTGTATCCTGATTTTTCTAGTCTGGATTCAGTTTAGGACAGAGAGGGCAAAGGGTCTGTTTATCATACCTCTGGATCTGCTTACACTTTAAACAATGCCATTGTTATTCATTATGAAATACAGACTAGTAGAATTTGATATGTAATGGTGGGCCCTGAAAAATGTTTAAGCTTGGTGAAATTTTTATAATACTCCATTTCCTTTTATGAAGTTACTTTTCATAATGTTTCCTTTTTCTACTTCCTATACATCTACATATTCTTTTCTCCCTTATGTCTTCATTGTACTTCATTTGTCCTCCATGAAAGCCAGTTTAATTGCTATACGGAATATAAGAAGTAGATTCCTGTTCTCAAGCAACTTGTGACATAATTGGGAAGTTAAGACACACAAATGAAAACTCAAGTTTCAGTTCCATATTGATAGCTGTTTGTTGTATGTCTCACTGACATCTCAAACGCAGCTAAATTAACCATCCTACTTAATTTTGTTCTTCCTCTTGATTTTCCCTGTTTCTGTCAACAGAACGTTATTCCTGGTCACTGACTTTCAAAACAATCCAATTTCTCCTCTCTTATTTCCTGTATACTTACCGTATTTCAGACTCTTACTATCTCTCTCCGTGACTATTGTAGTAGCCTCTTAACTCATCTTCATTCAAACATTTTCCTCTGTAATTCCCCCTTGCAAACTGTTATTGGAGCCTAAACTTGCCTCTTTGCATCTTCTACCTACTTGTTGCTCCTAGGTCTCCATTCTGGGGCCACACAGAATAAATATAATCCTTCTTTCATATGACAACCCTTTAAACATTTGAAAATGGTACCCCACCCTCCCAGTCTGTTTTTCCTACAGACTAAAATCTCAACCAGTCTTCATATGCTGTGAACTTTGAGCTTTTCACCTATCTGGTCGCTTTTCTCCGAACTCTCCAGTGTATTGATGTGGTATGAAGAACTGAGAGCAATTTTCTCAAGGTGGAATCAGATTGCTGCTGTTGTTTAGTCATGTCTAACTTTTCATGATCCTGTGGACTATGCTGTCCATAGGATTTTCTTGGTAAATATACTTGAATGGTTTGCCATTTCCTTCTCCAGTGGATTAAGACAAATAGAGGATAAGTATGTTCACATTTAGTGTCTGAGGTGGGGTTTGAATTTAGGTCTTTCAGACTCCAGACCAGTGCTCTATCCATTGAGCCATATAGCTGCTCCCTTAAGGTTATATTCTAATGGGTTGTTGTTTAGTTGATTAGTTGTGTCTGTTGCTTTGTGACCCCATTTGGGGTTTTCTTAGTAAAGATCCTGAAGTGGTTTGCCATTTCCTTCTCCAGCTCATTTTATAGATGAGGAAACTAAGGCAAACATGATTAAGTGACCTGCCTATAGTCACCCAATTAGTAAGTCTCTGAGGCCAGATTTGAACTCATCAAGGTGAATCTTCCTGACTTTTTTTTTTTGAGAGGTAGGAAGGCAGGGCAATTGGGATTAAGTGACTTGCCCAAGGTCACACAGCTAGTTAGTGTATCAAGTGTCTGAGGCTGGATTGGAACTCAGGTCCTCTGCTGGTGCTCTACTCACTGTGCCACCTAGCCGTCCCAATCTTCCTGACTTTAGGCCTGGCACCCTCTTTACTGTGTCACCTGACAAGATTATCCCTTCTACAGTCCTTGATAATAAAGTTATATTACCTTTTTTTATTTTATTACTAAAACATGTTTTTGACTCATTGAGCTTGTGGTCCACTAAAATCCACAGATCTTTTTCAGATAGACTGTTACAAGCTATGTATGTATGCTTTATTAATCTATACCTGTGAAGTTGATTTTTTGAACTGAAAGATAAGATGTTATGTTTATTCCTTTAAAATTTCTACTTAATAGTTTCAACCCAGCATTTTGGCTTGTCCTTATCTTTTTGGATCCTGAAATCCAGAATGATAACTATCCCTCTTAAATATATGTTATCTGCAAATTTGGTAAATATTTTCATTTAAACCTCTAGCATTTTAAAATCAGTGACTTAGTTAAGCAGCATTGGACAAAGCACAGATTCCTGGGACATTTCACTGAAGATCTTCTTTCAGGTTGATATGATAACTCTGGATCTGGCCATTCAATCAGTTTGAATCTACCCAACTGTACTATTGTAGCCAACTTAGCATGAGAGACATTGTCAAATGCTTCACCAAAATCTATCATTATCTATAACATTACCTTGATCTTATTTTGAAACTAAAAGAGGTGGCTTTAGTCTTATAGGATGTATTTTTTTAAAATTTTAAACTTAAATTAAAAAAAAGAGGAAAAAAGAACATTTCCATGTACATAGCAGAACATAGAGGATTCAATTTAAAACCATGAATTTCCACTTCAGACTGTTCAATTTAAAAAAAAAATGTAATAAATACATCGTTTTCAAAGCCATCCTGTTTTTCTGTTCTTCTTTCTAAGTTTTCTTTTGTTCTCTGCTGTTCACTTTTAATTATCGGTTCTTTTTCTGGAGATAACATCTTCCTTCATAGTTCCTTTGTACTTGGTTTGAGTATTTATGATACTCAAGATGAATTAGTCATTCACAGTTGTTCTTAGTACAATATTTCTGTTACTGTGTACGACATTCTTTTGGTACTGCTTACTTCACTTTTCATTATTTCATCTAAGTCTTTCCATGTTTTTTCTGAAGCCAGCTGGGTAATCATTTCTTACAACACAGTAGTATTCTATCACAATCATATACCACAACTTGTTTAGCCATTACCCAATTGAAGGGCATCTATCATTTTAGCCAATCTGATAGATGTATAAGATGATATTTCAATGTTGTTTTAATTTGCATTACGACCAGGGGCAGGGAACCTGCAGCCTCAAGACCACATGTGGCCCTCTAGATCCTCAAGTGCAGCCCCTTGACTGAATCCAAACTTCACAGAACAAATCCCCTTAATAAAAGGATTTGTTCTGTAAAACAGAGGCTCAGTCAAGAGGTCATACCTGAGGACCTAGAAGGTCACATGTGGCCTCCAGTCTGCAGGTTTCTCACCTCTGCATCTGTAATGATTTAGAGCATCCTTTTATATGACTATAATAGTTTTGATTTCTTTATAGAAAAACTGTGTTCATATTCTTTGACCATTTATCAATTGGAGAATAACTTATATTCTTATAAATTTGACAAAATTCTTTATATATTTGAGAAATGAGATCTTTATCTGAGAAACTATGAAAATCTTTTCCCAATTTTCTGCTTTCCTTCTGATCTTGGCTGCATTGGTTTTATTTGTACAAAACCCTTTTAATATAATATAATTGAAATTATTAATTTTACATCTCACAATGTTCTCTATCTCTTGTTTATTCATAAATTGTTCACCTAGGTGGTAATATGTTCTGTTATGTTCTAATATGATAGGTAATAAGTTCTGATAGCTAATAATGCTTTCTTTATATCTAGGTCATATATCCATTTTGACCTTATCTTGGTAAATGATTTAAGATATTGGTCTATGCCCAATTTCTTGTAGGTAACTTTCTAGCTTTCCCAGCAGTTTTTTTAACCAAACAATGAATTCTTATCCCCCAAACTTAAAATCTTTACATTTGTCAAACACAAGGTTACTATAATCCTTTGCTGTGTATTGTATGTCTACTGTTACAATGATTGACCTTTCTGTTTCTTAGATGGTATAAGATAGTTTGGACATTTACTGCCTTATATGTTTTAAGAGCTGGTACTGGTGAACCTCCTTCCTTTACATTTTTTTCATTCGTATCTTTGAAATTCTTGACCTTTTTGTTCTTCTAGATGAATTTAGTTATTTTTTCTAATCCAGTAAAATATGTATTTTTTTGTTATTTAATTGGGATGGCATTGAATAAATAAATTAGGTAAAATTGTCATTTCTATTATGTTGGTTTTGCCTACTCATGAAAAATTGATATTTCTCCAATTATTTAAATTTTATAAAGAGTTCTATAATTAAGATCATGTAGTTCCTGGGTCTCTTTTGGCAGGTCTACTGTCAGGTTGTTACACTGTCTACATTTATTTTAAATGGGGTATCTCTTACTATCTCTTTTCGAAGTGTTTTGTTGGTAATATATAAAAATACTGATGATTTGTTTATTTTACTTTGCTAAAATTACTAATTGTTTTAAGTAACCTTTTAGTTGTTTCTTTAGGATTCTCCAAATATGTCATTGTATTGTCCTTAAAAAGAGATAGTTTATTACCTCATTTCCTGTTCTTTTTTCTTCTCTTATTGCTATTGCTAACATTTCTAAAACAGTGTTGAATAATATTGGTAATGCATAGTATAGTTTCCCTGTTTATTTCTTTTTTATTAAATCTACTTTAGCTTTAACTTTGAGATCGTGGTTGCTTCCCCTACTTTTTTTATATCAACTGATACATAATAAATCCTATTGAAGCCCTTTATTTTAACTCTGTGTGTATCTCATTTTTTATTGTGTTTCTTGTAAGCAACATATTGTTGAATTCAGGTTTTTGATCTGTTCTGCTATCCATTTCCATTTTATGGGTAAATTCATCCCATTCACATTCAAAATGATAATTACTAATTTTATATTTCCCTCCATCCTGTTTTTCCTCACTATCCTTATACTATTTACCCTATCCCTCCTCAGAAGTCTAATTTACTTCTAACCACTTCCTAGCCCTCCTGTTCCCATATCTACCCACCCCTATAAGAGCCCCTCCCTTATCTTCTTTCCCCCCTCCTAATTCTTATTCTTCACAATCTTCTAAAAAAGTCTCTTCCTTAATCTGTTCCCTGCTCTCATTTCTTTTTAAATTTAGAAGACATTTATGCCCTTGATGTACATTTTGTTCCCTCTTTAACCTGTTTCCCGTGAAAATAAGGTTCCAGTACTACCAACCCTCCACCCCCACTTGCTACTTCTGTATCAGTTCTTTCTTTTCATGCTACATTTTTATGAAATACTTGCTCCTTTTTACCTCTTCTTATCCAGTTTTGTTTTTTAGAATCAACTCATCATGCTTAGCTTAGCCCAAGCCTTTCTTTCAAACTACCCAAGTAATGATGACAGTCTTAAGAGTACTTATACCATTTTCACTTATAAGAAGTAAGCAGTTTGACCGTATTGAATCCCTTATAATTGGTCTTTAATGTTTACGCTTCTCCTGGATCTTATATATTGAATTTTCTATTAAATTCTGGCCTTTTTGTCATCCATATCTGAAAGTCTTTCAATTCATTGTATGTCTTTTTTTTTCTTTAACCATTCAGGATTATATTCAACTTTCCTGGGTAAGTTCTTTTTGATCACAACCCCAGCTCTTTTGCTCTTTGAAATATAATGTTCCCAAGACCTACGGTCTTTTAATGCTGAATCTGCTATATTTTGTGTGATTCTGATTGTAGCCCATTGGTAGTTAAGTTGGTTTTTTTGGTTGTTGCTTAACAGTGTTTTCTGCTCAGTCTCGGAGCTTTGAAACTTGACTATGATATTCCTGTAAGTTTTCATCCTGGGATCTCTTTAAGGTCGTCATTGGTGGATTTTTTCCATTTCTACTTTGCCGCCTTGTTGTAAAACTTCAGGGAAGTTATCCTTAGCAGTTTCTTGTAATATTGTATCAAGACTCTTATTTTTGTGTCATAACTTTCAAGTAGTCCAATAAATATTGTATCTCCTCGATCTGTTCTCCAGATTAGCTTTTCTAATAAGAGGTTTCACATTTTCTTCTATTTTTCATTCTTTTGATTTTGGTTTATTGTTTCTATATGTTTTATAATGTCATTAGCTTCTCCTTGCCCAATTCTAGTTTTCAAGGAGCTATTTTCTTAAGTTTTTAGATCTCTTTTTTTTCCATTTGGTTGACTTTTTTTCATATTTTTAAAAATTTTCTTGGATTGCTCTTATTTTTTTTTTCGTTATTTTTCCTCAGCCTCTCCTATTTGATTTTTGAAGTCCTTAAGAACTCAAAAGTTATTCTAAGAACTCTTTTTGGGTTTAACATTTCTTTTTGTGGGAATGGCTTTTCACAATCTTCCTCTGAAAATGAACCCAGATTGAGAATTCTCTATCCTTGTAGTAGCTACACCTATGGTTAGTTCTTTTTCCTTTGCTTACCCATTTTTTTTATTTTGTTTTATTTTTAGCAGCTTATTATTGTAGGCCTGAATTATAGGGAATGGGGCCCCAGGCCGCAGATCCTTCTTACTGTTATTTTTCTGAGCTCTGTCCTGGAGCCCAACCTCAGGCACTCCTTCCTCTCTACCCCTAAACCACACCCAAGGCCCCCAGCCACCTGTCCCTGAAATTCTCTTCCTCCCTTGTTGTCCCTCTCAGGACTGCAAACTTCAGCTCTCCTCTGGACCTGAAACCGCTCCCCTATAAGTGCGCACAGCCAGCAGGATCCCTGCCCCGATGCCACCACACTCACCTGGCATGTGCTTGCTTCTTCTGGCCCACAGTTGCAACCTGGAACTGTGTCTGGTTAGTACAGGTGGGACTGGTGTCCTGAGAGCAGAGGGTTCTTCAGTTTTCCCCTACTCAGCTGTTCAACCCCAAAATTGTAAGGTGAAAATTCCTAAGGATGAGGCTGCAGTTCTAACCCAGCTGCCCACAGAGCTTGTTGTTTGTTTATTCAGTGGAGTCCCCTGTGTCCACCCCTGAAGGTTGAATCTTTCCTGAGGTCCTCTCAAGTTGTCTTGGAAGGACAACTGCTTTACGTCAACTTTTATTTATTTCTGCTGCTCTGCGTTCTCTTTGAGGTGATGTTCTGTCTTTTTTTGTGGAGGAAATTTAGAGAGCCTGGAGTTTTCTGACTTTTTCATAGAATTATATACTGCATCTTAAAAAAAAATCTAAATTGATCAGTAAGTTCCCTGTGCATCTTCTTTAGATTTGTTTCTTGTTGAATTTTGAGAGTTTGAGAATTTGAGAATTTTGTTTTTCAGCTTCCCAGCTCTCCCAGGCTGACTTCGTGCTTTTCTTTGCTTATAACACTGCCTTTTCCTAAAATCCTTAGTGCCTCCCCACTCCTTTAACTTACTGAAATCAATCTAAACTTCTTTGCCTGGCATTCAAAAACTACCACTATTTGGTCCCAGCTTACCTTTCCAACCTTACCTCCCTCTTCTCCCTTTCCTAATGCTTTATATTTCATTCAAATTGAATTACTTGCTTTTCCCTAACTGTGGTCTTTGCCCTTCTTGCTTTCGTTCATGCTATTCCTACTGCCTGGAATGTTCTTTACTTCTGGTTCTACCTGTATAATTTTAAAATGTTTTTTAAAGCCCTGCTCAAATGCTTTCTATTTTATAAAGTCCTTCTTCCCCTCTTCCCCTCAAAGAGAAGTAATTTTTTCTTCTGAATTTCCTCTTTGGAAATTTTTTTTATACTTTTCATTTTCTTCCTCATATTTTAGTTATTTGAATTGTATAATGAATAAGCCCTGTTGGACCAGAAGCTCCATTAGGACGGGAACTGTGTTTTATTCATCATTGTATCTTTCACAATGTCATGCATATGATATAGTCAGTGCCCAACATTGTTAATGGATGAAAAAATAAATTGAATGAAGGTATTATTGAATAATAATAATGCCTCATGTGATGCTTATAGTTTTAAAAGTACTTTTACTCTGCCATTTGAATCCAGTTAGATGGGGAGAAAAAATATTATCTTCATTTTATAGATAGGGCTCAAAAGGCTTCAATGTCTTGACTACTGTTATACAGGTAGTAAATGTCATGGGGATATTTGAAATCGGATCTGAGCCATCCAGGTCCAGTACTCTTTCCTCTATGCATTTGAAGCTTTGGAAAACTGCTTTTGGCCTTAGGGCTAGTGCTTTTCTATCTTCAAACTAAGATATAAATTGTGTTGCTCACAAATTTGGAAAGAGTTAGACAAAGGATAAATAAATGTGAGGAGTAATTTATAGGGAGGACTTTGAAGAGAAGGTTCAAATGGACCTTGAAGAATAGTAGTATATAGATAATGGAATGGGAGGAGGGCGGAGTACGTAGACTAGTCCTACCTGATATCTTTACCCATATATCTTTTCCCTGCTTCCTTTCAAATAGTCTTAGTATTTATTGGGGCTAGGGAGAAGGGACAAATATTGGAAAGTTGTCAGGGACTTTACTGTGGATATCGAACGGTAGTTTATAGCTTAGATTGTGTATGTTTTTTTCTTAATAACTTTAATGAGTTATAATTTAGACTGTTCATTAAGACTTTTTATGATATATCTCTTCATATGTGGATAGTTCCGTCAGAATTATTGAAATTTTATAATGATATTTTTGAAGAGCCTTATGAATATTTTTATGAGTACAATTTCATGTTAATAGAATTTGAGAGAATAAATGAGAAGGAATAGATGTGAGTAAGGAGAATTTATGTTAAGGCCTCACTTATAATTAAGAAAATGAATTTTGTATAAATAATGTTTTAGAATTAGTTTATGTTAGTAAAAAAATCAAGGAAGTTTCAAAACACATCTTGTTCCCCATCTTAAATTTCTGTTATCAACCTCTTTCTTATTTATGGAAAGGACTATGAAGTTGACATGGGGATATGCTGTTTCCGATTCTACTCTCTTCTCTCTGTCTTTAGAATCTGCAGCTTCCATGGAAGCACAGTGTAGGTGTTGCCTTCCACATGAAGACTTTACTTCCTGCCCATCTCTGTCCCCAGTGTTCATTTTCTCTTCCTCTTGAAATTAATTTGCATTTATGTGTACAGGTTCTTTTTCCTAGAACGGACTGTTTTGGCTTTATGTCCTTAGTGGCTGGCAGGAATATAAATAGTGCTGGTTTGATGCTTCCTCTGGCACTTACTAGTTCTCCAAACTTTTCATAGCCTCAGTTTCCCTAATGATAACACCTACTTGAAAGGATCATTGTGTGGCTCAAATGAGACAACATATGCAAAGTATTTTTTAAACTTTGAAGCACTCTGTAAATTATAGCTATTATTATTAATGCCTAGCACAGGTCCCTACCCATTGGGGGATTATCAAATGTTAAATGGAATTGATTTTCCTAGTGAATGTTAGGGAAACCAACTTTACCCTGGTTTTACATTTTATGTGGCTACTGTGTAGCCATAGGGATCACTTGCTTAGCTTGTTAACTTGTTTTATTGTTTGGTTGTTTCAGTCATGTCCGACTCTTTGTGACCCCATTTTGGGATTTTCTTGGCAAAGATACTGGAGTGCTTTGCCATTTCTCTAGCTCATTTTACAGACGAATGGAGACAAACAGGGTTAAGTGACTTGCCCAGGGTCACATAGCTAGTGAGTGTTGAGGCCACATTTGAACTCAGAAAGATGAGTGTTCCCAACTCCAAGCCCAGTGCCCTGTGCACTATGATGCCACCTAGTGGCCTTGTTAACCTGCTTGGCTCCTTTTAAAATGTATTGCTTTTTAGCAGGTATTTGTGATTATGCATGAGGTGTCACTGTTAAGACATATGTGTTAGGGCAGCCTATAACTATTTCAGTACTTAGAAGATCTAGATTTCATCAACTCTTACTATATACACGTATTGCAACTTCTTTAATAGCATTGGGTCATTTCTCCTAGGGAACATCTGGAGAATTATGCCCCTTTGCAGTCTCCAGGCTGCAGGCCAATAACTTCAGAGACTGGCTGAAAAGGAAATAAAAAGTTTATTCTAAATCTAATTAGGGGAACCCATTTGCTGATAAGTAGGTCTCTGAACAGTTAGTATTGCTTTGAATAGAACTTGTGTGCCAGTTCCTAGCCCCCCCTGCAAAAGTCACAGGCTGCATTCTGTGGAAGTTTAGAACAGATTAGTAATAGTTCTCAAAGCAGGGGGATGAGAAGAGGAAAGGAGGTGGCCAGAGAAAAGGAGGTTTCTAGGGATATGTTTACCCTGCAGCTGGTAGGATATGTTACCAGATGGGAGAGCAATTTCTGTTCCAGGGCAGGAAAGGGGGGTGTGTGACCATATAGATAAAAGAGTTATGATCTGTTAAGACAGGAACCTGTTTGATTCAAGGCAGCAGTGGTGAGGTAGTCTTGTCCAATGACACCATATGGGATTTACAACAGAGAATAAAGCCATCTGTTAGACAGTGACCTGGTATAACCTTTTCTCCTTCAGTGGTTTGCTGTCTTGAGTTGCTGTGGCCCTCACAGTTAATTGCCAGGGGTTTGACCCTCTCTATAACTTAGCTAGACTGGTTTTTGGAGGACAGATATGCTTTGTCATCATGTCCTTGCTGAAGCCTTGCCAGCTTGGGGTACCTGGTGGGGTGTGAGCTTGCTGTCAGAGCCTTCATGCTTTAACCTGTCCTGGTTCTGTTCTGACTTTTCTGGACTTTTTCCCTTTTCCTTAGCTGCTATCTCACCTTGGAGCTTTTCTTGGCTCCTGGGACTTCCTTACTCTAGAACATGGGTGGGAAACCTGCAGCCTTGAGGCCACATGTAGCCTTCTAGGTCCTTGGGTACACTTGAGGACCTAGAGGGCCACATGTGGTCTTGAAACCGCAGATTCTCTACCCTTGCTCTGGAACATCTAACTGACCACTTGGAATATCCTTTGACCAAGCTATTTCCCCTTCTTTCACTGATGTGTGTTCCCCCAGGGGCTTCCATTTTGGTTCAGGCCAGCCAGCTTTCATTCTTCTCCAAATTTTACTTCTGACATTCTGAACTTGGTACTGGCTACCTCCCATCCTGGAACCAGTTCTTCCCAGCCACACTAGGATTCTGCCTCAGAGTAGGGTTTTAGTGGAGATACTTTATCAAGAAATGTAGCCAAATTTTCCAGGATTTGTTTTTTACTCCTCTCAGTATGGATTATTTTCCTTTTTTTCCCAGGACTAATTTTAGTATAGAGTGTATCTTGCTTTAGGAAAACTTGATGTATAAATATTGGAATTTAAAAAGAGGTAAATTAGGAATTGATTATATCACACTGGGATTCACAGCATGGTTATTTAAAATATAGAGCACCCTTAGTTTATTTAGAATGATTGTCCTGTTTCCAAAAATTTGGTTTATATGACTTTTTTTGCGAACACATGAATTATTCATTATATAAGTGAAGTTTATTATATTTTGAGGAAAGCATTTTGAATGATGCTAAAACACATAGATTCTGGACCCTAATGATTTTGCTAAAGGAAAATGTGCCAGAGTACCTCTTTTTTGGCAAAGTAGATTTTGTATTTATACAAATAGTAGGATCTTTTTTTTTTTTTGTAGTAGGATCTTTTGATGACAAGAAAATTTAATTGTAAGTTTTAATTTTAAATTCATCTAATGCTACATGTGGTATGGTGAGAGAAAATTTGAAATACCACTTGGTTTTCTCATGTCATAGTTTAGTAGCTTTAAGAAATATCGGTCATTTCATTGTTTAGGTACTTTCAAAAGAAGCAGATTGCAAACCTTAAATAGCTTAGTAGATGGTCTTTGAGTATTACTCTCATCCTCAAATTTATCACTTTATTGCCAGCCTGATGAGCTTTTCTGAACTTACCTAGGCTATTCCTTGGATGAAAAACCTTTAATCCGTTACTAACCTCCTACTAACTCCTACCAAGCCTTTCAAGCTTTGTAGGAACTTTCAGGGCTAGTAGTCCAGTGGCATAGGCTTCAAGAAGACAGGATCACATTCATGCAGAGATGAGGCTTTGGAGTGGGATTTTAGTGGAAGTGAGTAATGTAATATTGAAATATTAAATGCCTTCTTATTCTCTTGGATTCTTAAAAAAATGATTTAAAAGTTCTTATTAAATAGATAAATTCTATTTTGACTCCTCATGAAACCCCCAGTATGCTCAGATTTGAATGTCCCATGATCTATACATTAAAGAAAACAGGATAAAAGAATTATTGTGACTAATAGTACTTGCATATAACCTCATACTTAAGTAGTTAAGCACTTTTTGTTAAAGGAAAAGTGTGTATGTTAAGTTTCCAGTTTTTAAGAAAGCTGAATTTTATTGCCATTTAAAAATGTCATCATTTATACAGTTGTTTATATTGTTCTTTTGATTCTGCTTTGCCATCCTGTATTATTTCATAATTCTCTTCCTATGGTTATATTAGATATTTTGAGCATATATTTACTAATAATCTTTTTTTATAAAATTAAGCTTGAGCCTAAAGTTATTGGCATTAGTATGGTAAAAATTAGCTGACTGTTTATGCTCCTTTTTTTTTTTTTTTTTTTGGTTTCATTTTGTTTTTTAGATCGTGTCTATCTCACCCAAACTGGAAGTGCAGCAACCATCCATGGGTTAGAGTCTGCTACTAATTGGCATGGTAGATTTAGCCTGTTCTATTTTTCTCCCTGGGGCAATTTTACCTCCCCTCAGGCACTCTGCTTCTGGGGCTCACCATATTGAACTGTGAGGATTACTTAATAGGCTCCCTTAGTCTCACTGCAACTCAGAACTCTTGTACTCACATGATCCCACCAACCTTAGCTCTGGCTCTCTGTAGTAGCAGGAATTATAGAATTACAGGTATGCCCCACCATGATGGGCCTGGGTTTTAAATTATGTGATATTTTAGTTACTAAAACATTTTATAATTTTGTTTTCTATCAAATTTGAATTTTAATTTGGATTTCAGTATTCTAGTGCTGAAACCTTAAAGACCCTTAAGTTGTAAGGATTTGTCTTTCTCTTCTAGCATCTTACCTTTGATTGGATATTGATGTGAAATGTTAAGCTAAATAATAATAATGATCCGTAGATATATCCATCATTGTAATATTATTAAATTTATACTAGTTCTAATTTCTAAGGGATGTCTTGGTAGAAAGTCTTCTTCTATGATGTGATTGTTTTTGCTTAATCTTGGACATTCCAAGTATCTCAGTTTAGATCCTCAATTGTTTGACTTCAGGACCTCGTATAATCTTTCTGTTGTGCCTTCAGTTTTTTGCCTGTAAAATAAGTGATAATTGATACCAGTATTTTAAAGTTATGTGATAGTCATACATATCACTGTGTTTTTGGTTGGAATAGGAATGCTGTCTTTAAGAATTAGTGAAAATGTGGAGTTTTTAGTTTGTGGTTCTATTGAATCAAATACTTTTATTGTCTTTCCTTTTTCTTTCAATTTCTATTTTGCCCTGTGGCTCTAGAATATCAGGGCAGTTCTCCTTGATAATTTCTTGAAAGATGGTATCTAGGCTCTTTTTTTGATCATGGCTTTCAGGTAGTCCAATAATTTTTAAATTATCTCTCCTGGATCTATTTTCCAGGTCAGTGGTTTTTCCAATGAGATATTTCACATTGTCTTCCATTTTTTCATTCCTTTGGTTCTGTTTTATAATATCCTGATTTCTCATAAAGTCACTAGCTTCCACTTGCTCCAATCTAATTTTTGAAGTAGTATTTTCTTCAGTGGTCTTTTGGACCTCCTTTTCCATTTGGCTAATTCTGCCTTTCAAGGCATTCTTCTCCTCATTGGCTTTTTGGAGCTCTTTTACCATTTGAGTTAGTCTATTTTTTAAGATGTTGTTTTCTTCAGTGTATTTTTCAGTATTTTTTTGGATCTCCTTTAGCAAGTCATTGACTTGTTTTTCATGGTTTTCTCGCATCCTTCTCATTTCTCTTGCCAATTTTTCCTCTACTTCTCTAACTTGCTTTTCCAAATCCTTTTTGAGCTCTTCCATGGCCTGGGGCCAGTTCATGTTTTTCTTGGAGGCTTTTGTTGTAGGCTCTTTGACTTTGTTGACTTCTTTAGGCTGTATGTTTTGGTCTTTGTCACCAAAGAAAGAATCCAAAGTCTGAGACTGAATCTGGGTGTGCTTTCGCTGCTTGGCCATATTCCCAACCAACTAACTTGACCCTTGAGTTTTTCAGTGGGGTATGACTGCTTGTAGACTAGAGAGTTCTATGTTCCACGTTTGGGGGGGAGGTGCCAGCTGTCACACCAGCACTCCTCCTTCCCCAAGGACCCCCAGCCCGGGCTGGGCTTAGATCTTTAGCAGGCTGTGCACTCCTGCTCTGATCTGCCACTTAATTCCTCCCACCAGGTGGGCCTGGGGCCGGAAGCAGCAGCAACTGTAGCTGCCCCACCTCCGCTGCCCCGGGGGGCTGGAAGCCGAACCACGAACTCCTTCCACTCCCGCAGCTTTTCCCACTAACCTTCTCCGCAGTCTTTGGTGTTTGTGGGTTGAGGAGTCTGGTAACTGCCGCAGCTCACTGATTCTGGGTGCTAGGGGCCCCATCCGCCTGACTCCAAGTTTGGTTGTTCCACGCCACTCAGGCTGGGCTCTGCTGCACCCCGTTCCCAGCTCCCAGCTCCATGTGGGATAGACCTCACCCAGAGACCATCCAGGCTGTCCTGAGCTGGAGCCCTGCTTCCCTCTGCTGTTCTGTGGGTTCTGCCGTTCTAGAATTGGTTCAGAGCCATTTTTTATAGGTTTTTGGAGGGACTCGGTACGGAGCTCACAGTAATCCCTGCTTACCAGCTGCCATCTTGGCTCTGCCCCTTCTTGTCTTTCCTTTTTAAAAAACCCTGGACATTCTTTTTTTTTTTTTTTTTTTTTTAAATGATTCAACATCAGAAATTGTTCTGGTTTTATTCATGAGAAGAACCTTAAAGAAGACACATTAACAAAAACTTTGCTATTATTCCCTAAGGAACTCTCTGCTGCTCCATCTAACTTGTAGCTGAGTTGGTTCTTGTCTTGTTTTCTATTTGTTTTTTCAAAAATTAATTAATTAATTTATTATTAGTTTGCAACACTAACTTCCATAAGCTTTTGAGTTTTAAATTTTGCCTCCTCCTCCCCTCCCCGCTCTCCAATACTGTGTGCAATCTGATATAGACTTTATATATACATTCATATTAAACATTTTCACATTAGTCATGTTGTACAGAAGAATTATAACCAGTGGAATGAACCAGGAGAAAGAAGAAACAAAACAACAACAGAAAAGAGAGCAAATAGTAAATGGTATGCTTTGATCTGCCTTAAGACTCCATAGTTCTTTCTTTGGATGTGGACAGCATTTTTCATCATGAGTCTTTTGGAAGACCTGGATATTCTTAATATTTAGATAGATCTCATAGCATTTATGTGGTACCAGCTAGATGAAAAGTTGTAAAGTAACTTCTTTGCCTTCATTCATAGAATTGTAGACTACATAGACTCTTGGAGCTGGAATGCGGTTAGAGGTAATTTAGAAGATTGTGTAATAACAGGATTGGGGTGGGGCACCTTTCACCCCTTCCCATTTTACAGATAAGGAAACTGTGGTCCAGACTGAAGTCCCATATTAGTAGCGGAACTAGAATTTAGATTTCTTGACTCTCTTGACAGTGCTCGGTTATTCTTTGATATTCCTGAAGCAAAATATCTAGATCTTTTTTTTTTCTTTTGAGCCCATTACTGTTACAGGGAATTTTGTTAGGATAGTTATCTGATGCTGGAAATTGATTGAACAGAATTTTTTTTTAAAGGTCATGGTAAATTGTGTGTGTGTGTGGGGGGGGGTGTCTGTGTGTTTTTAGCCTTGGTGTATTCCATTTGAAAAGGATTTCAGCATTTTAATACTGGTTATTGAGATATTTATAATGTGAAATTTCCAATTTATTCACCATAATAATGTTTGTCCTAAACAGCTCATGAACAAATGAATGATCTTCAATTATATTGTAGGTTTAGGAGGATTCAATTGAAGAGAATTAAATTGCTCCGTGTTATTTTATGTATTTTTTATACCAAGTGAAAAGTAGTTTCAAATAGTCTTAAGAACCTTTGTAAAATCCCACCTGTGATACTACCTTGGACAAGTCACTTAAAGTCCCTGAACCTCACTTTCCCAATCTCTAAAATGAGGGGATAGCTAGGTGGCTGAGTGTGTAGAGTACTAGACCTCAAGCCCAGAAAACCCAAGTTCAAATCATGCCTCAGACACTTACTGACTGTTTACTTACTGACAAGTTATATAACTGCTGTCACCCTCAGTTTCCTTATCTGTAAAACGCAGATAATAATACCACCTGCCTCTTAGGGTTGTTGTGAAGATAAAAGGAGTTAATATTTGTAAAGTACTTTGCAAACATTAATTGCACTATAAATTATTGTTATTGTTATGATGATGCCTCTGAGGAGTCCTCTTCTAGTTCTAACTCTATGATCCTATGATCCTATGTTTGGTTTCATGGAAAATATTTTCTAAGTGTTGCATAAATCAGAATGATTTGGACTATGACCACATACTGAGAGGGAATCAGGCACCTAGAAGGGAAATAAATCCTCCCTTATACCTAGAATGGAACTATTTTTGTATTATTTTGATCATTCTTGGAAAAATGCCTTAAAGCTAGTAAAATCTCTTTTTTGGGGGCGATAACTATATTGTCTTCCGCATTTAAGGATTTCGTATTGTCATTTAACCTAGGAGAAGATATAGGACATTCAGGTCATAAAGTTTTGAGTAGGCAGACCAAGCATCCCAAGAGTTATGTTTTTAGAGCAAAGGAAGAGGAGAATTTTTGCAATAGGATGTGATAACAGCATAATGTAGTTGTGGCAGTGTAAATGGAAAGAGAAGGGTGGGTATAGAGATTTAGTGCCTTTTGTCTGAGCTGGTTAGGGGGAGCTTCGATGAGTTTAATTTTGGACACGTTGAATTTGCAATATTAGTAAGATATGAGTAGAATGTCTAGTAGATACTTGTAAACAAGGGATTGGATCAAAGGGAAGAAGAGTTGTTTTTTTTTCTTTGTTTTTCCTTGATAGTTTTGTATTTGGGTATTGTATTTGTACTTGAGTATTTTTCTTTTTTAAAAAGCCATTGGGTTTTACATCAGATTGCTCACTACCTTGGAGGGGGAGGAGGGGACAGAAAGAAGACAAAAACTTGGAACTCAAAATCCTCCAAAAAATGAATGTTACAAATTGTCTTTACATGTAACTGGGAAAAACAAAATACTGTTAAGTAAAATTTTAAAAAAATAAAGACTTTGGGTTTAACACAGTATCATAGCTAGAAAGGACCTTTAGAGACCATCTAGTATGACCTCATTTTAAAGAGAAGGAAACTAAGGCCCAGTGAGGCTGAGACATACCCAAAGTCACATAAGTAAACTCTTCCCACCTCTACCACACCATCTCTCCCAGGTCTGTCCCACTGTATCTTTCCTCATTTTTAAAAAATGATTTTAAAAAATTTATTTATTTTTAGTTTTCACCATTCAGGAAGAGGAGTTTTCACACACACAGACACACACATTTATTTAAAGGAATTGCCAGCATTTTACTTTCTGTATGAGCTAGTGTGAATAAAAGACCAAGGATTGCATCTTGGGGGAGAACCAAAAGAAGTAAGAGGAGTCTATGAAGGAAACATAGGAGTGAAGAATGAATTTTAGATTATATTATGGAGGAAATTTCTTCTTGGAGTAGAAAATGATTGAGATCAAGGAAGTGATAGAGATGTCCTCTTTGGAGAAGAGCAGGGCTACATCCTTAGAGAGATGAATAAAGGATAGTTTTGGGGGCGGGGTGGAGCCCTGGCAGCTGGAAAGCAGGGACTAGCGTGAGCTCCCCGCCAAGTCCCTCCAAAAACCTATAAAAAATGGCTCTGGACCAATTCTAGAACTGCAGAACCCACAAGGTAGCAGAGAGAAGCGGGGCTCCAGCCCGGGACAGCCTGGATGGTCTCTGGGTAAGGTCTATCCTGCATGGAGCTGGGAGCAGGAGCGGAGTGGAGCAGAGCCCAGTGTGGGCTGGGCAGACCAACCAGACCAGGAGCCGGGCGGGGTGGGCCCTGGCGCCCTGAATCAGTGAGCTGTGGCAGTTGCCAGAGTTCTCAACTCACAAGCACCAAAGACAACAGAGAAGAACTGCAGAACCCAGAAAATAGCAGAGGGAAGCAGGGCACTAGCCCAGGACAGCCTGGGTGGTCTCTGGGTGGGGTCTATCCTGCACAGAGCTGGGAGCAGAAGCAGAGCAGAGCCCAGCATGGGCAGCGCGAACCAACCAGACCAGGAGCCCAGCGGAGCGTGCCCTAGAGCCCTGAATGAGTGAGCTGTGGCAGTTACCAGACTTCTCAACCCACAAACACCAAAGACAACAGAGAAGGTTAGTGGGAAAAGCTGCTAGGGACAGGGAGTTTGCTGTTCGGCCACTGCCCTGGGGGCAGCGGAGGTGGGGCAGCTACAGAACTACAGCTGCAGTTGCTTCTGGCCCCAGGCCCAACTGGTGGGAGGAATTAAGTGGCAGATCAGAGCAGGAGTGAAGAGCCTGCTGAAGATCTAAGTCCAGTCCCGGTTGGGGGTTCTTGGGGAAGGAGGAGTGCTGGTGTGGCAGAGCTGGTGCATCACCCCAGGCTTGGAACGTAGGACTCTTTAGTCTACAAGCAGTCATACCCCACTGAAAAACTCAAGGGTTAAAGTGAGTTGGCTGGGAACATGGCCAGGCAGCGAAAACGCACCTAGATTCAGTCTCAGACTCTGGAATCTTTCTTTGGTGACAAAGAAGAACAAAGCATACAGCCAAAAGCAATCAACAAAGTCAAAGAGCCTACAACAAAAGCCTCCAAGAAAAACGTGAACTGGTCTCAGGCCATAGAAGAGCTCAAAAAGGATTTGGAAAAGCAAGTTAGAGAAGTAGAGGAAAAATTGGCAAGAGAAATGAGAAGGATGCGAGAAAACCATGAAAAACAAGTCAATGATTTGCTAAAGCAGTCCCAAAAAAATACTGAAAAATATACTGAAGAAAACAACATCTTAAAAAATAGACTAACTCAAATGGTAAAAGAGCTCCAAAAAGCCAATGAGGAGAAGAATGCCTTGAAAGGCAGAATTAGCCAAATGGAAAAGGAGATCCAAAAGACCACTGAAGAAAATACTACCTTAAAAATTAGATTGGAACAAGTGGAAGCTAGTGACTTGATGAGAAATCAAGATATTATAAAACAGGACCAAAGGAATGAAAAAATGGAAGACAATGTGAAATATCTCATTGGAAAAACCACTGACCTAGAAAATAGATCCAGGAGAGATAATTTAAAAATTATTGGACTACCTGAGAGCCATGATCAAAAAAAGAGCCTAGACATCATCTTTCAAGAAATTATCAAGGAGAACTGCCCTGATATTCTAGAGCCACAGGGCAAAATAGAAATTGAAAGAATCCACCGATCACCTCCTCAAATAGATCCCAAAAAGAAATCTCCTAGGAATATTGTCACCAAATTCCAGAGCTCCCAGGTCAAGGAGAAAATACTGCAAGCAGCCAAAAAGAAACAGTTTGAGTATTGTGGAAACCCAATCAGAATAACCCAAGATCTGGCATCTTCTACATTAAGAGATCGAAGGGCTTGGAATACGATATTCCGGAGGTCAGTGGAGCTAGGATTAAAACCAAGAATCACCTACCCAGCAAAATTGAGTATCATGCTCCAAGGCAAAATATGGACTTTCAATAAAATAGAGGACTTTCAAGCTTTCTCAGTGAAAAGACCAGAGCTGAATAGAAAATTTGACTTTCAAACACAAGAATCAAGAGAAGCATGAAAAGGTAATCAAGAAATAGAAATTGCAAGGAACTTAGTAAAGTTGAACTGTTTACATTCCTACATGGAAAGATGATGTGTATGATTCATGAGACCTCAGTATTAGGGTAGCTGAAGGTAATATGCATATATATATGTGTGTGTGTGTGTGTGTGTATGTGTTTATGTATATATATGTATATGTGAGGGTATATGTATGTATATGTGTATGTATATATTATATATATATAGAGAGAGAGAGAGAGCGCGAGCGCGGGCGCAGGGTGAGTTGAAGACGGGAAGATATCTAAAAGAAATAAAATAAAATTAAGGGATGAGAGAGGGAGAAGGGGAGAGAGAGAATGGGGTAAATTATCTCGCATAAAACTGGCAATAAAAAGCAGTTCTGTAGGAAGAGAAGAGAAGGCAGGTGAGGGGGAATGAGTGAATCTTGCTCTCATCAGATTTGACCTGAGGAGGGAATACCATACATACGCAATTGGGTATCTTACCCCACAGGAAAGAAGGAGGAAGAAGATAAAAAAAAGGGGGGATGATAGAAGGGAGGGCAGATGGGGGTGGAGGTAATCAAAAACACACACTTTGGAAAGGGGACAGGGTCAAGGGAGAAAATTGAATAAAGGGGGATAGGTAAGGAAGAAGCAAAATATAGTCTTTCACAACATGAGTATTGTGGAAGGGTTATACATAATGATACGCATGTGGCCCATGTTGAATTACTTGACTTATTAGGGAGGGTGGGTGGGAAGGGAAGAGGGGAGAGAATTTGGAACTCAAAGTTTTAAAAACAGATGTTCAAAAACAAAAAAAAAAGTTTTTGCATGCAACTAGAAAATAAGATACACAGGCAATGGGGCATAGAAATTTATCTTGCCCTACAAGAAAGGAAGGGAAAAGGGGATGGGAGGGGAGTGGGGTGACAGAAGGGAGGGCTTACTGGGGAACAGGGCAACCACAATGTATGCCATCTTGGAGCGGGGGGGGGGGAGGGTAGAAATGGGGAGAAAATTTGTAATTCAAAGTCTTGTGAAAATCATTGCTGAAAACTAAATATATTAAAAAAAAGGCTAGATTTGGTGATAGAAATGGGTTGAAGGAAGATAGGTAAGTGCCACAGGTTGTTCCTTTATTGCCTCCATGAAATAGGAAATAAAGTAGAGGAGACTCATATATTGAATGTGAGGCAGTTCGCTTTGGGGTAGGACATGGGTCTTTACTGTCAGTGTTTTATTTTTGATTCCTCTTATTAAACATTGTTATTTTTATTCTCCTTCCCTCAACTCCCCCTTAAACCCCATTATGTAACAAAAACAGTTAAGTATAACCAACCAGCATATGACAAGATATGCAACATTCTACCTCTATACTCCTGTACCTTTCTACGAAGAGGAAGAAAGTTTGTTTTATCATCTGTCATCTTGTGCAAATATTGATACAGAATTTACATTTAATCTGAGCTTTTAGTGCTGTTTTCATTTCCACTTTTTAGGATAGGGGCTTTAGAAGAGAGAAGAAAATCTAAAATGACCTCTGGGTGGTTCATTGGAAGCCAACTTCAGTATACGCATATCAACTTCTTTTTAACAAAACAAATTCTATGCTTGCTTTCCAGGGGACAGATGATTTCAGGTGAAGATTGTGAATTTATTCAAAGATTTGAGATGAAAAGAAGTCCAGAAGAGAAGCAAGAAATGCTTCAAAATGAAGGCAGCCAGGTATTTTATTTTGAAACTTTTTCATGTTTAGAGTATTGAAGTTTGATAAAATTTAGATGTCCAGGTTCATATGACTCTAAGTAATATAAATGTATTATAGTAGTATTTTACAATAAGTGTGTTCTTTGGTGTTTGGATTTGGCCATATGAATGAACCCTTTCTTTTAAAAGATAATAATATCTTAGATTTGGAATACTTTATCATTCTTAAGGATGCATTAGGACAAATGGGTTTGAATTTCATAAATCATTCTGTAGAAGAGATTTTATTGTAATTATTCCTTTTATTTAATTTTGGGTAATTTTTGATAACCTTTTTAAAGTTCTAGCTAAAAATGTCAGCTTCTATAAAGCTCCCTTCATGAAATCCATTTATGTAGCTGGTCTAGTTTATCACTTCTTACAAAATGTAATCCACATTCACTTTGGTTTTAGTTGAATTAACATTAAGGTCATTCGGGAGATAGCTCCATACAAAAAGGCTGTGTGACTAGAAGGAACTGCAAAGAGACTATGAAAGTTCTTTCTCATTGACATTTGTTTATTCAATCTGTTTGTTACTTTGGTGCTTTTTGTTAAGCCAATATTGTCTTATGTTTATGATTATTACTTTTGTGTGATATGACTTCATGTGGATGGTTCTTACAGGTAACACCTTTGTGATCTTTTCAATGAAAATGCCTCAATGTGGTATTTCTTATATATGGTGCAGAGTTAACTAGCTAATCTGAGAAAGGACCCTGGGTGGCCTAAAGAACATAATTACTTGAATAACTGCTTGTTTACATATGGAATTCAAGTCAAGATTTTGACCTTAAAGCCCTAAATGTTTTGAGTATTTGAAAGTTTTTTTTTGTCAGAATGTCAGCCTTTTGATAAAACATTTTTACTATATGGTTCTGAGCTTCCAGTGATTTTTCATTTTCAGCATGGCCCTCACAGCTATAATTTGCTTTCCCTGTGGGCTTAGGTATAAAGCTCGAGATTGCAGACCTTCATGGAAAGATGAAAAGATCTGTAATTAGGTCCAACCCATTTGTCCTAAGCTAGAGTTAGAGTGAAATTACCTGCATTATTTTGCTGTATGTAATTTGTAGTTTTATAATGTAAGAGGGAATTAAAAATTACATTTTTTTTTCCAATTTGGTCGTCATTTCTTAAAGCTCAAAATTTTTTCTGTCTTTACATAAAAGATTTATAGTTAGATTGTAAACTTCTTGAGGCCAGGATTTGTCTTATTTTAGCTTTGGGTTTCCCATGGCACCTAGCGCATATATTGTGCATAATAGACATTTAGTCAATGTTATGAAAGAATGATTAAGTGTTTCTTATAAAGGCATTTAAACTGTTTTGTGTTATAGAATAGTTAATTGTGTACTTGCCTTATCCTCACTGTTTTTAGTAACTTCTTCAAGGTAGTATCTGCATCTAGCACATCTTTGAATCTCCGTATAGCAGCTTGGCAGAGGGCCTTACCCATCACATTTTTTTTTTATTACATCTGGCATTTCATCCATGTAGGGATACCTCAGTGAAGAATCTCTCTTCACCAATGCAGTTAGATACCTATTTTGCCACTTGTGGTTTTTCTGTCAGTTCATAGGCTTTTATTATGCACTTACTATATGCTAGGCACCATGTACCAGGCACTATGAGGATACAATGCGGCACTGAGAACTACCTTTGCCTAGGATCCCACAGCCAATATGTGTCAATGCAAAGGACATAAACCCAAGTCTTTCTGACTCCAAAGCTAGCTCTATCTAGAATGCCACACTGCTTTTATTTTCATAGTATGTGCTCAATAAATAATTGGTTGAATTTAATCTCTTTTAGCTAATATGGTATTCCTTTTCAACATATTGTCCTTTAGAAGGTTTCAGAATCGCTATGCTTCTCTTCCTTGAAAGATTTGGAGGCAGTATATTTTAGTATGACAGTGGTGATTCTACTTATAGAGGAAAAAATTGTCTTTTTTTAAAAAAAAAAAGTAGTCTCTTATATAGCAGTCAAGTCTTTTACCTATTTGCTGATTTTCTATAGCAAAAGTTTAATCTCTGACTTAGCTTCCCCTGTTCTCAGGGCGCTTGGAGGCTGTTTAACCCAAATTTTAAGTTGAATTGTGTAAATATTACTTGAATTGCATAAATATTACTGTGTAAAAATTAGCTAGTCAAACATAATTATCAAAAATGAATCTCTTGATAAAGTTATAGATTACAGTATTTATTTGAATGTGTTTTTATTTTCTAGTGTGCCAAAACATTTATAAACCTGATGACTCACATCTCTAAAGAACAGACAGTTCAATACATTTTAACCCTGGTTGATGATATGCTTCAGGTAGGCTAATACTCTATTTAGTTTATATGCTAGTTTTACTTTTTTGTTTACTTTAGAGTAACTAAAATTTTAGAGATTTCACTTATAGATGGTGATAGTAAATTTTCCCCATTTCTGTAACTTGTGAGAATTGTGATTTAGTAATTATGAGCTTATGTGTAGGCGTGATTTGTTTTTCGGGGTGATTAATTTGCAGAATTTCCTCATTTTCAGTACTTAGGTGGTCTTTATTGAACATATACTATGTGCATTTAATTTTGCTAGCAGCTTTTCTTTTAAAATTGATTGATTGTCTCTATGTGCAGAACAAGGTATCTTCTGTGTTTCTGTTCCAGCTTCCTACCTAAGAGTACAGCTCATAGCTGCATAGGCAGGTTATTGTGCTGTTAACACTAAAACTTCCTATGTTTAGAGAGTGTTGAAGAAAAATGATATAGTGGGTCTTTAAGGACATCTCTTGAGAACATTGAAGGCCCATGGACTGCCATGTGACTTGTGATTTTATGGACTACTGCCAACCATAGATTTACAACTGTCTGCCCTCTGATCCATAGATTCAGAGAATCAGGATGAATGAAGTTTTTCCATCATAGCCAAACTTTCCAAGATTCAAATTTGAAGACTTAGGTAACAGTTAAGCATGACTTATTTTCTTAAGCAAGAAAAATCAGACATTTAGATCCGTATCATCCTTATCTTCCAAAGTACTGTAACTAGACCAGTGCTAAGTGGATTAATCACTTATAGAGCTGCTGGAAGGTGAGGATGAGTATGTTCAAGACTGGGAAAAATTTAGAGTTGCAAGTTGCAAACAAGCGGTTACATGTTTAACATGAAAAATGAACAAGTAATTTCCTGCCTGTCCTCTAGAACACTGAGAGATTAAATGATTTGCTGAGGACCCTATAGACCATGTATGTCAACGGTGGGACTTTAACCCAGGTCCTTGAACCCATAGGCCAGCTCCTTAGCATGTTGCAGCTTGCCCCCCCCCCCAAAGGGATAAGGATCCAGGGCAATTGATTGGATAATCAATCAATAATAAATATTTATTAAGTGCCTACTATGTGCCGGCCACTGTGCTAAGTGCTAGGTTGTTTTTAGTAGAGAAAAGCAAAGATCTTTTTAGGATCAAATCAAATGCTGCCCTTTTCATGAAGACTTCTTTTATTATGATTGCTTCATCAACTGTTAGGGCACTTAAGACATTGGTGTGTATCTTCTATGACCACATGAATATTATCCTGGCTATATTTAAACAAAGGCTGAGGTATTAAGTCAAATCATGAATTTGTATTTTCATCAATTCTTTTATAATTGAATGTGGTAACCAGAGTAGAGCATGCAAACTTGAAGGAATGAAATGACCATATGTGGAGGCTGGGACTGAATTTGGCCTTTGCAGGGAGATAGATGATGATTAGCTTTATTGGAGCCAGAAGTTTTACGTTAGTGGGTTGTGAGTTGGAGGGTAGGTTAGATTATATGATACCAGATTATGACTTCTTTGAAAGCCATAAATTTAGAGTTCATAAAGTAGGAATTAAGACTTTTTATACATTCTTGAGCAGAAATGTGGAATGGCAAAGTGGTAGTTTAGGAAAATAAATTAAAACTTTCTCTTTTATGAAAATAATGCTTTATGAAACATTTTTTGGTGCTTCTCTTAACTATAAAATGAGAACAGTATTAATTTTCATAGCATTCTTGGACTAAGGATAAAAACATTTTAAAGTGTTTTGAAGCTGAATGAAGTCCTTGTTAGAAGTAATTTTACTTGTTTCAATAGTTAGAATAAGCATACTGCAACATAAGGAGATGAAAGCCTTTGTCAAACAGCAGGTGATTGTTAACAACCAGAAAACAAACAAAAAACTAACATGAATAAAACAGAATTTTTTATGATCTGAAAATTGGAAAAATAATTTAACAATGTTTTTAGTGCATTACTATTTGTATGTTTAATAACGAGGAAAATATTTCATTTTCATGTACAAAATTTGATATGAAAATGACATTTATGAATATTTATGTTTCTTTAGGAAAATCACCAACGGGTTAGCATTTTCTTTGATTATGCTAAACGTAGCAAGACTACAGCATGGTCCTACTTTCTGCCAATGTTGAATCGCCAGGATCTTTTCACTGTCCACATGGTAAGCATTCAGTTGATCAGATTCCAAGGTAGAGGAGAGATGACTTTATAGACATTTGTGGTTGGCACATTCTTTTTCCATTCCCTTGGGAATAACTATAGTTATACTATTATTTAGGAATCTTAGCTCTGTTAATTTCAGACTAATGGCTGAGTAGACTTAATAACTGTAAAAAACCTCACGAAGTAATGAAAAGCATTGGAGGGGGAAAGAGTGTACAAAGTCGGAAGCAATTTAAGCCTCATCATCCAAAGGGTGTGTGTCATTGGAACTAATGGAGAACAACAAACAAATTAAATGGAAATGATTTAATTGTGTTTCTGTTATAATCTATTCTTATTATTTTTTGTACAACTACACCACCACAATGGGACCTTTACCTCCATGAAGTCAGTGTCAATGACATTTAGGAAGTCTGAGTTCATACTCAGAGTGGCTGAACCTGATCTAATCAACATAAAAAATGCTGGAGTTAATATGGTTTTAAAGGTACTTAGGGATCGATATTCAAGCTATCTCAGAGAGGAGAAAATTCTAAAAAGAATGGAAAAAAATCACAAATGGCATTATTACCAAGAAAAAGCAACTGAGAAGAAGGCATCATCAACTACTTATTAATATAGCTTCTTTGTGATCTCTATAAAATATTTGAGAAGTCTTTGCATTCATTAAGGGTATCTTTCATGAAAGGCAGGAAAAAGAAAACAGACTTTTGTAAATAATTTTCTCCAAAATTTTACATTCTTTGTCACAGTATGAAATAACAAAGCTTGTAAAGAATATAAGGTCCCAATATGTTTATTGTTTGTTGATTATAAAAACAGCTTTTGACTTTGTTGAACAAAATGTGACCTTCGGTTCTGTTCTCCAATAAGGTATATCTCCCATGAATGTGATAGAATCATACAAGACTTTATGATAAACCAAAGAAAATAACTTTATTTAATGATCTCTTATAAACATTATACTTCGTGTTAGTTCAGCAGATCTGTGATCTCATCATTGTGGGCACTCTAGAACAGTGCCTTTTCATCTTTTGCATGTATGTATGTATAATCTGGTAATTTTATATGTCTGTAAACTGTAGAGTAACACAACAAAATCAAAACTGTAATTGATCCAAAAGGCAGTTCAGTTCAATAAACATCTATCTCTGTGATCTCCAAAAGTTCTTCGTAGATGATATATTGAATGTGATGAAGACCCTCATTTCTTCTTTTAAAATTTTTTTTTTAAAATTATGTGGGTACCAGAGCAACTTTGGGCTGCTTGTCTGCTATCTTTAGTCTTGCTTCATGGTTTTTTCACTTCCATTTATGTTTATACGTTTGCTAGATAATATACAAAGTCCAAATAAAAGAATTCCCTGTAGATATAGATGATGGAGCATATCTGAATAAACTCCTTTGTTTATCTTTTAAAGCCCTTCACAGTGCAGTTCCAGCATATCTTTTCCACTCTCTGTGATCTAGCGAAACTGAGCGTTTTTCTGTTCTTCATACTTGATATGGTTAAGTTGCCAAGTTGCCCTGAGGTGTTGACACCTGTCTCAGAATGACGGAAGGAGCTTGGGAACTTGGGCTTGGAGAGAGGATGTGTTGGTGGATAAGTGTGGTTGTGCTGGACACAAGCCCTATGATTGGCTTTTGTAGAGAGAGTGGGATCTGGCCCATCTTTTTCTACCTTCTTATTAATTGATCATGTACCCTTTGGGGTCAGGCCAAGGCCTTCACTTCGAAGAAAACTGTTCTAGCATACTTGTTTGTGGTTGATATACTGATTGCATTAAATCCTGGTGAACTACAGGGCCTCTTTAGTGGTATCCACAACTATTCCAATGCAGTCTGCATAGGAAAAGAATGTATGTTACCCAGATGTTGTTTGATTGTTTTTCATTTGTATTTGACTCTTTGTGACCCCCTTTGGAATTTTCTTGGCAGAGATACTGGAGTGGTTTGCCATTTTCTTTTCCAGCTAATTTTACAAATGAGGGAACTGAGGCAAACAGGGTTAAGTGACTTGCCCAGCATTACATAGCTAGTTAAATGTGTGAGGCTGGATTTGAACTTAGGAAGAGGACTTTTTTTGACTATAGGTCTGGTGTTATATCCACTGTGCCAGCTAGCTTCACCCAGATGAGGACATGGAATTTATGGACAGATTTTGGATTTGGAAATGAAAGGGAAAAAGCTGACATGAATTGCATTTAGGTAAATTTTAGGACCACTCTCTGGTCACGTAACCCAAAGGACAGTGGAAAGGTGTTTGGTAGGCATAAAGCCATAAAACATTTCCATGAGAAAAGTGGTATAAAAGATGTTCTGAAAGGTATGACTAGAAAAGAATGTGGGCTAGCCATATAGCAAGAGCAAATGATAACACATGAACAGACTGAGTATTGCATTAATATCCAAGAATTATTAACCATAGTAAGGCTTCTAGAGTCTTAAGTTTGTCCTAGATGGAAGATTTATGGACGGAGAGGAGTCCCATAGAATAAAAAGGTGTAAATGGGTTGTGATTTGTTACATCATAAGAAGTACCGACATCCATGAGATCATGGATCGATTTCTCAAAGTATTTAAGTAAGATTGCAAAAATGAATGATTTAATGATATTCTACATTTATATAGCATTTTATGTACATTATTTCATTTGATCGTCTCTATAGCTTATTGAGGAGCATATTTTTCTGTGATTTTCCCTTCAGTCAGAACACATTTTTAAAAAATAAATTTTTATTTATATCTTGGGATTTTTTTACATCATCAGAATTTTCATTTCTTTCCAAGAGAGTTGTCATATGTGACAAGTAGCAATTTTAAAGACAAAAAAATGAAGCAGTGAAGCAAAGTCGTGATAGGATTTTGAAACTCCAAAGATTTATGGATACTTGGTATGTTTTAGGAATCAAATGTCATTGGTGATTATTAATCAATTGTAATGCAAGTATTTCTTCTTTGTTTTTAGGCAGCAAGAATTATTGCCAAATTGGCAGCATGGGGAAAAGAATTGATGGAAGGCAGTGACTTAAATTATTATTTCAACTGGATAAAAACTCAACTGAGTTCACAGGTAAAAGAAATTTCAGTTTTAATATTGAAAGGAATATTTAGTTAATATTATGATGCTGAAGTCTAATAGTTATGGTAGCACGTTGAAGTGCCATACATTATTAGTAACCTTCATCTGCTCTCTGGGGAGAGCCTGCTTCTTTGAGGTAGACCTGGCTCCTCTACTCGCCTTCTCTTCTACTCGCTCTCTCTTCCTACCTCTTCTGTTTCTTCTCCATTATATACTTGCACCCCATGGTAAAATTCTCTTTCTCTTTAACTCTCTTTTGCTGCATTTCTCTATCAGCCACTGTCTTGTTTGTATTTAACTTCCTGTTGGTGATTTCCTCCTTTGTTGCATCTTCTTACTGTTGAACATTAAGACCTAAAGTTGTTGGTGAGATTCTTTTATTGCTCTAGCCTTATTGATTCCAGGCCTATCCGTTCCTGCTCTTTCTTGGGACCAAAGGAAAAAAACAACTAGGTGGCTTGTTGGTGAGGGATATTGCTCACAAGAGTGGGGTCAAAGCCAGGGAACAGACAAAGGGTCTTTAGATGGGAGTTAAATCACTTGGTATATTGAAACTTTTAGTAAGAATGCTGTTTTCTTCATAGTCTTCAGGCAGGTAGGTGGTGAAGATG
The DNA here is from genome assembly GCF_011100635.1 of Trichosurus vulpecula. Lineage (NCBI taxonomy): Eukaryota > Metazoa > Chordata > Mammalia > Diprotodontia > Phalangeridae > Trichosurus > Trichosurus vulpecula. The sequence continues at coordinate 267,493,326 of NC_050573.1, read as the reverse complement.
AGTATACTTAAGAATGATTTTTAGACAGGGTGAAATAAGGAGTGAGATTGCTGGAAGAGGATCCTGGAGAGGAAATGTTGGAAGAGAGTGGAATAAGAGTATCTTTGAAGTGGCACTTGGTGGTTCTAGTGATGGAGGCATATCAGAACAGAATAATGTCATGTAAAGGGTAATGGGAGGTGGTAATTCACTAGAAGGGTTTTGTTTGTGTGTGTGATGCATAGGAAAGGGGCAGATACCGATGATGTGCTGCAGTTATGGCATTGGGTTTCTAATTAAATGTTATATTTGAGTAAGCTTTCTGAAAGATATAGATGTATGAGTGTGTGAATGCAATGTTTAAATGGGTTTTAGTTTCAGGCGTGTGAAATATGACATTTCCCATTTATTTTCTATAGCTGCTTGGTATTTTAAAAAATTGCACAATACATTTAAGAGTAATGAAAATAGGGATAGTTATATCTTTGAAAAAAAATTCTGGAGATGTTTAGTAATACTAAATACTTGGCTGGAGCAGTAACTTCATTGAAGTAAGAGCGTATTTTTATTTTAAAATGCTTTTTGGTCTTAGTTTTGAAAATAATCATATCTACCAGAGAACTAGTTAATTCCAAATCAATCATTTCTTCATAGATCCTTCAAAACAAGGTACTTAGAATGTAAAAGATATAGAAATTTGAAAATGGGACTTTGTTTTTAAATATTTCACCACTCTCAATTTTAATGTGCTTCATTAACCAACTAGCATTTTAGAGTTCTTCTGCACTCTTACTATCTGAAATAAGCTTTCTTTAACAACTGTCATTCTACTTTAATTTTAGAATTCTAGCATGGTAACACCATTAACATTTCAATCAACCTTTGTGTAGTAACTTGATTCATTCTCTAATTTTTGGAGTGAACATTGATAGTAAAGAAACAACAGTGTAATTTACAATCAATATTTTGGGTGGTTTCATTTTATTTTTGTTTAGTCTTAAACTTTTTGGAAATAAAATTTATATTCTGGCTCACAACTGAGAGAATGGGTGTTATTGCAACAGCCTGTGGTTACAGTTATTCATTCCTAGTTTCCTTTTAAAATACAAGGAAATAATATTAACATGATCATAATTGACCATAAAAATTTCAGTTTCTGTAAGAATTTTTCTTAGATTTGAATTCATTTCATGTTAGATAAGTCATTTTCAAAGTGCACGTCTGTCAAAGGTTAGAAACTTTTAGCTTCTTTGTTTTCTTCTTCTTTTCTTTGTATTTACTCTTACTTCATGGCTGGGTACTGTTTTACTTTTTAAGAGCAATGGATATTGTTTGTCTCTTGAGGACTTTGAATTGTTGCAATTATTAGAATTCTTTCATTGTACTTGTGCTAGGATTGACTTTGTAATCTCTCTTTAAAGATTATCACTATGATTATTTTCAATTGTATTTATTTTTCAAGTACCATGTGATAGTATTTCTGGAAGACAACTTTCAAATGGTTTGAATGACTTTTTTTCTCCTCATAAAGGCTAGAAATGCACCATTCCGTATGAAAGAGATGCTTTAAATTCAAAGTAATTTCAAGGTCACATCCTTGACACATTCATTGTTTAATGGCATCAGTCAACAACATTTATTAAGTTCCTAGTTCTAAGATTGTGGATAAATAAAAAACAAATCCTGTTTATTTCCTTAAGGAACTTCTCATGCCCCTTTTGTATGCTCATTTTTTGTTCCTCTACCTTAATTACTCTGCTAAGTGCATAACAAAATTTTTTTTTGATTGAGTATAAGTTGTTAATTCTACTATTGGCATGACAGTTGTTAGCTCTAGGGCACAGACCCAAATCTCAGGTGATTGTCTCTTCAAGTCTATGCGAAGAGAGAAACATGGTTGATGTGCACAAATTTTTAAATACTCCTTGCAGTCTGACTCAAAGTGCATGTCCTATTGAGAGCAACATTTTCCTTTCATTATGAAATTTTGTGTGACTCTAGGTTTTTTTTTTCTGTATTGTCATTTAGTACTTTAGTGACAATGCTTTTCTCTACAAAATATGATTCCTTTTTAATAAGGATACACATATTTGTAAGTACTTAATACTATTTAAAGAAAAATGTGTTCTCCAGAGTATTTTTCACATTATGCTCATGACATTACCTTTTTATATACTTGACTAAATAAAATTAGATAAAAATTAAAATTTGCTTAGTTCCCTTTCCTAAATTGATATGTTAGGATAAAATTAAAAACAAAACTAAGTAATGAGTTATTTATTTTGCAATAGAAACTGAGTGGTAGCGGGAATGCTGTTGAAACAGGAACGGTCTCTACGAGTGAGGTAAGTATCTATGCCATCTTAATACACTGACCTAGCATACTATACTTGTTATTGCTAATGAGTAACACTTAATTTTTAAAAAAATGTTGAGTAGTCTCAATTTATTTAACTTGTCTTGACATCATTTAAATCTGTTTATCATCTACATTAGGTTTTGGCTATAAATCAAACTTTTTTGGCAGCCCATATTTTTAAATTATTTTTGACACATAGACATGGTCCATCAGTCTTTCTTCTTCATCTATTCTACAGGCTAGCTCTGCATCATAAAAATCAAAGCAAGACTGAATATTTGCTTGGTTGTTGCTTAGTGGGATGTTGAAATTCTACTCTTGGGCTTCTTATTGCCATTTTAAACTTTATTTGTTTAGATATCTTGTAATTGATATTCCTTACAGATAGTGGGGCAATGAATGATTAGCAGGCTTGTCAATTATTTAGCCATAAGATTAAAGAGAATTGAGTTGGATGGCATCAAGAGACCTGAATGGATAGTCCTTTTTCCACTCTGAGTGTGGGAAAATCACTTAATTTCTTTAGGTCTCAGTTTCCTTATTTGTAAAATTAAAGTGGTGTTTTAGATATTTCTTAAGAGCCTAGCAAGCTCTGGTGTTCTGTGATTACAAAGCAACTAAACTTCTTGGTGTCTTTAGTGCTCAGTTATCCAAATAGTATACATCAAAGACAAATCTGGAAGGGTAGGAGTGCCTTGGGCAAGTGCTTTCTTTCTCCATCCCCTCCCTTCCCTGAGATTTTCATACAAGAGAATTGTACTTGGAATTGAAGCAGGCATGCAGATGGAGAGGCACAAAGGGTCAACACAGGGACCTTGAAAGGGGGTGTGTAAGGCTGCCTCCTTGTGTAATCATGGAGTGTTAGAACTGGAGGAAGCATCAAAAAGCAACGAGGCTAACCTTCTAATTTTCCAGGTGGAAAAATGGCCCGCTTTGTTGGAGGTGATTGTAGGTGTGGTAGGGGCTGAATATATGTTTGAATGTGAACACACTCTCTGTTCCTGAGTCATTATTTTAGAAATTAATTAGTTAATAAGCATTTCTTCTCTCTCTCTGTCTCTCTAATTTCTTTCTTCCTTCCTTCCTTCCCTTCCTCTGGTCTCCCTAGCTTCCTCAGGCTGGAAGTTTAGAGGCCGCTTGTGGGCCTGATCCCAGTATTGATGGGCATGGAAGCTTTAACCTGCTCTGTGGTTCCATTCCAGGCTGGTTCATTCCTCAGGCAACCTGGTGACCCCCTAGCTCCTGGGGGCTTACCCTACTGGTTCCACACTTAGTATGGACACCTCGTTAACTTGGCCCGTGTTAGCCAACTCCTTGAGCTCAATAGATCTGCTACCCTCAGCCTCCCAAGTAGTATAGACTACAAACATGAGCCATCACTCCTGGTAACAGAAGGAACAACTTCTATGTAATTATGTATTTACAAGATACATACAGAGTAGAGAGGAAGGCTCCAGTAGCTGTGGATACTGGGACAGGCCTCCTATAGAAAGTGGAATTTGAGCTGAGTCTTGAAGGAATCTAGGGATTCTAGGAGGTGGAGATGAAGTGGGAGAACATTCTAGGTATAGGGGATAGCTAGGTCATAGGCAAGGGGATGGGAAATGTATTGGCTTGTGGGAGGAATGGCAAGGAGGCCATTACTGCAAATCATCTAGTGTGCTGAGGGCAGTGAATTGTAAGAAAACTGGAAAGATAAGAAAGGGTGGGAAGTGCTCTAAATACCAATTATATTAGTTGATAAATTATTTATTAAGAAGATGATAGGGTCATCTGTGATTTAGGAAAGTCACCCTGGCAGCTGTGTTGAGGATAGATTGGAGTTGGGAGATACTTGAGGTAGGAAGACCAGTTAGGAGACTATTGCTTTAGGCCGTGTGAGAGGTGATGAGGGCCTGAAGGAGGGTGGTGGTAGCTGTGGGAGTGGAGAGAAGGGGAAATATCTGGGGGGTGTTTTGAAGGTAGAAATGATAAAATTTGGCAACTGAATATATATATATATATATAGTGAGTGAGAGTGAGGAATCTAGAGTGACTGTTTCAAACCTGAATTACTGGCAAAGTGGTGGTTTTGTTATTGTTCAGGGCAGCTAGGTGGTCCGTTGGATAGAGTGCAGGACTTGAAGTCAGGAAGACTTGGGAAGACTTCTTGAGTTTAAGTCTGGCAGGCATTGAGGCTAGTTTGTAGGGAGAGCCTTTTCAGAATCAAGGTTAGTACTATGAACAATAGGTACCAGGCACCAGTTGCAGAAAGGATTTCAGTTGGTAGAAGCATCCTTTTGCTTCAGTCAAGAATAAAATCATTTCCTGTCTCTACTCTATGGCAAGAGACAGTTCTCAAATATTGCTAGCTTGTGTTTTGCAGATGGAAGTAAGTGAACTCACCTGACTATAAAAGGCGGGGGAGATATGGAGAAAGAGAGAGAGAGACAGAAACATGGATATGAAGAGGACAGATGCTATAATCGGATCTTTTTTTTTTAAATGAGTGTCCAATATGACATAAATATTGTTTTGACTCCTTCAAGGTTCCATAGTTTTATTAATTTGTGATTACTTTGTTCTACTAATGTAAATTACAACTTCTCTGTAACAACTGATTTGATGATGAATCTTTTGTTTTAAAAATTTAGAAAGCTGAAGTTTAGCTTAATTTCATGGAACATGTAGTTTTTTAAGATCTGGAAGGGAACTTGGAGGTCACTTAGTCTGATTTCATAAAAGTTGAAGTTCAGAGTGCTAAGTGATTTTTGTGTTTTTTAGGCTTTTTAATTTTAAATTTCCCTGGAAATTGATCTGTCTTCATTTCTGAAGAGGCTTTCCTCTTAGTCAAGTTGGAATGCCATCTCTTTAAACCTGTTCATTTATAAAGGCAATTTTTTTATTCTTTCCTGAAATTTAAAAATTAATTAATAGGCGATTCTCAAGACTGAAAGGCCAGCAAGCCTCAAAGAAATAAATCTCAAATAGTGAAGTTTCAAACGTTGGTGACTGGAGATGTGGGAGATAATTTCAGATACTGGATTTTGGTGTCTGTCAGAAGCCTACCATGTGGGCAACTCTCTGTTTTATCTTCTAGTAAGGCTTTCAGCCCCAGAGCGTTAGGTTTTCAGATAGAGGTGGAAAGCAGTTTTGACAGTTTAGCAATTCATGATTTTGCCACTTGATGTCAGTATAAAATAAAATTTTATTTTGAGGAATACTACAAAATGGAAAAGAACTCAAAATGTTGATAGGCCATATACCATTTTCTTAAAATGGTTGCAGAGATTTGCCTTAAGATTGTGAATGCTCGTCCTCAATTTCTTGATACTCTTTTAAAATATGCTTGTAGTTTTCTAAATATATGAAAGCAGCAATTTCACTTTCAACTGTGAGGGTTAAGTGGTCTCTGGATGTCTTAAGCAGATGTATAATCTACTTTTTGGAAGTGTTAAGCATATTGCTAAAAGATGTGTATGTTGGTCCCTTCTTGGTTTTCTTTTTTTGTTACTTTGTTAATCAGTGAAATCCCTGGACATCGTGCTGCTTAATTAGCTAAATTTAGTAACAGGTTTCAGATTTGTAGTTCAGATTTTTCTTTTGCAGGATAGTATAGCATTTTAATCTTCTCTCGGCCTATGATTAATTCAGAGCTTTTCAGGGACCTACCGGAGTGGTTCATGATCAATTATATGCCATTTTGTATGTTTCAAGAACAGTTATTTATATACAGTATTTAAATATGAATGATTGCTTGAATAACTTTCCTTTGTATAGTCTGTTAGAGAATTAATATTGATGATACTTTGGTAGATTTTTTACTTGTAAATAGTATTTTATTTTTTCCAATTACAAGTAAAGATAGTTTTCAAAATTCATTTTTTAATAAGATTTTGAGTCACACATTTTTGTCTCTCTTCAAGATGGCAAGCAGTCTGATATAGGTTATACATGTACAATCATGTTAAATATATTTCCACATTAGTCACGTTGTGAAAGAAAAAAACAGAACAAAAGGGAAAATATCATGAAAAAAAAACCTCTAAAACCCACCCAAACCAAGAAAATTGTGAAAATAGTATGTTTCAGTCTGCATTCAGACTTGATAGCTTTTCTTCTGGATGTGGATAGCATTTTCCATCATGAATCTTTTGGAATTGCCTTGGATCGTTGTATTTCTGAGAAGAGCTAAGTCTATCGTAGTTGATCGCACAATATTGTTGTTATTGTGTACACTGCTCAGTTCACTCAGCATCAGTTCATGTAAGTCTTTCCAGGCTTTTTTGAAATCCTCCTACTTATTGTTTCTTACAGCACAATAGTATTCCATTGCATTCATATACCATATTCACATTCCCCAATTGATGGGCATTCCTTCAATTTCCACTTCTTTGCCGCCACAAAAAGAGCTGTTATAAATATTTTCGTACACGTAGGCTCTTTTCCTTTTTTTATGATCTCTTTGGGAGACAGACCTAGCAGTAGTATTAGTGGATCAAAGGGTACGCACAATTTGATTGCCTTTGAGCATATTTCCAAATTCCTCTCCAGGATGGTTGAATCAGTTCACAGCTCCACCAACAGTGCATTCAATTTTGGCACATCTTCTCCAATATTTATCATTTTCCTTTTTTGTCATATTAGCTAATCTGATAGGTGTGAGGTGATACTTCAGAGTTTTAATTTGCATTTCTCTCATCAGTAGTGGTATATAGCATTTTTTTTTCGTACAACTATAGATCGCTTTATTTCTTCATCTTAAAACTGCCTGTTCATATCCTTTGACCATTTATCAATTGGGGAATGATTTGTGTTGTAAATTTGACTCACTTCTCTATATATTTGAGAAATGAGGTCTTTATCAGAAACACTTGCTAGAAGTTTTTTTCCCCAAGCTTTCTGTTTTCCTTCTAATCTTGGTTGCATTGGTTTTGTTTGTGCAAAACCTTTTTAATTTAGCATAATTAAAATTATCCATCTTGCTTTTATAATGTTCTCTATCTCTTGTTTGGTCATAAATTTTTCCCTTTGCCGCAGATCTGATAGGCAAACTATTCTTTGCTTTCCTAATTTGTTTTTGGTATCACCCTTTATGTCTAAATTATATACCCATTTTGACTTTATCTTGGTATATAGTATGATGTGTTTGTCTGTGCCTAGTTTCTGCCATGCTATTTTACAGTTTTCCGAGCAGTTTTTGTCAAATAGTGATTTCTTATCCCAGAAGCTGGAGTCTTTGGGTTTATCAAACAGTAGCTTATTATAGTCATTTACTACTCTCTTTTGTACCTTATCTGTTCCATTGATCCACCCCTCTGTTTCTTTGCCAGTATAAAATAGTTTTCAAAACTGCTGCTTTATAATATAGTTTTAGATCTGGTATGGCTAGGCCACCTTCCCTTGCATTTTTTTCCGTTAATTCCTTTGATATTCTTTTTTTTTTTTTTGCTTTTTGGCAGGGCAATCGGGGTTAAGTGACTTGCCCAAGGTCACACAGCTAGTACATGTGTCAAGTGTCTGAGGCCGGATTTGAACTCAGGTCCTCCTGACTCCAGGGCCAGTGCTCTACTCACTGCGCCACCTAGCTGCCCCTCCTTTGATATTCTTGACCTTTTGTTCTTCCAGATGAATTTTATCATTATTTTTTCTAGCTCTATAAAATAATTTTTGGTAATTTTATTGCTATGGTACTGAATAAATAATAATTTAGATAATAATAATTTATTTATTTTATTTTTATTATATTATCTCAGCCTAACTGTGAGCAATTGATATTTATCCAGTGGTTTAGATCTGACTTTATTTGTGTGAAAAGTGTTTTTGTGTTCATATAGTTTCTGGGTTTGTCTCAGCAGGTAGACTCCCAAATATTTTATATTGTCTACAGTTATTTAAATGGAATTTCTCTTTTTATCTCCTCTTGTTAAGCTTTGTTAGTAATATATAGAATTGCTGATGATTTATTTTATATCCTGAAACTTTGCTAAAGTTGTTAATTATTTCAAGTAGTTTTAAAGTTAATTCTTTAGAATTCTCTAAGTATACCATCATATCATCTACATAGAGTGATAGTTTTATTTCTTCATTGCCTTTTCTCATTTCTTCAGTTTCTTTTTCTTCTCTTATTGCTAAAACTAACAGATCTAGTACAGTATTGAATAATAGTGGTGATAATGGACATCCTTGTTTCACCCTTGGTCACATTGGGAAGGCTTCTAGCTTATCCCCATTACAGATAATACTTGCTGATGGTTTTAGATAAATATTACTTATCATTTTAAGGAAAGGTCCATTTATTCGTGTGTTCTCAAGTGTTTTTAATAGTTATGGGCTCTATGATAAAGGCCTTTTCTGCATCTGTTGAGATAATCATATGCTTTTTGTTGGTTTTGTTGATAGGGTCAGTTTTGCTGATAGTTTTCCTAATATCAAACCAGTCCTGGATTCCTGGTATAAATCCCACCTGGTCTTAGTGTATTATCCTGGTGATAAATTACTGTAATCTCTTTGCTAATATTTTATGTAAATTTTTGCATCAATATTCATTAGGGAAATTGGTTTATAATTTTCTTTCTCTGTTTTGGCTCTTCCTGGTTTAGGTATCAGCACCATATTTGTGTCATAAAAGAAATCTGGTAGGACTCTGTCACGCATTTTTGCAAGTAGTTTATATGGTATTGGAATTAATTGTTCTTTTAGTGTTTGGTGGAATTCACTTGTGAATCCATCTGGTCCTGGGGATTTTTTCTTAGGGAGTTCACTGATGGCTTATTCAATTTCATTTTCTAAAATGCAGTTATTTTAGTATTTTATTTCCTCATCTCTTAATCTGGGTAATTTATATTTTTGTAAATATTCATCCATTTCACTTAGATTGTCAGATTTATTGGCATAAAATTGGGCAAAATAGCTCCTAGCAATTGTTTTAATTTCCTCTTTATTGGTGATAAATTCACCCTTTTCATTTTTGATATTAATAATTTGGTTTTCTCCTTTTTTAAAAATCAAATTAGCCAGAAGTTTATCTGTTTTATTGGTTTTTTCCATTAAACCAGCTCTTAGTTTTATTTATGAGTTCGGTATTTTTTTACTTTTAATTTTATTAATTTCTCCCTTGGTTTTCAGAATTTCCAATTGGTGTTTAATTGGTGATTTTTAATTTGTTCTTTTTCTAGCTTTTTAAATTACATGCCCAGTTCATTGAGCTGTTCTTTATTTTATTCATGTAAGCATTTAGATATATAAAATTTCTCCCAATTAATTTCTCCTTTGGTTTTCAGCATTTTGATGTATAAAATTTCTCCTAAGTATTACTTTGGCTGCAACCCATAAGTTTTGGTATGTTGTTGCACTGTCATTCTCTTTGATGAAATTATTGTTTGTATGATTTGTTAGACCCACTCATTCTTTAGGATTAGATTAGTTTCCACATCAATTATTAATCTATCTTTCTATGGCCCTTTATTACCTGTAGTTTTTATTGCATCATGATCTGAAAAGGATGCGTTTAATATTTCTGCCTTTCTGCATTTGATTGTGAGGTTTTCATGCCCTAACACATGGTCAGTTTTTCTGTAGGTGCTGTGTGCCACTGAGAAAAAGGTTTGTTCCTTTCTGTCCCTATTCAGTTTTCTCTAGAGGTCCATCATACCTAACTTTTCTAAAATTCTTTTCCTCTCCTTAATTTCTTTCTTGTGTATTTTGTGGTTAGATTTATCTCGTTCTGAGAGGGGCAGGTTGAGGTCCCCAACTAGTATAGTTTTACTGTCTGTTTCTTCCTGCAACTTCTACTTTAGAAATTTGGATGCTATACCATTTGGCGCATGTGTTTAGTATTGATTTTACTTCATTGCTTATGGTACCTTTTGGCAAGATGTAGTTTCCTTCCTTGTCTCTTTTAGTTAGTTAGATCTATTTTTGCTTTTTCTTTGTCTGAGATCATGATTGCTCCCCCTGCTTGCCTTTTTTTTTTTTTTTTTTTGCTTCAGCTGAAGCGTAATCTCCTCTATCCTTTTAACTTTGCTCTAAGTTTGTCTCTCTGCTTTCAGATGTGTTTCTTGTAAAAAACATATTGTTTTTTAATTCACTCTGCTATCTGCTTCTGTTTTATGGGAGAGTCCATCCCATTCACAGTCATAGTTATGATTACTGTGTATTTCCTTCCATCTTATTTTTCCCCTCTATACTTTTCTCTCTGTTTTCACCCTATTCCTTCTCACCAGTGTTTTGCTTATGACCACTGTCTCCCTCAATCTGCCCTCCCTTCTATCAGCACCCCCCCCCCCATCCTTTCTTTTTTCCTTCTCCTCATACTTCCCTGTAGGGTAAGATATATTTCTGTATGCAAACAAGTTTGTGTGTCATTCCCACTTTGAGCCAAATCTGATGAGAGTAAGATTCAAACAGTGCTTGTCCCCCTCCCTTCTTTCCCTCTCCAATAATAGGTCTTTCATACCTCTTCATGTGTTATAATTTTGCTCTGTCTTTTTGTGGGTTCTGTTGCTCCAGAATTCATTTAAGAGGCTTGATTTAATGTTTCTGAGGGAAACTGGAGAGAGTTTGGGCAACTTCCTTGCTTTTCTCTCCCTTTTTGGCTCCGCCTCCTGCTTTGGTAGATCTTTAGATAAAAGGCACACAATTGTAATCAGAAAGTTTTTTTCTTTTTAAAAATTTAAAGTAACGATCAAACTGTTGGAAAAACTGGAAAGAGTTGTATGCAGGCAGTTTTGAAAAGAGAGTTGATTGTAAACTTTTTGAGTTACTGTCATTCTCAGAGTATAGCACCACAGTAATATAGGGTGATCCTACTTTATATACTAGTTGCGTTCCTTCAGAGTTCTTTGTGAAGCAGATATTTGCAGAATAAATCTTATTTTTCTGTTGACTTCCATTGTGTTCTTAGTCTTTATTTGTAATAAAATCACTGAAAAAAATCCTGACATTGACATAATTTTAATAAGTTCAAAATTTTAAGCTACATTGAAGACTGTGTTGGAAGCTAATTTAACTTTTAAAAATTTTTTTGCAAGATGATTGCTGATATGGAACGTATTCTAATTCTATTATGAACATTAAATATGATCTTAATAATATCAAATGGCATTCTTTTTTTAATTTGTTTTTTATTTTTAGTTTACAACATTCAGTTCCACAAGTTTTTGAGTTCTAAATTTTCTCCCCCTCCCTCTCCTCCCTTTTTCCCCCAAGATGGCATGTAATCCGATATAGGTTCTACATATACCTTCACATTAAAATTATTTACACAATAGTCAAGTTGTAGAGAACAATTATAACCAATGGAATGAATTATGAGAAAGAAGAAACAAAACCAAGAAAGAAGAAAAGAAAAAGAGAGAGCAAGTAGTTTGCCTCAATCTGCATTCAGGCTCTATAATTCTTTCTCTGATTGTGGATAGCTTTTTCCATCATGAGTCTTTTGGAGCTGTCTTTGAACCTTGGTATTGCTGAGAAGAACCAAATCCATCAAAGTTAGCTATCACAGATACTGTGTGTCTATAATTGTGTATAATGTTCCCCTGGTTCTTCTCCCCTTGCTTAGCATCAGGTCACGTAAGTCTTTCCAGGTGGGTTATTATGAAGTCCATCGGCTCTCCATTTCCTATAGCACAATAGTATTCCATTACGTTCATTTACCACAAGCCATTCCCCAATTGATGGGCATCCCCTTGATTTCCAGTTCTTTGCCACCACAAAAAGAGCTGCTATAAATATTTTTGTGCATATGGGTCCCTTTCTCATTTGTGTGATCTCTTTGGGATATAGCCCTAGAAGTGGTATTGCTGGGTCAAAGAGTATGCAATTTTTTATAACCCTTTGGGTTATAATGGCTGTATCACTTCACAACTCCACCAACAATGTAACACTGTTCCAATTTTCCCACCTCTCTCCAGCATTTATGATTTTCCTATTTTGTCATGTTGGCCAATCTGACAGGAGAGATGTGGTATTTGCATTTACCTAATCAATAGTGATTTAGAGCATTTTTTCATATAACTATAGGCATCTTTAATTTCTTCCTCTGAAAACTGCCTGTTCATAACCTTTGACCATTTATCAATTGGAGAATGACTTGTATTCCTATAAATTTGACTCAGTTCCCTGTATATTTTAGAGATGAGGCCTTTATTAGAGGTACTGATTGTAAAAATTCTTTCCCGGTCTTCTGCTTCTTTCCTAATCTTTGTTGCATTGGCTTTGTTTGTACAAAAACTTTTCAATTTAACATAATGAAAATTATCCATTTTGCATTTTGTAATGCTCTCTGTCTCTTGTTTGGACATAAATTCTTCCCTTCTCCATAAATCTGACTGGTGAACTATTCCTTGCACTCCCAAATTGCTTATAGTATCAGTCTTTATACATAAATTGTGAACCCATTCAAATGGTGTTCTTAGTGCTTCGGAGTAGTGGTGTGTGTGTTAATGTAACTTTATGTATGTTGCTATGAAACTGTTGAAATAAAGAAAAATGAAAGAAGTCTCACTATCAGCAAAACAAAGTTAGAGTATTAGACATTATTTAATTTTATACATGTGGTTCTGTGGTGGTGATGGCAGGTTTGTGACAGACTTGTTCAATGATCAGATTGGAATACTGCAAAGGGTGGGGCTTGGGGGACCAGAAAGTATGCTGAGTCCTATCAATCTTGGACATTTTTGCAGTGTATTTTGCATTTACATCTAGAGACAACAAGGAACATTTCATGGGATATCTGGTCATCTTATTCACAGTTTTCGTGATAAGTATTTGTAAAAAGTTCACCATGAAAATAAATGCAGTTTATGCACCATCATCAATTGCCAGGTTTGAAGGGATAGAAGAATTTTCTGAAGAATTTGATAAGGTTCATCAAATTAAATTACCACATACCCTGATATGTGGCAGGTAACTTCACAGCCAAGGTGGGAAAAGGTGAGAATCGTCAGAAATATATTGGAAAGTGTAACTATTGAAAAAGGAATGAAAAGAGGTCATTGACTACCATGAAGACTAATGCCTTTATATCATGAACACTTCAAGAAAAGATTTAATAGCATTTGATGTGGCAAGCAACAAATAACATTGTGGGGAAAAATAGATTATGTTTTAAACAGGTAGGAAAATACTTATTATTTATGTGGGAGATATCCCTGAATCAGCTCATTCTGTTTAATGATACCTTTGAATTGTCAGGGCAAAGATCAGAATTAATAAATCACAAGAAGAAATATGAGCTGCTAAATTATATGCTTACTCTCCCATCTTTATGCCAGTCTTCTATGCACAAATTAAAAGCATTGGCATCCAAGATGAAGGTATTAGTAAGAAACATAGGCTTTTGCAAGTGATGTTAAATCATAGGCTACATCTTTACCATTTTACCTTGAGGATGATATTCCCAGGGAGTCCCTTTGCCTGCCACTGTCACTCTGGATAACTGTTTGTAAGGATTTGGACACTTTGAACATTTGTGGATGGTTCTGCCTGTTATCACAGGCTTAGCGTCTCATTCTTTTCTCTGCCGAGCTCAACTCAGTCTCTGGTAAGTCTCTGAGGGATGGAGAACCTAGTTCTTCTCACAGTAAACTATTACTGTGAGTGGTTGAGAGCCTAGATAGTCAATGGCTCATCCTTGTGGCATAGATTCACTTCACAGAACTTTGCAGATGCAGATTTGGGTATGCCATATTAGTGCTCATCATCAAGCAGCTGTTGCTTTGAGTGAAATAATGCCATGGACACACTCTTTCCTTAGGGCTATCTCTCCGTCATAATCTTTGATCAAGGGACCCATCTTGACTCTAGCATTGTACAGGATATTCTCAATGTCTTGTCATCCTTTTTTTTTTTTTCTGAATGGTTTGGGCATATCACCTGTGAATGTGAAGGAAAGCTTCCAGTTGAGGGAGGAATAGTGGACACTGACCATATGGGTGGGAGAAAAGGAGTTGGACTGGGGGATAAGGTTTGTTGCCTAATTAATCCTTTTGCCTAGTCCATGAGTGAAAGTAAAAGGATGGGCATTATGACCTCTGGAGAAATTTGACTATCATTATATTCTGCTAAAGAGAGTGTGATTTCATTCACCTAGGGAGTAGATGTCCCTGAGTGGAAAGTAGCAGCCTGGTAAATGGAGAAGGGGTAGTAGAGTGATGAAAGGGGAGAAAATATGTCACACCAAAGGACATGATGCAGAGAAAGGTTATAAGCTCTTAGTTTCTGCATTTGGGACAGATATCTTTTGAGCTCTTCTGGTCCTGGTGGCTGGTTTTCTGTTCCTGGTTATTGATTTCTTGGTCCTATCTTCAGTGGCTTCTTGCCCCATTGTGGCCTTCTGATCAATTTATGATTTACCCACACAGCTATTCTGACTTTGTGGAGTGATTGTGGTTTTGGCTATCATTTTTTCCCCCTTTATTGGGAATATGCCTTATAGAGTATTCTCCTTGGGTGTTGTATTTGGTAACACTTACTACTAAGGTCTGGATTATTTACTCTTAGATATAAAGTATGATTTCTGTCCTGGGATGCCCAAGACAGATCAAGAACAAGGGTAAAAATGGTGTAGGAATTACTTGTTTTGCCCAGGCCTTGGACTCCAAGGGATTGATTATACTGCTTGGTGTTAGTGATCTTCAGACCCAGCGTAGCCTCTCAGTCATAGAGACATAGAATGGGGGTAGTTAGGCTAAATAATTTTTTGGGGAAAATATTTATATAAATTACTGTCAAGAGGGAGCACTCTTTGGATTTTATGAACTGTTTATTTCCATGTGGGTGGTCGTTATAGGTTTGGGTGAGCTCCTATTCAGCAGGGACCTTCAGAACTGCGCGTATATATTCTTTTTCCCTCTCATGTATATTCTTGATACTTATATTCAGTAGAAGGATTCAAAATAATCTTTTGCCTCCTTGATTCACTTTGTACAGACCATGAACTTTCATTTGGTACCAGTGTGTACCTACTTAGGACAGTAAATCTTGTTGGTTATTGAATTAGTTTTGGTTATTCATTGAAAGAAGAATTTCCTCTTGAGAAGATCTGTTTTGTGATTGGATGAAAAAGAACAAATTGAAATGCTTTTTATTTAGATGATTTAGAAAAAGAGCAGCAGGGTGCAGTGGAAAGAGTGCCAAAGGACCTGGGTTTGGACCTTGGCTTTGCTTCTTGCCACCTGTGTGCTTTAGGGCAGGGCCGTCCAACTTTAGGTTTTTAATGAAACAGTAGACAACATATTTTGATTAACCATTTTAGTGAGAGTTTGGCTTTGTTTACTAAAGCATTTATGTAAATTTCTGTGCTTGTAGGGGCTACGTGAATCACACTGCAGGGCCCGCGGGCCACATTTTGGACAGCCCTGATTTAGGGCATGCCTCATAAACTTTCTGAACCTCAATTTTCTCATTTGTAAAATTACGGGGTAAAATAGATGGCCTTTTAGGTACCTTTCAACCTTAGATCTGTTATCCTATGAGTTTCTTGAAAACCTTAAACTTTGTTGTTGTATTTTTGCTAGGTTAGTAGTTTATGTGGTCGGTATTAGACACTGGGAAAATAATTATTTTTCTTCTTACTGCAAATTGAATTTTAGAAAAATAGATACTAATGAATTTTGAAAGTTTAACAATATGCTTTTTCATTGATAGTCTACAAGATTTAAAGCATTCTGTAGAATGACATGGAAAAAAGACTTTAATGTAGAATAAGACAGATACTTTGAAGATCTATGATTTTGTAGGTCTAGGTCTGCTGATGCAGATTTCTACTCTATACCTTAGTGAAATGGTGTTACTCAATTCCTGTGTCTTAGAAATTTATCATTGTGTGGCTAGCCTGGTGATGAACCTCCCCAAACTTAGCTAAGTTTGCCCATTTTGCTAGGCTGGTCCCTAGATGATAACAGATAAACCGTTCATTGCCGGGAAGTGTTTAAAAAGCTCTTAATTATAGAGTCACTGCCTTAATTTTGCTGTTTTGTATACTTTATTCATAATGACATATATATTGCTCTTGTAGTAAAATATAGCATATAATATTGCCCTTATAGTAAAAAGAATTAAGCATTTGTAGAATACGCTCATAAATTTGGAAGAGTATTTAATAGTAAGAGAACATTTTAAAAGTCAGATTGTTCTAGCTTTTATACTATGTGTGAAGTTATATGTATCTCTGTACTTGCAGGTTCATTCAGAATTACTGCCTCTCATCTTATCATTAATTCTTACCCTCATAAACATGTTAGATCTCTATGCAGTGCCACTTTTTCAGGGTAAATCGTATTTTGAAAGACTATACTTAACTGAGAAAAGAGTATATAAGCTGTACTTCCTCCTGCTTTTCCTTGAATCTTTTTAAATATATAAATAGTTTCTAGTTGTTTGAGAGTTTAATATGGCAGATAATGATATAGGAAGAGCATAGGACCAAGAGAGAATGGTTGTTCTATAAGCTTAGTTAGTTGGATTACTTAGCTCCAATGAGAACAAAAGGTCTCCTTTAGTTGGAAGATAGATATGTATGTGCGAGTTATGTGTTGTATGTAGCTTTATTTTTTAGATTCAGGGCTCTATGGATTCAAACTTTATGCTACCTTTAAGACTTCATTCTTTTTCTTACTTAGTGTTCCCAGTATGTGCAGTGTGTTGCTGGATGTCTTCAGCTGATGCTTCGTGTTAATGAATATCGCTTTGCATGGGTAGAAGCTGATGGGGTCAACTGGTGAGTATCTTTTTGTTTGTGAAAGAAAGTGATATTTTAAGCATGTGAAGCAATTTTTGCTAGTAATTTTCAGGGAAACAGGTCCAGTTAAACTTCTAGAGTGTTGATTTCATTTTCATGCCTTTTTCAGTTCTCTTCAACCAGTATTTGTTATTTATCTCCTAGCCAGTTTGGCCTTGTGTTGGGAGCTAGAGATAGAAAAGATGAATAGCTGACATTACCCACTCACCTGTAATACAGATTAGGCAATGAATACCAAAGTGAAGGTCATACAAAGTTCTATGGGAAACTGAGGAAGGAGAGCTCACTTTCAGCTGAAGAATTATGGGAAGGTTAGAGGAGGTAGAACCTGAGTTGGGGGTTTTAGTAGAATGCAACCTCAATATGAATCAGCAGTGTGACATAATAGCATCTAGAGATAATGATGTCATAGTCTGCTTTGAAAGGAGCATAATGTGTATTATTTTCTGCCCTAGTCTGGAGTACTGTGTTCACATTTACGGGCACCATATTTTTTGAAAGACATAGATAAACAAGAATTCATCCAGAAGAGTGAACCCAATGTGAGGATTGGCTAAATGAGGTCGCAGTATTTAGCCTGGAAGGGCACTGCGTAGAAGAGAACCTGATAGCTGTCTTCAAATCATTAAGCATGTATTAAGTACCTACTATATGCCAAGCCATGTGCTAGGTGCTAGGGATACCAAAGTTTTGTTATTTTATAAGATGAATTAGCCTAGTTCTGTTTGACCTTAGAGGTTGCAGAATTAGGAGTACTGAGTAGAAGTTGCCAGGAGGCAGATTTAGACATGATGTAAAGAAAAACTTCTCAACATTTAGAATGTTCCTGAAGTGAATGAGTTGTTTTGGGAGGTAATAGTTTCTGCGTAGTTTATAGGGTCATAGATTTATTAGAGCTTGAAGAGAGACCTGTAGAGCCTCTCTAGTCAAACTACTGTTTTACAGGTGAGGAAGTTGAGGCTCAGATTAAGTTAAATGACTTACACGAGGTCACAGAGTCTGAGGAGGGATTTGTACAATTCTTCATACCTTTGAAAGCAACGTCCTTTGCTTTCAATTGGAGACTGGATGATCACTTGATTAAAGTGTTGTAGAAGTGGACTAGATATCCTCTGAGGTCCCTTTCAGCTGCTGAAACTTGACCGAAGGCAAGGATTTAAAAAAGCAAAGGTGAGATGGTGGGGCATAAGGGCATAGAAGCAGAATTAGAATAGAGGGTGAGCAGCAAGTCCATTTTGGCTGGAATGCAGAATGGGTGGAGATTAATGTAAGGGGAATGTCAGGCCTTTAAGGAGTTTTTATTGTTGTTTGTCCTTCATTTTCATTACTTTTTTGGGTAGGTACTTGGTAGCCATTGAAGGGTTTTGAGAAGGGGAAAGGAAGATGTGATTACAAAATATATGGTGGTGTAAGTATGAGCTGAAGTGAGAGTGAAGATAGGAAGACTGGTTAATAGGGAATGAAACCCTGAACTAAGGTGGTAGAAATGAAGAATCGGCAACAGATTAAATATCTGTTTCACAAATAGAAACAATAAGAATTGACATGTGACTGAAAGTACGGGAGGAGAGAGATGGAAATGTCAAAGGTAACTTGAAGGTTTCAAGCTTGAATGACTGGAAAAAAGGGAGTAAGCTTAAAATGGGGGTGGCAGGTTTTTGGGAGAAGATGAGTTCAGTTTTCAACATGAAGCTTGAAGTGTAGTAGGACATATATTTAGTTGATAATTGGAAATTCAGAACTGAAACTCTTGGGAAGAAGTTGGGAGATAGCTATTGGTCAGTTATTTACAAAGATCTGATAAGTGAAGGAGTGAAAGTTGAGATAACAGACAGCTAGGTGACTGGTACTGTCAGCAGTCAGTGTTGAGATACTCTTAAGAGTTTTGGGGAGAGGGCACTTGAAAGCAGTGAGGGAGCTAGTATCCAGGATAGAAATTTGTAACCTTGTAACTGTCTGTTTCCTAGACTTGAGTCTAGGGAGGGAATATAATTTGAGGGTGGAACTCAAGCTGGCCTTTATTGAGTGGGCTCTTAACTGCTTAATCTTTATTGCTGATGAGGAGGGAAAAAAAAACTGGGTGAATATAATTCAAGATGATTTGTTTTATTAGCTGTCATACTAAAATATGGTTTTCCTTTGTTTTATAGCTTATCATAATTGCTAAAATATGTTTATTTTTTAGCATAATGGGAGTTTTGAGTAACAAATGTGGCTTCCAGCTCCAGTATCAAATGATTTTCTCAATATGGCTACTGGCATTTAGCCCTCAAATGTGTGAACATCTTCGTCGATACAACATTATTCCTGTTCTGTCTGATATCCTTCAAGAATCTGTTAAAGAAAAAGTAACTAGAATCATTCTTGCAGCATTCCGGGTAAGTCCTTTGATTGTTATAACATTGTGATATTACTGAATCTCAGAGTTCTAAGGGACCTCAGGGACTGATTTAGTTCAATCTGTACCTTCTGCAACATACCTATTAAATGGTAGGCTAGAACTTTGTTGGAGATTTCCAACTGGTAATGGAGAACTCATCACCTCTAAGAGGCAGCCTGTTCCACTTTTGTATAAGTCTAATTGTAATGAAAAAACAGAATGGAAAAAAATAAAAATATACAGAACATATTCCTTATAATATGGTTCCTATTTTTTTAATCCCAGTATTTGATTTCAAATTTGATGTGTTGAAAGTTCTTTTTGGGAAAAAAAGCAAAATGCAACAATCATTAGTCTGAAACAACTTATAAAAAAATCCATCTTAACTCTTTTCTTTTAGAGATCCTAAAATACTCGTTAAGCCATTTATCTAAGAATCCACTTTAGATTCATTGTTTTCTTTGTTTATCTTTTTTGAGGAAGTGAAAGGGCAACAGTTTTCTTTTTAACTAAGGTAGAATGAATGATACTTCTTTTTAATTGACTTCCTCTAATTCCTTTATGGATACTAGTTTTCTTTATTTTACTGAAATAGTTATAATATTTTAAGAATTAACAATGGGTATAATATGCCACAAAATTATTTGTGACTCCTTTTTAAAAGAGAAAATTTAGTTGCTAGAAAGAGCATTGGAGTCAGATGATCCAAGTTTTATTCTGCATCTTTTACTGAACGACAGCACAAAATCATTTAACCTAATGCTTGTTTTTCTCATGTGTGTGGTTGGGAGAAGAGTTCATAAAACTTTTGAAGATGAGATAAGGTTTAAGTGCTCTGAGCTTCTAGGAGTGAGAGAGCAGACAAATACAAACAAGTATTATTATTTTAAGTGATGGCTACAGAGTTACACTGCCCAAACCCCCTCATGATTCAGGCTAGAAAATTTATGAGTTTCTCAAAAAGTTAATCTTACCTTTTTGCAATTTTTTTCTGTACTTTTTTTTAAAGCCAAGATTATTCTCATAATCTTGTTTTGGAAAATAAGTTATGTAGTATAAAGAGATTTAGAAATGTCTAAAATTGGATATACCAGGCAAGAGAAGTGTTAAATCTCTTGTTTGAATCATAGCTTTAAACATGAATCAGTTTTTGTTTGACTTTGTCTTGACAAGTCCACTGTAAAGTATGCTTTCTGAAATGGCATGGTTTGTACAACAGGCTTATGGTCTTTCTTTTATCTATAATAACTCGAAAGAACCTTTCTCTCTCTTGGGGGAATATCAATAGCTTTCATTAATGGTAAAGAGGACAAGGGACACAGCTTTCTCCTCATTTCAGTCTTTCCGCATATTAAAGTATGACTGCTGCTCATATCTTTTCAGTGTCTATGAAGAGCTGGTATCTTGATCTAGGATCCTGTTAAGTTAATGTTGTGGCTAGTCAGAAATTTCAGCTCTGCTTTGTTTATCTCATAATCTTGATATTTCACTTGTGATAATTTTAATATGTTTAACAGTTTAAAAATATTTAAATTACACTGAAATTAATTAAATTGTAACCTTGGAATTTAATGTGAACCGTATTGTTTTTGTGACATTTGTAAACAGACCTAAACCTGGATTCAAGATTATTTAAGTGACTGTACTCAATATACTGGGAGGCAGCATATTTTTATTTATTTTATTTTATTTTTTGATTAGCTTCTTTTCTTTTTTAAAAAGATTAGTTTTCAACATTCATTTCCACAAGATTATGAGTTACAAATTTTCTCCCCGTCTCTAGCCTCCCCCCCCCCCCCACCCCAAGACGGCACGTATTCTGATTTCCCCTTTCCCCAGGCTGCCCTCCATTCTGTCACTCCACTCCCCCTCTCCCCCACTGCCCCCTTCCCTTTCTCCCTTACTTTCTTGTATGGCCAGATAGATTTCTATACCCCATTGCCTGTATATCTTATTTCTCAGTTGCATGTAAAAACAATTTTTAACATTTGTTTTTAGAACTTTGAGTTCCAAATTCTCTCCATTTTTATCTCCCCACTCACCCTCCTTGAGAAGGCAAGCAATTCAATATAGGTTATACATGTGTTGTTATGAAAAACACTTCCATAATCATCATGTTGTGAAAAACTATATTTCCTTCCATGCTATCCCATCCCTCATTTATTCAATTTTCTCCTTTGTCTCTGTCCCTTTTCAAAAGTGTTTGCTTTTGACTATCCCCTCCCCCAATCTGCCCTTCCTTCTGTCATCCTCCCCTCCCTTATCCCCTTTCCCCCCTACTTTCCTGTAGGGTAAGATACCCAATTGAGTGCGTGTGTCCCTCCTTAAGCCAAATCCAGTGAGAGTAAGGTTTACTCATTCCCTTTCATCTCCCCCCTCTTCCCTTCCGTTATAACAGCTTTTTCTTGCCTCTTTTATGTGAGATAATTTACCCCATTCTATCTCTCCCTTTCTCCTTCTCCCAATATAGTTCTCTCTCACTCCTTAATTTTATTTTTTTAGATATTGTCCCTTCATATTCAAGTCACCCTGAGCCCTCTGTCTCTGTCTTTCTCTCTGTTTCTCTCTCTATACATACACACATGCATGTACATGTATGTATGTATATGTAAATATGTATGTGTATGTATATATGCATATATACATGCATTCATATATGCACATACATATACACACACATATTTTCTCTTCAACTACTCTAATACTGAGAAAGGTCTCATGAGTTACAAATATCATCTTTCCATGTAGGAATGTAAACAGTTCAACTTTAGTAAGTCCCTTATGCTTTCTTTTTCCTGTTTACCTTTTCAAAATGCTCTTGATTCTTGTATTTGAAAGTCAAATTTTCTATTCAGCTCTGGTCTTTTTATCAAGAGTACTTGAAAGTCCTCTATTTCATTGAAAGTCTATTTCTTGCTCTGAAGTATTATACTCAGTTTTGCTGGTTAGGTGATTCTTGGTTCTAATCCTAGCTCCTTTGACCTCTGGAATATCATATTCTGAGCCCTTTGATCCCTTAATGTAGAAGCTGCTAGATCTTGTGTTATTTTGATTGTGTTTCCACAATACTCTAATTATTTCTTTCTGGCTGCTTGCAATACAGTGTTCCTAGGCGTTTTCCTTTTGGGATCTTTTTCAAGAGGCAATGGATGGATTCTTTCAAGTTCTATTTTACACTCTGGTTTCTAGAATATCAGGGAAGTTTTCCTTGGTAATTTCTTGAAAGGTGATGTCTAGGCTTTTTTTTTTGATCATGGCTTTCAGGTAGTCCAATAATTTTTAAATTATCTCTCCTGGATCTATTCTCCAGGTCAGTGGTTTTTCCACATTGTCTTCTATTTTTTCATTCTTTGGTTCTGTTTTATCATTTCTTGATTTCGCATAAAATCATTAGCTTCCATTTGCTCCATTCTGATTTTTAAGGAATTATTTCCTTCATTGAGCTTTTGGACGTCCTTTTCCATTTGGCCAATTCTGCTTTTTAAGGCATTTTTCTCCTCATTGGCTTTTTGGAGCTGTTTTGCCATTTGGGTTAGTCTATTTATTAAGATGTTATTATCTTCATTACTTTTTGGGGTCTCTTTTAGCAAACTGTTGACTCGTTTTTCATGATTTTCTTGCATCTCTGTTATTTCTCTTCCCAATTTTTCTTCTGCTTCTCTAACTTGCTTTTCCAAATCCTTTTTGAGCTCTTCCATGGCCTGAGACCAATTTATATTTTTCTTGGAGGCTTTTGATATAGACTCTTTGACTTTGTTATCTTCTTCTGGCTGTATATTTTGATCTTCTTTGTCTCCAAAATAAGATTCTATAGTTTTTTTACACTGTCTGCTCATTTTCCCAGCTAGTTACTTGACTTTTGAGCTCTTTGTCAAGGTATGACTCTGCTTCCAGAGTGGAGATTGCTCCATCCCAAGCTTCAGGGGTTTTGTGCTGCTGTTTTCAGAGCTACTTCTAGGCACCTGCTAAGTTGTCTTTGGCGTTTGTGGATTGAGAAGTCTGGAAGCCACCACAGCTCAGTGATTCAGTGTCCTGAAGCCTGCTCTGCTTGGTCTGCTCCGGCAGTATATTTTTAACAGAAAGAACATGGGACTGGAAATCAGGAGATTTGGAGATTTTGGATTTTGGACCTAAGTTGGCCGTTAATTCCTTGTACAACTTTGAGAATGCCATTTAATTGCCCTGGGCCCATTTCCCCATCCGTGAAAAGGAGATAGATAACTTAATAATCTCTGAGGTTTACCCATCTTTTAACATTTTATTAATTTTATAATTTTTATTATTTTTTTAAATTTTATTTTCTCTCCTCCTCCCTCCTCTCCTCCAAGATGGCATGTTATCCAATACAATATAGGTTCTACATATACCTTCATATTGAATTGATTTACATAATAGTCCAGTTGTAAAGAGGAATTATAACCAATGGAATGAATCATGACAAAGAAGAAATGAAACGAAAAAAGAAGGAAAAAAAGAGCAAATACTTTGCCTGAATCTGCATTCAGACTCCATAATTTTTTCTCTGGATGTAGATAGCTTTTTCCATCATGAGTCTTTGGGAGCTGTCTTTGAACCTTGCATTGATGAGAGGAGCCAAGTCTATCAAAGTTAGTCCTTACAGTTCTCCTCACTCAGCATCAGTTCATATAAGTCTTTTCAGGTTATAATGAAGTCCATCTGCTCCTCCTTTCTTATAGCACAATAGTATTCCATTACATTCATATACCACAATTTGTTTAGCCATTCCCCAATTGATGGGCATCCCCTTGATTTCCGATTCTTTGCCACCAAAAAAGAGCTGCTATAAATGTTTTTGTACTTACTGGTCCATTTCCCACTTGTGTGATCTCTTTGGAATACAGCTCTAGAAGTGGTATTGCTGGGTCAAAGGGTATGTACATTTTTATACCCCCTTGGGCATAGTTCCAAATTCCTCTCCAGAATGGCTGGATCAGTTCATAACTCCACCAAATAGTGTAACAATGTTCCAATTTTCCCACATCCTCTCCAGCATTTATGATTTTCCTGTTTTGTCATGTTATCTAGTTTGACAGGAGAGATGTGGTACCTAAGAGTTGTTTTGACTTGCATTTCTCTAATCAATAGTGATTTAGAGCATTTTTTCATATGACTACAGATATCTTTAATTTCTTCCTCTGAAAACTGCCTGTTCACATCCTTTGATAAGTCAACAGATCTTAAGTCTTTTCTGCTAAATATGGGATGATACCTCATATGCCCTGAGACAGAAAGAACCCCCCTTTTATTTTGCCTTCCTTCTGTTTTGAATGTCTTTGGGAATGCATAATTCTTATATATAGGATAAAGCCTTGATACTGAACAGTAATGGATTGTTATCCAACTAGAAGCCATGCACTAGGGTAAAGTAGATACACTTATTTTTGTCATTATGATACCCTTCCAACTTTTTAAAAAGACCTAATAGGGAGCATGATTGAGGCTATTTTACTCTTGTATTCTCTGCTGCATCATGAATCTTAGGAAAACTTAAATGCTTAAGAATTTAGTGAGCTTGCTAATCTGCTGTAAGTTTAACAAATTAAGTAGCTGTTGACTTTTTAAAAATTGATTGGAAACCTTCTTTTATTTTGGGAAATATCAGTTATTCTTAGCGTTATTAGATTTCTGTAAAGTTTCTAACACTTGAATTAGATTTGGATTGATTAGTCAGTCTTTAGCACCCAAAATAAATTAGAATGTTTGCAAGACATAACAGATAAAGTTAGTAATGACCCTCTATTGTTTAGAACCTTATACCTACTATAATTCTTCATTTGATTTTCTTCAGTATTAGTAAGCTCATGAACTTAAAATGGTAAATAAGTTAAGTGCACAAGTTATTAAATATTTATTGTGTGCCAGACACTGTTCTAAAAACTGGGGATAAAAATAAAAGTGAAAGAAAAGATAGTCTCTGCCCTCAGGAATCTTAAATTCTAGTGGTGGAACAGAACACATAAAAAGGAAGCTGAAAAGCCAGGAAGGGGAATGGTGGCAGAGTTCTGAGAATGAAAGATGTTTAGGCTGGGCCCTTTTTCAAGTTGGAGGTTCCAACAATGGGAGAAATCAGCTGAGGCATGGTGGTAAAGTCTGGATAATGAAGAGATTTCTTTATAGTGGTTTTTGTTAGCTGTCTTTAGTATTGATGATTATAGCTTATTGAAATAATTGATTTGTGGCTTGGTTAAAACCAGCATTGCTATAGAGCAGGCCTGCACAACCTGCAGCCGGCCAAAGGACTTCAGGTGGCTTGTGAAAAATGTAGAGGAAAATATCCTGAAATCCTTTGTTGGGCCAAAGTTGTGCAGGTCTGGTATAGAGCCATATTACAGGGTTCTGTTCTGATGTTCTATCAGTAAACATTTATTAAAAATCTTTTCTTTGTCAAGTTCTGTGCTGGATACTTTGAGGAGGGCACTAGAGCTAATTGTTTTGTATTTTGCTGGAGACGTGAAATACTCACACAAGATAGTATATGATAACTTAAAATAAAGTGCTAAGTTTTGTTTCCAGACCTGTTGAAATCTTGCCCTTCTTAAAGACCTAGCTTAAATATCTTTTACTTTGTGAAATCTTTTTTGATCTCTTCCAATCAAAAATCATTTTATCTTTCTTGGACATTTATAACTAGCTTTCTGTACCTTTCTCATGTCCTTATCATATGCTTTTCTGCATTATCATTATGTGTGGGTCATATCCTCCGTTAGAATTTAAGTTCCGTAAAAATAGGGACTGTCTTAATCATATGTTCACATCTTCTCCAAGGGCCTTGTGCATAGATGGCATTTAGTAAATATTTCATGAAGTTGAGAAAGGTTTGCAGCTGTTTCAGTAGATCTTTCTGTGGAGGATTTATGGGAAGACGTGGACAAGAATTACAAAGAACAAGGAGGTATGGATTGATTATGAACTGCGCTCTTTAGGAGTACCCTTGTCAGTAAGATCTTGGATCCATTAAAATGTGAAAAAGTTAGCATATGGATCAGTTACTTGATATTATCTTGATTATCCTTTTTAGGGATAATAATGCCTTCCATGATTTAAAAAAAATTGATATCTTTCTCTTTTCCAGATATCTTGAAAATCAGTCTTTTTGAAACTTTCAAAATTATGTTATATCTAACATGGAATTTTTCTTTATTTACTTGGTCCATTTCAACTGTTATTCCTGACGTAATTTTCTTAAATGTCATTTTCACTCCTTCATATATGTATAGAACCTTGGGTACTGCTCTGTTGCTATTCCACCAGAACTTGGACTTGACCCCTAGAGCCCTGAACTCTTTTTTAAAGGTGAGCTTTTGCCTTATCTTGTCCAGAACCAGGCTACCACGCCACATACTAGCATCTGCCATATCATAGCTCAAGGTCAAAGAGGAATTAAGTAATCAAGTAAGATCCAGCTCCAGCCTGAAGGGATTAAGATGACAGGGCCCTGTGTCTAATCCAAACAAGCCATCAATAAATGAATATGCACACACATAGATACATGTTTATATCTGTATATATGCATGTATATGCATATACACACATAAAATTCTTTTGAGGGAAAGCACTAAGTATAGCTGGAAGAGGGAGAAAAGGCTTCATAAAACTTAAAGGGCTAGAGCTCAATTTTGAAGTAAACAAGGTATATAAGAGGTACTGGTGAGAAGGGAAAAAATCACTTTCCCATTCTGGTCTTCAATTTCCTCATTTGTGGAAAAAAAAAAAAAGGAGGAGGAGGAGAGACTTGTTTTGACCAGGGGTGGGGAACCTGCGTCCTGGAGGCCACATGTGGCCCTCTAGGATCCGAAGTGCGTCCCTTTGACTGAATCCAAACTTCACAAAACAAATCTCCTTAACAAAAGAATGGGGTTTGTTCTGTGAAGTTTGGATTCAGTCAAAGGGCCGCATTTCAGGTCCTAGAGGGCCACATGTGGTCTCGAGGACACAGGTTCCCCACCCCTGGTCTAGGTCATCTGTACGATCCCTTCCATTTCTAGCATTCTGTGATTTTGTGATTCAGTTTCCCTAGGATTGTTGGGATCATAGTTTACCTGGGGCTTCTCTCAGCAATTGCAAATGGGTGATTTTAGACACATAGCAGGTTGAAATCCATTTTTTCAATTTGTTAGAGATTTTCGCATTTGCTTCCACAGGAATAATAGTCTGACAGAAATCATGTGATGGGAAACAAATAGATATTTTTATGTCTTTGGGATTAAACACCCAGATTAGAATCTTAACTCTACCGTTTACTAGCTATGTGACTTCCAGCTCAAAATTCTGTGACATTAGTAATACTCAGTTAAGATAGGGGCAGTTCTTTTCTTTTGGACATTGTTCAATGTTCACCATACCCAGGGATTTCTTGACTCTCTTCTTGAAGAAATGGTATCTACAATGTAGAGGTATGAGACTTTTGAATAATCTTTAAGCTTCTTTGGTTTATTTTTTACTCTTTTTCCTGAAGTAATTTATTTCCTTTCTTTTGCCTTCCTTGGTTTCTGTATTTGTTTACTTTTCTTGTATTTCTCTTGTCTGGGGCATTTGCAAAGCAAATAATCTTCTCACTTGTTTTTTTCTTTGTAGGCATGCTTCAGATGCCTCTTCCATCTTTTTTCATCAGTGTTTAGGCTCAGATTTTCACATCATGTCATTTTGGGTTGTGCGTTGAGCTCCTTTGTTCTTTGGAACAAATTATTCTGTTCCTGTCTGAGGTTTCTGGTGGCTCCAGAAGAGTTTTATATTATTCAAATTTCTTTTTCTTTGTATTTGAAGGGCCTTTGATTTCTTAGTCCAGAACCATATATTATACAATCTGTGCCTACTTGCACGTTGAAGTCTAAATACACACTGACTTGGTTTGGAGTATCTTGGTAAAAGCTATTTGTAGAATTTCTCCAATTCTTTTTCTGCCACAGATATTGACACTTGATCTATAATTATCATCATGGTGGTTCATTTATTTAGGCTCATCATGAGGTCTGCAAGGCAAGGTGACCAAGTGTCTCATGAAATCATGGCTGTTGGGGATTAGCATCTTAGTATATAGCTGGGTTATCCTTTGAGCTCAGAGGGCATTGGTCTATCAACAGAACTGTACTCTATATCTTTGCAGCTTGGTAGAAGTTACCACACTTTGTTATAGCTTGATATAGTCTTTGAGAACCCAGGGTTACCACCTTTCCAGTGCTACAGGATTCATTAGTAACTGATAAACCCAGTCAACTAAGCCAGATTTCTTTTTTTTCCCCTTTTAACTAGTTAAACATTCTTTGAACCATTGTTTACGCAGTAACTATGCTAGAGAATGCTGGGAGCATTGTGTAGTGGAAAGAGGGGTGGATTTGAAGTCAGAAAGACTTGGCTTTAACTCCTGTCTGTGACACTTATTAAATGTGTGTCTTTGAGAAAGTCACTAAATCTTCATAAGTCTTAGTTTCTTTATCTGGGAAAAAAGAATACTTTCCTTACAGGATTATTGTGAGACTTAAATCAGATGGTGTGTGTGAAGTGCTTTGCAATCTTTTGAGCATTGTGCGCTTATCACTCATTTATTATTAATTACTTTTAATCCTCAGCGTGTATATCTTTTAAACATTCTAGATTATTTTCAATCATTTGTACTGTTAGTATTTTCAGGGTTTGTATTTAATCATTGTAAAAAAAATGCTGTGGCATTGTCAAATCAATTTTTTTTTTAATTTTAGAATTCCTATAAAAGGAAAACAGGAACATAATTTCTAAGACTGCTAATGTAGAGACAGCCCTAATTCACTTAAAATAGAAAGTATTCATTATTCTTTCAGTCATATTTAAAATAATTACCTTCAATTGAAAATTTGTCACTTTTATATTAAAAGAAAGCCCAAAGACGTTAACCTGTAAAAATCTATACCTTCCCTTTTCACATTTCCTTCATCTTTTCTGTATCTATCTTATATATTCCTAGTTATTTTCATATTGTTCACTCCATTAGAATGTGAACATTGCTTGTTTTATTTACCTTTAAAATTTTTTCTACTAGGAAGCACATTATCTGGCCTATAGTAAACATTTAACAAATGCTTGTTGACCAGTTGGCCTATTTTAAAAGATGTAGGTAAATACATAGTTATTTGTATTAATCTTTCAGCAGAAATTTACTATGTGCAAGGCATAGAATAGAGAAAAAAAAGACTCGTCCTTGTCTTCAAGGAACTTACATTTGAGTGTGTGTGTGGGAGAATAATCCCATGTATACAAGTGTACTGCAAGGAAAATTGGCAAAGCAGAGAACTAAAAATTGAGGAATGTACGTATTTTTTCATGGAGGAGGTGGTTCCAAGCTGGATTCTATTTCCACTTTGCCCTCTGCTTCTAAGAGATCTGGGCAGTTTTCTTTTAAGATTTCTTGAAACATAATGTCTAGCCTTTATTTTGGTCATAGCTTTCAGGTAGTCTAGTAATTCTTAAATTTTTTTCTCCTTGAGCTAATTTTTAGGGTCAATTATTTTTGCTATGAGATGACTTAGCTTTTCTTCCATTTTTTCAATCTTTTAACTTTGTTTTAATTTTTTTTTTCTTATGGAATCGTTGGCTTCTTTTTGGTCTATTCTGATCAGGGAGTTTCTTGTTCTGGCAAGGTTTTATACCTTTAAACTGTTAATTCCCTTCCCAGTTCTTTCTTCTAAAATTAACTTCTTTTCCAGTTTTTTCCTCTAGCGTTCTCTTATTGTTTATAAAAATATTCTTTAACTCTTAACTCTTGCTTCATGTCTTCCAGGAATTCAGAATGAATTTGTGCCCAAGCTAAGTTTTTCACTGAGGCTTTACTTATAGATATTTTGGAGTCATTCTTTTCTTCTGGGTGTTGAGTATAGGTCTGTAAAGGCAATCAATGAATGGGAAGATCTTCCCCACCCATTTGAGTGGGCTTTGGGGGCGGGGCTCTTAGGGTCCTGGGGGGAGTGGCTAGGACTGGAGCCAGTGAAAGCCTGTGGTGGGAGGAGCTTGCTGAATGGTTGGAGCGGAGCTAAGAGGCAGTTGGTGAGAGCAATTAAGAGCTGAAGGAGAGAGGAAGCAGTCAGCTAGCTGGAACGCAGTTTGGAGACTGAGGTGGAAACGGGTGGGCAGTGATGCGGCAGGTGCTACAAAAAGGCAGGACTGACCCTGGTGGAGACCAGAGAGTGCTGAGCAGGGGCTTGAGGCCAGTGGGTGGTCTTGCTGGAGGGCCCTGGCATTGGGGGGGAAGCACCAGTATGGCTTGGCTTGCTGCCATAATGTTTTTCTGTGGCCTCCTGGTCACTACTGTGAGATGGGCATACTGGTCTTGGAAGGTTATTGCCAGGATGTCGAATTGGGGACACTGGGCCATGGGTCTGCTACTTTTGAGTTTCAATAAATGCTTTAACTCCTCTACCTTCTACTTAGAGAATTCCTTATATCCTGCGATTCTGGACCATTCAGGCATATTCATGGTTATCTTTGAAGTCATGAATTCTGCCTTCATGATATAAGCATACCTCTCACCATAATAGCATTTTATCATGGGACTTTAAAAATACTCTTTGCTCTTTATTACTTTCTGACTTCGGACTTGACATTAGGACTAGGCTCTGAGCACTTCTTGAGGAAAGGTCTGGGCTGATCTTGTTGCTGCTTTCATGAGGGTTTTGTGTGTTGTGTTATTCCAGGTTTTCAGGGATAGCCCACGCTGGAGACCAAGAAGCCTTCAGTGCTTCCAGCATGGTCTGATACAGCACAAAGTCTGATCACTGACCCACTGATTTGAGTTTTGAAACTAGCTTGGATTTGATTCAGAGCAACAATAGGGTCTTCTTGGACTCAGCCACTATTAGTCAGCTGGCAAGCTTTGATGGTTCAGAAAGACAAGTACAAGTTTCCTTTGCATCTGGGATTTCTGCCTAGGCTATTCCTGTGCATGGTTCACATTGGAATAGAAGCTGGGACTGAAACCCTGTTCCACTCCTGGGGTCTGAGCCACATATCTACTGCTTACTTCTGAACTTCCTTCTTGCTCAGTATATAGCCCAGAACTTGTGACTACCTCTCACTTCAGAATGCCACTTCTGGGCTTAGATCCCTTCCTCTGTAAATCAGTGACCCAGAACTGGGCAACAAAGTTTCTAATTGGCACCTGTTCTCATACCCTGTTGTGCCCCAGTACAAATCTGGAATGTCCTCTTGTCCTGGTATACAATGTCTTCTTTGCTTTGGAGCATTTTGTACTGTGTGTTCCTGGCCATACCACTTCCTCTCAAGATCAACAGACATCTCTGTCTGTCTCCCTCTCCAAACCTGAGTTGGAAAAATGATTCATTGTGACTTTTTCTTAGATTTTTAGATTAGATCCTAGTCAAAATTTGGTCTATTTTTTCTAGGTCTTTTTGGAGGAGTTTTAGAGGTGGAGGAGCTTTACTCTTCCATCTTGACTCCATCGCGGCTCTACCTGTAGGATTACACTCAACTTTGTAAGGTAATTAGGTGTTCTTAGTTATAAACCCGTATCTTTTGCCTTTTGGAATATTGTATTCCAAGATCTCTTCGTAAGATCTGTGTCATCCTTATTGGCTTCTTGGGATTTGAACTGCTTGAGGTTTGGAGTATTTTTTTTTTTTTAATGTGGAAGCTCTAGGTTTTGATTTTTTCTTTTGGGGTTCTTTTCAGTGGATTCTTTCTATCTTTGTCCTCTGGTTGTAAAAGATCTTGGCAGTTTTTATTTGTGATTTTTTGATACAGACATCTGGACTCTTATTTAAAAGTCATTGTTTTTGGGGAAATCTAGCAATTCTTAAATGTCTTTATTTTTCATGGAAGTTACTTTTGAATGAAGATTTTATCTTACGTTTACAGTCTTTTAATTTTATTCTAATATTTCTTGGCTCATGGAGTCATTGATTTCTGTTTAGTCTTTTTTTTTTTTTTGGTTTTCAGGGCTTCTGTTATTTGGTGAGGTTTATTATTTTATGTTCTGTGCTGTTTGTTCTTCTTCCACTCGTTTTTTCTAGAGCTTTTCTTTCATTAAAAAATCTTTTGCTTAATTTAGTTTAGGGATTCATGTAATCTTTGTGGAAAAGCACTTTTCCCCCTTTGAGTTGTAGCTTGCAGTGACTGAGATACTTCTCTTCTTCTATGTTGAATATTTGGACATTTCTAGACCTATAATAATTCTTTATAGTGGTCACTGTCTTACTTAATTTACTCATCTTGCCAGCTTTGCTTCTTGAAATAGGGCTTTGTGCCACATGGGCTCTGCCTCCCACTGTGCTTTTAGGTAGGTTATTGGCCATGACCGGTTGACAGCTGGGTTACTTAGATTTCTGACTTCTACAACTCGGGGTTCACATCCCAGGGTTAAGACTTCCTGTTCATCCCCCTAGGTACTTGAGGTTCCTGGTGCTAGATATCAAGGCCCTTTATATCATCTCAGGAAGCAAACTAGGGACCCTGGAGCTCCTGGACGCAGATTGTTGCCCTAATCAAATTGCTCACCAGCACTCCCAGTTTCTTCCAAAGACCATGCTGTGGGTTTGCAATCACCTTGGGGTTTTCTCTGAAGATCCCTCTCCTCTTCCTGTCCCAAATACAGAGTCTTTTGTTTAAACATGTCTTTAATTCCATTCTTGTCATGTTGTGAGCTTGATGATTTATTTGCTTGTATTGGCTTTGATTGTGGCTCCCTTCCCTATAGCCCATAGGCTATTGAGTTATTTTTTGTCCAGTTCTGTGGTAGGCAGACATCGCTGTAATATCTTATTGGACTTCTTGATCATTATTCTCTTCTCTGGGTATCTGTGATACTGCATCATGTTTCCTTCTCTAATTTCTTTTCCTCTCTTTTCCTTCTTATCCTCCCTATAGTTTTTTCCCCCTTAATACTTATTCCATTAGTAGAAGCTTGTGAGTGATACAAAACTTTTCTCTTCATAGGTAAAAATTCAGTAGTATTTCTGTGTTAATAAGGAGTACTGAAAAGAGTATCGAGTTTGACCTTAGAAGACTTTGGATTAAGGTCTAGCTCTGAGACTAGGATAATTACTTTCCCTGAATCTCTGTTTTCTCCTATGTGAAATGGAGATCTGTTAAATAAACCTGTTAACTGTTTGTAATACTTAGCTCATACAGTTCCTCATACAGTCATGGCATTTTACAAACTGAAGTGCTATGTAAATGTGTTAAATACAGTTGTTTGTCTGAAGAAAGTTGTACTCTGCTGCTTCATCATGATGCCAATGGAGTATGAGGTCTACCCTGCCAATGATGACTGTTTTAAGACTTCTATAGCTAAGTAAGGAGATGCTCATTACCATTTAGCTTGGTCGGTAGGTGGTGAGTTCTTTGGTTGTGACAACTGATGAAACAAAAAATACAGAACGGTCTTCATTTTATGCAGTCCACTCTCTATTTTACAGAGATGGGGAAGAGTTGCTAAAAATAAAAAAAAATACCCACAATTTTTGATGATTTGTAAACATTAATTTAGTTGTCATATGATAAAGATTGTTGGTATCAGTGCTTGGTGATGGAGCTATTTTTTTTTTTACCTTCTTAAAGAATTTTAAGTGCAACAGGCAAATAGCCATTTCAACAAAATTTTAGCCTCTGCTTTAACCTTTTGGCATATAATGGGGATGTGAAATATCTGATGTTAACTGCCCAGGTGGCTTAATGTCATCTGGCCTTTTGGGCAGGCACCAAGAGTTCACAAAACCTCTGAGGCATACAGTTGTAAATCTTTACCATAGCTTTTTAAGTCCTGAATGACAGTATCCCCCAAAGTTCACAACATAGGCTCTTTACATAAAATTTGTCCTCTGTATATAAATCTCCATTCTGAATTTTCTTCCTTTTTTTCCTATTTGATTCAACCAAAATGTTTTTTTCTTACATTCATTGATAAAGCTTTTAATTTTCTTTATTAATTTAAAAAGCAGATGAGTTGATCATTGAATTTTTTTCTAAACAACGTGGTTGTCTTATATGGCCTTTATTAGATTTTTTTTTTCTCTTTTGGGTTACTGGCTTTTGTTTAGAAAGAGAGGTTCCACATGCTGTATAGATACACAACATTAACATTATTGCAGAATTTGCGACTTTTCAAGACATTGCTAAGGGCCAGCAATGCTTTGTTTTTGCTCTTGGTTATTTTGTTAAAATTTTGGAAAGTATTTTGAGAAGTCATTTCACCTGAATCAGTGATCGAATACTATGTAATCAAATGTTAAATTGTAGTATGTGAATACTGTCAAATGAATGCTGTAGCAGGCCTTTGAAAAATTCTTAGGTTATCTGGAGAGAAAGGAGGGAAATTTTAGATGGAAGTGAAAATGCTGTCTGTCAGGGTATAGAAAGAGATAAGAATTGAACCAGTATTTGAAGGGTCTCGAATACGAAGCATAGTAAGTTGGCCATGATGCTATGGACCCATGTGCTAGGGAGTCATTTAAGGGTTTTGAGCGGGGGAGTAACATAATGAAAAGAATTTCAAGAAGATAAATCTGGTGGCATTGGGCAGGGTGAATCAATGACATCAATTCAAGGATTATTTTAAATAATCCAGTTATGAAATGATAAGGGCCCTGGATTAGAATGGTAGAAAAGAAAGTATGAATCTAGGAGAGTCTGCTTTAGGTAGAAAATAGAATCAATGTTGTGACCTTTCCTTAACTTGGTGTAGTAATTTTGACCAGGTAGTTTGGACTTAGGTAGTCTTGGTTTCATGTTGCATATTTTTTGCTACTAAAAGCATGGGATATAAATTACTTTGTTTTGTTTTTATAAATCTGTCACTCAAATTCACTAATCAGACAACTTATAGATGTTCATTTGTAATGCTTAATATAAATGCCATATTGTTACTCATTTTCTCTTCCATGCATTGCATTCCTCATATTTTAAGTCTCATTTGAAATGTACATTTTTCTAATTTAGAACCTTTTAGAAAAATCAACTGAAAGGGAAACTCGCCAAGAATATGCCCTGGCCATGATTCAGTGCAAAGTTCTGAAACAGTTGGAGAACTTGGATCAGCAAAAGTATGATGATGAAGATATAAGTGAAGATATAAAATTTCTTTTGGACAAACTTGGTGAAAGTGTCCAGGATCTTAGGTATGTTGCAGCATGACTTAATTTGAATAAATTTATTTTAAGATTTTGAGTGTATACACGTAGGAATGCATATATTTTAGGCAAATTGGTAAGAGTAGTATTGAATAATTGTATTTTAAAATAGAATTAGACAAAGATTCAACCCTTTTCCTCCCTCACTCCCAAATACAATTTATTACACATGTTAAAAGCTAATGCAATGGTGGGTTACAAAACTAAGAGTATGATCTAATGGAGATTTTATTTTGGTCAAGGAGTGTGGTGACGAGATACATATGCAGATATAATACTCAGTAATGTGTGATAAAGGCATTATGAAGGTATAAAAGCAAAGTTTAAATAATATTACAAGAGGAAAAGATTATTTCTGACTAAGGAATGGGAGGGAGTCAGGATACAAGATTTTGAAAGGTTTTATGGAGCAATTACATTTTAATTGAGTAAGAATTTATTTAGGAAGTTGGTGGAGTAAGTCAGAGAACTCCAGGATCTCCAAATTTCCTCCACAAAAAAGAATGAACATCACCTTAAAGTGAACGTAGAGTGGCAGAAATAAATAAAAGTCTCAGTAAAGCAGTTGTCTTCCTAAGCTAACTTGAAACTCCTGAATGTTTTTGCTTTCTTGTATTTAAAAAAATTGTTTTATTGATGCTCTTTTTAGAGAAGGAGCATCTTTGTCACTTCTCATTAATTCATCTCCCAACCGCAACCAAAGAGAAGCCCTTCTTTTTAACAAATACATGTAGTCAGATAAAACATATCCACACTTTGACTACATCTAAGAATATGATATCTCTTTCTGCATCTCTAATCTCTTACCTCTTTGCCAAGAGATAGGAGGCTTGCCTTGTTATCAATATTCTGAAGTTATGAGTGGTTGTAGAATTGATCAGATTTCTCAAGTATTTTGTAGCTATAATAGTCTGATCATCATGGAAATTATTGTTCTGGTATTGCCCATTTTGGCCTGCATCAGTTCTTGTAAGTTCCTGAGCATCTCCGAATCCAACCAATTATTACATTCATATACAACAATCTGTTCACACATGCACCTTAATGGACACCAGTTTATTCTTTGCTATAACAAGA
Organism: Trichosurus vulpecula; assembly: GCF_011100635.1. Taxonomy (NCBI): domain Eukaryota; kingdom Metazoa; phylum Chordata; class Mammalia; order Diprotodontia; family Phalangeridae; genus Trichosurus; species Trichosurus vulpecula. The sequence continues at coordinate 267,456,679 of NC_050573.1, read as the reverse complement.
AGTGCTGCTATTTTTGTGCATGTGGATCTTCTCTTGGAACTTTTTGGTGTGTATACATGGTAGTGGTATTTGGTTTTTCCAAATGGTTGGACCATTTACAGCTCCAGCAATAGTGTTTTAGTAATGTGCCTGTCTTCTGATTGGCCCCTCCAGTTATTTTCATAAAGACCTTTTGTCATTTTTTTTTTTTTAGAATTTTAGTTTTAATTTACATTTCTCTTGTAGTATGGCATTTTTTATATGGAGATCTGTAACTTGCATTTCTTCATTTGAAAACTGCCTATTTCCTTTCACCATTTATCAATTAGTGAATGACTCTTGTTCTGATATATTTATATTAATTCCCCACATATATTGATTGTCAGACCTGTTGCAGAGATTTTAATCTCACTTAACAGATTCTATCCATTTAACAGATCTACTCTCTTAGTTTAACTTGTGCAAAAGCTTTTAGTTGCTATTTAAAAAAGTCCATTTGTCTTTGACATGTCATCTAACACTTATTTAGTTAAGAATTCTGCCCCAGGCGTAGTTGTGAAATATCTCTCTTCTTTTCCTCTGATTTATTTATATGACATTTTACATTTAGATTTTATTTCAATTTTGTGGGTTTTTTTTGCAAGTTACATTCAAACTATGTTATTGTGTTTTATTGTTTTTTGATTTTATTTACCTAATATGTTCTGTTGATCAACTCTTAAATTTCTTGACCAGTACCCAGACAGTTTCAGTGATTACTATATTATAGTATAGTTTGAGATTTTGTACTCCTAGGCCCCCATTATTCTAACTTTTTTTATACCCAGAATCAGTCTTTGCTTCTGGAATGCTTGAAAGTATTTTATTAAAGGTCCATTTTTTTCATTATGGAATTTTATTCAGTTTTGTGGGATATGTTGTTCTTGGCTGTAAGTCCTTTTTTTCTTTTGCCTTTTTGTATTCCAACTTTTTATTTTATTGTAATTTTTGGGTATGGCCCCAACCAGATTTGGGTCTCAACTCCTGTAATTTTGTGTAGACTGGAAGAACTCACTGGTTTTTCTCTTTGGTTTTTTACTGAATCCTTTTATCATCTGATACTCTTTATTTGTCATGCCTGAGCCCTGGGCTTCATGGAGCTATCTTTGCCAAGAAGTCCTCATGACACACATTTTCCTGAATACTTAATGAAGTAAAGATGACAGTGCTCACCAAATTTCTTTGAAGCCGTTTTTTCTGGTATCATTAGACTTGAAATACAGGAACATGTGCTAATTTACCTGAGTCCTTTAACTGATGACTGTCCTGGTGATAAATGTAAGAGTTGGTTCTCTTTCTCCCTCCTCCTGACTCATTTGCTTTCTATGGAAATAAATGTCAGTTACTTCCTACAGTGCAGTTTGAGGATAGCATGGAGACATAAGTGATACTTTGTTCAGAACAGTTGGAGATTTTAAAAACCATCCACTTCTAACAGCTAATTATTATTTTTAAATTAAAGGGCTTAGTGCCTAAAGACATTGTTCAAGTTCTGAATTCATGGCAAAAATGTAAATTAACAGTATTGCATTCATGTTTTCCTATTTATGATCATAGAAATTTTAGAGTTGAAAGAGTCCTAGTAGGCTATTTAGTTCAACTTGTTACCTTTTTCATGAATTCCCTGTACAACATTGCAGATAAATGGTCCTCCAGTTTCTATGTGAACACCTATAGTAAGAGGGGATTCAGTGTCTCACAAAATACCGCATTCTATTTTCAACCATTCTTAATTGTTAGGAAGTTCTTTCTGTCACTGAACCAAAATCTACCTTTTTGTAACTTCTATCTATTCATCTTGGGTCTGCATTGTGGACTTAATATAGATTTAGTCTAATCTCTCCACTAATTGCTAGGTATTATGTTCTCCCTCCCCTTCCCTAAGTTGTCATTTTTTAAGGTTACAACACTACTTTGCAAATGAATTGGAGGTTCTTTTACTATCCATTATTCTTCTCCCTAGATTTCCTTCAGCTATGAATATAAAATATGAAATTTGTCTGAGTAGTGCTTCTATTAATGCAGTATGAGATTCTCTTCCCTCTCCTCTTTTTCGGGGTCCAGACTTGTCATTTTATCAGTAAAGGGTAGTAGTTCTCAAGAAGACCACACTTTGAAGGTATATGAAGCCAAAGCTATTTTCATAATAATACCTGTATGTTTTAATTTCTACTATGGTAAATATATTTATATATGACCCACATAAACAAAAGCTCATAGGGATTCCTCAGTAATTTTTATGCATGTAATAGAGTCCTGAGACCAAAGAGTTTGAAAACCATTGGCATAGGGAATTCTGATTTAGAAACTCCTTTAGTTCACTTATATCATGTATTCAGTTGCCCATTACAGCCTGAGAGTTTTGCCTGGACCCACTGAGAAGTTCAGTGACTTTCTCATGGTCAAACAGCTAGGTGTTCCTGTCTCAAAGCCCAAGTTTCTCTCCACCCTGTTATCTCTTAGGAGCCCATTAATTCGTCCTCTTCTCCTTTCTTGGGCAGGGAGAGTTGGGGGTTGGTGGGCAAAGAGAAGGATGGTGATTTGAGGGTAGGGAAGCTACAACACCATATAGAGGCCTTAAATGAGTTTTTTTGTCACCTAAAACTTAAGGTATTTTTCTCAACATGTTAATGCGTTCTAGTTCTCATTTCATTCTGTATTCTTTTTTTTAAAATTTATTTATTTATTTTTGGTTTACCACACATGGTTCTACATAGTTTTGAGTTCCAGATTTTCTCCCCTCCCTCCCCCCTCCCTCCCCAAGACGGCCTGGAATCTCATATAACTACCGTGTATAACTTCGCATTTAATTAATTTATACACTAGTCAAGTTGTGGAGAAGAATTATGACCAATGGAATGACTCATGAGAAAGAAGAAACAGAACCAAAAAAGCAAAACAAACAAAAACAAAAAACCCAAAAACAAAAACAAAAGAGAAGCAAAAAAAGCAAGCATGTAGTGTGCCTCAATCTGTATTCAAACTTCATAGTTCTTTCTCTGGATGAAGATAGCATTCTCCATCGTGAGTCCCCTGGAGTTGTCCTTGCACCTTAGGTTGCTGAGAAGAGCGAAGTATGTCAGGGTTGGTTCTCACGGAATCCATATATCTGTGGTTGTGTGCAAGGTTCTCCTGGCTCTGCTCTGCTCACTCAGCATTATGTCGTGTAGGTTTTTCCAGGTTGTTACGAAGTCTGCATCATCCCCATTTCTTATGGCACAATAGTATTCCATCACCTTCATATACCACAGCTTGTTCAGCCATTCCCCAATTGATGGGCATCCCTTTGATTTCCAATTCTTGGCTACCACAAAGAGAGCCGCTATAAATATTTTTGTACATACGGGTCCCTTTCCCTCTTGTGTGATTTGTTTGGGATACAACCCTAGAAGTGGTATTGCTGGGTCAAAGGGTATGAACATTTCTATAGCCCTTTGGGCATAGTTCCAAACTGCTCTCCAAAATGGCTGGATCAGCTCACAACTCCACCAGCAATGCAACAATGTTCCAATTTCCCCACATCCTTTCCAGCATTTATTATTTTCCTGTTTTGTTATTTTAGCCAATCTGACAGGAGAGATGTGGTATCTAAGAGTTGTTTTGATTTGCATTTCTCTAATCAGTAGTGATCCAGAACATTTTTTCATATGCCTATAGATAGCTTTAATTTCTTCCTCTGAAAACTGCCTGTTCATATCCTTTGACCATTTCTCAATTGGGGAATTCATTCTGTATTCTTGTATTAGATTCTTTGTACTTATGTTCAGGGCTTATATTTATTATTCCCATTACAATTCCTGTTAGAAACACAGAATTTCAAAGTTGGAAGGGACCAGAGAGATCACCTAATCTAACCTTTTCCCAAATAAGAATCCCTTTTATAACACACACAAAACTTCAGAATCTGTAGTTTTGCTTAAACTTCCCAAGGTAGCCCTTCTCACCATTGGATAGTTTTAATTTTAAGCAAATTTTTCCTTACATCAAGTCTAAATACTTTTCTTTGAATCTCTTAACCACTGTTTTTAGTTCTGCCTTCTATGGGCCAAGCAGAGCAAAGCCACTCCTTCTGCTGACAGTTCCTCAGATACTTAAAGACAAACACATTTTTATCAGTACCTAAAGATGTAAATATTTACTCGGTAACCTGGCCTAGAATTTTACTGGGGACTTCTATCAAGCACATTGGTTTATAGATTTTGGAATTTACCATTTTCCCCTATCAAAATTGGGGCATTTGCTCATCTCCAGTCTTCTGGAATATCTTCATTATCGACAGATCTTTAAAGGTGATGGATTATTGTTTCATGATCAAAAATTAAAAAGGATTCTCCACCCGTCATCCCCTAGCATCTTTGATCCTTTAATTCAGAAAGGCAGATGCAGTTTCCTGGGATAGGAGATTTGAACTTACTTGTTTTTGTGCTCTAGCTTTCCTAGTCTCTCTTAACCATATTTATTCTACCTTTTCCAGTAAAAAGATGGTTCTTTGTAATTAAGAAGACAGAAGAAAAAAAGATGTTTGAATAGTTTGGCTTGCCTCTACATCTTCTTTACTAGTTGCTTTTCCCTTCCTAGTTTTTCCTTCTCGTAGTAATAACTTTTTAAGCACTTTTTATTTTCTCTTGCTTTTCACAAGTCTGTTCTCATTTTTGTCCTTCTGACACTTTTCTTATTGAACCATTCCACTCTTCCATTCTTTCTTAGTTATAGGACTCTGTTTCCATATTTTATATATGACCTTCAAAAACCCACGCTTGTCAGAGAGCGCCCTGTTAAATTATACTCATCCTTTTACAAGGTTCCTCACTTCCTTCATCCTTCATAAAACCATAATTTTTGAGAGATTTTCATTCCTTTTTTAGAGCCTTTGACCATGGGATCATGATTGTCTTTTATTTAAACTTTTGAAATCTGCTTCCTAATTTTTAGGGCATATATCTGTATTCAGGGTTTCACTCCTTGTCTGTCACAAACTTTAATTATAAATGTTTATTCGGTAGATTCCATTTGCATCCTCTTCCAACAGTCATTTCTTTCTTGATCATCTGTATTCAGTTCAGGATTCCTTTCAATGCACTCTCTATGAAGGTCTTAGATTATCAGAAAGGCACTCTATAAATTTATCTGCCATTCTGTATTTAGCAGAAGAGACTTCAACTAGTTGTTTGGATAGTTGAGAAGTTCTTCATTAACCACTTTATCTTACATCTACCAGTTTTCCTGCTTATGTCACAAATAATTTTCTTTTTCTGATGCATGGTAAGCACAGAATGCATGTTTGTTGACTGACTACCTGTTCCTTGCCTTCCGTTTTCAGCCAGATGTTCTGCACTGTGCTTCCCCTTAGGTAGCCCATTCTACTTTTGTCCAGTGTTACTTACAGGGAAAGTATTCATAGAACTGAAATCAGTCTCTGGAATTTCTTCCCTTTGTTCCTAGTTCTGCTTCTAGCTTGCTGATTTTTTTTTAACAAAACTTGCTTCGGTCCTCTTATAAAGGATAGGCCTTCAAATAGTTGAAAATAGTTATCTTTGTTCTTTTTAAATGACATAAGTGCATTTTTCCTCTGATATTCTAATTGTGAATCCTGTGTCATCAAGTCTAACTTATACTTGTGAAGTCATATATACATCCCTCTACCTCCTAGTGTTATATAATTTTGTTTACTTAGTGTTTCCTCATAAAGAATTGAAAGACAGACACTGATTTTAAGTGAGATCTACCTGATACCAAGCATTTTAGCTTGACTAACATTTCATACTTACGATTAGGCATGCTCATGATTAGGTTTGGCAGTGAAAGTAGCATCAGATTTGGGGACAGAGGACATGAGGTCATCTGCTAGCTACTTTTAGATAAATCAGCCTCTTTGGATCTCAGTTTTCCCATCTGTAAATGAAGAATTTAGATGATCTCTGAGGTCCTTTTCAGCTCTAAATCTATGAGCCTCTTGTCTCTTCCAGTTCTACTATCTTGTGACTTCATGTACTTATTCATGTCTGGTGCCATACTGTCCTAAAAGTGAGTTTTACTTAAATTTCATAAAAGATACTATGAAAGTTTTCTTACATTTCAGTGTTATTAGTAGTTTCCTTATTTTTGATATGGTTTTTGTCTCATTTGAAGTTCAGAATATTTGAATTTGTGTTACTGGGGGTAATGGGAAAACCTTTTGGCTCGGGCTTTGAATTATTAGAGACTTAACTGTTTAAATTCTTTTTAAAAAATATTTTTATAGCTCATTTGATGAATACAGTTCAGAACTCAAGTCAGGAAGGCTGGAATGGAGCCCTGTTCATAAATCAGAGAAATTTTGGAGGGAGAATGCTCCGAGGTTAAATGAAAAGAACTATGAGCTGTTGAAGTAAGTTCTTACCTATTAAAAAAAATTTGTCCTTGAATTATACTTCATGTTTAGATTCTTTATCTTGAAAGGAGTTTGTATTTCTTTAAAAGTTTTAAATTAGCAAGCATTTATTAAGTACTTACTATATTCCAGACACTGGATATACAAATACAAACGTGAGACAATCTGTCCTGCAGGTGCTTACATTCTACTGGAGTGAAGAACATGGCATGGTCACAGGTAAAAACAGGAAACATGCTAAATATGTGCTACCTTTTGCCCAGAGGACTTGACTCATATGGATCTAGGTTCATTTTGGGAGGACTGTGATTTATGTACTTCTAATAGCACCTAATGGCACTTTAAAAAATCTTTTATATTCATTTTAAATATTTAAAAGTTACAATATTTGCCTATGATATCTTTCAGGTAAATAATTATCATAATGAACAACTCACAAGAAATCCAGACCTGATAAAAATACGTATCTAATACCAAGGAAAGCGTTTATTACAAAATCCTTTTAACTAAGGCAAAGCTTGATTTGCTTTCATGTTGAGTGAAAATTCAACTTAAAAATATCTCTTTTATGTATTGTTACCTTGAAGGAAAGTGATAGGGCAGAATCTTTGTTCTCTTGTGATATGTCTGTCTTCAAACAAGAAAAGATTTATGTTTTGTGACCTCGTTCATTAAGTTATTGTAAGAAAATATTTTATAAACCTTAAGAACCATATAAATGTGAGGAGGTTGTGGTAGTAGTAATTTCTTCAAGATCACATATATGCTAATGGACAATGATAACTAAAGTTGTCAGCAGGTTAAACTGAAGTTTATGTTGATTTAATTTTACTTTTATAATGAAGATTTCTAAAGCCCTCCTTTATGATAAAAATTGCAATTATCAATAATCATTTACTGTGTAACATTTTACTGTAGGTATATGCTAAGAATTCAGAATATAAAGAAACGTAGCTTCTGCAGATAACAATATTTATTTTGTGTACATATGTACATAAGATTGCAAAAAGGCTAGGGACAATGAAAAGAAAAAATTCTTAAGTTTTGCATCATAATTATTTATTCATATATATGAATATGAAAATAAGCTTCTTGAAGATAGAAACTATATCTTTTGTCTTTGTAGCCCCATTTACGTTCCACAGGGCCTTGTATATAATATGCACTTAATAAATGTTGATTGATTTTCTATCAGTTATTGTGATTTAATTAAATTAAATATTGATTTTGATAAATCAGTTATTTTTGATATTTGAACTAGTTATGCTGTTAATCTGTTTTAAAGTTGTTACTTTTCTTGTACACCATATTACTGCTGTATTATGTTTAATTTCAAATGTCAGCTTTTAAAGAGAAGACTGTTCATGAACATAATGGAAAGCAGTTTTGTGTAGTGGATCTAGTCTGGGAACTAGAAGAAGAGCTCTGTTCAGATATGTCCCTGACATTTACTAACTGTATGACAGTGGGCAATTTCTATGACTCAGTTTCCTCATAATTCCTACTTTATAGGGTGGTTGTAAGGCTCAAATAAGAGAACAGATGTTTAAGGCTTTATAAAATACATATATTGGTCATTACATTCTTTATAAATTAAAAATAATGGTACTAATCTTAAAGGATATCTGTTCCACATAATTGGGGTAGCTAACTAGATGGCTCAGTGGATAAAGTGGTAAGCCTGGAGTCAGGAAGATCTGGGTTCAAATCCGGCCTCAGACACTTGATAGCTCTGTGAGCCTGGGCAAGTCACTTAACCTTTGTCTTAATCCATTGGAGAAGGACATGGCAGACCACTTCGGTATCTTTGCCAAGAAAATCCCATGGACAGTGTGGTCCACAGGGTTATGAAGAATCTGGCACACCTGAACGATTAAACAACCAATTTGGCATAATTCTAAAAACAATGTATTGTAGAAACAATTTTAAACTTATTTTTTAGATAAACTTTTAGGCTTACTAGAAATGAAAGGCAAGTGTTCAAGGCTGCCTGTCTGTAGGAATCAAATACTTCCTTTCTTGCCACAGGAGCCCCCTCCTCTCCAGCTTGCTACATGTGATACCCTTTTAGCTGGAATGGAATGGAATGAAAAAGCAGATATAAAACTTACTATATGCCAAGTACTTCCTTAAGCACTAGGGATACCAATAGAAAAATCAAGATAGTCACTGTTCTTATGAGATAGTACATAAAGGACAGCTCAGTTTTATGGCTCACAGAGAGGCCATATGGTACCTAGGTTCTGGCAAGTAGCAGGGGAGATGGCAAGTCCCCAGGGACCTGGGGGAGCAAAGATAGAGCAGATATTCTTTAAGCAATAGGATAGTGGGTTCAAGGGTCAGACTTTGGGTTACCTCTGGCAGAACTGGACATTGTTTTGGGGTTCAGCATCTAATGCCTGGTGGGAACTAAGCAGTATATCAGTGGGAGTTAAGTTGGGGAAGGAGAAGATCCCAGTAGTTGGGTTATCTGTTTATATGCTGGTGTTAGCAGTAGTGGTGGTGCTGTTCCCAGTAGTTGGGTTATCTGTTTGCATGATGGTATTAGCAGTATTTGGGAAAAGCACAAAGCCTGTACTGGTTTGCAGGCATTTTCCTGGGTGGGCCCCAAGTTAATATTCTTATGCTTTTATAACTCTTACACAATTTAAATTGCTCCTAAGGTTCTGGATCTGTTAACGTTTTTTATTCAAGCTGAGTCTGAGATGTATGTATTTTCTTTTGGCATTGAATCTGTAAGTGTATTCATAGTTTTATAAGCATGTATGTAGAACTCCATTTCATTGTTATCGTATAAGTACTATCCACTGACAGATAGGTGTATACTTACTGTGGTAATCAGAGAAACAATAATGCTATGTGTATAATTGTCTTCTTTGGTCAGAGGCCTGAAGTTGAGATTGTTAACTCAATGGGCGTTTGCTTGGTGTAGTTACCAAGCCAAATTTTCAGGTCATAAGAGGAGCTAGTAACTGTATCTTTCATGTTCTCCCTTTAACTAGTCAAAATATGCCAGAACTAGTAATAAATCATTTAGCCAGTAAATTACTAATTTAAAAAAATGAGATATTTTGGGCCTTTCAGAGATAAAAAATGTCTCTGCCCATTAAAAGTGCTGTTTTTGGACATGAGAACCAGTAAGAATTATTCACTAAGCTATCAGCAGTGTCAACTTCCTAAGTTATCTTTATTCATAAAAGACTTGATAGCAAGCTTTTTGTGTTTCTTTTTGGTCCATAATGAAAATATTACCTTGAACTTTTGTACATATTAAATTAAATTAAATACTTTTGTATTTAAATCAAGGTTCTGCTTGCTAAGTTTTATATATATACTTATGAGATTATCCCTCTTTTCTTTTTCTTCCCTTAATTTTGCATAAAACTATTTGAATACTGTTAAATATTTATCCAACTTAATATTGCTTACTTGTTAATACCAAAGACCTTAAAACAAGAGCTCCATTTTTGCAAAACAGAGATACTGAGAGGCAATATGGTATAGTTGATAAAAAACTGCCCTTGGGACTTGGAAAATCTGTGTTCAAGGCCTGCCTCTGCCAAAACTTCTAGGAAAACTGAAAAGAAATGTGGCAGAAACTAGGTTTAGACCAGTATTTTGTACCATTTGTCAAAATAAACTCTAAATGGATACATGACTCATACATAAAGACTGATTTCATAGAGGACAAAGGAAGGAATTACTTTACATGTCTATGGATAGATATGACCAATGAGTATCAGAAGATAAAGTGGGCAATTTTGGTTAATAAAAGTTTTTGTATAGACTAAACCAACACAGCTAAAACGATAATGAAAACAGAAAATTAGGGGTGAAGAGAAATCTCTGTAGCAAGCTTCTTTTGATAATGGTCTCATTTTCAATATATACAAGGAATAGATTTAAAATTTATAAAAATAAGAGATTTCTCAAATGATAAATGGTCAAAGGATATAAAAAAGGCAGTTTCCTAAGGAATCAATCAGATTTTTGTTAATTAGAAAAGAAAACATTAAAAAAGACTACAAGGTCATTCTCCTCAGCATTGAGCACCCATTACTGTCTTAGTAAATAATAATGCTTCATAAAGCCATTCATAAAACTAAGGTAAGGAGGTGGTAGTTGGGCCCATTCCTCTTATCTTCATCAGTGAATTTAGGAGATTAGGGTCCTAATCCGAGCTTCTGTCAGGTACAGGTTCGGGAGTCTTTCTCACTCTGAAACCTCCTTCTCTGTGTCTAACAATAATAATGATTACAGTAACAAACTACAATAATAGTAATACCAACAGCAGCAATAATAAAAACAACCATAGAGTATTTTAAGGTTTGCAGAGTGCTTTACAAATACCTCCTTTCATTCTTCTATAAACTCTTAGAGGTAAGACAAACAGAAGTTAAGTTTCTTACCAAAGGTCACATATATAAGTGAACATTTATAAGTGAACTGAGTGTAACTACTACTACCTGTACCACTTCCCTTCATTGTACTGTTCTTCAAGAAAAGAAATAAAGCCTTTGCCCTCCATAATCATCAGGCGAATAGATAACATGCCTTTTCCTTCCAGAACCTCATTCTGGACCAAACCCTCAGAAAAAAGTCCTGACTGGGGGCCAAGTACATACTCATGGATGAGGCCTATTTGATATAGTTGTGGTTAAGTCATTTCAGTTGTGTCCCACTCTTTATGGCCTCTTTTTGTGGTTTTCTTGTCAGAGATAATGAAATGGTTTGCCCTATCCTTCTCTAGCTCATTTTATAGATGAGAAAACTGAGGCATACAGGGTTAAGTGACTTGCCTGGGGTCACACAGCTAGTAAGTGTCGGAGGCTAGATTTGAAATTAGGTCTTCCTGACTCCAGTCCTGGTGCTATATCTACTGAGCCACCTAGCTGCCTAAGCTTATTTTTATATGGACCTCTGTACAGTCAATGCCATCCTAAAGTCTGGAGATACCAAAAAGATTTGTGTTTCTTTATGAGATTCTAAAGGCAAAAAAAAAATCTACATAATGGCCACCAACTATTTGTAGTCTCTAAATATGCATATGGTAGCACTGCATGAAGAACATTATTAGTCCATTTCTGTACCAAAGGGAGATTTGGCACTCTTGCTTGGCTTTTTAGGTACCTCTATCCCATTGGAGACTAATGAATATCAAAACCTTGACAAAGCCCATGGAGTGCTGAGGTACTGGTGCCTCTTAAAAACTAAAGAAAAGAGCCTCTTGGGGGCAAAGCCAAGATAGTAGAGAAAGGCCAGAAAGTTGTCTGAGTTCTCCCATTTCCCTTGGAAATAACATGAAATCAAACCTCTAAAAAAAACTCTTGGACTGACAAAATCCACAAAAAGATGGAGTGAAACAATTTTCCAGTCCAAGATAATATAGAAGGACTTCAGGAAAGGTCTGTCTCATTTGGGCAAAAGGGGAGCACAGCCTAGCACAGGTGGTGCCCAGGCAAGCCAGTGGGAGGCTCTTAACCGCAGCATAGATCAGCAACTGAGGCTCCACGGTTCTGGCTCAGCAGGCCAGCTGTGAGGCCTTCAGTCCCAGTGCAGCAGGCAAACTGCCAGCCCAGGGATGCAGGGCACAGCAGGTGTGGGCAAGCCACCAGCCCCAGATGCCCTGGCTCAGAAAGCCAGTGACCAGACCCTTGGCCTCCAGTGCAAGAAGCTTGGGACAGTGCCACCTGTACCCCAGGAGTAGAGCTCAGCTTTTAAAAAAATGAGCAAAAAAGAGAAGAAAAGGAAATGAACGCAATTAGAATAGACAAAGAGGAAACAAAACTATGGCTGTGTGGGATGATATAATGGTATACTTAGAGAATCCTAGAGAATCAACTAAAACTACTTGAAATAATGAGTAACTTTAGCAAAGTTGCAGGATATAAAATAAGCCCACATAAATCATCAGCATTTCTATATGTTACCAACAGAGCTCAGCAAGAAGAGATAGAAAGAAATTCCATTTAAAATAAATGTAGACAGTATAAAATATTTGGGAGTCTACGTGCTGAGACAAGCCTAAGAACTATATAAACACAATTACAAAGCACTTTTCACAGAAATGAAGTCAGATCTAAACACCTGGAAAAATATCAATTGCTGATGGATGGGTAGGCCACGCTAATATAGTAAAAATGACAGTTCTACCCAAATGAATTTACTCATGGCCATACCAATCAAACTACCAAAAAATTATTTTGTAGAGCTAGAAAAAAATGACAAAATTCATCTGGAAGAACAAAGGTCAAGGATATCAAGGGAATTTATGAAAAAAATGCAGAGGAAGTTGGCCTAGCCATACCAGATCTAAAACTATATTATAAAGCAGTAGTTATCAAAACTATTTGGTACTGGCTAAGAAACAGAGTGGTAGATCAGTGGAATAGATTAGGTACCCAAGACACAGTAGTAAATTATTATAGTAATCTACAGTTTGGTAAACCTAAAGACTCCAGTTTCTGGGATAAGAAATCTCTATTTGACAAAAACTGCTGGGAAAATTGGAAAATGGTATGGTGGAAATTAGGCCCAGACCAACATTTCACACCAAAAATGGGTACATGATTCTGACATATAGGATGATACCATAAGCAAATTAGGAGAGCAAGGAATAGTTTACTGGTGAGATCTGTGGAGAAGGGAAGAATTTATGACCATAAGAGATAGGAAACATTATGAAATGCAAAATGGAAAATTTTGAAGGATTTGCACAAACAAAACCAACGCAAGCAAGATTAGAGGGAAAGCAGAAAGATGGGAAACAATTTTTACAATGTTTCTGATAAAGGCCTCATTTCTCTAATATACAGAGCAACCAGTCAAATTTGTAAGAATACAAATCATTCCCCAGTTGGTAACTGTTCAAAGAATATGAACATGCAGTTTTTAGATGAAGAAATTAAAGCTATGTTATAGTCATATGAAAAAAATGCTCTTCATTGTACAATATTGCTATTACTATGTAGGATGTTCTCCTGGTTTTGCTCACTTCACTCAGCATCAGTTTATGCAAGTCTTTCCAGGTTTTTCTGAAATCTGCCTGTTCATCATTTTAGATAGATTAGATTAGAATAGATTAGAATACTACAACTTGTTCATCTATTCCCCGATTGATGGACATCCCCTCGACCAATTTTAGCTACCACAAAAAGAGCTGTTAGAAATATTTTTGTACAGATAGGTCTTTTTCTTTCTTTTGTTTCTCTTTCTGATACAAACCTAGCAATTGACCTAAAACCTTTTGGTGAACCATCTATTTCATTTCCTTTCTCTGTAACTTTTTACAGTAGTATTTTGTTCTTTCTAATTACATGTAAAGACAAATTTTAACATGATCTCAAAGTTAAAGCTAAAACAGGCTTAATCAAAAGAAAAAAATAGGGAAACCATACTATGTGTCAACAGCTTTATTCAGTATTGTTTTAGGCCATTTAAAATAACTAGACAATATAAAATATCTGAGAGTATACCTGCCAAAACAGACACAGGAACTATATGAACATAGACATAAAACACTTTTTATACAAGTAAAATCCAATCTAAATAATTGAAGTAGTATTTATTGTTCATGGGTAGGTAAAGCTGATATAATTTTAAAAAATGACAGTTTTACCTAGCTAATCTCTTTGTTAATCTATTATAATTCTATTATTACCTAACTAATCTATCTATTATTCTAGGCCATCCCAATTAAATTACTGAAAAATTATCTTACTGAGTTAGAAAAAATAATAACAGTTCATGTAGAAGAACAAAAGGTCTGGATCTTGAAAGAGAGTAGGGAAAAAAAAACCGTAAAGGAAGCAGATTCAGCAGTATCAGACCTTAAACTATATTATAAGAGAGCATGGTTGAAGTATAAAAAGGACAATTTTGATTAATTTAAATTAAAATTTTCTTGTATAAATAAAACCTATGCAGCCAAGAATAAAAGGAATGCAGAAAATTGGGAAAAAACTTTCATAGACATTCTCTCAGATAGGATGTGATTGTGTTGGAATATTTTGGTGGTATAGGAAATGATAAACTGATTCATTTAGAAAAACATGGAAAAACTTGAACTCTTGGAGGAGGATGGTATCCATCTTCAGAGAAACAGAGGACACGTGGAAATAAGTATAGTATGGTCTTACATATATGTGTATGAGTTGTATGTGTGTGTGTGTGAATGTGTATGTATGTATATATGTATATGTGTGTGTGTATGTGCATCTCTGTGTGTGTGTGTGTGTATTTCTACACTTAATTCTAGCCTTCTTGAGGCTGGGGTTGGGAGGGTTAGTAAAAAGTGTGCAGCAGGGAACAAAAGAACCTTCAAGGAAGCAAAGAAAAAAAGCTGGGCAGCTTTGAAAAAAATATGCAATATTTATTATATAGCTTTTCTTGAAATGGGCATTGTTTTGTATTGAATTTTCTCTTATGTTCTACTGTGTATATGATAGTGTTTTTATTTCTTTTCTTGTTTTGTATTTAAATTTAAAATAAATTTTAAAATTTACCAAAAAAAATTAATTTTTTTTTTTTTAGGATCTTGACAAAGCTTCTGGAGGTGTCGGATGATCCACAGGTCTTAGCTGTTGCTGCTCATGATGTGGGAGAATATGTACGACATTACCCCCGAGGCAAACGGTAAATGTCTTTTCAGTATCTGAGAAATACCTACCATCAGTATTTTTATTTTAATGTAATAGAGCCTCTTCTTTTTCCTTAAAAATATTTTTTCTTCATATTTGAAGGGCCATTTGCATTACAGTTTACTCATGGCTACCTCAGTTGAAAAAACATTTAAGTTCCTGCTGTGTGTAAAGCACTGTCATGCTGGCATTGAAAATACAGAGTTGGAGAACAACACAGTCCCTTTTGTGAGGGATTTTGTAGTCTTAATAGAGGGGATGAGATATCATGATCTTATAGTAAGGTGGACTGCTGCAGTCTCTGCTTCTAATGGCCTTTTCTCATTTTTCATTGTCCTTGCAGCATTTGACCTTCCCAGCATTGCAGTATCATGTTGTTCTTTTTTCTCTCTGACCATTCGTTTGTTGGTTTCTTTTAACAAATGTTAAGACACAAGTGAAATAATTTGTATGCAAGGGTCAATTTTTTGTAGGGTGGTTAGTGAATTCTTCATTTTAGGGGTTGTATTTCAGAGAGGGTTCTGCCTCTTATAATTAGGGAAGACTTCATAGAAAAGTGACTTACTAAGTGTATTGTTGGAGACCATTTCAGTTAAGGAACATAGTTAGACATGAGGGAGGATGATCACATTTTTGGGACAGAGTAATCAAAGAAGAACAGAGGGAGAGTGGGTGACTAAAAGGAAATGAATTAGGTATACTTGTGAAATACTGTACTTTTGAGAGTGAGGAACCTAGTTCTAATTTTTAATGTAAAAGAAGGCAACTCTAAGTTTATTAGGAGAATGTGTGATAGTGTTAGAGTCGATAAAACTGTTTTAACAGTAGCTTTGATTATTTGGACTAGGTGTATGTATGGTGTAGAACAGGTTCTGAACCTGAAGTCTGTGAATTAAAAAAATATTTTGATAACTGTATTTGAATATGATTGGTTTCCTTTATAATCCAGTGTGTTCCCTTTTATGCATTTAAAAACATTGGTTTCAGAAGGTGTCACAGACTTTATCAGATTGTCAAAGGGTCTATAACACACAAAAAGTTGAGGTCCTGCTGCAGAGAAGAAGTTGTAATGAACAAGATGATGACCAAAGATTGAGATGAGCAGTTTATGATTATGGGCATGTTTGGTAGATCATAAGATTATAGATTTTGAACTGTAATACATCTTAGAAATCATTAAATCCAATTTTCTTATCTTATAGATAAGCATATGGGGCCCAGAGAGGTTGAGCCAGTGATGTCAAATTCAAATAGAAACATATTCTCATAGCTTCATATTGACTTAGAAAACCACAAATTAACATCATCTATGTTGTATTATATTTTTATTTTGTTAAACATTTCCTAATTCCATCTTAATCTGATTCTTACCAGCCCACAGGCTTCGGTTTTGACACGTCTAGGTTAAGTGACTTGTCTTCGGTCACACAGGTGGCAAAACCAGCATTTGAATTTAGGTCTTCTGTCTCCAAATTCAGGGCTTTTTTCTCTGTACTTTTCTGATTGAGTAGATTAGTTGTGTATTTAAAAGAAATACATGAAATATTCTTGTTAAGTAAGGATATTTTAACAGTAATGGAAAGTAGGTAGTATCATTAGAAACCTTAACAACATGTATTACATGTAATTCGTATTTTCTAGATTTGTTGTTGTTGTTTTAACTAAGTTCTACCCCAACTTTTGACTTTTTCTGTAAGGTAGTCAGAACTTTAAAATACAAATGTCATAATATTAAATTCTATTAAATTACAGCTTAACCTTTAACGTTGGTTTCCTTTTTTCCTTTATGATTACAGAATACATTATAGCCAGCAAATTACTACTTCCTGCTCCTTTGCTAACCTTTTGTTTTTAAAAAAGTTTAAATTTAATTTAAAATTTTTTAAATTTTAAATTAAATTTAAATTAGATTTAAAATTTATATTGCTACTTTTCTTTTTTATGCTACTCTAAACCACATCTAATTCAGTACCACAGTTTGAAAGCATCGATTCTGTGGTACTCATCTTTCATCATAGCTCAACTCCCACAGCATTGCTGCTGGAAAAACCATAGCTTTGACTGTTTATGGACTTTGTTGTCAAGGTGATATCTCTGCTTTTTAGTGTGCTGTTCAGATTTTCCATAGCTTTCCTTCCAAGGAGCAAGTGTCTTGTAGTTTCATGGCTGGATTCTCAGTCTGCGTTGATCTTTTGCCCAAGAATATAAAATCTGACACTGCTTCCCTTCCTTCTCCTAGTATTCGCCAGGAAGTGATAGGACCAGTTCTCAAGATCGTAGTTTTGCAGATGTTAAGTTTCAAGCTAGCTTTTCCACTCCCCTGTTCTATCCTCATCAAGAGGCTTCTTAATTCTTCTTCACTTTTTTTCATCAGAGTGGTAATGTCTGTATATCTGAGATTATTGATACTTCCTTGCAACCTTAATTCTGGCTTTTGATTCATCCAGCCTGGCATTTCATATGACGTACTCTGCATATGAGGTAAATAAAGTGACAATATACAGCCTTGTCATACTCCTTTTTCCCATCTTAAACCAATTGTTCATGTTCAGTTGTAATTGTTGCTTTTTGACCCTTGTACTGGTTCCTTGGGAGACAAGTAAGATGATCTGGTACTCCCATCTCTTTGAAGACTTGCCACATTTTGTTCTGATCCACACAGTCAAAGGTTTTAGTGTAGTCAGTGATATAGAAGTAGCATTGGACTTTCCTTTCATCACCATAGGCATCCACAGCTGATTTTCCTTTTGGCTTTGGCCTAGCTGCTCAGTTAGTACTGGAGGTATTTGTAATTGTTTCTGCTCTTCCCCAGCAGTGTGTTAGATACCTTTTGACCTGAGAGGCTCATCTCTCAGTGTCATATCATTTTTCATTTTAATACTGCCCATGAGGTTTCCTTGGCAAAGATATTGGAGTGTGGGACAGTGAGTAGAGCACCGGTCCTGAAGTCAGGAGGACCTGAGTTCAAATCCGGCCTCAGACACTTGACACACTTACTAGCTGTTTGACCTTGGGCTAGTCACTTAACCCCGATTGCCCTGCCTTCCCCCCTCCAGAAACAAAAATAAAACAAAGATATTGGAGTGGTTTGATACTTGTATTTCCAGTGGATCCCCTTTTGTCATAACTCTTCACTATGACTTGTCCATCTTGGGCAACTCTGCATGGCATAGCTCATAGTTTCATTGAGACATGCAAACCCCTTTGCCATGACAAGGCAGTGATCCAGGAGGGACCCTTTCAATTAGCTTCTTCTATATCAATCATAGCATCCTCATTCTTGTTGCTATCTTGTATTGACCTCCAGGTCATGCTTTTTCCTTCTTTAGTGAGTTTTGTATCTGGATTATTGATTTCCTGGCTACATCTGCCTCATTGTACTTACTTGGGTACCTAAATATTCATGGTAGTTAGTTACTTTTCAAAAGACTAACTCTCATGTAATCTACCTTCTTAACTCCAGTAACCTCCATTTTCACTATACCTCACCTGCCTTCCTCTTTCCTCTCCTTTCTGTCTTGGACTTCATTATCATCTCAAACTGTTCCTCTCCAAACTGTTGACCTAAGAAGATTGTGCTCTCTGGAAACTCCAGATGTTTCACTTTTTCCATTGCCACACTTTTCACAACCTGTATTTCTTCTAAAATTACTTTTCAAAGATCATCAAATGAATTGTCTTCCCTCATTCATCATCTTTCTTGACCTTTTATGTATTTGGCACTGTTGACTAGCTCTCTTGTCTTCTTTGACATTGCTCTTTTGTGTTATCCCCTGTGTTTCTTATCTCTCTTGTTTTGTCTCCTTAGCCCATTCCTTCTACCTGCTAAAGTGTGGGAAACCTAGAAAGTTCTTTCCTACACCTTCTTTTCTCTTTATAGACTCTCCCGTGGTGATGTTACCAGCTTCTTTTGCTTCAATTATTTCTAAAGAGTTTAGTCTGAAATCTAGATGTCAAGACTTAATTTCCTATCCCATTCACATCCCCTTATCCCCCAACTCCAGTCATGTATTAACAACTGCTCTCCAGACAGTGCTACCTGGATATTCTACCAGAACTGTAATCAAAACTGAACTCATAGAATTTGAGAGTTGGAAGGGATGTCAGCAGCATCTGGTTCAGCCTATATGTGAAGGAGATCCCCACTATAACATACCCAACAAATAATCATCTGGCTTCTGCTTGAAGGACCTCCAAAGAAGAGGAACCCATCATTCCTAGAAGGCTGCCCATGCCACTTTGGGACAGTTCTGTTTGTTGCAATGGTGCATGAATTATCAAGAACAAAGTAAAATAATTAAACCTTACAATTTTTCATATTTAAAAAAGTAACCAGAACAACTTTTTAACATGCAATCTGTCCTCATCCCTTAACACTTGTTAAGATCACAAGATTCTTGGTGACTACCTCCTAAAAAGAACCTAAGTGCTGTTAGGCAGGTAAAAAGGAAAACCAGGAAGAGGTAGTATTGTTTATGTAAAAGTTTTCAAATTGCTTGTAATCACTGAAATTGTCTATTGTATCTCTTGTGATTCCCTCCTTGTTAGCTTAACAATTCTTCCTCCTTGGCTTCAGCATCATTGCACTGACTGGGGAAGAATAGCTATGGACTCTAGGGTAGTAGATTCATGTGAAAGGATGGAGTCTCCAAACCAATCTTGACTAGGGCTAGGCCTGGGGCATTCACTCTGACTGATAAAGGATAGCAACCCTTCTAGGGATCTGCTGGGTGACCTTGGAAAGGGAGGCACAGTGTTGTTGTTTCACTGATCTGCACCAAAGTAACGCCAGACCAAGGGCACTGGGTTCCTCTGGGTGAGGCCCCTCAATAGAGCTAGTGCTGAGGCTTCACAGTCTGTCCCCTGCATGGCTTTGTGAATATGCTTCCCAATACATTGGTATGATGATAATACTCTTTTACTCAGAAAGTTTTAGTGCTACTCATTCCCTAGTAAAAATAAAGCACAAACTACAGGCTCTACTATTTAAATCCTGCCATTATTTGGATTTGGAATTAGAGGGTCTGCATTCAAGTCTCAGCTCTGCCACTTCCCATGTGGATGACTTGGGCGAGTTAAGTCACCTCTTTGAGCCTCAGTTTCTTCCTCTATAAAGTGAGGACTGTGAACTAGGTACTCACCTCTGGGGTCCTTTCACCTGGAAATAGAAGATTCTATTACATCTGATCCCTGCTTTCTTCATCTTAAAGTAGGGACATAGGGGCAGCTAGGTGGCGCAGTGAGTAGAGCACCAGCCCTGGAGTCAGGAGGACCTGAGTTCAAATCTGGCCTCAGACACTTGACACATTTACTAGCTGTGTGACCTTGGGCAAGTCACTTAACCCCAATTGCCCTGCCCAAAAAAAAAAAAAAAAAAAAAAAAAAAGGAGGGACATAAACTATCTTTTGTAAGGATAAAATGGGAATGTATGTAGAGTGCTTCATAAACCTTAAATCACTATATAAAGAGGTGAGCTGTGGTTATTGTCATCTTCATCTCTTGCCTGTTTAAGTTCCTCCTTTCAAGGCCCAACCTCCGTGATCGAGCTTTTCATGCACACATGTGCACATACATACACATACACATATGCACACAAATGATATGGCAGAAGATGGAAATAACAGACTTTTCATCTTAGAGCCTAAAATAGAGCATAAAAACCCACTATCTGTATGTCCGGCTTTAGAAAAAAAAATGCAAGATACAAGTACACACATTTTTGGTATGGCTACTAATGTATTACATTTACTTTTAAAAATCCTATTATGTCTATCTATAACTAGTTGAACTTTTTACTTTTGAATAGCAAGGGTTGGAAATAATTGCATCATCGTTACAAAGCCTCTTTTCTTCCACAGGGTTATTGAGCAGCTTGGTGGGAAGCAGCTGGTAATGAACCATATGCATCATGAGGACCAGCAGGTTCGCTATAATGCTCTTCTGGCTGTGCAGAAGTTAATGGTTCACAACTGGTATGTGAGAACTTTTTGTTTTCTCCCTCTCATACATCTGTCTGAAATTTCAAGTGTTGTGTTCTGAAAATATTTTATTTAAATATCCTGAAGAATGACAGCTTTTAAAGTATTAGTATTGGGTTAAAGTTCTAGAAATGTATTTAGTGTAAATGAAATAATGAATGACCCCTTTAAGATGAACTGTTTAATCTGTCTGAGAATATGTATTCACATATTCACATTCACAGTGCCAACATCAAAAGCAATTGGTACTCTTTCTCTTCGGAACTGCTCAAACTCTTTTTGGGATATAAACTTAATTTTGACTTTGAAGGGTTGAATGAAATATAAATTGCTTCACAGTTAAACTTAAAACACCAGTTATTTATGGCTTTTTAAAAACTCTTTATGGTTTTGAAACCTTTAATTTTACTTTGTGTAGCTATGTTATTTTGTCAGTTTACACATAATAATATTTATTTATGACTCAATTAGTATATTATATATGCATATATACTCTTTGTGTGGCAGTAGCAGATTTTTTCTGCCTTCTCTCTTTTTGCTTTTCTTGTTTATTTTAAACAAAATTATGACCCTTTCCTTTGTAATTTAATATGTATATATGAAATCCAGCACTAGCAGCTTGATATTACTAAACCTTCTTCTGAGGACGGGTAGACTTGTTGTTTGTCTTTTGGCTGTAACATATCTGGGGTGTGATCATTGGACCATGTTCTTTTATGGTCAATATTTTCAACGTAGTATCAAATTATCAAAAATATTTCTGTACTTTGCCACTTTTAAACAAATATGAATTCACATTGAGCTGTTTTATCCCTGGTTGTGAAATATATTTAGTGTAGACTGAGCAAAGCTGCTATTTCTAAAGGCAAGAATTAATATAGAATTGGGATCAATTAAAAAAATACACCGTCGTACCATATAAAGTTATAGTAGATTACTCAGGAGGGACTACTGTTGGATCATACATTAAACATTTTGATCTTGCCACTCAGGAATATCTGTGGTATGACTACCAAGTGAATAATTATGTCTAGGGGAGAGTGAAAAAAGGAAAACATACAGGTTTCTTCTTTCTTTTTTTCCCCCAACCTAAAGTATAAGCACGAAATCAGAGTAGAGAACATTCTGGAATACTTTTCATCTATCTAGTGTTAAAACATAGTTTAACATTCAGCTTCTCATTATTTCTATGTATATTTATCCATGGGGAATTGTTTCCTTCTCTAGAAAGTATACCTTAAAATTGTTCTTCCCCACTCCCCTTCTCACTACTTCCTTGTCCCACTTGCCCCCTCCTCCCAACCCTCAACCAGCAAGTCTGTGCTTTTGTTAGTGCCAGCCAAATAGGAATTAGCTCTGTGTGTATGTGTGTGTGCGCGCGCGCGCGCGTATACATGCATGTGTGTGTGTGTGTGTGTGTGTGCGATTATACCTACCCACTGGCTGAATCCATATTTATATATCTGTGTATATATTTTATACACACATATACTTTATATTATATATATATATATATATATATATATACTTATCAGTATATGTGCATGTGTATTACACACATATACCCACACAGAGGCTAAATCTGTATTTTATATATCTATATGTGTATCTATTTTATATGCGCAAAATTTACACTACATACATATATACTTATCAGTATATACCTAAAATCATTCATTGCAAATCCAAACTACTTGTGGATTGTCTTTGATTTAAGATTATCTATACTTATATCTTCCATTTCTGGGGAAAATTGATAGTTGGTGGTAAAGTAAAAGTAGAATTTGTTTGACTTTAGATAGACTAGAGAGGCATGGAGTCTCGAGAGTGTTGGATTTGGAGTCAGAAAATCCGGGTTCAAATCCTCCCCCAGATACTTAATGAGCTGTGTTCCCATGGTCAAATCCCTTAATGTGTCTGGACCTCAGACAGTTCTCTGAGACTTACCTACTAAATTTTTAGATGGGTAGAAATCTGTCAGTGCAGTTTCAGAATCATAGATCATTGACCATTGACATAGACTTTAAACTTCAAATTTATTTTAACTGCTTTTGAAATTGTGTCATTATGCTTGTGGTAGCAATTCATTTGACTCTCATTTATGGAGTTCAAGTCTAAAGTTTCCCAAATCTATTGAGGAATAGAAGGAGTTTATATAATATGTCAAAATACTGGCATGAGTTATTTATGTTCTGCCACTGACAGTTTCCTGATTTTTTAAAGAATCATTCCAGTAATTTGAAGTGCTGGGAACAGCCAGTGCCCCTGGATCCTTCTCTGAATTGCACACTATGACCTTAGTCATAAGAGGGCTAGGGGCTGCAGATAGGCTCTTTGTTTTGGGGCTGTGGTGATGGGGGTAGGGTGGTAGTTGTGGTGGAGTAGCCTTTATGGACAGTAAATGTAAGACATTATTAGTAGATCAGATCCCAGCTCATACCACATGAATGATATCAATGGTTATGGATCTCACCACAATGACACAACTGTCATCCCTTAGTCTTTGGAACAGTATTAGCTTTATGCATTACATATAAAAAACTATACAAAATGGCAATGTACTATAGAGTGAATTGATAGATATACCAGGCTGTACAATCTTACATCATAAAATTTCATCATTTTTCTCCTACAGAATGATTTTAAAATCTAATCAGTCAGCTCATAATTCAGAAGCAACATTCTCTGCATATGGAAAGCTCAGGACACCAGGAAAGAAAAACTGAATTTTGTAGGTAGAGGATGATAAATGAACTCTAATACATAGATTCTTTGAAGAATCACCTGTATGTTTTGAATTTTTCTTTAGTTTTTTTCCCACCAAAGTAAAATAATAAATGGTAAGAACTTTGGTCCACTACATATTTCTCTACAGGCATCAGAATTTCTCCAGTAGAGGTAGGTAAATTGAAATATATATATTGAGAGAAATTTAAGCGTGAGAAAGAATATAGTAAGGCAAATGCTTAGGTGAATTTTGTCTTGTTCTCCAACCAGATAATTTTCCTACCCCATTCTAGGTTTGGTTATTCATCAGATGACTCAGCAGATGTTTATTAAACTGATTGCCATGTTCATCTGCACAATGGGACACCAGGAAGGCTCCCTTAAATTTCAGGAAATTCACACTGACTCTTGATTATCTTTAGGCAAGAAAACCCTATAGTGCCCAGATTGAACTAGTCTATCTTAATACACATGGGGCAGGTAGGTGGTTCAGTGGATAGAATACCAAGTCTCACCTTCCTAAGTTCAAATCTGGCCTCAGACACTTCCTAGCTGTGTGACCCTGGACAAGGCACTTAACCTTCTTTGCCTTAGTTCCTCATCTGTAAAGTGAATTGGGGAAGGAAATGGCTAAGCACTCTAGTATCTATGCTGAGCAAACTCCCGTTGGGATCGTGAAGAATTGGACAGGATTAAATAACAACAACAATCTTAGTTACAGACCTGAAACTGTCTACTCTGGAACGCAAATGACTGTTAACAGTTCTCCATCGTCACTACGATCAGTATGTCTTTGTCAAGGACTAGTGTTCTGTGGTAATATTCTATAACCTCTTTAGAACTGTTTAGATATAATCAATCTTTTTCCCCCCTAGGAATGAATAATGTAAAAGAGCTAGCCCCTGCATAAAACCCCCCAAATTATATATTGATAGAATAAGAACAGGAATTATCTCTATGTAGACCATAACAAGATTTGTTCAGCATGCAGACCAAAAAGGACTTCAGATTTTCTGAACCTGCTCAGAATGTACAGACTAGTGTTAGACTGAATATAAATAGAAGATAAATTTTTTTTATGGGCAAAAGATTTTTGTTTTTATCTGTCACCAAGCACCTAGCACAGTGCCTTGTATGAAGTAGGTGTTTAAAAAATGTTGGGCGTGAAATTGAATTGAATCACATTGGCTTGGGAAAGCATTCTTCATGTCAGTAACCATAGAATTAAGGTAATAGTAATTAAAGGAAGACATGTTCATTATGTAGGTTAAAAGAAACAGCTAAATGTAGTACTTGGGCTTTATTTCTCCTTGTCTTTCTAACTTTTTACTCCTTTTTACAATTGAGTACATGGTTATGATTATAATAATGTTTTGGTTATTTTGTAAGCATGGAGAACACAAATACAGTGAGTAAAATTATGACACTTGAATTGGATCTGTACAAAGGCACTAAAAGTTTTTCAACATAGTAGCACTAACATCCTATTGATAAAACAATTCCATTTGAATTTTAATAATCTAATCCTTGTTTCTGACATTTTCCAGAATAATTTAGATCTTGCTCATCTGCTTAGAATTTTTGAAGTTATTCCTATTAGCTTTCAGTGGAGGGTCCTTTTAAAATTCTAGTTATATGTATCTCTTAAGTGTACATTTACACATATTTTCATTTAGAAAAGGGAAAAGGTTAAGAATTTGGTTCTTAACAATAGTGAATAACAAATACGAATAAAACAATTCACATTTAGATAAAGCATATTCTTGCTGTCATAAACTTTTCAAATAACTTACTTCGATGCTATTTTTCACATGTAAATTAAGTTCCTTTTGAAGATTTGTTAACTTTTTTTGTTTACATATACTAAGATATTATCTTATATTCCATCCTGTGATTAAACAGAAAATCACTCCTTATAATAGTGTAAAGCAACACCCTGTTCATAGCCATCCCCTTTTTTTCTCTTAACTTACTTTCTGTCTTATAACTCCTCCAGAAGTAATGAGGAATTGGTGGTCAGTGGTTTTAAAGTGGCTAGACTGCAAAGTGTATTTTGTTGTTCTTCATTCATTTCAGTTGTGTCTGACCCTTCATAACCCCATTTGGGGTTTTCTTGGCAAAGATATTAGAGTAATTTGCCATTTCCTTCTCCAGCTCATTTCATAGATGAGGAAACTGAGGCAAACAGGGTTAAGTGACTTGTTGAGGGTCACAGAGCTAGGAAGTGTCTGAGGCCAGATTTTAACTCAGGTCCTCCTGACCCCAGGCCCAGCACTCTATCCACTGTGCCACCAAGCTACTGCTAAGAATATGCCAACCTGCATTTGTAGAGGGTGTTTCCTCTTTTGTGAATGAGTCCTATATCCAATGAAATCAGAATCCCTTTCCCTATCCTTGGCACTGGGGATACAAAGATAAAAAAAATTAATCCCTGCCTTCAAGGAGCTCACTTTCTACTAGGGAGATGCACTGTGTACACAGATAAGGGAGTATCTTGCTAAGTATATACAAAGTGATTTCAAAAGTGAGAAAGCACCAAGCAGTAGTGGGGGGAGGGTAGGGCTGGGGTAGGAAAAGTGACAGATTGGAGTTGGAGCCTGAGCTGTTCTTTGAAGGAAGCAAGGAGTGCATCCCAGGCTCAGGTCACCTTTGAAAGGGCACCAACATGGGAGCTGGGATGTCATGTAAAGAAAGCAGCTAGCAAGCAGTTTTGAAACAGAGAGTATATGGAGAGGGAATAATACAAAATAAGTCTAGAAAGGTGGGTGAGATCCATACTTTTCAATATTTTCAATGCCAGGCTGAGGATTTTGCTTCATTTTAGTGTGCTATTACGTGAATTGAGTACTAAACACAATCTGTACAGCAAAAAGGGGAGTAAAATGTTCACAAGCAAGACTTGCTTTTGCCTAATCAAGGAGGACCAGTTGGAAAAGAGAACTGAAATGGTTCAGTCAACAAACATTTGTTAAGTACTATTATATGTCAGCCATGAGACAGCTAGGTGGCTCAGTGGAGAGAGCTCTGGGCCTGGAGTCAGGAAGACCTGTGTCAAATCCAGCCTCTGACACTTACTAGCTCGGTGACCCTGGGCAAGTCATTTACTCTGCCTTAATCCACTGGAAAAGGAAATGGGAAACCAATTATGTGTCATACACTATGTTAAGTGCTAGGGATAACGAAACCACTCCTACTCCCAGGTAGCTTACATTCTGAAGAATGGCTGTGGTATAGGGAAAGTGGAAGATTTTTCCAGTGTTCCAGGCATGGAGAATGACTGGAACAACAAGAAGCTGGACTAAGTAGGAGTGAACATGGGGAATAAAGTATTCTAGACTTAGCGCCTTTTCTTTTTTGATATGATGGACAGATCACATGTGATTTAGTTTCATGAACTTTTTAGTCTGCTTTTCTATAACTGATAGATAGCTATACAACAACCCTTAGGATATTTCTGAAAGGAAACAAATTTAAAAAATTAATAGAGCAAATAAAAATAGTTATTATTTATTAAGGTAAGCAAATAGACTTTCAGTTTGGGGTTATTTTCTTAATTTTCTTTAATCTAAGGCACCCAAGTGTTTCATCTCATTTAGTAAAGATGTTTGTGGGAGGATGTAAGTTAACAAGCTTTCCTTTATTGAAATTTAAAGTACTCAAGAGAGGCAGTGATGAAATCTGTTATCTTGGGAGAGATACTTTTTGATCATAATATTCCTGAATTGAAATTACATTTAAAAAACTACTACAAAGATGTAGGTGCTGAAGGCAGTTTGTTAGCTCCTTAATAGAATTTAAGTATCATTCTATCACTTGCCATTAGTTGCATTTTTAAAAGTGGATTCAGGAGAAAAGATGCATGATTTGAGTATTTGGGAGTAGAGTTATTTGCCAAAACCAAAAAAAAAAACCTACCCCAAAACAACCAGGCTGCATGCATGCAACATTAACACACTAGAATGTTTCTCTGTATACTAGATATCCTTGGTGGCTGTCACTCTACATCCTTCTCAGATCCCTAATGTGACAGTTGTTTGTTGAGGACTGAAACTCCGAGTCTTTTGGGGCTGGAATTTATTCTACCTTCCCCCAAGAGCCCAGGGGGTTGTTTCTGTCAGTAATGGGAAACAAAGAACATCACTTGCTTGTTCTCTTACTGATTTTGCAGGTAATGTCATGGGGATTATACTTAGTTTTTATCCAGTTTTCTAATACAAAAAATATATCCCTTTCCTTTCCTTTCCGTTTCAGTAAGTTGAGCTGGAGAAGTCCTCTATAGTTTCCCATGTTTCCTGAGTAATTCCCATATATGTAGGCAGGTGAACTGGGAGAGTGGTAGCTAGGATATTATGAATAATGAATGTCAGCCAAATACAGACAACTGTAGGGCAAGTGCATGCATATAAGTAATGTTTTCCCTTCTGAAGATGAGCACAATTGAAAGAGGTATTTTTATTACATACACACACACACACACACACACACACACACACACACACACACATACGCATCTGGTTAAGAATAGGTATTGTCACGTGCCAAGTCAGGAAGTTTGTGGTTCAAGAGTTATGAAGCATACCTGTTTATGTAAGAGTGAGTGTTACTTTTGGAAGGGTGACACAGGTGGAAAGTTATGGATTCAGATTTCTGTAGGATCTCATTCATGTGTTTGTGCTCCTTCCAGGATGCACATAGCAATCTATCATGCCTGTGTATTCTGTGCAACTCTTGTGAATGGCATTCTATAAATTTTCCCCAGAGGATCCACTCAGTGTTCTAGAGGCCTTCCACAGTTTCTGTTGACATCAAGAGGATTCCTTTGGAGCTCATAGGCTGTCTATTAATTATCCTTCACTCTTGCCCTTGGAGAAATCTATCCTTTCCAGTCCTACGTTTGGTTGATCATATTCTTTTCTCCATTTTGGCAGCCTTTCCACACCCACTGTGTGCTTCTTCATTGCCTTGGAGTTATACTAATTCTTAATTCTGCGGACACTGTAGTTGTAGGACTGTGAGTAAGGGAACACAACACCA
This sequence comes from Trichosurus vulpecula, assembly GCF_011100635.1. Lineage (NCBI taxonomy): Eukaryota > Metazoa > Chordata > Mammalia > Diprotodontia > Phalangeridae > Trichosurus > Trichosurus vulpecula. The sequence continues at coordinate 267,427,912 of NC_050573.1, read as the reverse complement.
GTAGAATATTGGTATTAAAACTATGACTCTTTGTTTCAGGGAGGAGAATGGGGTCATTAAATGAACTTTGCAGTTCCATAAATGAAATCCAACTTATTTTGTTACTTCTTCTTAAGTCTGGACTCAAGTTTTGTCTGTTTTTAGTATGAGTCCAAGATATATGCATATACATGCTAATATATATGTATATGTGTGCACATATACATAGTAGATATCTTTCTGCTGATAGATTAGCTCTGTTGGTTGCCCATATTTCCCCATCATCATTTGGAAAATAGGTATTCTTCAATCCACTTGGATTTTCCCAGGTGGATAGTTGGGCCAAGAACTCTTCAATATGATTATGAATCTCATCTAAGAGGTTCTTCTGTTGGTGTATAGCACTACCTTTGCTCATCTGGGTCAGAACACTTGCAGACACCAAGAATGGTTTGATGAAAATAATGGGAAAATTCAGGAGCTGCTAAATGAAAAATGAGAACTCCACAGGGTTTACCAGCAGGATAGTCCATTCATCTCTAAGAAGGCAGCATTTAATTCCATCAAATGTAAACTACAAGAAAAGATTAGAAAGTTGAAGAATTCTTGGCTCAGGAAGAAGGCAGACAAAATTCAGTTTTGTGCTGATAGTAGTAATCCAAAGTGCAAAGTGCTGCAGTGCATCTCAACTACTAAGTGCTGAGAGAGCCACATTGATTAGTGATAAGGACCTGCTTCTAGAGAGATGGGCTGAACACTTCCATAGTGTTCTCAACAGACTATCATCAATCAATGCTGAGGCCATTGACTGTTTACCGCAGGTTGAAGTCAATCCCTCCCTAGCTGAAGCTCCAACTGAAGAAGAGGTTTTGAATGCCATTAGGCTCTTTTCATGTGGCAGAGCACCTGGTGCTGATTCTATTCCAGCTGAAATTTACAATGTAGGGGGTCCATTGCTCATACAAAATCTGACTGAAATTTTCTAGGTTATATGGCAAGAGGAGGTTATCCCCCAGGAGTTCAAGGATACCTCCATTGTCCATTTCTATAAAGGTAAAGGAAATAGATTGTCCTGTGACAATCAAAGATGGGGCGAGGTGTCTCTCTCTTAGTCATTGCTGGCAAGATTCTTGCCAGAGTCCTCCTTAATAGGCTGATCTTTCATCTGGAAGATAGTCATCTACCTGAGAGCCAGTGTGGCTTCAGAAAGGGGCGAGGAACAGTTGATATGGTGTTTGCTGCCTGACAACTTGAAAAGGCTACAAGCCAAGACCAAAGTAGAGGTAGTATTGGTGCATGATTTTCTGTTTGCTGATGATTGTGCACTCAGTGCAGCCTCTGAAACTGAGATGCAGCAAAGTATGGATCAATTCTTTGCTGCTTGTGCTAATTTTGGCCTAATGACACCAAGAAAACACAGATATTCCATCAGCCATCACCGCACCATCCATATATGGCACCATCGGTTGCAGCAAATGGAGAAGTTTTGAATGCTGTGGATAAGTTCACTTACCTTGGTAGTGTACTTTCCAGGGATGTACACATTGATAGGTTGATACACTCATTGCCAGAGCTAGCTCAGTGTTTGGCAGGCTCCGAAGGAAAGTATGGGAGAGGAGAGGCATTAGATTGACTATCAAACTGAAGGTGTACAGAGCTGTGGTGCTGGCCTCATTGTTGTATGCCTGTAAAACCTCTACCAGCGCCATGCCAGTTAACTTGAATCACTTCCATTTGGATTGTCTTAGGAAGATTCTGAAGATCACCAGGCAGGATAAGGTACCAGATACAGGTCCTTGCTCAACTAAACTGCCAAGCATTCAAATTCTTCTTCAGAGAGTGCAGCTGTGATGGACTGGCCACATTGTTCAAATTCAAGACATGTGCTTGCCAAAAAGACTATTTTATGGAGAGCTCACACAGGGCAAACGTTCACATGGTGGTCAGAAGAAGTGATACAAGGATACTCTCAAGGTCTCTCTCAAGAACTTTGGAATTGATTGTGTGACATGGGAGACACTGGCACAGGGACACTCAGCTTGGCATTGCCCACATCAGAGATGGTGCTGTGCTCTATGAGCAAAACAGAATTGAAACTGCTCAAAGGAAATGCAGGATACTCAAATTTAGAGAATCCACCCCAAATATTCATGCAGACTATTTGTGCCCAACCTGGTGGTAGAGCATTCTGAGCTTGTATTGGTCAGATCAGCCACAGTCAGACGTGTTGAAACTTGACTCTTAGCATAGTGGCGTCATTTTGGTCCTCTTCAAGAACAACGGACAACAGCCAAGAGGCTCTTCAAAGTTCTGAAATGTTACACAACAGGAACATCTGGAAGGTAATCTCTCTGGACCTCTTATTTCCTCATTTGTAAAATGAGACAGCTGGATTCATTGACCTCTAGGAGTCCTTTCTACCTCTCAGTCTGTGAGGCTGTTAGCCTATGAGGACCTCATTATAGAGAGTTACTCTTTGATTGGAATTCTTTCCTGGATCTTCACCATGATAGTGGCTGCACCTTTCTTGTGCCTTACTTGATATTGTTCAGGACTTTCTTGTGCCTTACTTGATATTGTTCAGGAGGTTATGAAGTAGTTTTATCTCTGTCATTGTATGTGTAATTTTAACATACGCATATGTTGGTATGAGAGTCTTTAGGACAAATGCTTTTTCATAATCATTTAATCATGGATGAAGCATTAAGTACATACAAATGTACCAGGCATTTTGTTGTGGAAAGGAAAAAAAAGTGCAATAGTTTCTGCCCTCATTGAGCTTATAGTCTAATGGTGGAGACAATGTATATATGTAAATATTTGAATAACATATAAAATAAATAATGTAGCTTCGGGAGGAAGTATTCTAGTAGCTTGGTGTTCAGGAAAGACCAAATGTAGGATCTGGTGTTGAGCAGTTTTAGTCAATAGATAATAAAGCATTGTCTCTTTCAGTCAGTTGTGTGATGTTGAAATTGTGGTCCCTCATGGGTTATTGCTTGAGAAGCTTGAGCCCTACTAAGACCCTTGGCTAGGATTCCTTTAATGTATGTTTAGATTATTTTCATATACATGTTATATAGACAGAATTTAGCATATAGTTTGGTATTTGTTGATGTTTTTGGTCATCTTTTTTTAAAAAAATAAGGTTTAAACCTTTTTCCATGCCTAGTATTTTCTCCTTCCTTTGTATCACTTTTGTAAATTAGTTCTTCAATTTCCTTGAAGTTGTGGATTCTTCTACATGATTCTTCTCTCTGTCACTTAGTCTAGTCCCCCTGCTTTTGCAAGAATATTCTGGATGGTAAAAAGATTGTTATAAACATCTTTGTTATTCTCTTATTTTCATCCTTATGCTTTTAGGATGGCTTTGCTCATTGAGTCTCCACTGCTTCTCTGTTTTGGCAGCATTGCCATTAATTTTCATCATCATTGTCTGTAAGATTTTACAAAGTAAAATCTGTTCCAAACTGGCATCACCCTTGGCTGCTATAATTCCTACTTGGCAAGTGAAGTGTTTATTGGCTAAGGTCCTTATAGGGTCTTTTAACTTTTTTTTAATGGCAATTGGTTTGCATTATGTATGTAAGAAATTATTGTATGAAAATACTGTAACCTATCTCTATTTGCCTTCCTGTCTTAGAGTCCCTTACATCTATTCTGTATATATCTTTTATTTATTCAAAGCTTCTTCTTTTCTCCTCTTCCTCAGTGCATATCACTCAGATGTCTTTCCTCCACTATATCTTCTTTCTTCTTTATCAGATGAAGAGGTGGCCCTTCTCCTTGCCAAGGCAAACCCTTCTAAATACACCTGTAAGCTCCATCTTATCTTCTTTAGCATATTGCCCCCTTTCATCCATACTCTTTCATTAATCCTTAATCTCTTCTTGCTTGCCTGCTGGTTATTCTTCTCATTCACATAGGCTCACAACCTAGATGTCATCCTCAACTCCTAACTCATCACTCTCCCACTCCTATCCCATATTCAGTCTGTTACCAAGTCCTGTCATTTCTACCTTCAAAACATCTCTCCTGTGTCCCTCTTCTTTCCTTTGACACTGCTTTGATGTAGCCCTCATCACCTCATGCCTAGACTATTGCAGTAGCCTGCTGATTGGCCTCCCAGCTTCAAGTCTCTTCCCACTCCAGTCTGCCTTCCACTAAGTTGTCGATTTGATCTTCTAAAGCTCAAGACTGACAATGTCACCAGCCTCCTTCCTTTTTTAGGTTTGAGTGGTTCCCTATTGTCTGCAGAATGAAGTAGATGATGATGATGATGATGATGGTAGTTAATGTTTATATAGCATTTACTATATTCCAGGCATTGTGCTAAGCACGTTACAATTATTATCTTATTTGATACAACAACTCTGTAAGGTAGATACTATCCTCATTTGCAGATTGAGAAGCTGAGGCAAACAAGTGACTTGCCCAGAGTCACCTAGTAAGTGTCTGAAGACAGGTTTGAACTCAGGTCTTTCTGACTTTAGTTCTAGTGCTTTATCCATAGTGTACCTAGCTTCCCTTAATCCTAAAATCCTCTGGCTTTTTAAAAAACTTCATATAATCTGACCCCTTCCTACCACTCCAGTCATTTTCATCTCTTTTCTCTCTCCTTATGTGTCTGGCCTCCTTGTTATACCTTGAACAATGTACTCCATTTCTTGACTCTGTTCTTTCCTTTTTCACTGCTCCTCTTGGCTTCCTTAGCTCTCTTCACATCTCAGCTAAAGTTTCACCTTTTGTAAGAGGCCTTTCTCAGTCCTCCATAATATTAATGCTTTCTCTCTGAGAACACCTCCAGCTTATCTTGGATTTATTTTGTTTGTAGATAGTTGTTTGCATATTGTCTTTCTTGTTAGATAGTAAGCTCTTTGAGGGTAGGAGCTGTTTTTGCTTTTCTTCATATTGCCAGTGCTTAACACAATACCTTACACATAGTAAGCACATAACAAATGCTTGTTAATTTGGTTTGACCCTCTCTTGATCCAGCCGTCTTCCTCTGGGTATCATCTCTTATGTCTTCTCCCTTTCATGGCTAAATTCCTTGAGAAAACTTTCTATCCTAATTGCATGCACATCCTGTCTTCCCACTCTTTTCTAAACTTTCTGTTCTCTGACCTCATCATTCAGCTGTCTCTAAAGTTACCATTGATCTCTTAGTTGCAAATCTAATGGCCTTTTCTCAGTCTTTATCCTTCTTGACCTTTGACAGTCAGTCACTTTCTCTTGTATGCTCTTCCCTTTGTTTCATGACACTATTCTCTTCTAGTTCTCCTATATGACCACTCCTTAGTCTCATTTGCTGGATTTTCATCTAGGTCACACTTACTAACTGTAGGTATACCCCAAGGGTCTATCATTGTTTTGTTTTTTTCTCTTCTCCCTCTAAATTTACTTGCTAGGGGATCTTATTAGCTTGCATGAGTTCAGTTTTCAATCATCATCTCTATGCAGATGATTCTCTCGATCTATTTTTCCAGTCCTAACATCTCCCCTGACCTCTATTTTTACATCTTCATCTGGATTTCCTATAGACAGCTCAAACTTGATATATCCAGAGGGGAACTTTTCCCCCAAGCTTTCCCTTAAAAATATCCCTATTAGTGTTGAAGGTACCACCACCCATCCCATTTGTAACCTTTAGTGTAATCCTTGAAATCTCACTTTCGTTTCCCCCCTTCCCCATCCCTATATCCAATCTGTTGCCAACCCCAGTAAAGTTTGAGATGGGGTCACCAACTGGGAGATTGTTGGGAAGAGTGATGTTGGAGGCCTGAGAATAGAAGACTGAGAACAGCCACTGTGGAAAGTACAGTAGAGAAACAGAGACAGGCAAGTGGATTGCCTTGCTTTGGTGAACAGCCAATTGAGAAATTAGATTACAGAATTTTTTAATGGACCCAGTTAGGATAGTTGTAGGACTTATTCCATCCAGCCCATGAGTAGGAGTGGAAGAGGGAGGTGGTGGTAAGTAATTCATTGTTGAAGTTTGGAAAGGTGTGAGTTCTATTAGGACTAAGAGAACACATATTTGACAGCGTAACACTAAAATGAAAGATCATTGGTAAGCTGAGAAGCATGTTGAGGCGGTGGATGGCAGGATTGTGAAAGCCCTTGAGCCTATGTCATATGAAGGTGGTTTGAAGGAACTAGGGGTGTGTGGAGGGGTGGTTAACCCAAAGAAAAGGTTGAGGCTGGCAAGTGGGGCTTGGGGCTTTAAGTATTTGAAGGTCTGTCACGTGGAAGATGGATTAAATTTGTTCTGCTTGGCCCTAAAGGGTGGAACTAAGAGTAGTTGGTAGAAGTTGAAAAGAGTCAAGGTTAGGCTTGACATTAAGAAACATTCTTGCTCCTCCTCCTGCCTCTCTGCCATCCTTCATGAAGAACTGGAGGGGAAAGGGGTGCTGGGTAGGACTGAGGGCCACTAGAGATTTTTTTTCCTGTTGAGTGTTACTGTGGACAAATAATTCATTACCAGATAGGCAGTGTGCAGGTTATGAGTCAAAAATTCTTCTTAAATCATCTAATAGTTGGAAAGCCATTCATTCTATGGTTGGGATCATGCCTGAAGCTTTTCCAGTGTGCTTGAACCTGGGAGAGCTTGGCCTACTGTCATAAATTTCAAGAACTCAGGGTCATCTCCAAAGCACCACAAGATCTCTCAGAGTAGGACTTTTATGAAGGGCTATATTTATGATATCAAAAAAGTCATCACTTTACTTAAAAAGAGATTAAAGGAGGATGAAGAAAACTTGGTAAAGCTGAAAAGAGGGTAAATGGAGGAATGTTTTTGATTAAGAGCTGATTATTAGCTTAGATATTATTAGTGTTTTCTTTTAATGTGTTATGCACACATTTGCCCACTAAGGTTGTATTGATGCCATTTAAAATTTTAATTTCATTAACAACTAAACAGTTATGACTTTTGGCTGGGAAATAAATAGTTGTGTGTCTCATTCTTTTAGTTGTCTTCTTAGTATCTAATTCTCTTAGTTTCTTTGGCAAAGCTGTCATCTTACTGCATCATCAGAGAGATAAGGTTTTATTTAATATATGTATCTGGAAGCCCAGTACAATAATATTGGTGTAGTGAATCTACTTGGGGCTTTAAGTACCATCTATATTTATCTGTCTTTTGTTGTTTAGTTGTATCTGACTCTCTGTGATAGCATTTGGGGTTTTCTTGGCAAAGATACTGGAGTAGTTTGCCACTGCCTTCTCTAGCTCATTTATACATATGAGGAAACTGAGGCAAACAGGGTTGAGTGACTTGAATTCAGAAAGATGAGTCTTCCTGACTTTAGGCCTGGCACTCGGTCCACTTAAGAGTGTGTGTGTATGTGTGTATAGAGAGAGACACATTTGAAATCCACTATCTGAAAGCATGCATTTTTCAAGCCACAATTTTGCTTCTGACAGAGGTAATGCTTTGTTGAGTCTATAATTTGTCATCACTAATACTTAGGCAGTAAAATAGCATCTTTAAGGAGAGCAGTAGTTCCAGATGCATTATAGTACTTTTGTAGATAATCAAATCTTTAAGAAAATGTTTATGCAATGGCTGGATTCAAGGTGTGATGACTGAAGGATATAAATCCACTCAGAGGACCCATAGTCACCCCAGCTGGCCAAACCATATCTTTGCTGAGCTACTAAGTATCAGACCTAACTTCTTTTCTCTCCTTCGCTTTAATCCTAAAATAAATGAGTTTCCTTAAAGCACAAATTTTTTATTGGAAAATTTAGTTATGTATAAACTTCTTATCGTAATTTCAAGTCTTGCGTGAGAACTTTGATTTATGTTAGCATTTTATATGACTACTGCTTATGAAAACTTAGAAAATTGTAATAAGTTAACCACAAAAAATGTATTATGTTATTGACTACCAGATATTTGATTTCGAATACTGTTCTTGGACATTCTTCCACAGCAAAATATAACTAAGAAAAATTTTAAAACATAGCAAATATTCTTCAATTTTATAAGGCTTATGTGTATGGAGGAATGGATAATTGTGGTTGGGAAGATGGTGGTGATATATCTTCATAGAAATAATATGAACTTAGAATATCTTATCAATCATGAAACTACTTTCTTTTTAAAAGCTTTTGTTCCATGTCCTGATCTTGTTCTCCCACATTTTGAAGCTTGTTTTTGCAGTTATGTACCCTCTTCTCTTTAAACAGAGTTTTTGTGTGGCTAGGGGAAAATGTTGAAAATTAAGTAGACATACTTCATTTTTTCCTGTTGACAAACTGCAGCAGTTTAGTTGTGTTTTTCATCAGAAAGTGGCTTATGCCTTATGTCAGTAATTTAAAAAGCCAAGAGTTTAGCCATGAAGTAACCACACATAATGTAATTATGGAAGTCAGATACTTGCGCTGGAATTTGTTGCTTTCCTCTAAAACACAGTAACAGTTTCTTATGTAATGCCAGAGAGAAAGAATGTAACAACAAATAATAAGAAATGATATTATAAGTTAAACATGCTCTCTTTTTTGCTTTTTATTAGAAACTTGGCAAAAATTAACAAAAGAACATTTCCATACACAAAGAACAGAAAAAGGTTACACACACACACACACACACACACACACACACGAATCTTTTATGTACAGCTTGTTTTTTTCAAAGTATATCTTAAATTTAACACAGTACCCACAACGCTTTGCTTGTTTCTGCCCTTTTCTGGACTTAATTCTGCTCTCCTGCATACTTTAAAAATATTTTGACAGCTTTTTTTTTTTTTTTTGCATCACTACCACTCCATTCACTCTTCCTTACATTACTGTCACCACCTTACAAAAATAAAAGCCCTCACTTGCAACAAATAATGTAGACAAGCCAAACAAATACACAAATTTATCCTATCTGGAAATATAAGCCTTATTCTCTACCTCTGCCAAAAGAGGTGGGGACTATACTTTAGAATTAGTCTCCTGGAGTGATAGGATCATATATCTAGACCTGGAGAAAATCTTTGACATTGAGTCCAACCTTGTCATTTTAAAAATGAGCAAAGAGTGGTTCAGAGAGGTTAATGGACTTGTTTAGTTTGAATGTCTCAGCATTTGAACCCAGGTCAAACTGATGTCAGATCTAGATTCTGTTCACTCTCCATGCTGCCATATTCCATTGATTAGATTTCTTCCAGATTGATTTTGATATAATGTTTCCTAGCTCAATAAAGTAAATTTTGGATAGTTTAGTATAGCACTAAATAAATATTGTCATTTTTGTTAATTGTCATGGCTCAAACATGAGCAGTTAATATGTCCTAATTAATTAGATTTGTATTTCTGTATAGAGTGCTTTATGGTTGAATATATGTAGTTCCTACGTACAACTTGGTTTAGGATTATTGAAAATAAGGGAGAAGGTAGGCTATATTGCACTTGGGAAATTACATGTAATAAATCAAATAAAATCCAGCAGGATTCCATAAAAATGTGCATTCAAAGTAATTATAGAAATTCTAGAATAAGGAAATTTATACATATTTTCCAATATAAAATTTTCTGCTTAAGGGACACTCATTTATTTTAGGTTTAAAATGAAGGAGAGAAAAGAAGGAAGGTTTGATTCTTGGTTGTTCAGCAAAGATATAGTACAAGCAGCTGGAATGACTACAAGGGTCCCTCTGAGTTCATATAGTTTAATCTTCAAGGAATTTGGTTGAGAAAGGGAGGGAGACACAGGGTGACAACTGTCTGGAATTGTAGAATCTAGAGAAGTTTTTTTTTTTAAAGGATGGGGGAGATGGTATGTTTTTAGGCAGTAGGGAAGGAACCAATATATAGTGAGAGATTAAAGATTCTAGAGCAGGGAATTCTTAATTTTTTTGTGTGTGTCACGGACCCCTTTGGATTATCAACAAAGCCTATGAATCCCTTCTCAGGCTAATTTTTTAAAAATTCATAAAATATATAGGATTACGAAGGAAAATCATTGTTAAAATATAGTTATCAAAAAACTTTTTTTTTTAAAGTTCACACCCCAGATTAAGATTTCCTGTTTCATAAAGAAAGATGATAGAGTTAGAGCTAAAAGGAACTTTATAGGCCTTCACATCCAGTTTCCTTATTTTACATATGAGGAAACTGAGGCCTAGGGTTGTTAAATGACTTGCACAGGGTAACCCAGGGAGTAGCTGACATAGATTCAAATTGAAATTGTCTTAACTCTAAGTCCAAGATCTTATCTACTACATGCCTTGGAAGGAAAGAAGGAAGGAAGGACTTAATCAGTGCCTACTATGTGCCAGGCATTGTACTAAGAGTTTTATAGATAGCCTTATTTAATTGTCACAACCCCGGAAGATAGATGTTTTTATTATCCCTATTTTGTACTTGAGGAAACTGAAGCAGACAGAAGTTAAGTAATTTGCCCAGGGTTTGCAGTAGTTATTACGGAGCCTGGAATAAAGAATCACAGAGGAGTAAAATGATTATGCTGAAATTAGATAAAATAAATTTGTGGTGAACCCATTTAGTTCTATTGAATGATTTAATCCATCACCATTTTTGTGTGACATAACATATATCATAAGGTCTTCATTCGTTTATTTAGAATAATTAAAATAAGAAGTGAGATCCAAAATCGTAAACAACTGATATGAAATGAAGACAGAATCTAAGAATTGAGCTCCTCAAAGGGCATAAGAAAGCCAAAAATGATGCCATGATTTAAGAAAACAAGAAATTTGCCCAGTATTACTATCACAGGGCAATGTTGAGATCAATACAGTCTCTGTGCAGATGATTCTCAGATCTGTTTGTCTAGCCCTAACCTTTCCCCTGACCTCCAGCCTAACATCTCCAACTACCTCTTGGACATCTCAAACTAAATGTCCCATAGACATCTTAAACTTAACATGTCCACAGTTGAACTCATTACTTTCCTCTTAAACCAGCTAATCTTGACTTCCATATTATTGTCAGGAGTACTACTGTGTTCTCTATTCTCTCTCCCTCTCGCCCTTTCTCCTGCCCCCTCCCATCCAGTCTGTTGTCAAGGCCTATTGATTTTTCTTTCAAAACACCTTTCCTCTGTATGCCTTTCTCTCCTCTCTGGTGTGGGCCTTTATCACCCTTATCATGCATGGACTATTGCAGTAGCCCGTTGGTTGACCTTCGTGGCTCAATTCTTTCTCCACTTCAGTTCATCCTCCACTTAGTCGTCAGATTGTGCTTCCTAAGGTGCACATCTGACCATGGCCCTTCCTAATTCAGTAAACTCTAGTTTGTTATCGCTATCCTTATCAACTTCAGGATTAAATGTAATATCCTCAGTTTGTCATTCAAAGCTCTTCATAACCTGCTATACCTCTTTTATTTTACCAGTCTTAGACTACTTTCCACCAAGTTGGTTGGTTGGTTATTGCCCTTTGTTCTCAATAAAATAACATCACTATGCTAGAGTCAAGTTACGTTGTGTCTGACTGTGGCTGATCAGACCAGTACGAACTCAGAATGCTCTACCACAGGTTGGGCAAATAATCCGCGTGAACATTTGGGGTGGCTTCTCCAAATTTGCACATCTTGCATTTCTTTTGAGCTACTTCAGTTCTGCTTTGCTCATAGAGCACAGTGCTTTCTCTCATGAGGGCACGCCATGGTGGGCAGACCTTTTGGCAGTGTCTACCATATCATGCAATCAATTTCAAAGTTCTTAAGAGAGACCTTGAGAATGTCCTTATATTGCTTTTTCTGACACCATGTTAGCACTTGACCTGGGAGAGTTCTCCATAAAATAGTCTTTTTGCTATGCATTTGAACAACTTGGCTAGCCCATTGGAATAGCTCTTTCTGCAGTAGAGTTTGATTGCTTAGTTAACAATTAACACCAAGAAAACATAGGTGCTCCATCAGCCACCACCACACCATCCATACATGGAACCATCAGTTGCAACAAATGGAGAAGTTTTGAATGCTGTGGATAAGTTCACTTACCTTAGTAGTGTACTTTCCAGGGATGTAAACATCGATAATGAGGTTGACGCACACATTGCCAGAGCCAGCTCAGTGTTTGGGAGGCTCCAAAGGAAAATGTGGGAGAGAAGAGGTATTAGACTGATTATGAAACTGAAGCTGTACAGAGCCATTGTGCTGACCTCATTGTTGTATGCCTGTGAAACCTGGGCAGTATACCAGTGCCATGCCAGGAAACTGAGTTGCTTCCATTTGAATTGTCTTAGGAAGATTCTGAAAATCATCTGGCAGGATAAGGTACCAGACACTGAGGTTCTTTCTCGAACTAAAATGCCAAGCATTCCCACCTAGGACTCCTTTCTTAAAGTGGTGGCTACATTGCCCTCAGTACTATACAGTGTCCTGAATACTAGAAAGTTTAAAAGTAACAGCAAGAAAAAAATCACAAATAGTCTTACCCAAACACTTTAGGAGAAATATCCCTCCAGAATTATTTCAAGAAAGGAAGGTTCAAGAATTAAGGCCCCATGGGGAAGCAAAATATGAGAGGCGTAGTAGAAACACAAAATGACCAAGCAAATGAAAAGTCCTAACACAATGAAAAATGAAAACAATGAAAAAATACTTGTGATTAATGAGGGAGCATGGTGATTGACCTACATGCAAGATGATGCAGAAGATAGGATGCTGGATTTGGAGTTAGAAAAATCTGAATTCAAATCCTACCTCAGACTCTTTAATAACTGTGACCCTAGTCAAGTCACTTAACTTTTCTAAACTCTAATTTCCTGATCTGTACAATAATAGGGTTGGGACTGAAGAACTCTGAGGTCTCTTCCAGCTCAAAATCTAGGATGCTGTGATCCTAAATTCAAACTTTCTTTAAGTCACTAGTTGCTGTAACTACCAGTTACAAGAAGCCTACAAGGGCCCTGTCCCAAGCTATGGAGCAGGCAGAATTTGGAGTTGATAGTACAGTTTTGCTGTTTAGGGTATTATTTTTTCCCTGTGAGAGTTACGCTGCTGTAATTTATTTTTTATTTCATCTTTTTGATTGTTGTCCTTTTGGCTAGAATCTTTGACTCTTCCATCTAGCGTTATTTCACCCAACTGGGAATGTCTAACTTAGAGAAGATTGGGGATGGGGAAAAGAGGTTAAAGAAAAGCATATTTTTACTGTCTTTAAGTATTAGAAGGATTATCATGTGGAAGAATGATAGATTTGTTCTTGTTTGTAGGAGCAAACTAGGTGTCTTAGAACTAGGAGCAAATGAGTAGCTGTTGCAAAGTGGCAGATTTAGGCTTGTTATGAGGAAGAACTTCCTAACAGTTAGAACCATCCCAGTGCGGAATAGCCTACTTCTGGAGGTAGTCAGCTCTCCTTCATCATAGGTCTGCAAATAAACACTAGAGCTTGTCAGTTATGTTTGTAAAGGTGATTCTTACTCAGCTAGGTGGCACAGTGGATAGAGTGCTGAACCTGGAGACAGGAAGACCCAAGTTCATATCTGGCCCGAGACACCAATAGTATTTCATACGCTGCAACCACAAGGATAACTCTTAGCAATACTTGTCATAATGAGACAAGGCAATAACAGAAGACATACTTTTTCCAATTTCATGGAGGATGACTTATTCAAAATCCAGATTAGAAAAGAGATTGCCTGTAGAAAATGAGTTTTCCCTATACTGCTCTTCACAGAGTAACATGCTGATTGTATTAAGCACAGAATGCTACTGCGCTTCTTCAATATAATTGTGACCACTCAAAGGATATTGACTTAGTAAAGCATGCTGCCAAAACCAAGTAAATAAAGTATGCATATTGCTTAGATCATGACATGCAGTTGGATGGGAAGTCCATTGGATTAGTCTGTCAGTACTTATATTATGGCAGGTATTGCAGGTAAACCATCCAGAACTGAATTGGAATAAATGAATGAGCTGGATCATTATGGGGAAATTGTTCAGCTCTTTCAATAATCCCAAGATACTTCCTGCCAGCCAAAGCCATTCTTATTAGCGTAGCAAATGGTGATATATACTTGTTTTTTGTAGGACACTATTATTTCTGACTTACAGTCTACTACTGTAGAATGCAATGGGAAGACTCATGGTGGATACAAGTAGGATGAAGCATATTGACAATATAATGAGATATTATCCATAGTTATCTCTATAGAAAAAGATGTGCTGGACATGTAGTACAAGCCTGGCAGCCTTCATGTTGCATGTGTATTTTGTGAAATATTAAGATTTAAAGTTTTAAGTTGAAAATATAGTCCAATAAGGATATATACCTGTTTGGTAGAGAGAACTGTGAAGAAGAAATGTTAACTTTAATATAGAAATAAATAAAAACAAATGGAATTAAGTGTAGGCATATAAGCAAGATTGGTATTTAAGCATCTCCACCCCCATTGTCCCCAGTATGCATCCCAGATTGATTTGATAGTTTTGTCCATCACAAGAACATTTACCATTTTTGGAAAAGTTATTTTCCCTGAAGCAGCAGCAGCAACAAAGACCACCACCACCACCACCAATAATCCTTGTTTTTAAAAGCATGAACTGATAACCATTAGGTGACTAGTGGTAGATACTTTAACTTTTAATTTTTCAAAAAATGATGAATGACTTTTGATGACAGTGCCCACTGATGCAATCTGTGGACCAAAATATAACTAATAATTTGAATCAACAGTCCAGTGCTTTAAAATGGAATTTTTTTGGTGGTGTTACTGAAAAAAGAAAGTTATCTTTATAGTTAATAAAGCTATCTGGGTCTGTTTTTCTTTGTTCTAATAATAGATTTGTTGCCAAGTGGCCTGGTTTCAGAAATTGGCTTCTAATATTGTTTATTTACTTAGAACATTCATGTCAAGACTGGGAAAGCTAGTCATATTCTACTGTTGGTTACTTCTATTTATGCCTTTTCTGTTTTGTATCACTAGTACTCTCTTACTAAGTTATTTGTGAATAACAGCATGTTTAAAATTTTGAAGGAACTTGATTTAATTTGAAAAAGTTGAATTATTTGAGGCATTCATTATTTGATGTATTGTTGGTGTATATAAAGATTTGCTCACATTCCTTTTTTGGCCATTTTAAAACATTTCTCAGTTTGGAACCAATCGTATAAACAGCTATTTTCATTAGCTATTTTTTTCCATGGAGGAGAAAACTTTTTTTTTAAATAGGGTTAAATTTAAATAAGTTAGAAAAAACTAATGGTTAGTGTTCTAAAGTAGTGGGATAGCTTTTTGAGGGAGAACATACAGATTAGATTCTCTTTTCCTTAGAGTTTTTTAGTATCAGTTTTGCAGCCATATTTCTTGGGTTATTTTGACAGGTAGTCAACATCGAAGTAGTCACCTTTCTACTAGTCATAACTGATTTTCTGTCCCAAGTTGTTTGCTCCTTGTTATCATCCAGCATACTGGGAAGCAAGGTGGTACGATGGATAGGGTGTCAGATCTGGAGTCAGGAAGACTCATCTTTCTGAGTTCAAATCTGGCCTCAAACACTTCCTAGCTGTGTGACCCTGGCAAGTCACTTAACCCTGTTTGCCTCAGTTTCCTTATTTGTAAAATGAGATGGAGAAGGAAAGGGCAAACCACTCTAGTATCTTTGCCAAAAAACCCCAAATGCGTCATGAAGATTTAGAAATTACTGAAATGATGGAAGAACAACAACAAATCCAGCATATTACCCTGTCACCTGTTCTTATGACCTTACAGTGTAGACTTAAAGAATTTAAGTTATTATTAAATTTATGATACAGGAAAAGTTGAAAGGTATTTCTGATAACATTTCAGCAGATTTTCCATAGTGCAAATTACATGACATTCTAAATATAAATGGTGTTTTTGATTCTCATTGCCTAGTACAATGACTCTGGAGTAAGATTAAGAGGACCTGGGTTCAAGTTATGCCTTTAATACTCTGTACCTGCATCCTTGGTTCTTACCTTCTTTGGGCCTCAGTTTTTTCATTTGTAAAATGAGGCCTTTAGATTTACATGGTATCTGAGGTTCCTTATAGCTTCAGATCGGTGATCCAGTGATCCTAAATGAATATTTTTATTAATATCTTCTATTAGCATGGATGACCAAGGAAGAACTCTTAATTGTGTTTAATATAGATTGTTTGCATAGGGTCCTGTATTTAAAGCTTGAAGAGACCTTAGAGGCTATCTAGTCCAACCGCCTCATTTTCTATATAAGGAAACTGAGGCCTTGAGAGGTTAAATAACTTGCCCATGACCATGCAGATAGTAATCGTGGGGTTTGAATCCAGGTCTTCCTAATTCTAGACCCTGCTCTCTATCCACTGTGTTAAGATTAATTCACCAATGTTAGCCTGAAAGAACTTTTGTAGTGGACTGCGGTAGGGTTTTGTTGTGGGTACTCTTTCTTTTTTAGATTAAAGTTTTATTGATGTGTTTTATTTTTACATTACAAACATTTATAGATTGTTCCTACTTTATGAGCGATCTCTTACAACAAAGTACTATGGTTAAATAGAAATAATAATATAGTGACATTATCTGAAAATCCATTCAGCATTTTTTTCACAACAGACTTTCAAGTTTAATTGCATGATTAACATTTTCTCCATCAATTTCTTAAGATTAGACAATCAATAAAACAATAAATCAAGCCCATATTTGTTGCATGACCCTGGCTGGAGTCCTTCCTTGATTTATTTTTTAAAAATTCAGTTTTATTTTGTTTTCAGTTCTGAATTCCCTCCCCTCCTTTTCTCTCTTCTCTACCCATGGAGAAGGCAAGAAAAACAAAACTCACCATAAATATATGTAGTAAAGTAAAACAAGTTCTAGTATTAGCAATCGTTGTTCCTCCTGCTATCCCCTACCCCTCCCCCAAAACACCAAAAAAGAAAACATACTTTTGAGTCCATCGGCTTTCCATCTGGAGGTGGATAGCATGTTGAATCGTGAGTCTTTTGGATTCATGTTTGATCATTATGTTCAGAGTTCCTAAGTCTTTCAGAGTTGTTTATCTTTTAAACATTATAGCTATTGTTTAACTTGTACTCCTGGTTCTGTTCACTCCACTTTGCATCATTTTACACTGTAGATATGTTCATACCCTTTGACCCAGCAATACCACTTCTAGGGTTGTATCCCAAAGAAATCACACAAGCGAGAAAAGGACCCATATGTACAAGGATATTTATAGCAGCTCTTTTTGTGGTAGCCAAGAATTGGAAATCAAAGGGATGCCCATCAATTGGGGAATGGCTGAACAAGCTGTGGTATATGAAGGTGATGGAATACTATTGTGCCATAAGAAATGGGGATGATGCAGACTTCGTAACAACCTGGAAAAACCTACACGATATAATGCTGAGTGAGCGGAGCAGAGCCAGGAGAACGTTGTGCACAGCCACAGATATATGGATCCCGTGAGGACCAACCCTGACGTACTGCGCTCTTCTCAGCAACCTAAAGGGCAAGGACAACTCCAGGGGACTCAAGATGGAGAATGCTATCTTCATCCAGAGAAAGAACTGTGAAGTTTGAATACGGATCGAGGCGCACTACATGCTCGCCTTTTTTGCTTCTCTTTTGTTTTTGTTTTTGGGTTGTTTTTTTTTTTTTTTTTTGGTTCTGATTCTTCTTTCTCATGATTCATTCCATTGGTCAAAATTCTTCTCCACAACTTGACTAGTGCATAAATTAATTAAATGCGAAGTTATACACGGTAGTTATATGAGATTCCATGCCGTCTTGGGGAGGGAGGGGAGAAAATCTGGAACTCAAAACTATGTAGAACCGTGTGTGGTAAACTAAAAATAAATAAAGAAATTAATAAAAAAAAAAACCATTTCAAATTATCATTTCTTACAGCACGAGAGTATTCTCTCCCCTTCATATACCATAACTTATTTAGCTCTTCCCCATTTGACAGACATCCCTAGAGTTTCCATTTCTTTGCCACTATGAAAAGAGCTGCTATAAATATTTTTTACATGATGGGTTTTTCCCCTCTTTTTTTTTTGTTCTCCTTGGATCTAGATCTAGTAATGGTTTCACTGAGTAGTGTTCTTTTCAGCATTTTTTATGAAAGACTTGGGGGATGAAATAATTGTCATGCTTCTCAGGTTTGTGGATGATTATACAAGGATCCAAAAAGATTGAGACTGCTTGATGGAACCTGATATATAAAATTTGTAACTCTGTAAGATAGACTAAGACTGTGTGTACCAAAATTAATGTCCTTTAGACATCTTAAACTCAGCATGTCTAAAACTGAACTCTCATTATCTTTCTTCCCAAAACTTTTTCCTAACTTCCTTATCACTGTTGAAAGTACCACCATCCTCCCAGTCACCTTGGTTTGCAACCTAAGTGTCATCATGAGCTCACCCCTCTCTCTCACTCCCCCATGCAATTTCTTACTGAGGCTTGTTGATTGTACTTGCCCAACATCTCTTGAACACATCTCTTTCTTTCATCTGACACAGCCATCCTATGCACACATCCTCATCACCTCATATGTGAGCCAATAAGTAGTCTGCTGTTTGGTCTCACTGTCCCAAATCTTTCCCTATGTCAGCATATTCTCCACGTAGCTATCAAATTTATCATCCTAAAGTGCAGATCTGACCCTGTCACCTCCCTGTTCAGTAAGATCCAGTGGCTCCCTATTGCCTCCAGGCTCATTATGTTCAGTGGTTGTCCCTCAGGCCTGGAACTTTCTCCCTCCTCATGCCTCCTTCCTGGCTTCCCTGCCTAGCTTCAAGATTCAGCCTAAGTCCCACCTTTTGCCTTTCCCAATCCCTATTAATGCCAGTACTTTCCTTCTGTGATTATCTCCAGTTTATTCTCTCTATATTGTGTTTGCACTTAGTTGTTTGGCATGTCATTTCCTCCATTAGACTGTGAGCTCCTTGGATGCAGAGATTCATTTTGTTTGCCTTTCTGTCTCCAGTACTTAGCATAATAACTGGCACCTTAGTAGGCACTTAATAAATGCTTGTGAACTTGATTTTGCTTGACTTACTTAATTTGATTTTTTTCACTGAATGAAGGAAATTAAACCCCTCTTCTTGCAGGTGGAGGGGGGGCTTGACTTAGACGGGATTGGAATTACTGTTATACCAGATCCAACAAGCAGTACTTGTGTTGTTGGAAATAATGTGGTCTATAATGGATAGAGTACTAGATTTGGAGTTAGGACCTGGATTTAGAGTCTTTCCATTCCACCTTTTCCAAGCTAACCTTTGGCAAATTACCTTCCACAACCTTATTTTCCTCATCTGTAAAATTAGCTTGTACTAGATGACCCTCTTCAGTTCTAATACCTGTTATCCTCATAAAAATCATTTAGCATCTCTCAACCCTATTTTCCTTATTTATGTAACAGGGAGATTATTCCTACCTGCTTCACAAAACTTTCAAGGGTTGGTGTCAGTGTATCATGAAAGTATTATGTAAACGTTAAAAGAGTCATGTAAAAGTAAGCTTTTTTTTTGTTGTTGTTGCATAAAATGAGTTTTCAAGGAACCAGTGACACAAGGATAGGATGAAATAGATGTAGCCAGAAAGCAATTTATGTGAGAAAGACAATAGTTTAAGTAGATTGCAAACTCAATAGAGGTCATTAGTGTGACTCCATTTTCCTAATACTATAGCCCCCTGCTAGCAGTCCTGCTGCATTCTTCTTTGATTACTATCTCTTCTGTTTTGAGGGCCACATTTTAGTAAGAAATTTAACATCATGTAACATGTCTAACATTATGAGGGGCTTGAAGCCAAGCCAAACCATGATTGTTTGAAAGAACTGGGCGTGTTGCTTGGAGAAGAGAAAGCTTAAAGAGGAACATGATAGCTAACTGCAAATATTTGAAAGGAGGAGTACAGTGTGAAAGATTAATTTTATTCTGCTCGAGCCCAGAAGACATCCTTAGGACCAATAAATAAGGAGAAGTTATAAGGAAACAGATTTTAGCTCATTAAAATTAAAGATTTCCTAAAATTAGAGCTGTCCAGAAATGAAATGGATTGTGTAGTGAAGTGACTGATTCCCCATGATTGGAGGTATTTAAGTAGACCCTGTGTGATCGCTTGCCAGGGAATCTTGTAGAGTAGATGCCTGCTTCGATATGAGTTGGCCACTGAGGCTTCTTCCAATTTCAGGCATTTTTGTTTCTTTCTAGAGGTAGGATTCTTTGGAATATCATCACTATCCATTTTTAATAGTTATAAGGTATCTGCACATTCAATAATGTTTGTATTTTACTTTTTGAAATTTTAAGAAATTAGAATTATTAGAACAGTTATGTGATTTCATTTTGATGGGGTGCTCAGACCCTAGGCCTAGGACCATATCTTTCCCCAGCCCAAAGACCCTCTCTCTGGCAGTAACTCATGAGTGGGCCCTAGTGAGGCAAACTATCTCCCCGTTATAAGAGCAAGCTGACCTCTGTAGCATTTCCCTTGTATGAACAGGACTGTCTTGTGCCAGCAGAACTACCATGTGCTGATTCCCACAGTTACCATATACAATCCAGAGGTCAAGCAATAGATGTCAACTCCCCAGGCTATTTTCTTACAGATGTAGCAGACCAAAAATATATTTCGTGGGAACCCTTTCCCCCCAGGCTTTCCAGTAGTGAATGATGGCTGTGTCCAAGGTACAGAAACTGTATGGTCCTTCCAGCCCCGCCCAGCGCCGCCATCCCCGCCCCCCCATTAGTGTAGTTGGAAACAATGCAGTACGTTTTTCCTGTATAAGCTTTAGCATCACCCTCATTAGGTTGCAAGTTCCCTAAGGAGCTCCACCTACTGTATTAGTGTTAGAATAAATTTTTTGCCCCTTGCCTGGAAGACTGCTTGAGTCTGTGAATTGAATTCTTTCCAGATGACTCTGCCCTGCACTTCCACAATTTTGGGGTCTCTGTACCCCTAAACTGCATCAACTTGCTCTGAAGAAAAGGAAAAAAAACCTTGACTATTGTAGGCTCTGTTTTTCAAGACCATTTGGGGACTGGGATCTCTCCCCTCTTCCCCTCCCATCTCCTACCGTGGAGGGGCTCCCCCCTGTTTGGGTCCATGAAAATTTTGGAAATCTAGTTTTAGGTTCATTACTCACATATATGATATTTTAGATCAAATATATTGCTCTTTCTTAGACTTTTTCAGTTTTCTTCAGAAAGATGTTCAATTTTGTGTTGGTGATAATGGTCTTTTATTTTTTTTAAGTTCACAGAAATATGTCATGGCGTCATGTGTAAAGCAGTTGCAGTCAGTTTTTTTTGTTTTGCAAATACCTATTACACTACTCAGAGCAAACAAAGGATTGATGTTCTTTTTTATATCTTAAGAAAAATTTTTTGGATAGAAAATGTTACATGCTAAGAAATCTTTAGCTCTCAATTATAAGGCTGATTATTGATTTTTAGCACCTTGATCACACTAAAATACTAGTATATTCCTTGAAAATATTACTTATTTAACAAACATTCAAATCCATTACATTTTGTTTATAAGCTGAGCTTTTTTGGGATGTTATTTAAACAGTTCTCTTTAGGATTAATATGATTTGCTATATGAAAAAGCTCTGGGCATAATGAATCAAACTTTTTTTCTCCGAAATTGGTACATTATTTAATAGCAGTGGCAAAATTCAATGCCATATGTCCCTCCCAGATTGCTTTTTATATTGACAGAAGATAAGAGAGTAAATTCCTTTGCCTGTGTTCCTGAGGCGGGCCCATTGTTTTAATTTACAAAAGCACTTTTTCACATTGGAATCTCAGAGGATTTAAATTAAGGAAGGAATGGGAGATCAAAGAAAAATTCCATAGTTCTTATGTTTGCTTTTCAGTGAATGGGAGAAAATCAGTGCTGAAGTTTATCTTATCATTGGTTAAGAAGATAACTATGTTGAAGATAACAATATAATCTAGCATGCATCTCTGATTTGTGACTTTAGTACTTTTGAGAGCCATTGTGGTTTGTCCTTCATTCTGGGAGAGGACCATGACCTCAGGGAGATGATGACTTGCAATTGAATTGGATTTGAGTGAGGTAACCAGACTCACTTTCTTCTCCGGAACCATCTGGGTCCAGTGGCCAGATATAGATCAGGATGACTGGAGATGGCCCAAGATGAAGTGGGAGACCCTGCCCTTTTAAGCTATTGTCATTCTGAGTTCTCACTTTGAGTGAGGCAATGCCCACTCAGTGAATTGGCCTGTTTAAGAAGTGAGTCAAGGGATGGCCCCTTTAATAATTAAAAAAAATCAAACTGGTAGAGGAAGACCCTCAGGGTTTCTGACCAAAAGAGGAACAATTTCTATTTACATTCACTCTGAGCCCAGAGAGTAACCATTCATTGGTGCTTGGGCAGGGACCTATTGTTGTCCAATCAATGAGAGCCCCAGTGAATTGTGTTTAAGGCATGGTCCTGATGAGGGTTTGGGGTGAGAGGTGCTCGACATCCCAAAGTACCGACACACCGGGTCCTGCCGAAAGAATTCGACTCAAGCTTTCTCAGCCAAGGGAAAAGATAAAGTTTATTAAGAGTGAGCCAAATAGGCCTGCCCCAAGACATCCCACCCCTTGTGACACCTGTAACGAAGGGGGCCAGATCAATCTGGGCTAGATTGGATCTGACCACCCTCATGGAGGCAAGATGGAGATTATATACACAAAGGTTGTGGGAGGGATTGAGGGGTGGTCTGGGGTGGCCAGAGGAGGGGTCTAGGGAGGGACTTAAGGAGGAGTCTAAGGAGGAGCTTGAAGGGACTGGGATGAGGTCAGACTCCAGGGTGGGGGAAATAGCTGAAAGCTATATGGAAATGACAGACCATAAAGGGCTAGGGTGACAGAGCTAGGGTATAGATATTTTGATCAGGATTAAGGATGAGGAGCTAGGGTATAGATATTTTGATCAGGATTAAGGATGAGAAACAGGATTAAGGGTGGGAAACAGCTGGACAATAGAGGACTGGGCAAGGTAGGCATTTGGGCTTAATGGTTAAAGCCTCAGGCCAAGGCCAGGTAGAGTGGGAGTATCTAGGTAGGCATTTGGGCCTAATGGTTATAGCCTCAGGCCAAGGCCAGATCAAGTGGGAAGATTCAAGGAGAGTTCAAGGGTTCAAGGGGTTCCCAGAGACTGTGCCCTCATCAGTCCTTAAGAAAGAAATCTAGACCTTAAACCCCAAGAAAACTTGTTAGGTTTAGCCATCAAAATAGACCTTCCTTTGGGCAGAACACCTTCAGGTAAGGGCATGATACCCCCTGTGGGATATCTTCTCTCCTCTGAGGGCTATATGTAGTTGCTTGAAGCATATAAAGATTAAACATAGAAGACACAAAGTTGAGGAGAGCTCAGAAACACACTGGATGCTAGAGACAGGATTAATGAGACTTTGACAGGTTACAAAATTAGTCTGAAGGACTCCTTTGGGAGGATTGTTTAAAGGAACTAGGCAACTTTAACTGGGATAGGAAGGCTGTGGTGTATGTGGGGGATGGGGAAGGAGAGTGGCCAATATCCTTGTTCAAGTATATGAAAGACCATCCTTTAGAAGTAGGATTAGACATATTCTTTTGGCTTCAGGGAGCGGAATTAGGAGCAACAGGTAGAAGCTGCAAAGAGATTAATTTGATAACAGAAAATATTTCCAAACAATTAAAAATCTTTGAAAATAGAATGGGCTACCTTGGTTGTAGTGAGTTCCCCAGCATTGGAAGTCTTCAAGCAGAAGCTAGATGAGCATTTATTAGGAATTCTGCCATTGAAGAAATGGGATGGTAGCTCAAGGGGCACCTCATTGGGGCCTGGATTCACAGCAAGATCAAACCCCAGAAGTTGTCTAGTCCAATCTTCTCATTTTACAGATGAAGAAGCCAAGAAATGATGATCAAATTGCCTAGGCCTTAGGGTCACACAGCTAGTAACTGATGAGGGCCCAGTCTCTGGGAACCCCCTTGAATCTGGAATACAGTCTCTGGGAGCCCCCTTGAACTGTCCTTGAATCTTCCAACTGGATCTGGCCTTCCCCTAAGGCCACAAGCCTCACATTATCATTAGGCCCAAATCTCTACCTAGCCTCACCCTTTATTGTCCAGCTACTTCCCCACCCTTGATATATCAGTATCCATGCCTTCAGCTATTTCCCATCCTTAATTCCATTCTCTAGGTTCCTGGACTCTGACCCCACCTTATCTTCCTTAGACTTCCCCTCAAGACCCTCCCTAAACCCCTCCTCTAGTCACCCCAGACCACCCCTCAATCCCTCCTACAATCTTTGTGTATATAATCTCCATCTTGCCTCCATGAAGGTGCTCAGATTCAATCTAATTCAGTAGGTTGAATCTGGCCCGCTTGTGGAAACAGGCGTCACAAGGGGGGAAGGGGGAATTTCTTAAGACAGCCCATTGTGGTGAATCCCTAATAAACCTTGTCTTTTCCCTTGGCTGAGAAGGCTTGAGTCGAATTCTTTCGGCAGGACCCGGTGCGTCAATATTTCGGGGTGTCGATCACCCCTCAACCTTTTACCTCTTCAGTAACTGTCTGTGAAAGGATTTGGACCGAGGTTTTCCTGACTACAGGTCCAAAACTCAACCCATTACATTATGCTGCCACATTGGGATTCCTTCCAATTTAAAATTCTGTGCAAAACTAAGTTAATGAAGAATATTTGTTGCCTAGGATTCAGTAACTTGACCAGGGTCACACAGCTGGTAAACATCATTCTGGTCACTGTGCTGTACTGCTGCTATATAAGAAAGTTGTAAGTGACCGAAAATAAAATTTATTTCAGACTGTGGTACATAGTCCTGCCAAGTAAAATGTCATAATATTTACATTTTTCTTTAGCATCTCATTATGCCAATATGTTGGCTCTAATAAGGGGACGGCTTCTGATACTTCGTGTGTAAGTACTGGTTCCAAGTAGCCTTGCAGAATATGTTCTGGGTCTGGTCTAGCTTTATAGGTTCTTTCATTTGTTTTTTGATGAAAACTCAATACTTCACTTAAACAATACTTGTTTTTCCCCCCAAGTTCTTTCTCCCTCAAGGTGATGTATCTTGCCCCTCATACTGACTGAGACAGAGAACATTATTTTTGTTTCCATCAGTGTCACTTTGAATGAATCAAGTGCAAAAATAGGTATTGTTTTATTGAAGGATGAGTATTTGTTTTATTCTTCCCTCTCAAGTCACTTCAACATAACTCAAAAGATCACACGATTAGAGCTGTGAGGGAACTCTAGTCTGTATTAGAGAAGGGAAGGGGCCATCCAGTACCAACCTTTCATTTTAAAGATGAGGAAACTGAGGCCCAGGGAGGTTATAATCTGCTGAAAGTCACAAAGATAATAAGAGGGGCAGCTAGGTGGCGCAGTGAGTAGAGCCCTGGAGTCAGGAGGACCTGAGTTCAAATACAGCCTCAGATATTTGACACACTAGCTGTGTGACCTTGGGCAAGTCACTTAACCCCAATTGCCCTGCCTTCCCCCCTCAAAAAAAAAAAGAAAAAACTAATAAGAGTTAGTGGTACTTGAACTCAGGCCCTCTGACTCATGAGCCAATGGCAAATCCTTTTCATGTTCATCATTGATACATTTATTTCAGGGAATTTAACAGAACTTATGGTTTGTTTGTTTTCATTAGTGTGTAAAAAAGGAATCAAATGACTGAGGCTCTTTCAATTTGCTTCTTTGCTCCACATGTGAATTCTGATGATAGTGTAGGCAGGACATTGAGTTCTAACATTTGGAAATATAGTAGTAGTTTTGACAAGCACTTTGAATAACAAATATTTGGGTAGGTTTCTGAAATTTTTATATTTCAAAAGATATATGATTCTTTAGTCCATTTGGATAACCTCGCCTACTTTACAAAAATGTGAGTACCTTCCACTGTTGTCTTCTCTGCTTTAAAATTCATCCATATTTTCACCTCCTACAATCATGTCTCTAGGGAAGAAGTGTCTCACCTCCTCGTCCCTCTGTGTCTTTAATCTTAACACCATGTTTCTATCCTAAGTCCTTGTTCTATCCATCTTACCCTCTTACGCATCTTTAATCTCTCTCTCTCCACTAGTGTCTTCCTTACTGCATATCAACATGCTTAGATTTCTTCTCTCCTTAAAAATAATTCCCTAGGTTTAAAAATCACTAAATCTTTGTTTTTGTTTTTTAGAGGGGGGAAGACAAGGCAGTTGGGGTTAAGTGACTTGCCCAAGGTGACACAGCTACTAAGTGTGTCAAGTGTCTGAGGCCGGATTTGAACTCAGGTCCTCCTGACTCCAGGGCCGGTGCTCTACTCACTGCGTCACCTAGCTGCCCCCTAAAAATCACTAACTCTTGGGTAAAAAAAAGACTGGGTTCAAATCCTGATGCTTATTTTCATTTCTTCTCACTGGGGCTCCGTTTCCTTGTCTGTAAAATGAAAGGGTTGAACTGAGGCTTTTTCCAACTTAGAAACTTAATCTATGGCCTCCTTCAGCTGGTGTCCCATTTATCATCTTTTCATTGCGAAAATTCTTTAAAGAGTAACTTGACCTTTCTGCCACTACTTCTAAGCAACTGATTTATTCCTCAATCTCTTTCCTCTTCTTTATTGAACTCTCATCTCAAAAATCAACTTCCCAATAGCTAAATCAAAATGCCTTGTCTTAGTCCTCACCCATTACTTATATAGCTCTCTTAGATTCTCTGACTTTGCACTCTTCACTTCTCTTCCCTTTCTGATCACTCATTTTTAAGTTCTCTTCCTTCTAAATCAGGGGTTCTTAACCTTTTTTGTATCATAGACTGCTTCAGCAGTTTGTTAACTGGACCTCTTCTCACAATAATGTTGTTGCCTACATTAATGATTTTAGGATATAATCATTTTTGCTTAGAGGCTAGTGGAAATAAAGATGACATTTCCCCCCCCCCCCCCCCCATAAAGTTCACAGACACCTCTGTAATCCATCCACAGACCTGCCCCCCAGTTAAGAACTCCTGTTTTAAATGTAGGCAATACCCAGGATTCTTTCCTTGATATCCTCTTCCCCCTTCATTCTTTCCTCCCCTTTCTACAAATACACAGATGTACACACATATTATTCACATGCAATGTCAGGTAAATGCGAATAAGCATTTATTAAGCTCTTACTGTTGTGCAAATTTCTGGGAATCCAAAGAAAGGTAAAAACAGCCTGTGTCCTCAAGGAGTTCACATTCTAGTGAGGGAGATAACTTATTATAAATAACTAGGTACCTACAATGTACATATGCATACACAGAGTAAATGGTATGTAATCGGCGGGGTGAACGGTACTAGCATCAGGGAGGCCAGAGGTTGGGGCTAGATAAGTAGGAGAAAGACCTCCAGCAGAAGGTGGGATTTGATTTGAGGTGAGTCTCAGGGGAAGCCAGAGAAGCTAGTAAGTGGAGATGAGGAGAGAGTGTTGCAAACATAGTAACAGCCATTGGAAAGGTAGCGATTTGGAAGATGGAGATGGAGTTACCTAGGGTAGTAATAGCAAGTAGCTCAGTTTAGCTGCATCATTAGAGAGTATGGAAGTCAAATGCAGGAGTGCTGGAAATATAGGAAGGGCCAGGTTATGAGAGTTTTAAATGCCAGAGGATTTTGTATTTAATTCTATAAGCCAAGGTGTCACATTGAAGTAGAGATGAGAGCCACTAAATCATGCATAAGAATACCTGTGGACCACATATTGACTTAGAAAACTGCATGTTAACATTATCTGTATTCTATTGTATTTTTGTTTATTTTGTTAACTTTCCCAGTTACATTTCAGTCTGGTTCAGGGCCA
The DNA here is from genome assembly GCF_011100635.1 of Trichosurus vulpecula. Taxonomy (NCBI): domain Eukaryota; kingdom Metazoa; phylum Chordata; class Mammalia; order Diprotodontia; family Phalangeridae; genus Trichosurus; species Trichosurus vulpecula. Next base: position 267,400,184 of record NC_050573.1, on the reverse strand, counting down.
CACTCAAGAGTGTTGCTGGCCTTTGTTTGATACCTCTTCTGCAGGCAATAAGAAGTCACTGGAGTGTCTGTCTCTCTTTCTCTCGGTCCTTCTCTCTCTTCCCTTGCCCTCCCCCTGTTTCTTCCGCCTCATTATCACAACTTTGATAATTGCTTCTGTGTAGATAACTCTCAGTGAAGGAGCAACCTAGAAATCAGAGTGAGGAGCAAGAAGTCTACTTCTTCCTGGCCCCACAATTCACATAGGTGTATGAATGGGGCTGAGGTGTGTTTTCTGGGGAGAGCCAGAATTAATATTGTTATTGTCCAAGTCAGAGACTTAGGAATTCTTATTTTTCCAGAAGTTGCTAACTATCAACATTTACAAGTCTTTTGTGGTAAGCGAAAGTTATGGTCATACAATATTTTGGTGTGAAAGAGAAGTATCTATAGCAGCATGGTTTGTGCCTTTATTTGCTACAAGTTGGGAATTAGAATTGAATATGGGGTGGCATCTCTATTGTATTTGTAAATGCTAATTTTATTTTTATTTTTTTTCAGGGAATATCTTGGTAAACAACTACAGTCGGAACAACCTCAAACAGCTACGGCAAGAAGTTGAATAGTGATGTTCATTTGCAGAATTTCTAACTCTCCATACAATGGCATAACTGGAGTGTGAATCTTAATATTTAGATTCAAGAGTAAATGATTTTATTTGTAGTATTCACCTGCTGCTGTGCAGATATTTCTTCTCCCTAGTTTTTTTTTCTTCTTATGCTATCTCCTAGTGAAAGTGATTATTTGTTTAATTGTATCATTTGAATAATTTTAACAATTGCCTTTTAAAAAGCTAGTCCTTTCCCATTATCTGCAAGAACAGAGCTATTACATGTATTGCCTTTGTTTTCTATATTTATTGTTGTCTTGAAATGAATATAGCTATTAAAAGATATACATTCCAGAATGTTCTTGTCAAAACATCTCCAAATATTTTTCTCTTTGTTGGCTATTCAGAAATTGAATGTTTCAAACAATCCCCTTGTGCTTTAGAATCATTATTATCCCAAAGTGGATGCTAAAAAAGTTATCGTGAAGTAGTTAGTGCAAAGAAAATTTTTACCTCCTTTAGGTGTTTATACAGAATGGTCAGTCTAAGTTGGGCTTCCAAAATGGGCAGGAGTTGAACAAAAGGAGGAGGATGTTCCAGGAATAGTGAACACATGGTATGAACATGCTCTGGAGTAAAGAAGGGACAGAGAATAGTCCAGTTTGGGTGGAGCATATACTCTGTACTTGAGAATAAGATGAGAAGGCTAGAAAAGCAGGGTAACTGCTGACTGCAGGAGGTAATAGAGCGATTTTGGGAAATCACTTTGGAAAATGGCATTATTAAGGTAGTGTTTTAGAAAAATTCACTTGGTAACCCTAGAGAATCTGGAGATAGGGAGATATTAGAATGTTATTGTCTGAACTAAAAAAGACCACAAATTGGGTCTTAATAGTGGGACTTGAAAGGATGAAAATGAGTATGATTGCCAATAGAAAAATAATTCTTATTTGAGCTGCACAATAGCCCAATGAAGTAAATTCTACAGGTTTTATCATCCTCATTTTATAGATGCAGGAACTTGGGCTTAGAGAATTTAAGTGACTTGGCCATATGAGACCCTGTCCTTAATTCAAGTCAAGCAGTCTTTTTACTTATACCACACTGCCTCTTAATGAACAAATGTGGTGTGGAGTCTAGAAGAATATTTTTATTAAAGAGGTAGGGGAGAGTGATTTCAATGGCACAGGGAACTCCTAGATGAGAAAACACCTTCCTCCAGTGCAGGTTGACACCACTTTGAGAGCACTGAGAGTTTAAGTGATTTGCCGAGGGTCACGCAGTCAGTGTGGGAGAGGCAGCAAGACTTGACCCAAAATCTTCCTGGTTTTAAGACCAGTTCTCTGTCCACCTTATCAAATGCTATTTCTCTAGCTGTAAGCAGACATTTATAATTTTACTTTTTAGTTCTGAATTTAATGAACACTCCCACCCCCAAATACAAAATAAAACAGAAAGAGGATGGAGGGTCTTTATTAATAATGCTTGCTTTTTTAAAAAGTATATAATAAATTCAACATGCTACTTTCAAAGCTGTCCTGCTTGTCTGTTTTACTTCTGTACATTTTTAAAAATTGCTTTAGTGGCCCACTTCGCCTTTCTTTTTTGTTTTGGCCTTCACTATTGTTAGGTTCCCATCTCCTTTCTATATATCCCCTACCCACACACCCCTGCCAAGGGGATGGGGGGGGGACCAACAAACCCACAATCCTTATATGTAATTTAAAAACCAAAGTCACACATTTTCCATGTCCAAAAATGCATATGTGATATTCTGTACCTTGGGCTTATCATACTCACTGTGAGTCACATGTTCCATCAGTCCTCTGCACGTCATCTCATCAAACTGTTTTAAAGTCTTTTCAAGTTGTTTGTCTTTACAGAGTGGTTACTTTGTAAGTTTTTCTCCTTCCATTCATTTCACTATGGATCAGTTCATACAAGTCTTGCCAAGTTTCTGTGAAACCATCCCTTTCATCGTTTTCTTATGCACAATATTCTCTTACATTTGTATGTCATAGTTTGTTCAGCAATTTTCTGACTATGGTTCTGTTTCCTTGTCTTTTCTCTTCCAGTTAGAAACAGTAGAACAAACACTGGTATAAATATTTTTGTGTTCATGAGTCGTCTTTTTTTTTTTTAATCTTTTTTGGGTTGAGTCCTAGTAATGTTATTTGTGAGTCAAAAAGTATGTACAGCTCAGTGACTTTCTGAGCATAGTTGCAAATTGTTCTCCAGAATGACTGGATTACTTCACAGCTCCACCCATAGTGCATTTCTGCAGTCCCTCCAATTGTCATTTTCCTGTTTTGGCATTTTTGCAAATGTGAAGGGTATGGAGTAGTACCTCAGGACTGGTTTAATATGCATTAATTTAATTTATCCAATAATTTGTAATGATTTTGGAGCATTTTTTCATATATTGTAGCTTGGATTTCTTGGTTTGATGAATGTCTGTTCATATCCTTAGACTATTTATCTGACAATTGGGAATCACCATCCTTCGTACATATTTTGATTAGTTCCTTATTGATGCTCCAAAAGTCTTAGTGCAGTTTTAAGCTAGTAAAGCTTTGAATCAAAGCTTATTTATACCAGTTTTTAATAGTTAAAAGCTTTAAAGCTTAAACTAGTGCTAAAACTTTTGGATCACCAAGTATCAGAGCTTTCTTTACAGCAGAGACGGCTACAAAGATTTTTTTTCACTGTTAGTGATTTCCCTAACTTTAACTGTGTTAATTTTAATCATATTTTAGAAACAACAAATTTGGATGTCACTTAGAAATTAGATCTTTTTCACTGTTCTAAGATTGGGAATTGCTTTTTCTTTGAAAGTAAGCTTTCAGATTTGGCAAATGATTCCTCTTAGGTGTATAACTTGAAGCACTTTAATGTCTGATATGTGTTGTGTACATGTGGCACACAGCTCATTTTTAACGATCTTTTAGAAGTTCTTGGCTTGCACTTATACTGGCATCTACAGAAGCAATTACCCTTACCAGATGTGCCAGTACAACTCAGAATTTCTCATCGTTTCCTCTGTTTGCCTGTATGCTGCAAAGTCATCTTCAAGTAGGTCTGAATAGATCCTGTAGTTTACCAAAACATTTTTTGTATTCATATATTCATTCTTTCTTATTATTATAACATTCATTTTAAAAATTTTGAATTCCAAGTTCTCTCTCCCTCCAGCCATTGAGAAGGCAAACAATATGATACCCATTATACATGTGAAGTCATGTAAAACATATTTAAAGTTAGTTTACTTCTTTCATTGTTATGTCATCACTATCATTTGTTTCCTTCTGGGTGAATACCTTAATTTGTAAATCTGATTCATGCCACTGTATGTTTTATACATCTTTTGCTTTATCTCAAGGCAACAGACTTTTTTTAAAGATTCAAGATTTGTCCTACTTCTAACCAGCAGTGGCACCAGCCTATTGACCTTGCCCATCAGAATTCCTAACTCTTCAACAAGCATTCCCACATGATAACTCCCAGTCACTTGCCACCATTTTCATGGTGAGGAAGTCCTGTTCTATCTGCAACCTGCTTTCATTCTTTTAGACCTCACAACTGCTATCCATCCATCCTAGTTCTGCCCTTTGGATCTTAGTAAAACAGTATGAATTTTTCTTCCAAATACTTGAAAACAGTTGGGACTTTTTCCAGGCTAAAAGACCCCTGGTCCATTTTTTAGGTCCTCATGGCCCTTCACTGTCTCAGGTACTCTCCAGTGTATCCTAAAATGTGGTATCCTGAACTGAACCTAGTTCTGACCAGGGCAGTATCATCAAGATGAGAGGCTGTCTTATCTTTCTAGTTACTGTGTATCTAAATTCTGCCCAAGGTAGTATTAACTTTATTGGTTGCCAAGAAATTAACCCTGTGAGGTAAGCACTTATTAAACTTTAAAGCACTATTAATACAAATGGCATATAGGGTTAATTTTAGGCAGCTAGGAGGCACGGTGAATAGAGTGGTGGGCCTAAAGTCAGGGAGACTCATCTTCTTGAGCTCAAATCTCAGACAGATTAGTAGCTGTGTGGTCCTGGGCAAGTCAGTTAACTTTTTCGCCTCAGTTTCCTCCTCTGTCAAATGAAGGAAATGGCAAACCACTTCAGTATGTTTGTTGAGAAAACCCCCAAAGGGCTCATGAAGAGGGGGAAACAACTGAACAACAAGGGTTAATTTTGACGATGTTGGTGTTTCAGAAGTAGCTTTAGAGGTTCACTGTAACTCTGCTGCTAATCCCTGAACTAATTCACTGTCCCATCAGTACTGCCTTTACAGCCTGGTGAGAAAGAGTTACGAGTTTTACCTTGGGGCTTCCTAAATGCATTAATTGGCCTTCTTGATAAATCAGGTGCCAGATTTTTCTGGTGAATTGAGACAGCTACCTCTTCTTCGATAATCTTCCTTTTATGATATGTTTAGGCTAGTTCTTAGAAGCTGTAAATTGGCTTAATTGATAGCAGTTATTCCCTCTGTAGAACCTGCACAGGTCCAGCCTGAGTCTGTGACCTCAAACTGGGTAGTGAATGACCAAACTGCCTGTTTGCATCTGTCCATGTTGCTGTGACTCACTCTGGGTCTTGTGCATTATATGGGTCTGAGACTTCCTCTTGCCCTGGTGCACAGCCTCTCTCTAAGTGCTGGAGTGAGTGGGCATGCTCCTGCCTGGACCCCATCCCCAGTGTCTGCAGACCTCCCTGTCTATCTCTATGCAAACCTGGGCCGGACAAATGACTCACTGAGATTTTTTTTTTCATTGTATTTCCCCATCAGAAAAGGTTTGTTTTACTCACCAACCTTAGTTCATTTTGAATTTTGGCCCTTGATAACATTTTGTGTATTTTCTAGAGTTGTTTGGAGGAGTTTGTGGAAGGAAGCTCACTGTGTACCTTCCTAGCACTCCACCACTTTAGCTTTACACCCTCTTTCCTTCTAAAGTCAGACTCCTAAGAAAAATCCTTGCCTCTACCTTTTCACCTCCCACTCACTTTTCAACCCTTGAAGTCTGTCTTCCTTCCTAATCACTGAAAATCAACTGAAAATATTCTAAGAGAATTGCCTCTTTACTGCTAAATCCAGCCTTTTCTTAGTTGTCATCATTCTTGGTTTTTCTGCGCTGCTGACCATCCCATCTCCTAGACATTTTCTCTTCCCTGGGTTTTTGTAATACTGTTCTCTCTTGGTTCTTTCCCGACCTTTCCGTTGCTTCTCATTCTTTTTACAGGATCAGTCATAAATGCCTCACCCTCTATATGGGGCTGTCTCATGGTTCTATCCTGGGACCTGCCTTTTCCTTTCTTTACCTGCTCCAATTGATTAAAATATTACCTCTGTATAAATGACTCTGAAATCTATCCATCCAGCCTTCCTCTCTCCTGACTCCAATCCTGCATCTTTAATGGCCTTCTGGCTATTTCCACCCATATATCTCATAGGCATGTCAAATTCAACATATCTAAAACAGAATTCATTCTTCCACCCCCCAACCTAGTCCTCAGAGGTAGCACCATTCATTCTCGTAATCTCCCAACCTCAAAGTTATCCTCAGTGTCTCACTCCCACTGCCCCTCCCATATCCAAATCTTGTTAATTATATCTCTACAACCATCCTCTTTTCTCCACTCATACCACAACCAACTCAGTTCCAGTCCTCATCATTTTCCATTGGGATTATTGGAGCAACCTAATTTGTCTCCTTTTTCCAGTCCTTCCTCTTCTTACGAGCCAAATCAATATTTCTAAAGCACAATTCTGACTATATCATTCTCAGGAGTCTTCAGGAGATCCCTGTGGCTTCTAAGAAAAATGCAAACTTCTGCTTTGCATAGTCTGCCTCCAGGTTCTTTTTCTGCAGGTTCCCTACATATCACTCCCTCTCATAGGATCCACAGCCCAGCATAATGACTCTACTTGATGTTCCAGGTCTGTAATATTATATCATCCGTTGCTGTCTTTCCACAGCCTGACTCCCCCTCCTCACCCCCTAACTGCCATCCACCTAGAAAGTATTCCCTCCTTATCTCTTCCCCTTTGAACACCTAGCTCCCTTGAAGGTGCTGCTTACCTCCTACAAGAGGCCTATCCCAATATGTTAGCAGAGTGCTTTACAAATCTCATCTCATTTTATCCTAACAGGACTCTGGGAAGTAGGTGCTATTATTATCCCCACTTTATAGATGAGGAAATTGAGGCTGACATAGGTTAAGTGACTTACATCCCAGAGCTAATAAGTGTCTGAGGCTGGAGTTGAACTCAGGCCTTGACTCCAGCTCCATTCACCGTTGCCATCCACTTATTCACTAAGTAATCCCTTAAATGCATTCTATAGTTGATGGAGGAATAGAAGTCACTATAGTTTGCTAGCAGACTCCATTTTTTTCTTCTGTTTTCAAAATTAGGACAACATTTGAGTGTCTCGAATCTGGAAGTACCTTTTGCATTCTCAATATCCTTATAAAGATCATGGAGAAGTAGTTCAGTAATTATATTTGTTGTTACTTTTCAGCACCTAAGAATGTCATTCAGTTGTATGTGGTACCTTGGATCATTCAAAGGAATCCTAGTTCTTCCTTATTTTCTCCCTACTTATCTTCTTCCTATCAACTTCCTATTAACTCTTTTTTATTGTTGTTTAGTCCTTTATAGTCTCTTCAAAAGGGAAACAGAAGCAAAATATGGATTGAGCAGTATTGTCTTCTCTCTGACATCCATTAATTATCATCCCACTTGCCACAATAAATGGTCCTGCCCTTTCTCTGGTAACTTTTTTTTACCTTAGTCTTGCTAAAACAAACAATACAAAAAAGAAAAGCCCTTTTTTTGTTTGTTTGTTTGTTTTACTCACCAACCTTAGTTCATTTTGAATTTTGGCCCTTGATAACATTTTGTGGGACAGCTGCACACTGATATTGTGGTGAATGACTGAGCAAACAAAGGCTTGAGCTTCCACACACACTGAATTATTAAATAACCTATGCCAATTGCATAACAAATCGGGACCAGGCCTCCTCAGCTCTGGCACTGGGCCCCCAAATACACAGGGAGACAGATTTTTATGCTTTAAAACAATTGATCAAATAAGACCAATTAATTAAAACAACCAGAGTACAAAATTAGGGAATCTGATTTTTCACGGGAGGAAAGATTAGGGACTTCCCAAGTTGGAAGCGGAGAAACAAACAGGTGCAATGCTCTGAAATCAGAAAAAAGAGGTATCCCACTCCACCTCTCCGGAAATGTCTGTTCAACCAAAGGAACATGGAAACAATAACTGATTTGGCCAATAGGGGGCCAGTTTTCAGATAAGACATAAGGGTGGCTTGAGATGTATAATTGTAAGAAAATGCTTTGCATCAGTTTTCAGATCTGACTGGATTTCTGGTCCTTAGTTAAGGGTCTTTAAGCAGCAGGTGTAAGTGGTCCAGCTTCCCAGATATGCAGGGCTAGATTCAAACAATGCAATAAAGTTTTCTGACAATTTCCACAATTGAATAGTTTTCTTAAAAAATAAAAGTTGGACTAGACCCATAATTGAATAGAAAAGAAACTGAGCTACAACCAGAACTGAATCACAAGATTGAGTCAGTGTGGTTCACTAAATTCCCGCAGTATCCAGCCTCTTCTTACCAACCCTTCTTTCTGTCTTCTGTACATGCCCTTTAAAGAAAAAAATATCGATACCTTCTTGAGTAACCAAATAGGATTTTTTAGGACAACTTCCCCTATTTCTCTGCTGAATTTTTTTTCTTTTTTTGTCTTTAGAATTTGTTCTAGAGAGCTTGCCATATACCTCTTTGGCTGAATTGAAATGTGTATTTAGATCTTTAGATCTTGTCTATTCTTTCTCTTTTTTTCTGAGTGATCTTTGAAAGATTATGAAAGAGCTTGTGGAGACTCAGGACAGTTTCCACAAGGTTGAAGAAGACTAAAATGACCTAATTTTTTTAAAAGGAATATAGAGAAAGCTATAATCTCTAGAAATGGGGAGAAAATTTGTAACTCAAAATCTTGTGGAAATCAATGTTGAAAACTAAAATATTAAATAAAAATGATAAAATAAAAAAAACTATAATCTCATGAGTTTGTCTTTAGTTCTGGCATATTTCTAGCACGCATTATTAAAGGTATGGTTGGTGAACACAGAGAAAAGGAAGAAGGGAATGCCAAGAGCCAGCACAGCCTCACTAAGATCAGACCACAGTAGACTAACTTCATTTCCTTTTTCCAACAGATTACAGGACTGATAGATCTGGAAACTGCTGTGGGTATAGTTCACCTATATTTTAGTATTTGACAGACTGATGATATTCTTGTAGAAAATGTAGAGAGATATGGGCTAGCTAAAAGCATAACTAGGTAGATTCAGAGATGGTTGAATGACTGGGACCCCAAAAAGTAGGTATTAATAGTTCATTGTCATCTTGGAGGTCCAGCGTAGTGCTCTTGGGAATCCAGCCTTGGCAGTGTTCATTTGATATTTTTATCAATAATTTGGATTGTAACATAGATGATATATTTTTAAAATTTGCAGATGATACAAAGCTTGCAGTTGATACAGAGCTAAACCACTTGATAGATAGGATATGAAAAGATTGATAGGCTTAGGCTGAATTTAATGAGTTGGAATTTAATAGGGACAAATCTGAACACAGGTTCAAAAAAATCAGTTTCACAAATACAAAGAGAAAGCCTGTTCAGCATCTGAAAATTTGAATCTTTTAGCATACTGCAAATTCACTATGGCAATCTTCCTGCCAGTTGCCTTACCACTCAGGACAGAGACCATACCCCAGAGGACTTAACCCTTTCAGCTCCAGAACTCTTACTCTAGTGCCTCTGCTGTCCTGATTGATGAGTGATAGCCTCATGTGCCAACCTCCTTGCTTCTACACATGGACCACAAACATCACTAAAATCTCAAATTTGCTGTTACACATATATTGTGTATTTGTTTATAGCAATCAGAATTGTACATTTTATTACTGGCTCTGTTAATGAATTTTTGTCTCCTGTTAATTTCTGGACCCTTTTACTACTCTTCTTCCTATGTTACAACTGCTGTCTATGGTATCTTCCATGGCTGGTGTATGTAGAAAATTTAATTTTATTTCCCTTTCAATTTGATGTCTTTTCAATTAGATTTGCAAGTCTCCAAACAAATAAATCCTTAACAGTGCTCAACAGTTTTACACTCCATTTCTGGGTAGGAACCCACCATTCCTGTATTTTATGCCTTGGTTCAGAAATCCAAAGACTTTTCAGAAACCGTCTTCATAAGAGGCTGTTCTCTTCTCAAACTTGCCTTTCTCTTCTACAGCCTTTTGCCTTTCACTGGAATCAATGATGCCTCACCTGTTCCCATAAAGTTTTCAGTTGCTTTCCTGTGGCTTCATAATCTCTACAATACTTTGCAGATTTCTTCTGGTAGTATCATTTATGCAAGATGCACCAGAACTAAGAAGTAGTCATTTGACTAGACAAGTCCAGTGAGGTTTTCTGTCATTTACTGGATAAATCCAGAATTCCTCCGCTGGGGACCCCACTCTGCTGACAGGACAGTGCTTCAAACGATCTACTATTTCTAGGAATAATCTAGCAGATTACTGATCTCTCTTATTGTATCAGACCAAGAAATATCTGTTTCAAAACTTCTCAGGAGGGAATCACCAACCACCACTATTCATCTCTTTTTTTTCCTTTTGCTTTTCCTGGATGACATCTCACTTGACAGCATCTGTAAGTTTATGTCATTGTGCCTTTGAAAATAAGCAGATCCTTTCTCCTCAAAGGGTCTAGCTCGCCCCTCTTTTGGTTTTTGTGTTTTGATTTTTTTGGGAGGAAGGGCAATTGGGGTTAAGTGACTTGCCCAAGGTCACACAGCTAGTACATGTGTCAAGTGTCTGAGGCCTGATTTGAACTCAGGTCCTCCTGACTCTAGGGCTTGTGCTCTACTCACTGTGCCACCTAGCTGCCCCTCACCCCTCTTTTGGAAGAGTATCTTCTGTTATTTAGCTCTAATTGTTTTTTGATCTTTTTCCTTCCTTTTCTCCTATATCGCTCTCAAATTTTTTGATGTAGGTCAGGACTCTGGTCTGCTCCTTGAGATCCTATCTTTTCTATCTGCACTTTGAAGTCTTCTATTTAAAAAAAAAATACCTCTAGTGAATGAACATGAGATCTAATTAATGTTGACATGTCTCCAATTGTGAGCTTGAAGCCTATCCATACCTACTCATCCTATACCCAGATAGATGGACAGAGCATTTGCTATATGCCAGGTATTATGCATATCATTCTTGTCCTTCCATAAATTGTCCAGGGAGGATCTACAAAACATGATAGAAATCTTCCTCTAGCTCTTATATTGTATGGGCACTGGTATATTCTTCAGGACTGTCTATCTGATATCCTTCCTTTTATTCTTGCTACCCGGCCTTTTTTGTTGTTGTTGTTGTTGTGATAATGCATTATTTTAGATGATATGTTTTAACACCACTCCTTGTAGGCAGGCTACAAGTTAGTCTAACAATAAAGAACTTCTACCGGGCCTAAGAGCCTGTGCAACTCCACCCGGTCCCTTCTCCACTAAAGATCCCCTCTGCTCTGTACCCAAACAAATGGTCTGGGTGCCTTGGGAAAGGTTTAGGCTTATGTCTAGAACCTCCCTTTAAAGAGTGATTTGTAAGGTACTCAATGTACAATGTGAATCAGGGACTTCCAGGGACAGAACAAAGTTGACAGAGTAGAGAAAGCATCCATGGAAGTTCTCCCAACATACCCATCTAAGCAGCTTAAAAACAAAACCTTATATTGAATTCTGGAGTGGCAGAGCCAACAAAAGGTCAGAATAAGACATTTTCGCAGGCCAGGACAACTTAAGAGGTTGGAAAGACGGATCTGTGATGTGGGGGTGGAGACTGGTCCAGAGCCCATATGGATGAAACACCAGTGGTGTGACTAGATGGTGGTGGCAGAAGCAGCAGCAGTTTGAGAAGCTCTCAAGCCAGAGACAGTAAGGAGATCCAGCAGCTGGTCAGAAAGAGGTTACAGGGAACCCCAGTGCTAGCACTGGAGACAAGACCACAGGCTGTTTGGCAAATCCATTACCTATAACAACTTCTGGGTCATATTCAAGGGTAGAGAAGAGCAATTTCAGTCAAGAAGGAGTGGGAGTCCTGAGGAGCAGTACTGAACCAGAGAACCATAGGAACAGTATAGATTGAAATCCCAAGGGATCAAGTCTCTTTCCTGGGCAAAGAGCAGAGTGGATCAGTTCACAACTCCACCAGTAATGCATTAGTGTTTCAATTTTCCCACATCTCATCTTCTCTGACATTTTATCATTTTCCTTTTTTTGTCATATTAGCCAGTGTGATAGGTGTGAGGTGGTACCTCAGAGTTGTTTTAATTTACATTTCTCTAATCTAATGATTTAGAGCATTTTTTCATATTGCTATAGATATCTTTAATTTCTTCATCTGAAGACTGCCTGTTCATATCCTTTGACCAATTATCATTTGGGGAATGGATGAACAAGTTGTGGTATATGAAAGTATTAGAATACTACCGTTCTATAAAAAGTAATAAGCAGGTAAATTTCAGAAAAACCTGGAAAGACATGAACTGATGCTAAGTGAAAGTGAGCAGAACCAGAAGAACATTGTATATAGTAACAGCAACATTGTGCAATGTCCAACTTTGATAGATTTAGCTTTTCTCAGCAATACAATGATCTAAGACAATTCCAAAAGATTCGTAATGGAAAATGCTACCCATCTCCAGAGAAAGAACTATAGTGTCTGAATGAATATTGAAGGATACTATGTTCTTTTTGTTGTTTTTTCTTTCTCAAGGTTTTCTCTTTTGTTCTGATTCTTCTTTTACAATATGACTAATGTGGAACTACATTTAATATGATTGTACGTGTAAAGCCTATATCAGATTGCATGCTGTTTTGGGGAGGGGGGTGGAGAGGGAGGAAGAAAAACAATTGGAACTCAAAATATTATAAAAGTGAATGTTGAAAACTGTCTTTACACATAATTGGAAAAAATAAAATACCATTAAGTGGAGAAAAAAAGGACAGAGTACAGAACAGGAGAGCAGTGACCACACCTCTCTATCACACCACCTTGGAAGTAGAGAACACTTTTAGATTCCCAGAACTAGCTCTGAAGACAGCTGTATGAAAAAGAATGAAGTTTGAGACAGTGCCCCTCCTCGCTTCATGCTGGTATCAGAACGTAACTTTAACATAAAGTTCAAAATCAAGAAATAGCATGGAAAAATGAGTACGCAGAAAAAAGGAAAAAAAAAAAGAGCCTGACCATAAAAATCTTATTATAATGATAGGGAAGATTAAGAAACAAACTCAGAAGAAGACAAGGAAGTTAAACAGTTACAAGCAAAGCCTCAAAGAAAAATGTGAATTAAACACAAGCCCAACAAGAATTTGTAAAAGAGCTAAAAAATGATTTTCAAAATCAAATAAGACTGCCTGAGGAAAAATTAGGTAAAGAAATGAGAGTAAAGGGAGAAAATTATTAAATAACAACAGCTTGGTAAAAGAGGCAAAAAAAATACTGAGGAAAATAACACCATAAAAAACAGAATTGTCTAAATAGAAAAAGCACAAAAATTCACTGATGAAAATAACTCCTTAGAAAGCAAAAATGGCCAAATGGAAAAAAAAAAGAAGTATGATAGCTCACTGAAGAGAATAGCTCCTTAAAAATGAGAATTGGGCAAGTGGAAGGTAATGACTTTGTGAGCCATCAAGAAACAATCAAAAGAATGAAAAAAAAATTGAAGAAAATGTGAAATCTCTCATCAGAAAAAAAAGATTTACTTCAAAAATAGATCAAGTGAAGGTAATTAAAGAATTATTGGATTACCTGAAAGTCATGGTTAAAGAAAGGAGCCTAGACGTCATATTTCAAGTAATTATCAAGGAAAACTGCCCTGGTATCCTAGAACTGGAGAGTGAAACAAAAATGGAAAAAGTCCACTGGTCACCAACTGAAAGAGATCCTAAAATGAAAACTCCCAGGAACATTATAGCCAAACTCCAGAGCTCTGAGGTCAACAAGAAAATACTTCAAGCAGCTAGAAAGAAACCATTCAAATACCATGGAGTCACAGTTAGAATCACACAAGATCTAGCAGCTACCACATTAAAGGAGCAGAGGACTTCAAATGTGGTATTCTGGAAGGCAAAAGAGCTAGGATTACAACCAAGAACAAGCCACCCAGCAAAACTGAGTGTTATCCTCCAGGAGAAAAATGGATATAATGAAATAGAGGACTTTTAAGAATTCCTGATGAAAAGATCAAGGCTGAATAGAAAATTTGGCTTTTAAATACAAGACTCAAAAGAAGCATAAAAAGGTAAACATGAAAAAGAAATTATAAGGAATTCAATAAGGTTAAATTGTTTCCATTTCTTTATGGGAAAATGAAACATGTAACCCTTAAGAATGTTATCAATAAGGCAGTTAGGAGTGTACTTAGACAGAAGGTATGAGTATAAGTTGAATATGACGGGACGATCTTTAAAAATGGATGAGTGAGAAAGAGATACACTAGGAGAAGGGGGAAGGGAGAGAAAGAATGGGAAAAGTTATCTCACATAAGAGAGGTACATAAGGTATAGTGGAGGGGAAAACAGTGGTGGAGGGAAGGCCAGTGCTTGATCCTTACTCATTTGAATTGGTTCAAAGACAGAAAAATACACACACACACACACACACACACACACACACACACACACACACACACACAAGTTGGGTATAGAAGTTTATTCTAGCCAACAGGAAATAGGAGGGGAAAGAGATGAAAGGGCTGATAGTGATAAAAAATAAGGCAGATTAAAGGGACAGTGGTCAGAAGCAAAACAGATTTTTTGAGGAAAGAGAGGCTAAAAAGAGAGAAATAAACTGAAGAAAATAGGATGGAGGAAAATGCAGTTAGTAATCACAATAGAGTGAACTCACCCATAAAATGAAAGCAGAGAGCAGAGTGGATTAGATACCAGAATCCAACAATGTGTTGTTTATAAGAAACACACTTGAAACAGAGAGAGGCATACAGAGTAAAAATATCTATCATGCTTCAGCAGACGTAAAAATAGGCAGAGGTAGCAATCATGATCTCAAAGCAAATAAAAAAATAGACCCAATTAAAAAAGATAAGCAGGAAAGCTACATCTTGCTAAAAGGCATCATAGATAAGTAATAACAATACTAAACATACATTCACCCACCCACATAGCATCTAAATTCTTAAAGGAAAAGTTAAATGAGTTATAGGAAGAGCTAGACAGTAAAACTATACTTAGTGAGTGACCTCAACTTTCCCCTTTCAGAGCTAGATAAACCTAACCATAAAATGAATAAGAAATATGTTAAGGAGATGAATAGAATCTTAGAAAAGTTAGATATGATAGCTTCTGGAGAAAATTGAACGGGAATAGAAAGGAATATACTTTTTTCTCAGCTGTGCATAAAAATATTTTTAGCAGCTCTTTTTGTGGTATCAAAGAATTACAAATTGAGGGGATGTCCATCAATTGGGTAATGGTTGAATAAGTTGTGGTATGTGATTGTGATCGAACACTATTGTGCTATAAGAAATGATGAGCAGGATAATTTCAGAAAAAAACTGGAAAGACTTATATGAACTCGTGCA
This sequence comes from Trichosurus vulpecula, assembly GCF_011100635.1. Lineage (NCBI taxonomy): Eukaryota > Metazoa > Chordata > Mammalia > Diprotodontia > Phalangeridae > Trichosurus > Trichosurus vulpecula. The sequence goes on along the minus strand of NC_050573.1, from coordinate 267,384,893 downwards.
AAATGAAATAAGTAGATCCAGGAGAACATTGTACCCACAGACAGCACAATCAGCTACCATAGACTTAGCTACTTTGTTCAAGACAATGATCAAGACAATTCCAAAGGACTCATGATGAAAAATGCTATCTACCTCAAGTGAGAACTGATGAACTTTAAATGCAGATTGAAGCATACTTTTAAAACATTCTTTATTTTTCTCCTTTTTCTTTTGTTTATGTGTTTTTTGTAACATGGCTAATATGGAAATATGTTTTGCATGACTTCACACATATAATTGATATCAAATTGCCTTCTCAAGGAGAGGGAAGGGAAAGAGAGACTTTGGAACTCAAAATTAAAAAAAAATAAAAATTTTTTACAAGTAATTGGGAAATATTTAATAAATTAAATAAAAATATATTGAAAAAACACTATGAATCAGGTGTAGAACAGGTAACGATTCCCTACTCATAAAATAAACATTTCACACAAAACTCTTACAAATGTTCATAGAAAAATTTGAATTAATCAAGTGGCAATACTTCCTTCCGTTATGGTTGGCATATCAGATGTTTTACATCTCACATTGGCTTGGCACTGTCCTCCTCAAAGTCCATGTATTATGGCAAGTCAGGTCAGGGGTTGGGTTCATCTTATACCCTGTGGCCATCTTCAAGAATGTTAGAGTAGTTTCTGGTTTCCAAAGTGCAGTCAACACTAACAAGATTTCTAAACCTCTTGAATTTACAATGTGGCCTCCAAGCCTGCACACATTCATCTCAGAATCAATACTCTCCACAGATCAGGAAAGAACAAAAACAGAACAAAAACAATAACTTTCTTTACTTCTATAATTCTAAATAACATTACTTAATGTACAGTATCATCTAGACTTATTAAGCAGCAATTATGAGCCAGACACTATTCTAGTTAAAGATACAAAAGCAAAAATAAAACCATTCCCTCTCCCATGGAGGTGACATTCTAACAAGGAAGAAAACCTGTACACATATACATATGTAAGTCTATACAAAACATATACAAAAAATACGATCTAATTGCTAATAGCTGCCAAATTCAGGACAAATCATATGCAAAAGATGGTGCTGCTGCTGAGTTTCGATGGAGATGAGAGATTCTAAGAATCAGAGGTGAAGAGATTATGTGTTCTTAGTGTAAGGATTAGGGAGGAGAGGGAGGGCAGGCAGCCTATGCAAAGACATGGAAGTGGGAAAGTCTTGTATGAAGACATTCTCAGCAAGAAACAGTTTGGCTACCTCTACTTTTCATCTGCATCTCTGCTTGGAATGTTCCAGCAGAACACTGAAGATTTGGCCCACTCAGGATAGGCTGATCATCTGAAATTCCATCATTATGCTGTTAACTCAGCTTTGGATACTCAACACCTTTTTATACTCCCTCAGCTTCCTCTCCCCTCTGATTGGAGCAGCTAGGTCATACAGTAGAGCACAGGGCCTAGAATCAGGAAGATCTGAATTCACATCCAGCTTCAGACTCTTCCTGGCTGCGTACTTTCTACCTAGTGCAAGTTGCTTAACCCCTATTTCCTGCAGTTTTCTCATCTATAAAATGGGAATAATAATAGCTGGGCAGCTAGGTGGTACAGGGATAGAATGCCAGGTCTGAAGTCAGGAAGACTCATCTTCCTGGGTTCCTCAGATACTTACTAGCTGTGTAACCCTGGGCAAATCACTTAACCTTGTTTGCTTCAGTTCCTCATCTGTAAAATGAACTAGAGAGGGAGTTGGCAAACTGTAACAACAATGTGGCTAGCAGCTGCTGTGGGGGCATAAGACCAATAACACAGCACACAGAAAGGCTGCCGGCACACATTCTTTGATCTGCTTTTCTAAGGAAAGCAATTTTAAGGGGTTAACAATCTCAGTTTAATCAAACATACATATACTGTTCACTTAGTTCAGGGGTAAAAGCCAGCACCCTGAACTTCAGAGAGAATACAACAGAAATTACAAATATACATTATATAAAGAGAGCAAATAACACAAACCAGTCTATCCATAGCAATATATAGTTACCAGGAAGCACCAACATCTGGGTTTTTTCAAAGTGGGGGGTGGGGGTGGAGGAGCCTCCCTAATGGCTACCCAGAATTTTCACACCAACATGCTTCCAGTGAGTGAGAGCCCCCAACAAAATGCTAACCCCTGAGTTTATATACCCTTCATAGGGCCTGAAGGCTTCATACCTAATCAGTGTGGGCCTGGGGCTTCACACCTAGTAAGACTTAATCAAAAGCACTTGATTACTTTAGCATTCTAAAAGAGAAAACAGTAAAAAAAAGTCCCACCTTAATTAATATTACACAAACCACTCTGTTATCTCTGCCAAGAAAACCTCAAATTGGGTCAGGAAGAATTGGACATGATTGAAACAATTGAACAACAACAAAATAGTACCTACTTTTCAGGTTTTTGTGAGGATCAAATGAGATAATGGCTATAAAGTGCTTAGTATATAGTAAGCATTATATGAATGTTAGCCATTATTATTATTAATATTGTTATTAGAGGGCTGGGAAAGCTTTCCTTTATAAAGGGCTGCAATCTAGACTTTTTAGGATCTCTTCACTTTCCATTGACAGCTCAGCTCAGTTTAAGCTTCGTGGAACATGATGCCCCTAAGCCAGGTAGCCCTGATCCCTGTCCCCCCTTTCTGCCTTCTTTTTGTGCATGTTTTCCCCCGTTAGATTATAAAACTCCTTGAGGACAGAGTGTATTCCTTTTACTTATTTGTATCCCCATCATTTAGCTTGGTGCCTGGCTCATAGTAGGCACTTAATAAATGTTTATTGAGTCAAATTGAATTGAGTAGATTGTAGAGTACCTGGAGGGGTGTAATGTGTACTAAGACTGGAAAGGAAGGTTGGAGCCAAGTTGTGAGAGGCTTTAAATGCCAAACTTAGAGGCAAAAAAGGAACCACTGAAGTTTATTGAGTAGTGGAGGAGGGGGGGGTGACAGGAAAATGACAGGAATTTTTGCAATCATTCAAAAAAAAAATATGAGGCCCTAAACTAGGGTGGTGACTGTGTGAGTATAGACAAGGGGGAGCATATACAAGATAAGTTGTGGAGCTAGAAATGACAAGATTTGGTAACTGACTAGATATGTTATAAGGAGTGAGAGTGAGGAGTTAAGGATGATTCTGGTTGCAAACCAACTTTTGATCACTTTTCTAAGATAGAATTCTTACTGCTGAAATTGCATCATCACGTGATGAGCCAGCAAATGAGATGTTAATAGTTTGAATTAATTTCAATAATTTAAGGATTCACGACTTCTTTATTTGTGTGGATAGTTCCTTGATTGATACCGGGGCATTCCCTCCTCACCATAGTAAATTGTTTAATGGATCTCGCATGGTTAGGAAAAAAATCACCTGGTGGGCCTCCCTTTGGGGTTAGGGCTTTCCAAACTTAGCCAGGCTGGTCCTTCGGTGACAGACACCAGACAGATTATAAACTCAACTAGTTTATGAAAGCCTCCCAGGGTTTGATCTCTTTCAGGATTGTGCACCATGAGGAGGCAATGGGGCAGGACCTCATCTGAGGAATAGTTTGAACACTTCAGGTAAATGTGCCTTCACAATATGAAGCCATTGCATTTTATAGGAGCAAAGTATAAAGTGCTAAAAAAAAAAATAAATATATGGGGGGCAGAGCCAAGATGGCAGCTGGAAAGCAGGGACTTACTTAAGCTCTCCCCCAGGTCCCTCCAAACACCAGTAAAAAATGACTCTGAACAAATTTGAGAGCTGCAGAACCCATGACATAACAGAGGGAATCAGGGCTCCAGCCCAGGAAAGCCTGGATGGTTGCTGGAAAGATTCTATCACATGGAGCTGGGAGCAGAGCAGAGCACAGCCCAGTGTGGGCTGCGCCAGAACCAACCAGACCAGGAGCTAGGCAGAACAGGTGGTATGGCCCTGAATCAGTGAGCTGTGGCAGTTACCAGACTTCTCAACCCATAAATGCCAGAGACAACAGAAAAGGTTAGTGGAAAAACTGCTATAACTGAGGCACTGAAGTAGTGCAGCTCTGGGGCTGCTTCCAGATCTCCAGCTACAGTTGCTTTCTGCCCCAGGCCCACCTGGTGGGAAGAATTAAGCAGATCAGAGCAGGAGTGCAGAGCTTGCTTGGATCTGAGTCACGGTCTGGGTTGGTGGTTCTTCGGGGAGGAAGAGCACTGGTGTGGCAGAGCTTGCTATGTAGAAGTAGGTCTGAAAACAGCAGCTCAGCCTTTAAAGCTTGGGACAAAGTGAAAATGGACTCAGATTCAGACTCAGACTTTGGAATCTTTTTTTGGTGACAAAGAAGATCAAAACATACAGCCAGAAGAAGTCAACAAAGTCAAAGAGCCTACATCAAAAGCCTCCAAGAAAAATATGAATTGGTCTCAGGCCATGGAAGAGCTCAAAAAGCATTTGGAAAAGCAAGTAAGAGAAGTAGAGGAAAAATTGGGAAAAGAAATGAGAGTGATACAAGAAAATCATGAAAAACAAGTCAAAGACTTGCTAAAGGAGACACAAAAAATACTGAAGAAAATAACACCTTGAAAAATAGACTAACTCAAATGGCAAAAGAGCTCCAAAAAGCCAATGAGGAAAAGAACACCTTGAAAGGCAGAATTAGCCAAATGGAAAAGTGTTCAAACTATTCCTCAATGGAAAAGCCAAAGGACCACTGAAGAAAACACTACCTTAAAAATTAGATTGGAGCAAGTGGAAGCTAGTGACTTTATGGGAAATCAAGATATTATAAGACAGAACCAAAGGAATGAAAAAATGGAAGACAATGTAAAATATCTCATTGGAAAAACCACTGACCTGGAAAATAGATCCAGGAGAGATAATTTAAAAATTATTGGACTGCCTGAAAGCCATGATCAAAAAAAGAGCCTAGATATAGTCTTTCAAGAAATTGTCAAGGAGAACTGCCCTGATATTCTAGAGCCACAGGGCAAAATAGAAATTGAAAGAATCCATCAATCACCTCCTCAAATAGATCCCCAAAAGAAATCTCCTAGGAATATTGTTGCCAAATTCCAGAGCTCCCAGATCAAGGAGAAAATACTGCAAGCAACCAGAAAGAAACAATTTGAGTATTGTGGAAACATAATCAGGATAACACAAGATCTAGCAGTTTCTACATTAAGGGATCGAAGCGCTTGGAATACGATATTCTGGAGGTCAATGGAGTTAGGATTTAAACCAAGAATCACCTACCCAGCAAAACTGAGTATCATACTCCAAGGTAAAATATGGATTTTCAATAAAATAGAGGACTTTCAAGCTTTCTCAGTGAAAAGACCAGAGCTGAATAGAAAATTTGACTTTCAGACATAAGAATCAAGAGAAGCATGAAAAGGTAAACAAGAAAGAGAAATCACAAGGGACTTATTAAAGTTGAACTGTTTTGTTTACATTCCTACATGGAAAGATGATGTGTATAATTCATGAAACCTCAGTATTAGGGTAGCTGAAGAGAATATATATACATACATACATACATACATACATACATACATACATATATATATATATATATATATATATAGAGAGAGAGAGAGAGAGAGAGAGAGAGAGAGAGAGAGAGAGGGCACAGGGTGAGTTGAATATGAACGGAGGATATCTTAAAAAATTAAATTAAATTAAGGGATGAGAGAGGAATATACTGGGAGAGGGAGAAAGAGAGAAATAGAATGGGGTAAATTATCTCACATAGAAGTGGCAAGAAAAAGCAGTTCATTGGAAGGGAAGAAGGGGCAAGTGAGGGGGAATGAGTGAATCTTGCTCTCATCGGATTTGACTTGAGGAGGGAATAACATACAGACTCAACTAGGTATCTTACCCCACATGAAAGTAGGTGGAGGGGGATGAAAAATGGGGGATGATAGAAGGGAGGGCAGATGGGGGAAGCAGTAATCAAAAGCAAACACTTTTGAAAAGGGACAGGGTCAAGGGAGAAAATTGAATAAAGGGAGACAAGATAAGAGGGAGGGAAATATAGTTAGTCTTTCACAAGATGAGCATTTATGGGAGTGTTTTGCATAATGATACATGTGTGGCCTCTTTTGAATTACTTGCCTTCTTAGGGAGAGTGGGTGGAGAGGGAAGAGGAGAGAGAATTTGAAACTCAAAGTTGTAAAAGCAGATGCTCAAAAAAAAGTTGTTTTTGCATGCAACTGGGAAATAAGATACACAGGCAATGGGGGATAGAAATCTATCTTGCCCTACAAGAAAGTAAGGGGAATAGGGATGGGGTGGAGGGGGAGTGGGGTGATAGAAGGGAGGGTTGACTGGAGAATGAGGCAATCAGAATATATGCCATCTTGGAGTGGGGGGGGAGGGCAGAAATTGGGAGAAAATTTGTAACTCAAAATCTTGTGGAAATCAGTCTGAAAACTAAAAATTATCAAATATCCCGTCAAAAAAATAAATTAATTAAAAAAAGAATAAAAAAAGAAAAAGAAATATGTTATAAAAATATGTTAGAATCATTTTCTCCCAAAATTTATGACACTAAGGTTTTGAAAAGCAACTGAAATGAACTTCTAATTAAGAGAGTTAAGCTCATTTTAATATATTGAACTTTGGTGACCTTACCCAGTTAGTCACACAAATTTTTTTTTTAAAGAATATCTTCAATTAAAAAAAAATCCTTCTCTTCCCTTTTTGATTTAACTGTACCAGAATAATCTTAGTTAATTTTCATAAAATTAAGGTAATTTTGTGAACATCATCTGGTTGTAGTCATGTCAAATCTTTGGAAACGTTTGCAGGTGTAACATTTTTTGATGAATATGATATCTCTGACAACTGTTTTAAATTCCCTTTGTTCCCATTACACAATCTTTGAAAACAAAGTAAGAACACTTTGGCCTAAGTTCTGAATTTCATTCAAAGTTAGTAGATGTCAAAGTTACTTTTCCATATCGAACCTTATAATGAAGTCAATTATGTGTTTAATTCCTGTTTAATTTTGCTGCTTGAAATGTTCTGTTCCATATCTTTAAACTTTTTGAGGCTTGTATCAAAAAGGAAAGCCTGTTACTAAGAAGAACCAGGGGAGAACAACTTAATTATCTTATCAATGGATGAAATGATGATGGTAACATATGTCAATAGTACTTTTAAGCTTAACAAACCATGGGAGGAAGACAGTAAAGTACTATTGTGCCCACTTTAAAGACGCCCAGCTCTCTTATGGCTGGTGAGGGTTGAAGCCAAAATGTGAACCCAGATCTCCTATGTGAAATAAATCAATCAACCAATAAGCATTTATTAAGTGCCTACTATATATCACCATACTAGGCACCGGAGATAAAAAAAACAAGATAATACCTGCCCTCAACTCACAATTCACAGGTCAACCCTGTTGAAAATTATGTTGACTCAGTTTTTCATTGCTCTCAGCTCTGCTCATCAAACAGTATTTGGGGAGGCTCAGATGCAGAAGGAGACACCATGTCTGCAGTTTTTGTATCACCTGCTCTTTTCATGTACCCCTACTTGCAAATTGTCATGTTCTTGCTACCTTGGGGAGGAACTGAGATTCTTTTTCTGAGGTGGGCCTAACTGGATTATCTTAAAGTTACCTGTAAAAGCTGTTCCCACCTTGAAGCCATGGCTGATCTTCAGTGGTCAGGCCTGTCAATATGTTGCTACTGTGATATACTTATAATAAAATCCTTTTAATTCTCTTTATCCAGAGTTTTGCCTCATTAGCAGGGTAAAAGCCCAAATGACGAATTTTCCTTTCAACACCCCCATCTTAATGTGAATTCCTTGAGGACAGGGATCATAATTTTTCCCCCCTTTCCTTTCTTTGCTTCCTCAAGCTTAGTACAGTGCTTAAAACAGTACTTGATAAATGCTCAGTGACTTCTCTTGACAGGTTGGGTCCCCTATACCAGGTTCAAGGCACTCTATGGATCTTTACCTATCAGCTTTTAGCATTATGTTCCCTCTTCCATAGTCAGAGGATGCATTTAGTTTAAAAAAGAGGCATTTACTGAAATGGCTCGGTAAGAAACATAATATTGCCTCTATAAACTTGGAGCATACTCTCCCGTGTCGGGGCCCCACTCTAGAGGCAGTGGGTCAGGGCCTTGAATAGTAATTAATGGTTGTTATGGGGTACAGTCTCTGGGAACCTCCTTGAACCTGATGGAAGAGTCTCTGGGAACCCCCTTGAGCTCTTCTTGAATCTTCCCACTAGATCTGGCCTTGGCCTGAGGCCATAAGCCTTTCCTTATCACTAGGCCCAAATCTGTTACCCTAAAACTAGCCATCCTTGTATTGTCTGTTATATCCAGGTGACCATCTATTTCCTACCCTTAATCTCACTCCTGAAGTTTTAACCTCTAGTCACCCCAGTCCCAACAAGATCCTCCTTAGACTCCTCCCCAAGACCCTCCCTACACCCCTCCTCTAGTCACCCCAGACTACCTGGCTGCCCCTCAATCCCTCCCATAATCTTTCTGTATATATGTTCCAAATCTAGCTCAGTAGATTGAATCTGGCCTGCTTGTGAAAATGTCACAAATGGTGAGATTTCTTGACTACCCATTATGGCGAATCTTTGGCTGAAAAGATTCATTCGACAGGACCCAGGATGTCTGTATTTTGGGGTCTCGACCACCCCTAAAAACCTATGGTTCTCTAACCTCATCATTTTCTTTAACCTCATCAGTTGCAGTCCCTCTCAGGCCTTGGGCTTAATTGGATATTGACTTTGATGGGGAACATGTTAGGGTCTTGGAAGCCTATGGCTGGGGTGGCTTGAGTAGCTTTCCCAGGAATTTCCTGATCCCAAACAATTGGCTCAACTGTCTCCCACACCCCTGGGAGAAGATGGGGAGGTCTGGTGAACAGAGGGAAAAGGGAGGCTTAACTAGAGAATGTTGGCTCCCCAGTTTCACCACCAGGTCCCTTCCCAACAAGGGGGCAGGGCAAGAGGAGGGCATAAGGAAGGAGTGTTCAAACCACAGATCCTCAATTAGTAGGGGAGGAGGTATGTTTGGAGACATCCCTTAGTTTCCCTTCAATGCCCTTGAAGGATGGGTTGAGGGGCAAGTAGGGCCAGAGTAATTACTTAAAACAAGACAATGTAGCCATGATAAAGTGGGGAACCTTACCTTCAGCCTCTATTTTGCCCAGGGCTGGGCCAGTGAGGTGGAGAAAGTAGGAGCATTATCAAGTCCCAGGCTCCCCCGTCATTCCAAGTTTTGAGAAGACTGGAGGACAGGGTACTGGGGGGCAGCTCCACCACTTTTCCAACCTCGGGGATAATCCTTCCTCCAATGAACCTCCTGGTCACATGGGCATTGTCACAGAGGTGTGGGTTCCTGGGGCTCCCTTTGGGGGAATGCCCTGGAGGGGCACTCCTTGGACCAGTGACCCTCCTTGTGGCATCGAAAGCAGGTTTCCCCACTGCCAAAGCTGCCAGGCTTCCTTCAAGGGGGACCCTTGGAGGGGCGCTCCTTGGGTCTTTCCCTGGCCATGGCAACAGCCAAGAATTGAGCATGTTCTCTGCCTCTAGCTCTTTTTCCCTGTGTTCTCTTTCCTCTGCTACAACTAGGTCTCTGTTGTTAAAGACTCCAAAGGTCATCTCCAATAATTGGGACTGGGGGTGTTTGGGGGTCCCATTGCCAATTTCTGCAGTTTTCTTCTAATATCTGGGGCAGACTAATTAATGAAATATGTACTAGGGAGGGTTGGGCCTTCTACAGAGTCATGACCCAAATTTGTGTACTTTTTAGTAGTTTCTACTAGCCAGTCTTGGAAAAGGGCAGGGTTTTCTTTTTCTCCCAGACTAATTTCCCTAATTTTTTGAAAATTTATTTGCTTTTGAAATGCAGTTCTTAGGCCTTCTCATAGGCTAATTACCTCTTTCCCCAATCTTCACTCTTTTGATAGTCCCATCTTGGGTCACTAGTGGGAACAGCAGCTGTTCTGGGGGGGGGGGTATTTTGTGGGGTCATGGCTAGCCAAACTGATGGGGTTTAGACTGTGGGAACCCTCTTGAACCCCACCCTGAATCTTCCCACTTGATCTGGCTTTTCATGCCCAAAAATAGCCTAGCGTAGCCTTCCATTGTCTGGTTACCTCAGCCATGTACACAGAAGAACATGAGAGTATTCAACATAAAATAATAAATTTTGGTTGTTTCCCACCCTTGATCATATCAAAATATCTATACCCTAGCTCAACCCTAGCTTGGTTACCCTAACCCTCTATTGTCTGTCAGATCCAGGTAGCCTTCAGCTATTTCCCACCTTGGAGTCTGACCTCATCCCACACACCCCAGTCTTCCCTAAATCCCTCCTCCCAGAACCCCAGACTACTCGACCACTATAGATCCCTCCCACAATCTTTCTGTATATAAACTCCATCTTGCCTCCATTATGACACTCAAATTCAATCTAGCTCATCTCAGATTAATCTGGCCCACTGGCATTGAAGAGCGTTTGGGGTGAGGGGTGCTCGACACCCCAAGGTACAGACACACCTGGTCCTGCTGAAAGAATTCGACTCAAGCTTTCTCAGCCAAGGAAAAAGACAAAGTTTATTAAGAGTTAGCCAAATAGGCCTGCCCCAAGAGATCCCACCCCTTGTGACACCTGTAACAAAGGGGGCCAGATCAATCTGAGCTAGATTGGATCTGACCCATTCATGGAGGCAAGATGGAGATTATATAAACAAAGATTGTGGGAGGGATTGAGGGGTGGTCTGGCATGACCAGAGGAGGGGTTTAGGGAGGGACTTGAGGAGGAGGAGTCTAAGGAGGAGCTTGAAGGGACTGGGATGAGGTCAGACTCCAAGGTGGAAAATAGCTGAAGGCTACATGGAAATGACAGACAATAGAGGGCTAGGGTAACAGAGCTAGGGTATGGATATTTTGATCAGGATTAAGGATGGGAAACAGGATTAAGGGTGGGAAACAGCTGGACAATACAGGGTTGGGCAAGGTAGGCATTTGGGCCTAATGGTTATAGCCTCAGGCCAAGGCCAGATCAAGTGGGAAGATTCAAGGAGAGTTCTAGGGTTCCAGGGGTTCCCAGAGACTGTGCCTTCATCAGCATTAGTTTCACAAATGCTCAGGCTCCTTAAGAGTCTACCCAAAATAGCTATCTTTAATAAACTTTGTTTTTTCTTTGGCTGAGAAGGCTTGAGTTGAATTCATTTGAGCAGGACTTGGCATGTTGGTATTTTGGGGTCTTGAGCAACCCTAAACCTCAACAAAATGATCCCCAAATTTTTGGGCTTGTTCCCAGACTCTTTTCTTTTCCTCAGTGGTACAACAGGTGGAGAAGAGAATATGCAAATCACTCCAAGAAAGCTCAAATTGTAGGGGCACATCCCTAAAACCCTCAGTAAACTTAGTGGGGTCTTCTGAGTATCTCCCCAGTTTCTCTTTAACCTGAGTGAGATTGAAACGCACACTTTTACTGTCTCTAAGCTTATAGTCTCTGCCACTCCTGGACACTGTTCTATGGACAACTAACTGCTCCTCTGCTGAACGTTGCTGGAAATGGTTCTGCTGAAATCCTGGATCAGGGTGCTGCAATGTTGTATTAGCCTGCTCATTTAGAAAGATCAGATACCAATAGTTTAGAATAACCAGTGGCAGAGTTCTTCAAGGCTGAAAAGCATCAAGGTCCCATTAAACTATTGCCCTTGTTAATATTTCATTTCTGAAGACCTGGCTACAACCCAGGTAAAAGATGTCTGTAGTTCTAGTGCCCTTAGGCATGAAAATGAATGGGGTGGGGCTGGGGGAACAAAGGGTATTGAAAGCCCAGAGGCAATCTATGCCTAGAAGGCAAGGTCTTTGACTGCTAATTGCTCTGTGAAACCCTGGCTTTCTAATTCACAAATGCTGCCCCTCAAAGTCTTCAAAGGGAAAGTCTGAAAAGGATTTACCCCTGCCCCTATAGAAAGAACTGGAGATTATGGCACTGGTAGCCTTCTTTAGGGTGGGAGGGAGGGGAAAAATAAGTACACAGCAGAGAACAAAAGAAAACCTACAAGGAAGCAAAGAAAAGCTGGGCAGCTTTGAAAACAATGTGCAGCATTTATTATATAGATTTCCTTGAAATGGAAATTTATTGTTTTATTTTGAATACTCTCATGTTCTGTGTACATGGTGATGGTTTTCTTTTTTCTTTCTGGAGGTGGATAGCATTTTTCATCATAAGGCCTTTGAAATTATTTTGGATCATAGTATTGCTAAGAATAGCTAAGTCATTAAGAATTGATCATCTTACAGTATTGCTATTATTCTGTACAATGTTCTCCTGGTGATGAGGGTACAGTCTCTGGGAACCCCCTTGAACCTGGAGTACAGTCTCTGAGACTCCACCTCGAACTCTCCTTGAATCTTCCCACTTGATCCTGCCTTGGCCTGAGGCAACAACCTTACAATATCATTAGGCCCAAATCTCTACCTAGCCTTGCCCCTCATTGTCCAGCTACTTCCCACCCTTCCCACCCTATCAATATCCATACCTTCAGCTACTTTCCACCCTTAATCCCATTCTCTTGGTTCCTGGAGTCTGACCTCATTCCAGTCCGATCAAGCTCCTCCTTAGACTCCTCCTCAAGACCCTCCCTAAATCTCTCCTCCCATCACCCCAGGACAACCCTAGCTAGATCCCTCTTACAATCTTTGTGTATATAAGTCTCATCTTGCCTCCAGGAAGATGCTCAGATTCAATCTAGCTCAGTAAATTGAACAGGGGTCACAAAGGGTGGGATTTCTTAAGACAACCCATTATGGCAAACCCTCAATAAACTTTGTCTTTTTCCTCGGCTGAAGAAGGCTTGGATCTAATTCTTTCGGCAGAACCTGGCATGTCGGTATTTTGGGCTCTCGAGCACCCCTAAAAATCTATGGTTCCCTACCATCATCATTTGGTTCCCACAGTCTAAACCCCATCATTCCCCACTCAAACAAATGGGACCCAAACTCTTTTGGGGTCCAAGAGGTTTCCCACAGTCTAAACGCCATCACTGGTTCTGCTCATTTCATTTTGCATCAGTTCATGTAAGTCTTCCAGGCTTTTCTGAGAGCATCCTGTTTGCCATTTCTTATACCACTATAGTATGCTATCACAATCATATACCACAACTTGTTCAGCTATTCCCCAATTGTTGGTATCCCTTCAATTTCTAATTCTTTGACATCACAAAAAGAGCTGCTATGAATATAGGTCCTTTTTTTCTTTTATGTTTTTGAATCTCTTTGGGATCTATACATAGTAGTGGTATTACTGGGTCAAGGAGAGTGCATGGTTTTTATAGTCCTTTGGACATAGTTTCAAATTGCTCTCCAGGATGGTTGAATCAGTTCATAACTCTACCAATGAAGTATTGGTTTCTTAATTTTCACACATCCCCTCCAACATTTGTCATTTTCCTTTTCTGTAATGTTAATCAATCTGATAGGGTGGGGTGGCACCCCAAAACAATACAAATTGTTTTAATTTGCATTTCTCTAATCAATGGTGATTTAGAACTTTTTTATATGACTATAGATAATTTTGATTTCATGTTCTGAAATATGCCTGTTCATGTCCTTTGATCATTTAGCAATTGAGGAATGACTCATGTTTTATAAATTTGACTTAATTCTCTAGTTGAGAAATAAGTCTTTTATCAGAGGAACTTGCTGTAATTTTTCCCCACAACTATGATTATTGTGTATTTGCCCTCCATCCTACCTCCCCGTCTCTCTCTGTCTCTGTCTGTCTCTTTCTTTGTGTAATGTTAATGGAACACGAAGATCTTCCCTGTCCATTAAAAGGCCCATGTGACCACATGTGTTCAATCACAGCTGTGATACATCCTGAGTTACATAGAGCCCATTGGGGGAGGAACTTGCCTAAGGAGGAGTTTGCTTACTGGGAGGCTTGCTTGTAGGAAGGCTTTCACACCTTTTGGCACTAAGCTAATTAGGCACTGAGTAAGGAGGGTTGTGATACCTTCTGGCTCTGAAAAGTGTACATATATTCTGAGATTGGTATTTTGCTTTGGGTGTTTGCTCATGAGAAAGACCTTTGATTCCCTGAATGGGACTCTGAGTAGCTGTTTGTTAAAAGCACCCTAACCCCTCACCGCCCCCCCCCCCCCCATTACTCAGATGTTAGTACTTCTCTCATCCATTGGTATACATAGGTGGTTGTATTACCTTGATCAGACAGTTGGAGCCCTGTCTGTTGATCTCTGTGCTAATTTCTCTGCTTGTATTTGCTACCTTTCCCTTGAAGTAGTTTATGATCTTTCTCTGCTTGTATTTTCTTCATGTTCAGGGTGCAGACCTTTTTCCCCTGAACTAGTGAATGATTTATATATGTTTGATTAAAGTAAGATTGTTGACTTCCTTAAAGCTGCCTTTCCTTTAAGAAAAGTAGATCAAAGAACCTGTGCTAGCAGGCCATCCTGGTGCTTGCTGTTACAGTCTGTCTCTGTCTGTCTGTCTGTCTTGTTTCACCCTGTTCATCCTCAAAAGTATTTTGCTTCTGATTAATGCCTCCCCCAATCCAGCCTCAGTTCTATTAGTGTATCCCCCCACCCCAGTGAATTCCTCTTCCTCTTCCTTTAACTTAATTTAATTTTTTAGATATCATTCCATCATATTCAACCCACACCCATGCCCTCTGTCTATGCATACTCCTAACTGCCCTAATAATGATAAAGTTTTTAGGAGTTATGCTTATCATCTTCAATTTAACCTTATTGAATCCCTTATGATTTCTTTCTCTTTTTTACCTTTTTGTCCTTCTCTTGAGTCTATTTAGCTATGGTCTTTTTGTCAGGATGCTTTAAAATCTTCTATTTCATCAAATATTCATTTGTCCCCTAAAAGATTATGCTCAGATTTTCTGGATAGGTGGTTCTTGGTTGTAATCCTGGCTACTTTGCCCTCTGGAATATCATATTCCAAGCCCTCTGATCCTTAAACATAAAAGCTGCTAAACCTTGTGTTATCCTGACTGTGGCTTCGTGATATTTGAATTTTTTTTTTCTGGCTCCTTGACCTGGGAGCTCTGGAATTTGGCTAAAATATTCCTGGGAGTTTTCCTTTTAGGATCTCTTTCAGGAAGTGATTGCTGGAATTTTTTAATTTCCATTTTATATTCTGGTTCTAGACTAATGGCAGTTTTCTTTGATAATTTCTTGAAAGATGATGTCTAGGTTCTTTTTTTGATCATGACTTTTAGGCAGTCCAATAATTCTTAAATTATCTCTCCTTGATCTATATATAATATTTCATGTCAGTAGTTTTTCCAATGAGATATTTCACATTTTCTTCTATTTTTTTCATTTTTTGAATTCATTTTATTCTTTTGTGATTTTTCACGGAATTGTTGGCTTCCACTTGCTCAGTTTTAATTTTAAGGAATTATTTTCTCCTGTGAGATTTTTTGTACCTCCTTTTCCATTTGGCCAATTTTGCTTTTTAAGGAGTTCTCTTAAAGAGATTTTTGTGCCTCTTTTACCATTTGGCCTATTCTGTTTTTTAAAGTGTTATTTTCTTCAGCATTTTTTTGTGCCTCTTTTACCAAGTTCTTTTTTTTTTACTCTTTTTTTCTTTATTTTCTCATATCACTCATTTCTTTTCCCAATTTTTCTCTACCCCTCTTATTTGATTTAATTTTTTTGAGCCCTTCTAGGAATTCTTTTGGGACCTGAGATCAATTTACATTTTCTTTGAGGCTTTGGATATAGCAGGTTTGACTTTATTGTCTTCTTCTGAGTTTGTGTTTTGATCTTCCCTGTCACCATAGTAACTTTCTATGGTTAGTTTTTTTTTGTTGTTGTTTATTCATTTTTCCTGCCTATTTCTAAACTTTTAAATGTATGTTAAAGTTGTGTTCTGTTCCCAGGGTGGATGGGGCCCTCTCCCAAGCTTCAGTTTTTTTTGTGTAGCTGATTTCAGAATTAGTTCTGGGGGGAGGGGGCAGTTTGTAAGTTTTCAATTTTTCCAGGGTGGTATGATCTAAGGAGAAGTGTGTTTACCACTCTTCTGGTCTGTGCTCTGTTCTGTGAGCAACCACAAGCATTCTTTTCCACCCAGATTTGAACTTACAAAGCTGAGTCCTATGGTGTTTACAAAGCAAATAATCTGTTCACATTTTTTTCCCCTAAGGAACATTTTAAATAATTCTTTTTTATTGAATGTTCATTTTTTTCCACCAATAATTAACTGAGGTTTGCAGGGTATGTCACCTTGGGTTGTAACTTGAACTCCTTTGCTTTCAAAACACATTATTCTATTTCTTTCTGCAATTTCTAGTTGATGCAGATAGTCTTGTGTTATTCAAATTTTTCTCTTCTACCAATTATTTCTGCTTTCAAGACTTTTTTTTTCTTTCATGAACTGTTTGGGAATGGTTAATATGCTTTCTTGGGAATCCCCTGGGACCTGTGCTTTATCAGGTGTTGATTCATTTTCCCTTGTTATAAAATATTTATTCCTAGGTATTTGGATTTATTTAGATGTCCTGGAGGCTATGGTCCTTTTGTTTCTAAAATATCCCCTGTTGGCTTATCAACTTGTGCTCAAGGCTTTTAACTGAATTGTCTTCCACATAATATCTTTGACAATTTCATTTTTTTTCCTTATACTACCCCCAGCTCACTTTCTGATCCTCTTTTATTGGCAGATCACCTGAGGGCTGGACCTCAAAGCTATCTGAGCCTCTTTCCACTCTGAAGATTTCACTTCACTATTGCTCCAAGTAAGTTCTGGAGAAACAGGACCATCTTGAGCTTGAAGCCAGGCCCTTTTCCTTCATGCTTGGTAGAGCCCTACCCATGCTGGAACTCTGCTAGAGTTCCTGCTGTTCCTTAGTTCTCTAACTGATCTCTGTTGTAGCTCAGAAGTGCTGCCAGACCAGGCAGAACAACCTTTCTGCTTTTTGTCTGTGGTTTCTGGTATTTCAAGGGCTTGCCTCTAGATGCCTGAACGATGATTTTTACTTGATGTGACAACTCCGAATTTTGGCTTGAAATTTGGGTTGAATTTGGGGTTTCTTTTAGGCAATTAACAGTGAATTATTTCTGTCTTCACTTTGTCCTCTGGTTCTAATGGAGCTGGTCAATTTTCATTTATGACTTTTGAAATATAGTGGCTAGACTTTTTTTTTTTTAAATCTTGGTCTTCAGGGAGTCCACTTATTCTTAACATGTATTTCCTTGACCTTTTCTTCTTGATCTCAGATATCTTACTATATGTATGAGGAGGGCAGAGTTTATAATCTCAAAGAGGATCATAAACATGTCTGAAACGTTCGGAACCGCCGGATATAAGAAACTCTCAAAGTAGAAGGCAGAAGAATCAAAACATTTATTTAGGCTCCACAGTAACCAACCCATGAACCAGCAACCCCATTTTGATATATTGATCAAAAGCTTCCAGGCCCAATAAGTACGCCTTGAAAGAGTAACCAGGAGGCTACAGAGAAGCATGATTGCGTAAAGCAAAATCATGTTTCCCCCTCTATGGTAATAAGATTACCCACTGGCCTGAAGTCTTTGTTCAGCTTTCTCCCGTAGGTCAGCTCTGCTACTGGCAGCTCCTGCTTCAGCTGTGGCTGTGGCTGTAACTGTAGCTGTAACTGTCGCTGTAACTGTCGCTGTAACTGTCGCTGTAACTGTCGCTGGCTCCAACCGGAAAAGGAAAAGAGGATCTTCAAGCTGTCCTCTCCCCTCTTATAGAGTTTTTGACATCATCAAGCACCGCCTGAACGACCAGGGCCGATTGGTTCTTGACTTGGCCCCTCCCCCTAGCGTAGCCGTTAACACCTCCCCTCAGCCAGCCCCATGACTCATCACACAGGAAGTTGTCTGCTTCCTGGAATGCTCTTTGGGCTTCCTGCCCCGGAAGAGCAAGCCACAGTGTCCAGAGGCTCAATGAGGTAAGCTGAGTCATTCAAAGAAAACAAAGGCCATTCTGGCTACACTCCACCCCTTGTTATAGGATACATAATCTAATCAGCCATGTATCCTAGAACATACATTGTGATCCAATTACAAAGGAAACTAAAACATATCATTCATTATAAAGCAAAACATATCATTTGGTGACATTCCTAAATATTGGTTTACAATTCAAATGTGATCCACCCCTAGGTCCCAGCAAGATAATCTCTTCAATTAATCATCCCCAAAATAATTATTAATAATTCAAATGTCCACCCCTAAATCCTTGTATCCATTACATAGGATCAATAATATCATAACAATAAAACAACACAGCAAGGATAACACAAAATAAGTAAACAGAACACTATCATCATTTCCACCCCCCTTGAACGATTGGGGCTCAAAATCTTGGGGTGAGGGGTGAAGGTCTCATTTTCCATAGCTTCTTCATGCTGAAATTGGATGTAGAGATGGCCCTGCCCCCAAAAAGTCCCATTCCAGAGGTCATTTCTTTAACGAGCTGGCAGGAATTCCAAGAATGCTACATGCTTAGGCAGTCACCGGAAAGTGCAAGGTGCTTAAGCCTGAAGGAAACAAAACTAGCAACAAGGTTAGCCAAAACAAAGGACAAAAAGAATAGACAAGTATGGACTATAATTCTTCAAATAAAATCATCTCAAGTTTGGTTGAGATTTCAGTTATGCAAAGATCCAACATCAGAGCCAAACTCAGGTGGGAAATGTTTCTTTTCAAAAGGAACATAATGAGGAAGCCAAGAGGATCCCACCCTAGATAGAGACTAAGATTGTCCTCCCAGCCTTTCCCCAAATGTACAAGTTTTCATCCGTTAATCACACAAAGTTACCTTTCCTCTGAGTGGCTTATGGCATTTACCAGCATCAGCCATACCTGTGGAGTCTGTGAATCTATTATTATAACCTATTCACGGTAAAATATATGGTTCAGGGGTACGATTTGGTAATTATTTTCCCCTGAATAGACAACTGTTACAGTGTTGTCCTTCCCATGGGCTATAACTTCTGCAGCCTTTGGAATATCATCTGGCTTCCGTTTTACCCATACCTTAGCTCCTGACTTTATTCTATCAATGGAGCAAGACCCTTTTGCCCCTCTAGTAGTTATTTTGGGAGGAGGGTCAGTTTTCACAAAGGGTATTTTTTCACAGGGGATAATAATGACTTGAACCATCCTATCATTTCTACAAAATTGTACAGGTTTTTTACCCATATTCTGGAGTGTCACAACAATTTCTTTTTGATAATTAGAATCTATCACTCCAGCCAATACATGTATTCCTTGAGCCGCTAATCCTGGTTTAGGTAATATCCGTCCAAGATGATTCTTGGGGATTCTCATACATACTCCAGTAGGGGTTTTTCTTATCTCTTTCCTATTTAACCTAAAATTCTCTATACAATGTAAATCATATCCTGCTGAACCAGGTGTTCCTGGACTTGGTAGTGGGACATCTTCCCTCACAGTCCAAAATTCAATGTTTTGGATCTCACATGTTTGCTGTTCTCTGATCTGCAGATTTGGGGTCATCATTCTGGCTAGAGGTGTACTCCCCCCTAAGGGCCTATTATTCAAATTACGTAAGGCAATAGACAAATTATCCTTCCAATGTCGATATGAATTATTTGAGCTTAATTTTCTCAGCTGTTCTTTCAACAATCCATTCATTCTTTCAATTAGCCCAGATGCTTGTGGGTAATATGGAATATGATATATCCATTCTATATTATTCAACACACAATATCTTTTCACTTCTTTGCCCTTGAAATGTGACCCATTGTCACTTTGAATCTGCATTGGGGTTCCATAATATAAACTTACAATATCTAAAGTTTTACAGGTGTTTTTCTGAGTTGCGTCTTTATAAGGACAAGCCACTAGTACACCTGAATAGGTGTCAACACACGTACATACATATTTACATCCTTTATCCTGGGGTAGTGGGCCAATATAATCTATCTGCCAAATTTGGGCTGGAACTTTTCCCCTTGCTATTTCTCCAGTAACTATCCTAGGAAGAGTTCGTTCTTTTTCTAATTGGCATATACAACACTCCTCTGTTATTTGTTTTAACAACGCATGAGAAATACTGATACCTCGATCCTGTGCCCATCGATGGGTGGCCTGGACCCCTAAATGGCCAGCAGTCTGGTGGACCCATCTTGCTAAGGCTGGGTCATCAGTTGGAGTCGGAGTAGGGACAATACATTCAGTAGCAATCTTTGCTAGTCGATCCGCATGTGCATTGTACTCACGTTCTGGTGTGGTCAGGGTTGCATGAGCATCAACATGAAAAACTGACAGATCTGTAACCAAAGACATGTCCCATATATTTTCCCATAACTCTTTACCCCAAACTTGTTTGCCATGAATCTCCCAATTCTGATTCCTCCATATAGGCATCCACGTAGCTAATCCATTAGCTACCGCCCACGAGTCAGTAAATATATGACACTGTCCTCCTTTCTCTGCTCTGATGGCCTGATGCACTGCCATCAGTTCAGCATATTGGCTACTTCCACCTATCCCAGAACTTTCCAGAGTTCTCCTTGTACAGGGGTTATAGGCTACTGCTTTCCAATGTCTCTTCTGTCCTAAATATTTTGCTGTCCCATCAGTAAACCAAGCATGTTTCTTCTGTTCTTCATTTAGTCCGTCATATCCATTATTCCATTTCACTAAGGATGGTACCATCTGTTGCTTAGATTCAAGGGGCTTTTCATTGCTCTCAGTATCAATGTTCGCCACAGATTCATGTAGAGCAGAAACTCCATTTTTGCCTGCTCTGGACCTATTCTGAATATACCACTTCCATTTGATTATGCTTGCCTCTTGTGCATGTCCAATTCTGTGAGAAGCTGGGGTACTCATTACCCAAGTCATAATTGGAATTCCAGGCCTTAATACCACTTCATGACCCAGAGTTAGTTGCTCAGTTTCTACTAAAGCCCAATATGCAGCTAACAGCTGCTTCTCAAAAGGTGTATATTGCACTCCAGATGAGGGCAGTTTCCTTGACCAAAAGCCTAAAGGTACACTTCGGCTTTGTTGTTTTTGCCACAGACTCCAATTTGCATAGTCATCTTGTACAGTCACTTGTAACTCCACTGGCCCATTTTGCATAGGCCATAAGTCTAGAGCTAATTGAATAGCAGCCTTTGCTTCCTCAAAAGCTCTACTTTGTTCAAGTCCCCAGTCAAATTCATATTTCTTTCTGGTGACTTTATACAAGGGTTTTAAAATCTGTCCCAAATGTGGGATGTGGTGTCTCCAATAACCAAATAGCCCTATGAACTTTTGGGCCTCTTTCTTATTGGTAGGGGTGGGAAAATCCTGGATTTTTTGTCGAGCTTGTGGGAGAATTTCTCGCAGTCCTCTATTCCACTGTATCCCCAAGAATTTTACAGTTTGAGCTGGCCCTTGAACCTTTGCGGGGTTGATTTCCCATCCTTTGCTTTTCATATGGTCAATTAATAATGCTAAACTCTCCTCCACCTCCTTTATATTCTTTCCCTGTATCATGATGTCATCTATGTAATGTGTAAGCTGTACACCAGGTAACTTTAATTCATCCAAATGTTCAGCTACAATCCTGTGGCAAATAGTTGGGCTATGAATATATCCTTGCGGCAGGCGTGTAAATGTATACTGTCGGCCTTGCCAAGTAAAAGCAAACTGATTCCATTGCTTGGGGTCTATTGGGATTGTAAAGAAGGCATTGGCCAAATCAATAACTGCATACCAAGTCCCTTCACGTTTTTGTATTCTCTCTATTAAAGTAACCGTGTCTGGGACAGCAGCATACAAGGGAGGAGTCACTTTGTTCAGCTGTCTATAATCTACTGTCATCCTCCATGTTCCATCTGATTTTCGGACTGGCCAGACAGGGTTGTTCCATTGAGTAGTTGTAGGGACTAACACTCCTGCCTCAACACATTCTCTTATAGTGTTGGCAATTTCATCTTGCCCACCTGGCACACGATATTGCCTCAAAGTAATTATTTTAGAAGGTTCGGGCAAAGTGATTGGATCCATCTTGATTTTCCCCACTAAGACTGCATTAATGCCCATTTTCCTCACAGCAAATTGGTATTTCCCTTCGGGTAAATTTAAGGTCATACCCTTCAATATGTCTATTCCAATGATGTATTCGGGAATAGGCACAATAACCACACTATATTCTTTCTTGGGCAACTGTCCAATTTTCATCATTAATTTAACTTGCCTGGCTGATATTTCAGTCCCTCCTAGTCCTGTAATGGTAATAGGAGTTCCATGGCTGAACTTGTCTGGATTTCCATAAATAAGGGTGGCCTCGGCCCCAGTATCTATTAATGCCTCAGTTACCGTACTTGACCCATTTTTCCAATATATGGTCAAGTTAATGTGAGGTCTACAATCCAGCCTGTGTATTTCCTTAATTTGGACTGGGGCTCGGCCTGTTCCCTAGTATTCCCTTTCATGTGATTCACTTGGGTTTGAAGGTTCAACATCTGTAGTATTTGCAGGAGCAGTTCTTATTTCCCTATCTCTCCTGTTATCAAGGCCTTTATCTCTGTACATTCTATATAATTCATTGGTTGGAATTCCATCTATCATTTCAAAACCTACCCCTGCTCTCAATAAAGCAGTAAACATTTCTTTCCTTGTTACTCTCCTTTGGCGCCAAGTTTGCTGGTTATTCACCCTTCTCTCTCGAGGAGATCTATCCCTTCCCCAGTCACCTAAGTCATATAACTGTAAAATCTTATTTATCACTGTTGTAAGACGGCTCCCTACTTCTCCAAGTAATAAATTCAAAATTAGTTGTTTATAAGCAGGGGGAGCTGTCCTAATTATTAAATTCCTATGAGGCAGTTCCATTGGATCATTGTAATATTTGTCTGAGGTTCCTATCATAATGGCAGTCTTCATTACCTCCTCCTTTAGTCTCATGATACAATCTCTAAGTGAATACCAGGGTCTGTGCTCAGTGGGCCACATAGAATCAGTAGCATATCTCTTATTGCATCCCACAGCGGCTAATGCCAACAGAGTAGTCCTGCTATCACCATCTCCTTGCTGATGATGTTCCCTAAAAGCTTGTTGAACTAGAGGATCATGGCTGATACCTATGAATCTCATGCAGTCTGTCCTATCTACTGATATTCCACTGGTCCCTTGATCACTGAGTCTTACCATCCAAGATATCAATGGTTCTCCTATTCTTTGGCTGAATCTACTCAAAATATCTGTGACCTCTTGCGGTGAGAAATCTTCCTGAATTTCCCTTGTAACTGAATCTTCACCTCGGGTTTCTGTCTTCCTCCTTTGTATGGGTCGAGCCCTTGTCTGATCATTTAACCATCTCCTATGCTCTGTGTGAGGCACATCCTGAACCCCAGTAGTGTTTTGTGCCTCAGCCCCTAACATTGTCTCATTCTCTCCCCACTCACTTCCTCTGCCACCATGGCTAGGACGAAGCAGGCAGTCAGGCTCTTTCTGGGCTGGGTTGAAATGCACTCTGGGCTTTTTTGGTCTCCTGTTGCTCTTAGCCACATTAATAGAAAAGTTCTCATTTGAGTCAGTTTGGTCTCCTGCTATCTGAGATTCCCCTTCTTCCTGTGGGGTAGGAGTGCCCCCATGTCTTTCACTTAATCTCAATCTTTCGTATACTAGCCGGTAGGCTGATAACACTATCCAGCTTTGCCTAGATAGTGATGCCCCTGACTGAATCCCAACTTCTCGTAACACTTTTCCAAATCCCTAGGATCTCCTCTCCGTAGCCTTGGTTCCCAGTTTTCACAGGGTCCAGCTTTTTTAGCCAATTCTTTTGCTAGGGAGGAATAAAATGGATCCTCCCATCCTGGGATATTCATCTCTTCCTCTGAAATTGTTCTGCTTCTAAATAGAGATCTTATACCTAGCGATCCCATCCTCGTCGCCAAATGTATGAGGAGGGCAGAGTTTATAATCTCAAAGAGGATCATAAACATGTCTGAAACGTTCGGAACCGCCGGATATAAGAAACTCTCAAAGTAGAAGGCAGAAGAATCAAAACATTTATTTAGGCTCCACAGTAACCAACCCATGAACCAGCAACCCCATTTTGATATATTGATCAAAAGCTTCCAGGCCCAATAAGTACGCCTTGAAAGAGTAACCAGGAGGCTACAGAGAAGCATGATTGCGTAAAGCAAAATCATGTTTCCCCCTCTATGGTAATAAGATTACCCACTGGCCTGAAGTCTTTGTTCAGCTTTCTCCCGTAGGTCAGCTCTGCTACTGGCAGCTCCTGCTTCAGCTGTGGCTGTGGCTGTAACTGTAGCTGTAACTGTCGCTGTAACTGTCGCTGTAACTGTCGCTGTAACTGTCGCTGGCTCCAACCGGAAAAGGAAAAGAGGATCTTCAAGCTGTCCTCTCCCCTCTTATAGAGTTTTTGACATCATCAAGCACCGCCTGAACGACCAGGGCCGATTGGTTCTTGACTTGGCCCCTCCCCCTAGCGTAGCCGTTAACACCTCCCCTCAGCCAGCCCCATGACTCATCACACAGGAAGTTGTCTGCTTCCTGGAATGCTCTTTGGGCTTCCTGCCCCGGAAGAGCAAGCCACAGTGTCCAGAGGCTCAATGAGGTAAGCTGAGTCATTCAAAGAAAACAAAGGCCATTCTGGCTACACTATATCATCTATATTTTCAATATTTTGATTTTGTTCTACTGTTCTTTGCTGTCTCATGAAGTCACTGATTTCCAATTTGTTCTATTTCAGTTTTCAGGGAGTCAGTTGGGTGAAGTTTACCTTATTCTCCTTCCAATTTTTTTTCTAGAGCCTTTATTTACTTTTCTTTCTTGCTATGTTTCTTCTAGG
Source organism: Trichosurus vulpecula (assembly GCF_011100635.1). NCBI lineage: Eukaryota > Metazoa > Chordata > Mammalia > Diprotodontia > Phalangeridae > Trichosurus > Trichosurus vulpecula. The sequence continues at coordinate 267,360,058 of NC_050573.1, read as the reverse complement.
TATAAATATAGTTTTGTGGAAAATTCATTTTTTCCCCACTAGTCCCTGCTTGCAGTAGAGTTTCCTCTTCCTTCTCAGTCAGATTTTGGGACATCTCTATCTCTACAATAATTTTTTCATACTAGTCTGTGATTTTTTTGGTTTAATCATCTCTTAGTTTGAATTATTGAATTGTGGCATTGTGCCGGGGCAAGACTCCACGCCCTGCTATGCTTTTAGATGGGATGCTTGGCCGTGTCTGTTCTTATTCTCTTTCACCTAGGTTCCTATACTGATCTCCACCTTCAAGGTTTCGGCCCTTTTGAATCTTTGTGGTTCAGAATGCTTGATCTTCAGCACTCTCTGTGGCATCTAACCTTAGAATTCTTTGCCCCCTGGGCTAACCCAATTTGAGCTCTGTCCCACTGCTCTGGTTGTTGCTGTTTTCTGGGGTTTTCAAGAGATCCACTGTGGATTTCTTACCACCACCAAGATTTCACTGGGGGCAGGGGACTTCACCCAATGTTTCTGGATGCAGAGGCTTGCAGGAGGCACATTTTTCTTTCCTATCTCTTATTGTGCTGTGAGGCCACTGGCTTGTTTGCCTATGCTGTTTCTGGCTTTGCTAGTGGTTCTCTTTCCTGTTACCTGTGTGCTGCTGGCTGATATTTTGTAGCATTCTGAGGTAGTCGTGTCAAATCAATAAGCATTTATTAAGCACTTTCCAGGTACTCATTAAGCACTGGAATTGTGCTAAGCACTGGGGATACAAAGAAGGGTAAAAAAGAAAAATCCCTGCCCAATAAGAGCTCATCTTCTAATGGGAGAGACAGCATGCAAACAACTATGTAAATGCAAGTTATATGAAGGGTAAATTGAAGATAATCTCAGAGGAAAGGCACTAGGATGGTGAGGGAAGAAGGCACTAGAATACAAGTATCAGAGGAGAAAGGGGGAGAGGAGAGACCTCTTGAAGAAGGTGGGATTTCAACTGAGACTTGAAAGAAACCAAAGAAGGTAGAGATAAGGAGGCAGAGCATTCCAGGCATGGGAGATAGCAGTGAAAAAAAGCATGGAGTTTGGTGATAGAGTATCATGGTGAGGAATAGCAAAGAAGGAAGTTTCACTGGAAAAATAAGAAGCATTTGAAAGGTTGGAGGGGCCCAAGTTTTAAAGAACTTTAAGAACCAAGAAGAAGATTTTATATTTGATCCTAGAGGTAATAGGGAGCCACTGGAGTTTATTAAATAGGAGAGGTGACATGGTCAGACCTGTGCTTTAGCCAAGATCACTTTAGAAGGAGGGTAGAGGATGTATTGGAGTGGAGAATGATTTGAAACGGGAGCCAACCAGAAGTCTATTACAGTGGTTCCCATTTAGTGGTTTGTGAAACCTTTAGAGGGTTTTGTGATGATGGTTTGTGCTAACCATTCTTTAATGGCCCCTTAGGTAGTACATAATGCACAGTTATGTCATAAATACATTTTTCCTCTGTGACAATAAAAATTGCATATGTGAAGTATTGTAGGTTTGTTTCTGCAGTGATCTGAAACCACAATGATCATACTTAAAATGATTTTGGTGTTTATATCAAACTCCAATCACTTCTGTCTAAACATATTCTTGCAGTTTCTTGACCCGTCATCAAATTGTTTCAAAACTATCATAAAGGTTGAACATTTGAAGGGAAACCAGTTCCCAATGGATAGCCAGATACATTCTCATACCTTCATTTGTGTTCTGTACCTTGGCTGTTACTTATACTTGAAACTCTTTCTCTCCTCATCTCTGTCTCCCAGCTTCCCTGTCTCCTTTCAAGTACCAGATAAAGTCCCAGGTTGTGTTTGTCCTTCGTTTTCCAAGAGGACCATGACATCAGGGGAATGATGACATGACCTGCAGTTGACCTTGATTTGAGTGAGGGAGGGCTGTGCAAGGTCACCAGTCTCACTTTCTCCTCCAAAGCCACCTGGCCCAGTGGCCTGATATTCAGCAGGATGATTGCAGATGGCCCAGGATGCATTGGGAGACCTTGGCCTTTAGGCTAAGGCCTCTTCATGTACTCACTTTGAGTGAGGTAAGGCCCATCAAGTTAATAGGCCTCTTTAAGAAGTTAATCAAGGGATGACCCCTTTAATCAAAACTCAAAAAAAAAAACAATCAAACTGAGAGGGGAAGAACCTCAGGGTTCTTGGCCAAAAGAGAAACAGTTATTATTTAGTATTTACATTCACTCTGTGGTAGGAGGGCAGGGACATATTGTCCAATTGCTAAAGTCTCACCTTCTGTAACAAGACTTCACTATGGCCTTCTCTCCGAGATTACTTGTAATTTGTTCTGCATACATGTTATTTATACATAGTCATTTACATATTGTCTCCCCTACTTGACTGTGTGTTCCTGGAGAGCAGAGACTTGTTTTCCCCCGTTTTTGTATTCCCAGTGCTTAGCACAGTGCCTAATTAATAGTTAATAATTGCTAGTTGACTAACAATGCCAAAGGAGTCCATGACACACAAAAAAGGTTTGGCTTAGAGAACATTTTAAGAGTGAAATATGTGAAATAAAAAGTAAGAAGTGAAATAATTTGCTAATATATAGGAAAGTGGATATACAGTTGGAAGCTTGAGGAAAGGGGAAAAGTTTTAGAATAACCTTTGTGGAAAATTTGACATGGAGTCAATCACATGTAATTAGAAAGATTGTTTCAGGACAATGAAGTCCCAGATAAAGTTGGATAACATTATTTTTAAGGACCTAGCCAGCAAGGTTTTATTACATGGACATAACCATCTATTCTGGGAAAAACAAAGCTGATGAAAATTTCATTTTGTGTAAAGCACAATATACATTAGGAAGGACAGTGCATGGAACTGGTCCATAAATATGCATATTATGAATGAGTATTACAGGTGGGTAATGAGCTGAGTTCTGAGTTGATCAGTAGATTAGGCTGTATTGGATCTGGGAAAACACAGTGCTTCCATTGATCCCAGGATGCTAATTATCAGAAAAAAATTCATCTTTTTAATACCACTATTCTCCTGATGATTTCCATATGGCTTAAAAATCACAGAATACAAATATCAGAGAACAATTAAAATTACAAACAACCCAAACGACAACGAAAGGATATACTTTGGGTTTTACTAGGCTGTATGGCATGTTAGTAACAATGACATAAATGTGAAAAACAGAGTAAATTGTAACACTTAGGACACATATGACTGGAAAAGAAAGTGGGCTTTTTGGGTGGTGAGATTGAGAGACAAAACATGGACAGTGTGAGTGCTACACTGTTATCTTTGAGGTAGAAAAAAAATAAGAGGATGTCATTTTGGGGGAATTTATGGTAAAATTTGGGTGATAGCTGCATGGGAAAAGAAATCAGGGAAGCATGGGAGGTTTGTGATCCATGCCAGTGAAGGGAATATCTAGTCTAAGAAAAGCACCAATTATTCTATGTTTTTAAAGCATATAACCTACATCATTCATATTTTTGTTATGCCTCTGAAGATGAGTTGGTTGGTTTTGGGTTGTTTTCTATTTGAATCTGCTATTTCTAGACAAAAGCTCAGATCAATTGCACACTCTCTTTCTTGTTTATTATTCCTGAATCATATTCTCATATATATATATATATATATATATATATATATATATATATATATATATACATACACGTATATGTATACTCATATATACATATTTGTGATTCTCTATGTACATCTTTATATTAGAGTTAATGTGTATTAAAGTATAGTTTGAATTAATTGGGATGCTTTTTGTGAATTTTTTATGGAATTGATTAATTAACTGTAGCATGTTGGCACAAAACAGTTTCATAGTTGACTTTTTGAAAATGTGAATATTGCAAGATAAGATGCCCAGGTCTTCAGTGAATAATATTTCATGTAGCCTTTGGATGCATGGTAAGATCAATTCTGCCAATTTTCTTATTTCTTATCTTCCAAGGAGAAAATGTAAACCATTCTTCCATTTAGCTACAATTTATATTTTCCCTTTGGTTTAATTTATGGCAAGAATAGAGATAGGAACTAGACTTGTGATTTAATTAGTACAGGGGAACTTCCAGGTGAGGAAACATCTTCTGCTAATGCAGGTCATCACCTTTTCTGCAATTTATAGTTTTAGATTTGTCTGCTGCACTGAAAAGTTAAATTAACTATTCTAGGTCATATAACCAGTAATTGTTAGAGGTAGAACTTGAACCCAGGTCCTCCTGGTTTTGAGGCCATCTCTCTATCCACTATGCTACATTGTGTCAACATTAATATGTCTCAGTTCCTCCAGTAGGGTGGAGCTCATTGGTTACCATACAAGGATGTACCAACAGCCAAGTTAACATTTGCAATCCAAAAACTGTGGGATTGTTAGCATCCTTTGCCCCTTTACTCCCCCATCCATCAACACCACTGTGGAAGGAGACCACAAAAGACTAACACCATATATATTTTTCTTTATTTCAATGGTTTCCTTGGTCTATGAATTCATAACCAATTGATCAGTCTGCCAGCTTCTTCATACATAGTTAGGCTTTGACTCAGAGAAGAGAAATACACTGTTGTTGGGACTATATGTCAAGCCATGCCAGTATGGTAGAACTTGCCCTTCATGCCAGATCCTTCAAATAGCCAAGGTAACCTTCACACCATGAAGAGCTCTTAGAGTAGGATTTTGTGAGACTTGTCTGATTATAATTGGTACAGTAGGCAATTTCAACCTTGTGAAAAACTGAAATGCTTCAGTATTTAAGCACAGGCTTGATATTGATTTATATATGTCAAGCAGATTCTTAATGTTCCAATATGGAGTGAATTAGACGGCTTTGAAGGTCCCACTTGACCTGTATCCTGTAAAGCAAGTGCTTGCCATTTATATTTCTATCCAATCAAGTATTGGTTCATATCCTTGCATTTTTCGCCTCCTGGTGGATCATTTGGGGACCATTTGTGTTCCATGGATATGTGGATATTTTTCTTTGGGGTGGATATAGGATACTGAGCTACCAGTGAGGTTATCAGAAACCAGGTCTTAATAAGCAATAGTTTATTACCATTTCTTTTATTAGATTTTTCAAAAAGCCATTTGTAGATAGTGGCAAATCAATCTGCCTCTGCTCAGGATCCGGTGAAATAACTCACCTGAAGACCTTTGCAAAACTTAAAGTACCATAGAAATGCTAGTGATTATTATGCAACTATTATTCAGCCCTCAGTAATCCTTATAGCTGCTGTAGAGCAGGAAGCCATGCAGACAGTGAGAATTGTAATTCCAAAATGCTTTAGCTTAGCTGTTGGCCATTCTACTCTTTACCCTGGTTTGGAGAAGGGATCCATAGCAAGGGAACTCTTAGGTTTTTGATAAGGTAGTTTCTTCCAATTCTGCTCTAGACAGAATGTCCCTGGTTCAGCCACACTGGAAAGAGAACATTATCTGTTTTAGTTCTTCTTTAATGGGTTTGTAGTTTCAGCTACATGGATATCCCCTCTATTGGTATAGAACACCATGACACACAAAAACGTTAAGAACTGATCTCTAAGAATTTTAAGATTTTGTGGACAGTAGTGTAACATGTTGGATGTCCTCTTCTCTTTCTCTCTTACTAGACTAGCTTTTCTCTTTTTCCAATCATACATTTCCTTAATGACATTTACTCTGCCCATCCGCCCCCTACTTGTTACCACTTCCTGCAATGTAAGTCATCATTGACCTTATGCTACAGCTTAAGATCACCTCTCTTACCGGTCTTTGGGTCACTCACCACTTTGATTTTCGAGAGTCGTAGTCCTCAAAGATTTATAACCATACAGAATTGCTGGAAAACATTTGTGTTTAAAAGGCTGGCTTTTTGTTCCATGAAAGAGCATAGAAGTGTGAAAAGAACTACGCACTTTCCCCAGTGCGTTCCAGCTTGTTCTTTTCCGTCTATTAACTCTGGGCCAAATGTATTGTCTGTCTACAGTGCCTACCCCTACGTATATCTTCATTGTTGTATTAACTCAATGGATTGATTATTCCACTTCTTAACAGATGAGTCTGAATAAGAGGCATTTTTCATCCATTTTGTTTATATCTATTGATTGATTTATTTTTATTCATGGATCATATTAAATAGGCCTTATAATTTTCACACACACATATACATACACATACACACATATATACATACACACATACATATATGGATATATATGTATGTGTATATCTATATCTATATGTCATCTATCTATTTATCAATCTATCATAACAAAGAGGTAACAAACAAAGGACTTGGAGATGTAGAATTTAAAAGGTAAAAGAGACCTGAGATATGATGTAGTCGAATTCCTTAATTTTTAAAAATGAAGAAAATGAGGGTCTGTGAGGTCCAAGGTCACCTACATCTTAGTTTCTCCTCATTTGCTGTCTACTGTTCTTTCCCTGAAAAGGATTCAAAATCAGATAAGAAAACTCCATAGGTATCTGCATTCTCTATAGATTGTCTCAAAATCTATAGAAGGTTATCATTTTAGAGGGAAATAGATAAAATCTGGCAGCAAAAAATAGAAATTTGATCATAAGGAAAGGTAAAAACTGGTGCAACTTTATAGAGAATGTTTTCTATTCCAGAAAGCCCTCAAACTATCATACGTAATGGCAGTACATCAGGAAATTTACCAAATATGAATTCCCAAAAGGAATATGTGGCTGAGTGACTCAGTACATTAATACAACATATTTTTCTTCTTTTACTTTTAAGATAATTGTTCTGATGAAACTAGGCCTTATTCCAGTATTAATATTTATCCTAGATGCCCAATGAAATTCACATGTCAAAAAAATAAAGTCAGATGTTCACTTTGCCTAACTCTTGAAAATGAAGATGAACTCAATACATGAAATTAGAACATTATATTTATCCATAATTAGAGCAGATGTGATATACAAGTTGATAACACATTACATTTCTGATTCTTTTTGGTTATTAAAAACACTTGTTTCAGAAAATTGAATACATAAGTTTACATAATTTGCATATATAGGTACTCATTTTTGTATAGTTCAGTTCACTTATTTATTCCTGTTTTTTATGGGATTTGTATTATGATTTTCTACATACTTCTATGGAGTTAAATGGCTTAGCCATATGACTAAAAAGTTCACTCTTCTGTGTTGTTAAATTTTAGGTCCCTTGCTAAGTCACATTTTATTTTTTTTGTTCTTCCCACTGATTTCTCAACATGTTGACCACACTAAGCCTTGACAGGTGATCCTAAGGTACAATGAACAATGGGTTACTTCTCAATAGTTTCTCCCTAATGTGGGCTCCCTAAGAGCACCTGCTGACTTTAAAAAAATGATTTAAGTGACCTAAGATTTAAATGTCCCATTATAATGATTATGGTTCTTATAATGGAAAAAAACTAAATGAAGACTATATCTTCTCTATTTAGATTCAAATTCACAGCACTACTGAGCTGAGATATGAAGCATTAAATACTATACTTTACAAGATAATGCCAAAAGATCCCAAGTAATGATTTCTTTGGAATTTGGAGAATAGTAATGTTAACAATTGCATTGTAATAATGTGACCCCATCTGAAAGGGCATGCATCATTCCACTACAATAGCTTTCCTTCTGCTAGATGTTTGATAGGAAGGCTATTATTACGGAAAATTACATGCCCTTTCAGATGAGGTCACTGCATTATTAATTTTTCTTAATTGTTTTACTTTATTACAAGATACCTCTCACAAAGTAGGAGGGGAGGAATCTGTAAATGTAAAAACATATCAATAAAACTTAAAAAACTAAAAACAAAAAGAAACCCCAGGTCCAGTCCTTATATGATATATATTTGAAGTGTTGAAGTGATGCTATTGGCTTGGAAAGAGTATTAGAATTTGGAGTCAAAATTAGTTCAAATTTTAGTTCTGCCCTGTGACTGTGGGCAAGTCACTTAAAACTCTTTCTTTTTGAGTTTCCTTATCTGTAAAATGAAGAGACTGAACTCTGTGAATGCTAAGGACCCATCTTGCTTATCACCCTTGCTTCCCCTTTGGTCCTTATCTGAAGCTAAAACAACTCTCATTTTTTATAGATTTTCTCTTTAGCATGAGGCATTCTGTTTAGAGCTAGAACTAGTGTGGGGTGAATATGGCTCTACCCCAACTCATGTATACCTGAGGAGCAGAGGCATGCTTCCTTCTCCAATTACTATCTGTGCATTTTATCTCACTCTCCCCTGCCAACCTGTACTGCCATGCAGGGCAGTCATTCAGCATAAAATATTGCTTCAGAACTCCAAAGCAACAGCTGAAGAACATAGTAATATAAATGTCAGGTTATTTCTGTGTATTGGAAAAGGAAATGGCAAACCACTCCAGCATATTTGCCAAGAAAACCCCAAATGAGGTCATGAAGAGTCAGATGCGACTGAGACAACTGAATGACAAAAATTTCTGTGTATCGCTGTTGAGTTGGGAGGGACAAGAATTCATGCAAGGTAGACTTAAATCTGTGACATAATGAGGATCCTCCTACCTTAGAAACTGACTTTCAGTGATGAGACTCATGACTAACTCATGGCAATGAGGATATGTGATGTTTCAAGGAAAATGATCTTATAGATGTGACAGTGAAGTAATAGAAAAAATAAGTCAAGAAGTTCTTCCGTCCATACAGTTCTCTCCACTCACGCAGCCATTACCAATTCAGACCCTTAACATCTTAAACTGCCCTTTTGGTTTCCCTGATTTTAGCCTCTTCCCTTTCCAATTCATGCTCCACTCAGCTGCCAAAATAATATTCCTAAATAAAGCAGAAATCTTATCCTATCACCCCACCCTCATGAAATAACTTTTGGTAGCTTCTCTTTGTCTATAGGATAAAAAAGAAACTCCTGTGTATTAGCACTTAAAACCTTTATCATCCTAGCTTAGTTATCTTTCCAAACCTCTTTCAGATTGCTCCCTTCAGACACTGTCTGGTCCAGGCACATTAGTTTTCTTGTTCTTTGGCATTTCTTCCAATCAATTAGTTACTCAGTTGTCAAGCATTTATTAAGTACCTGTTATGTGCCTGGCAACATGTTATGTGCTAGGGATAAGTCAGTCAACAATTTATTAAATACCTACTATATACCAGGCACTGTGCTAAACACTGGAAATACAAAAAGAGGCAAAAGACAGTCTCTGCCCTCAAGGAGCTTACGAGCTAACGGTTATGATGAATGAAACAAACCCTAGTAGCTTTTCACAGGCATTCCCACATGTCTATAGTGTTCTTTCTCTACACTTCTGACCGTTAGAATCCTTGGCTTATTTCTGGCTCAACTCAGGTGCTTCTTAAATTTCAGTGCCCTGGGATGTAATCCCAATTACTCTGTCCTAGTTGTTGTGTTTGTCCTTCATTTTCCAAGAGGACCATGGTATCAGGGAAATGATGACATGACTTGCAGTTGACTTTGATTTGAGGGAGGGAGAGCTGTGTAAGGTCACCAGCCTCACTTTCTCCTCCAGAGCCATCTGGATCCAGTGACCAGATATTCTTCAGGATGACTGGAGATGGCCCAGGATGCAATGGGAGACCCTGGCTCTTTTAGACTAAGGCCTTTTCAGGTTCTCACTTAGAGTGAGGTAAGGCCCATTCAGTGAATAGGCCTCTTTAAGAAGTGAATCAAGGGATGGCCCCTTTAATTAGAAAAAAAAATCAGTTTGGGAGGGGAAGACCCTCAGGGTTACTGTTCCAAAGAGAAACAGTTACCATGGACATTAACTCTAAGCCAGGAGAGCCCAAAATACAGCTATTAAGTGGAGTTTGGGCAGGGACCTATTGTGGTCCAACCTATGAGCTTCAGAGTGAACTGGAAAAAAGGAAAGAAAGAAGGAAGGAAGGAAGGAAAAGGAAAGGAAGAGAGGGAGGGAGGGAGGAAGGAAGGAAGGAAAAGGAAAGGAAGACACGGAGGGAGGGAGGGAGGGAGAAAGGAAGGAAGGAAGGAAAGAAAAGAAAGAAACTTTGATTTCACTGGATCCAGATGGCTCTGGAGGAGAAAGTGAGGCTGGTGACCTTGCACAGCCCTCCCTCACTCAAAGCAAAGTCAACTGCAGGTCATGTTGTCATTTCCCTGATGTCATGGTCCTCTTGGAAAACAGACAAACACAACCCATAAGTAGACTAAGCTGCCTGAAAGGGGACCCAACTCCCTCTCCCTCTTCTTCTCCCTCTCTCTCTCCCTCTCCCTCTCCCTTTCCCATCCAAAGGAAGGTAAATTTTGATGGCCAGAAGCCATCAAACTTGGGGTTTACTGGCTAGATTTCTTTCTTTCTCTTTCCTTCTTTTCTCTCTTTCTTCTTTCTTTTCTTCTCCTTCCCTCCCTACTTCCTTCCTTCCTTCCTTCCCTTCTTTCTTTCTTTCTTTCTTTCTTTCTTTCTTTCTTTCTTTCTTTCTCTTTCCTTCTTTTCTCTCTTTCTTCTTTCTTTTCCTTCCTTCCATCCCTTCTTTCTTCCTTCCTTCCTTCCTTCCTTCCTTCCTTCCTTTCTTTCTTTCTTTCTTTCCTTCTTTCTTTCTTTCCTCCTTTCTTTCTTTCTTTCTTTCTTTCTTTCTTTCTTTCTTTCTTTCTTTCTTTCTTTCTTTCTTTCTTTTTCTTCCACTTCACCCTAAAAGGGCCAGGTCTCCCATTGCATCCTGGGTCATCTCCAGTCATCCTGATGAATATCAGGTCACTGTATCCAGATGGCTCTGGAGGAGAAAGTGAGGCTGGTGACCTTGTACAGCCCTCCCTCGCTCTGTTCTGGTTATGTCTTTGGGAATGACAAAACTTGTACACATATCTCATAGGGTATCTGTGAGGAAAATGCTTCATGAAGCTTAGCGTGCTGAGTGTGTAATTGTTGATAGTAATAATGAATGGCAAAACAACATATTGCTGTTATTTCAACTTTTCCACTAAAATCTTACTCCATTGCATCACTTTAATACAAAGCCTTGATTCTCGAAGGCTATGCCAACCAAACTCAAATGTTGTCAAATTCTACCAAGATGGAATGATACGTAGTATTGGCCCAGCTATTGCCTTTGTCATCTGAAGAGCGTATAGAGACTCACGATGAATACATGAAAAGGCCTTAGCCTAAAAGGGCCAGGGTCTCCCATTGCATCCTGGGCAATCTCCAGTCATCCTGACGAATATCTGGTCACTGGATCCAGATGGCTCTGGAGGAAAAAGTGAGGCTGGTGACCTTGCCCAGCCCTCCCTCCCTCAAATCAAAGTCAACTGCAAGTCATGTCATCATTTCCCTGATGTTATGGCCCTCTTGGAAAATGAAGGACAAACACAACAACAACAACAACAACCGGTAACAACCATCATGTGATGACTTTTTTTGGGGGGACATCATAGCAACTTTCAAAGGCTGTCTACTAAGAATAGAGGGGCTTCTAGTCCCACTGATGAAGGTAGTGCCCACACTTACAAAATCACAGATCTGTAAAATACTATTATTTTGAATCTTCTCCTGAAGAACAGATGTTAAGAAGTGCTAAAACATGAGCTGATGAGTTTTACAAAGTGGTAAAGATGCTGAGAAGGTTGATCTCATGGCCTTTTCTAAAAGGGAGGCTGATGTAGCCAGAACCAAGTTCCTGCTGGGGGTGATTTGCATAGCATTCTGGATCTGTCTTTTGGATTAATGTGTACTTGTGGTTTCCTAAGTCAGGGCAGGCTGATAATGTGATTTCACAAGTAGGAAAAGCAAACACCACAGTGCCTGGCATTTCCTTTCCGAATGTATCTTTTGAGACAAAAAAATTAATAAATCAGGCTGCTTCCAATAGTGGGAGAGCTTTAGAAACTTGCTAGACAGGAACATCTTTTCCTTTGAGACCTTCTGCATATTCATGAGGTTAGAGTGATTTTCATTTTGAAACAATGTTCTTTTATTAGTCTGTCTTTTCAAGGTATTTTATACACAGTGTACTTGCTAGCATTGAGGAAAACTTACCCTCTAATCGCCTCTTTTTCTTGGGAAGTTTATGTCTAAGAAGATACATGGAGCTATTAAGAGAAGACAATTTGTAAACCATTAAAAAAACTTTTATTGCCCCATCTTTCATTGACATGAATAGCAGATTATGAGACCTTTAAGAGGCAAGTATTTGGACAGCAGCTAGCGCAGTGTTCTATACATAGTAGACACTTCACAAAAGTTTATTGATTAAAATGGACTGGTTTCCTCCAAAGGCAATCTTTTTGCCAATGATTTCATATCTGGGAGCACCTTTAGTTAGTAGTATGGATCTTTGAACCTTTGCCTCAGTAATATGCCTCTGTACATACAGTGTTTGAAGCCATGCTATCATATTAAAATCGAAATTTTATTCATATGTATGTGTCATTATTACACATGAAATTTCACACACACACACACACACACACACACACACACACAACATATGCATATATACCTAAGGCCACTAGGTGGCACACTGGATAGAGCCATGGTTCTGGAGTCAGAAAAAATTTGAGTTTGAATCCTATCTCAGACACTGAGTAACCCTGGGCAAGTCACTTAACCTCCAATTGCCTTGGTTTTCTCATTTGTAAAATGGGAATGATAATAGCAACTATTTCACTGGGTTGTGTTGGGGATAAAATGAATGAACATATATAAAGTACTTTGCAAATGCTAACCTTATATCATGCTTAGCATGATATAAAGGCAAGTTATTATTGTTATTATGTATGCTAATATACATACACATACATATGAACATTTGGAAAACAGCATGGTGTGATGTTGAAAAGCTGACCTTGGAATGAAGAAGATAAAGAGTGTGAGACCCACCTCTGACACTTATGTGACCATGGGCAAGTCACTTTCATTGCAGGTGCTGATCTATATTGGAATAGGTAGTTTCCTCATTAGAAGTGTCAAACCATGACAAAATTGCAGATCCAATACCCCCTCTCCTAATATATACCTATGATGTACACACACACACACACACACACACACACACACATATATATATATATATATATATATATGAATATATGAGAAACACCATTTTACATTGTACTGTTTTAATATAAGTAAAGCTAGGAAATGAAAATACCAGATAAAGAAGATTTGGATAATTATAATTAACTTTTAATGTAATGTTTTATTGGACTTGGGCACAACTTAATTCATTAAAAAAGAGAAAGAGCAGTATACTGGTATATTGTATATTCCACATTATTCATACAGGATAGAACTTTTTCCCCAACAAAATTCTCAGGTATATTATCAGTTTCCATGTTTTGAGAATGACTTGTCCTGACTCATTCATTACATAAAAATGAGATTTCACTGCAATCATATTTTTAAAAATATCTTTTAAAAATTGATTGTACCACATTGTTGTAGGGCTATGGCACTAAGCAGTACAAGAAATAATTAAGACTATGCACATATAATTTTTTTCAGCCTAGGACAACCAATAATCAATGAATATCATTTGAGTTTCTTCAATATGCAAAGCTATCTTTTAGTTTGAGGCATGTGCTTCGCCTTCAAGTCAACATGGAGAGCTAAGATAAAAAAATAACAATACAAGTGAGAAAATGATTAGTTTAGAATGAGTTGTATGGATAATAAATGCTCTAAAAGTTCAAAGGTTGAGGTATCACTCTCAGCTAAGATGTTCAAAGAAGCCTTTTACAAAGAAGGAAGAATTTGAGCTTTGGCCAAAACACTGAGCAGGATTTGAATAGGCACTCGTAATTCCCTCCAATGCATTATATGTATTTCTTTGGTCTTCTCTCAGTCTTTGTTCAACTTGAAAAGCTCCTTCACCTGTACCCTCCTCTCAGCCTTTTTGAATCCTATCCATTTTCAAGGCCCTTCTGAAGTCTAATCTCCATCATGAAGCCTTCCTTGATCTAACCAATCCACAGTGACTCCTCCTTCTCTAAAATTCTACGGTATGTTGTTCATGTCATGCAGTTGGCATATATCTGTTATTTCCCTATATTATTAATTAACTTTACAAGTGTGCATATTTGATCTCCCCAACAAGATTCTATTACTACTATTGCCACTACTAATAAACATTTATTAAGCATGTGTGGTCTGCGGAGCATTGTTCCACCTTCTTGGGGAGCACAAAAAGGAAGATTTATCTTACAGAATGCCTACTATCGAGTAGGCACCCAATAAAATTAGGCAGTGATGATGCTAATTCATTGCTTGATACTATTCATCTCACTGCTTACCTCCAGCTGAGTAGATAATTAACCCTCTAATCCAGCCTCACATTATAGAGATCTCATACCCTTGGTGAATGTCCAAATGTGTCGTGGTATCTTAAGTCCAAATTAATATGTAAAACAGAAGAATAATATTAAATAGCAGTAATAATATTTAGTAGCATCATCTCCCAATGAAATGTCCTCATAGTTCCAGAAGTGACACTGGGTTCTTGAAGGACATGCCTTCAAGAGGACATGCTCAGATAGATCCTCCACCAAAAAGGAAAAGTTTCAAGGGTGGGCCCACTAACAGATAGGCTTTGTCTGTTATCTGAGGGTCAGTCTAACTGAGTTGGAAGTTTCTTGTCACCAAAAGGCCAGCCAGTAGACACTGAACTTTTTTTGGCCACAGTAACTCATGAAGACCCTCTTCTAAGATACAGAAGGGTTGCATTGTTTTCTAGTTAGCGAGTATACACGGGTGGTGAGATCATTGAGTTTTTGAAACCTAAGTAATAACCATGGGTGTGAAAGGATTCATGTGCTCATTTATTCTGCCAAGTGTTTACATCTGCAGAGCAAAGGGTATACTTGCCTTGAGCTATTTGAAAGAGGAAAACAAATCCATCTAAATAAAAAAATCACTTAATCTTTTGTCATTCTCTCCAATGTCATTCATTTTATGTGGTTCACAATGGTGGAATGAAGAAAATTTTATGCTTCCCTAAGAAAAGGGGCGGGGGGGGGGCGGGGCTTGGAATCACAAAGATTCCCCTTCATGAATTCAAACTGAGCCTTAGACAGTTACTAGCTGCAAGTCACTTAACCCTGTTTGCCTCAGTTTCCTCTTCTGTAAAATTAGCTGGAGAAGGAAATGGCAAACTACTCCAGTGTATTTGCCAAGAAAACCCCAAATGAGGCCACAAAGAGTCAGACACAACTAAAACAACTGAACAACAACAAATACCAATTTATATACATGTTTTCTCCTCCGTTAGAATACACACTCCTTGAGGACTGGGACTGATTTACTTATTATATTTTTAGAAGCAGCTAGGTGGAGCACTGGGTAGAGCACCTGGCCTGCAGTTAGGAAGACCTGAGTTCAAATCCAGCCTCAGACATGTACTTAGCTGTGTGACCCCAGACAAGTTACTTAACTTCTAAGTGTTCTACTAGAGTAGCAAATGGCAAACTATTCCAGTAAAAATTGCTAAGAAAACCCCATGGACAGTATTAACAACAACAAAGAGTTAAAGTTAAAAGGACAATGAAACCACAAATGAAGTACATATTTGACCGCTTTGGATGAATTACTTTCAGATCTATTGGAAGATTTTTCATTTTAAAATGACTTCTATAATTCAAGCTTTAATTTAATATAACTTTGATGAATTGTCTTCAAAAGTGTGGAAAAAAGCTAGAATATTTTTGAGACTTTAACATATTCATTCATCCCTTTATTCTCTCAGTCAACATTTATTAAGCAACTAGAGTAAATAAGCAACATGCTGTTCTAGGTGCCGGAGAAATGTTGTATACCTTTTTATTGGGTTTGGAGTCAAGTAACCTAATGTCAAAGCCCAGATCTCCCCTTTACTGTCTGTGCCACCTTGGGCAAGTCACTTCATTTCTCTAGGCCTCAGTTTCCCCATTTATACAAATGAGAGGATCTTTGATTACCCTTCCAGATCTAACTTATGACTCTCACAACACTTCTTGGGGGGGAGGGAGGTGATTAGTAGAAATATTATTTACAGATGAGGAAATGGACATGCCTGGAACGTGTTCCCTCCTCATCTCCATCTCTTAGAATCCCTGGCTTACTTCAGGACTCAGTTCAAGCACTACTTCTTACACGACAACTTTTCTGACCCCTTCCTACTCTGTTGGTAGTGCCTCTCCACTAAACTCAGAAAAGTTGTTGTTTTTGTCGTTTCAGTTGTGTTTACTCTTTATGACCCCATTTGGGATTTTCTTGGTAAAGAAACTGGAGTGGTTTGCTATTTCCTTCTCCAGCTCATTATGCAGGTGAGGAAACTGAGGCAAATGAGGTTAAGTGACTTGCTGAGGGGTTACACAGCTAGTAAGTGTCTGAGGCTAGATTTGAACTCAGGACAACGAGTCTTTCTGACTCCAGGCACAGCACTCTATCCACTGAGCCATCTAGCGCCCCCTCAGAAAAATGACCTTGAATTTACCTTGTATATAATTTATAAAAACAGTGGCAATAATAATACAATAGCGTTTACATAGTGCTTTAAGGTTTATAGAATGTTTTACAGATATTATCTCATGTGATCCTAATGACAAGGCTGTGAGAAATATCCCCTGTGGGGATATTATAATCTCTATTTTATAGGTGAGGAAAGTGAGGCAAACAGAGGTTAAGTGACTTTCACAGGGTCATGCAGTTAATAAATATCTGAATCTGGATCAGATCTTTCTGACTCCAGGTCAAGCACTCTATCCACTGTACCATCTCCTTACAAATGTACTTGTTTCTCCTGATAAGCTGAAAGTCTTTGAAAGCAAGGACTGTCTTGTTTTTGCCCTTGTATCTCTAGTACCTAGGACAGTGCCTGGCACATAATAGATGCTTAAACAATTGTTGATTAAAAGCTGATGATCAAGCCTCCATCTCTTTCTTGTCCACAAAGCCAACAGTCAGGGACACTAAGTGTTGTGCTGTTCAGAGTGATTCAGCAGGACTCAGACCAGGCCAGCTCAGGCTTAAGGGTTTTAAGGTCCCTAACTCTGTCCTGAGATGTCAGAGAGGGCTCTAAAGATCCAGAGCTGAGTATAATCCTACAGGGAACAGAAATAGACCTTTACTAGAATAAAGAACAGTCAAGCATTTCTGATGAGAAGAACAGAGCTGAGCAGGAACTTTGAAATACAATCATGTGTCAAGAGAAACCTAGAAAGATAAATTTATTTGAACAATTGGATGGAGCTGTATGATGATGTATTGCTAATATCCTAATGGGGAAAGGAAACAAGCATCCCTTTGGGAACAATGTTCTTGGAATAAACTAGTGGAGAAAAGAGGAAGAAGGGTAGAACTTTCTCTTAGAATTGGGGTTCATGAGGAGTAAAAGATAGAAACACAGAGGAAAAGGTGGAAGATGCGGGCATTAGACGAGCCTTTCTCTTATTTGAAATGGACAAATGAGTGTTGAATGCACACATAGGTAGCATAGAACTTCATAACACTCAAAAGGGAAACAAGTGTGGATGGATGACAGAAGGGGAGAGTAAAAGGAAGAATAATACCAATGATGGAATAGATACAAAGAAAATAAAACTCCTGATTTTGAAGAAGGTACTCCAAAGTGCAGGAGGGGAGAAAAAAAAACCAACCTAGAATCTAAGGGCATACGTAAAAATTGGGCAAGGGCTGAGTGGAAAGAGAATGACATATAAGTTGCAATCCTAGGTGACTGGGAGAATGATGGTGGCCTCAGTAGTAATAGTGAAGTTAGTAAGTGTCAAGGATTTGTTGTTTTTGTTGGTGGTGGTGGTGGGTGAGGATAATGAGTTCAGTTTTGGACATGTTGAGTTTAATGTGTATAGGACATCCATAAAATGTCAAATAGGCATTTGCAGAATAGAGGTGAGGAGAGAGGTTAGAGCTGGATTAAAAGATCTGAAAATCATCTACTTAGAGAAGATAATTGAATCCATTAGAGCTGATGATATTACCAAGTAAAAATGCATGGAGGGAGAAGAGAAGAGGTCCCAAGATTGAACCTTGGGGGATACTCATAGTCAGCAGGACATCCTAGACAAAGATCCAGGAAAGCTTATTTTGAAGACATGGTCAATTAGGTAGGAGAAGAGCCAGGAGAGAGGACAGCATCCTAGAGAGAAGAGTATCAAGGAGAATAGGCTGATTAATAGTGTCAAAGACTGCAGAGAGGTCAAGAAGGATGAATATTGAATAAAGGTCATTATATTTGGCAATTAAAAGGTCATTGACCACTTCGTAGAGAGCAGTTTCAGTTTCATGATGAGGCCAGAAGCCAGACCGCAGAAAGTTAGAAAAAGAGTGAGAGGAAAGGAAGTGAAGGCATTGATTATAGAGGGCCTTCTTAAGGAATTTAGCCATGAAAATGAGGATAGAGATGGGACTATAGATAGCATAAACAGAGGGATCAAATGAAGGCTTTTTGAAAGAAGAGGGAGACTTGAACATGTTTCTAAGCACCAGGGAAGCAGCTAGTAGATGGAGACTGAAGATTACTGAGAAAGTGGGGATTATAGAGGGAGCAATCTGCTGAAGAAGATAGGATGGAATGAGATCATTTGTACAAATAGAGGGTTTTGCCTTGGCAAGGAGAAGGGCCATCTCTTAATGTGAGAGGCATAAAGGAAGAGATAGTGTAGGAAGAAATCTGAATGATTTGAGATGAAGAGGAGAGGAGAAGAGGGAGCTCCCAGGGAACGGCCTCATTTTTTTTCTGTGAAATTTGAGGCAAGATTCTCAGCTGAGCAGGTGATGGAAAGGGGAGATATGAGAAATTCGAGGAGGGATTAAAAAGTTTTGAAAAATCACTGTGATTAATAGGAATAAATAAAGAATAAACATGTAAATTAAAGTGAAGGTAGCAGATAGTAGGAGCAATCATAGGCTGAGGTTCGGTAGAAGGTAAGGGACTCAAGAGAAGAAGATTGTGTAGAGGTACTGATTCACCAAAGGGTCCAGACAGGGAACAGAAGAGAGTGCCAGTGCAGTGGTAATGGCCTGGAAAAAACTGAGGGGCAGAGGGATTGGAGGTCACAATAAGGAATTGTAAAGCAGAGGGAAAGATGGAATGACAACAGGTTATGAGCGGATAAAGGGATTTCAGAGCTCGTGAACGTAGAAGTGGTGCATTTGCAGGTGATGGCAACATCAAGCGTATGACCATCTTAGATGTATCTGAGGGGAGTGAAGAAGCAGGTCATGAGGAATCAGTAAATTGAGAAACTGGGAGGTTAAGTAGTTTGTGGGAGTATCTATCTATCTATCTGTCTGTCTGTCTGTCTGTCTGTCTGTCTATCTATCTATCTGTCTGTTGAAGTGTGATGACAAGAATTGGGGAAAAGAGAAACACCAAGTGCCAGGCACTCAACTCCTTTAGGAGGTAAGGAGTGTGTCTTGGAGGTCAGTAGACAACAGCTTTCAGAATCTAGACTGGGTGAAAAATATGGATTGAACGGCAACTGAAGAATGGCTGAACGAATTGTAGTGTATGGATGTAAGGAACTATTATTGTGCTGTAAGAAATGATGAATGTGACAATTTCATAAAATCCTGGGTAGTATGAATTGACAGAGTAAAGTGAGCAGAACCAAGACAACAATTTCTATGAGGAAAGTAATATTAGAAAGGAAAAAGAACTTTCAAAAATTCAAGCACTCTGATCAATGCAATGACCAATGATGTCATTGGACCCATATTGAAGTATTTTACCTGCCTCCTGACAGGTGATGGACACAAGGTAGAGAGACATGAGTTTTTGGGTATGACCACTGTGTACATTAGTTTTGCTTGAATTGGTGATCTCACAAAATCCCATGGATTTAATTACTATATCTATGGTGACAATTCTAAATTCTGAAATCTATCTATCCTGCTCCAAACTTTCTGCGGGCCTCCAATCTCAAATCTCCAGTTTTCTTTTAAACATGTCAAACTGGATGTCCAGTGAATATCTTAAACTCAACATGTCCAAAACTGAATGCATTGTCTCCCTCTAAACCTCCTAACTTCCCTATTACTATAAAGGGTGTCATCCTCCAAGTTCATTAGGCTCACAACCTAGGTGTCATCCTCAACTCCTCACTGTCTCTCACCTCCCATATCCAATCTCTTGCCAAGGCCCACCTTTGCAACATCTCTCAAATACCTCCCCTTCTCTCCTCTGAAACTGCCACCACTTTTGTGCAGGCCCAAATCACCTCATGCCTGGACTATTGCCATAGGCTGTTGGTGGGTCTGCCTTCCTCAAGTCTTTCCCCACCCCCGTCCATCCTCCATTCAGCCTCCTAAGTGATTTTCTTAAAGTAATTTTGACTATGTCTCTCCCTGACTAAATAAACTCCAGTAGCTCCCTATCTCCTACAGAGATAAACTCCTCTGTTTGGTATTCAAAGTCCTTCATAACCTATCCTCCTCCTACCTTTCCAATTTTCTTACACCTTACTCCCTGACATGTCTTTTTCTATCCAGTGATGCTGGCCTCCTGACTGCTCCACAAAAAAACACTCTTTTTCTTGGCTTCAGGCATTTTTTCTGTCTCCCATGCTTGGAATGCTCTCCCTCCTCATCTCTGCCTATTGAATTCTCTGTCATTCTTTATGTCCCAACTAAAATCCCATTTTAACAGGAAACCTTCCTTAACCCCTCTTAATTCTAGCGGCTTACCTCTTAATCATTTTCTATTTATCCTGAATGGCTTGTTTGTCCATATTTGCTTGCTTGTTGTCTCCCTCATTAGATTGTGAGACCAAGGACTCTCTTTTGTCTCTTTTTTGCATCTCCAGTACCTAGCACAGTGCCTGGCATATGGTAGGTGCTTAATAAACGTTTATTGATTGACATTGTCAAAGGCACAAAGGATGCAAAAAAAAGTCTAGCACAGTTTCTGCCTTCAAGGAGTTTGTAATCTATCAGATTGTCAAGACAAGACTTCAAACATCTGTAATACAAATCATATTATAAATACATAGGAGAGATCCAAATAGAGCATTGTAGATTCAAGGAGGGAGAAATCACTTCCAGCTAGGGGAATTAGCAAAGGCATTCGATCAGTATCAACTAAGTGTCAGGTGCTGACCTCATAGATTATGAAATAATGGCTATCCATGAGAGTTATTAAAAAAACTCTTACACTTTATTAAAAATGATACAACATTCACATGTATTTTCTATGCTTAAGTGACGCCCAGACTTATTGAACCAAGCAAACAGAAAGCAGCAGACTGGAAACTCAAATGAATTCTGAGATTTCTGAAGTGAGCACAGCAATGATACATCATCAGAGCTAATGCTGCTCCTTCATCAGTGCCTCCCACGGTGAGCTTTCCTCAAGCAATCATGAGTCATCCAGATGATCACTTACAGCGGCAGAAAACTCTGCAGAGCAGTATATCTGAGCCATTGCACACTGGGCCAGGGAGAATCTTGAAATGAATCTTATTTTAATAAAAGGCATTCAGGTATTTAGTTCTCCAGGACAATGCTATTTCTGGGTCCCACCTCATAGTACCAACATTTTTACTGGGATGCACACAACAGATATAATAATGATAACAACAACATTTATATAACACTTTAAGTTCTGCAAAGTGCTTTTGCAAATATTATCTCATTTTATCCTCAGAACAACCCTGGGAATTAAGTGCTATTATCTTCTCCCTTTTAAGAAATCCTGTATTATAGACACCATCACACAAGCATTTATTAGTCACTATACCTATGAAAAATATTTATGGTACATGTACCTTATGTGAGTTACCTATATTTGAGCTATATAACCAACAACCCACTAGTTTTCAAAAGATTTAGTAACATTTAAACCTATTATTTTATCTTAATTTTACATTTTTATTTTTAAAAGTAAAATGAGAGGTATGAACCCATCACTGAAACACTTTTTTTTCATGAATCACAGATCCAAAGCTAAAAGTGACATCAGAGGTCATCTCGTCACTCTACCCTATTTAAAAATTTTATTTTTATAAATTTCTTGAAAAATTCTAAACTTGCTTAAAATAGCATTTCATATATGCAGCAGAACACCAAAAGAGGATTCCACGTGAAACTGTGAATCTCCATTTCATATAACTTAATTTTAAAAGATATTATAAATTCTTCAGATTATTTTCAAAACTGTCTTGCTTATCTGTGCTGCATTGTATTATTTTTTGCATTTAAAAATGGCCCTTTTAGGGCATCATTATTACTAACTCCTATTTTCAACTCCTCTCAACAAAAAATGGAAAAAAAACCCCCTGTAACAATCAATAAACATTTATTAAACACCTACTTTGTACCTACTTTGTGCCAAATACTAGGGATGAAAAAAGAGGCAAAAGATAAGTTTTGCCCTCAAGGAGCTCACAATCCTATGAGGAGAAGACAACAAGCAAACGAATATGTACAAAGGAACTATTCAGAGGGAACCCAACTGGCTCCTGAGGAAAACCATTCTATTTTTGGATAACTGAGATTCTAAGGAATTTAGAGTCTAAATCAGTCTCTCTGCAATTTCTGCCCATTGATTCTCTAGAGACAAGCACAACATGCCTAATCTTTCTTCCATCTGACATGGCTTAAAATAAGCCCTGTGCGGGGCTTACATAGGCGTGTCCCTATGATACAAAGGATAGCTTACTCTGAGGGGAAAACAGGCTTCACAGTACCATGCAATTTTGTGTGATGAGTTGGGAGGTCCTTTAGATGCACCTTAAATCAACATTCATTACCCTCTGGGAGCGCTTTATCATTACATTACATTATGTATGTTATATTAGATTAAGCCTCTGCTTTTGGCTGCATTTCATTGATTGAGCCACAGTCTTATGGAGAGAGAGTTCAGAGCCTGTAGACAATGGTCTCTTCCACATTTGCTGTGAGATTGTTAGTAGAGCCATCAACTTCTCTGATTTTTAACTTCCACATTCACAAAATGGATGGAATGATCCCTGTTCCAAATGGAAAAAAAAGTGTAGATGATTAAGGAAAAAAGAGAAAATCCTATCGGGGGGGAAGAAGAAAAAAGGTAGGGTTGTTCACAGTGTCAAGGAGAATTTTTGTGATGTTAAGAAAAATTAAGTGGGGGAAAGATAGGGAGGGAAGTGTGAAGCCTTTGGTAAAGCAGAATATGAAAATGGCAATCTATTTTTAGACTTCTTTTCTCACTGTCACCCTAGCTAAATGTTTTAATAAAAAATCTGTGAGTAGTTAGATTTTAATGAAAAACTATATAATTTGGGTTTAATTCCCTAGAGCAATGTGCAAAGATAAACATGTAATAACATTAATCTTATTATTCTTGATAATATTTAAATAAAATGTTGTTTTTTCTTTTCTGACTAGAAAAATTTTCCTCAGAATATATTTTTTCTCTAGTGAAGAGTTATTATGTAATAATAATAAAAATAAACTCCATTCACATAATGCTTAAAATTAATAAATTACTTGGCATGCCTTGTTTTATTCATACCTTACAAAAACCCTCTGGGAAAACATCACAGGTATTGTTATCAAAATTTTCCTTAGAAAATGAGGGAAAGTTAGAGAGATTGTATTTTGTCCTTGGCCACATAGCTAGTAAAGCTATAAATTTGAACACAAATTTTTCTCATCACTAGTTAAGTACTCTACGTAACATTTCAAGCTGCCTTCTGTATAGATGGATGAATATTACATAGTTTTGATCTTTTAGAAAGTATGTCATTTCCCATATTCCTCATAATTTTCATTCAATTATTCTTGCTTTGGTTTGTTTATCTTCCCCCCTCAGTAATAGCTTTGTTTCAAATTTGTGGTTATTTGAAAGAGTCACTTCTTACTGGAAAAACAAAGTGGATGAAAAATGGATGTTGCCCAAATTGTGAGATAAAGTAAGATGCCACTATATTGAGTTAGTTAAAGATTTTTCTCTTTATTGCTGTCTCTGCCTCTCTCACAGGCATTGCAAATAAATATTGATTTGAATATTAATAGTTAAGAAGAAATTAGAATGAATTACTTTTAGAAAACTTTGTAGCTCTTTCAGTGACTCTAAGCTATTTCTTACTAAAAACGCCCTATTTTTGAACATTTTCCCAGAGAAATCGGATGCCTGTGAATACCTTGATCTCAGAAGAATGAAAAGGTAATAGATTTTCCTTCTGTTTGTATTTTTTTGTACTCCCAATCTTTCTATTTTTCAAAGAAGCTGTTCTTAGAGAGTTTCTTTGTCATTTGTTTTAAATTTTCTATTTTCTTGTCATATAAATTTATTCTTTGGTATCTCTACTTTCCAATTTCTACCTTTATATTTAAAATGTCATTTTGAAGTTCTTTTATTGTTCTTCTGAACGATTCTGGGTGTTCCTGCTATTGGTCTATTACAATTCCTAGTGTTCTTGTAGAATTTATTGTAACCCTTTTCCCTTTCTCAAGTTTTCAACTTGATTTCCTTTACTTCAAAGTATTTAGTTATCATATTGGCTCTTTTTCTAGATTGTTTCATGTTCTTTCTCTTTCTGATGGTTTTTCTGTAATTAACTGGCAGTACCTTCCCTTTTGTAGTAGGTAATATTGAAATAGGCTCAGTGCTGTTTAATCCCTTCCCCATCCACAGTTTCTATGTTTAGGTGGAGGGTGAGAAGACTAAGAAGTAAGTTATGTAGTCTGGCCAGGACATTGCGGAATGGAACCTTGGAGAGTTTGTATCTCATACTGCTACAGCCACAGAGTTTAGGACAAAGAGGCCAACATTTCAGACTGTGTGTGGGAAGTACTAGTAGAGGCAAGTCAATAACATGACCTGTCATGGAAGTATAATTAAGGGGTCCATGGGTAAAAACAATAACATGCCAAAAAAAGTAGTCTTCACATGTGATAATGGATAGCAATGATGAGTATTGGTAGTGTACTGTGGTGAGTGAGGATGCTGAGGGGAATCTCTCATTCTATAAGACCAGGTTCTCCCATTGCATCCTGGGCAATCTCCAGTCATCCTGAAGAATATCTGGTCACTGGATCCAGGTGGCTCTAGAGGAGAAAGTGAAGCTGGTGACCTTGCACAGCCCTCCCTCAATCAAATCAAAGTCAACTGCAAGTCATGTCATCATTTCCATGATGCCCTGGTCGTCTTCAAAAACAAAGGACAAACACAAAGTATCCTCACCAGCTGTAAGCTGATAGAAGGGGAAATTAGGGAAGTCCTAGGTAAGCACCAGCAAGAAACCCCCCCTAAAAAGACCAATGTGGTTCCCATGGAAGGTATTCCCCTATCCCCTGCTTTGTCCTGAGGCTTGTTCATTTTTGCCCTAAGTAAAACAGAGAATGATGGAAAGATTAATGTTGGTGTGAATAGCCTACAATATATTACTAACCAATGACATGTGGAATAGTGTAAAAGATATTAACAAGGAAAAGTAGGTGAACTGGTTATGTACTGATATTAAAAGATAATAAATGAACAATGTCACTGCTCTATTGGTGCCCCTGTGGAAGGTCTTCAGTTCATCACGTGATTCTCCATTCAGGCCTTAGGGAAAGAGACGGACATGAATGATATGGAATGAGAAGGCATGGAGGGATTGCCACAGGCACCGGTGGAAGGAGTATCTATACAGGTGAGATTTTGGATTCTTTAATCTTTCATGCATCAGTCTGGTAGATAATCTCATATAGAAAAGAAAACAGTCTGTTGAAATGATCAAATTGGGGAAAAATGATCCTAATAAAGAAAGGAGAGGAGGATTAAATAAATAAAAGGTTACCACGGAGAAAACCCAGAGGAGCAAATCAAGTAAGAAATGGTTTGTCATCTCATCGACAGGACACATATCTCAAACTTTATCCAGTTCAGTAAGTTCAAAATAGAGTGCAATTGCCCCATGACGAGCCACAAGAGTCAATTGTGTACTCATCTAAGGAGATAGAGGTGAAAGAATAATTTTTTTTAAAAAAGATTAAATGTAATCCAACAAAAATGTATTTAGTGCCTACCCTGTGAAAAGCACTACGCTAGATACTGGGTATAAAAAAATGACACAGTTTCTGTCCTCAAGAAGTTTATATTTTACTGGAGGGACAATATAAATATGCACAAGTAAATACAACTCTAGGTAGAATATGATGGGGATAAAGGAAAAGACCTGATAAAGTTGTGGAAGAAAATTTGGGAAAGAAATCTCTCTCAATCAGAGGGATCAAGGAGGCCTTAGCCATCTCCTTTGAGAGACCTTTCCAGATTCTTCCCTCCTTTCCCCCTCTGCCCACATGTCTGCTGCCCAATAAGTGTAGCTTTATTTTGAAGATATCCTGTATTTAGTTGTCATGAATACATTGTTTCCCATCCAGGAGAATATAAGTTCCTTTATGGCAGGGGCTCTTTCATTTGATCTATAGGCCAGTTCAATCTCCCTTAGTTAGATTGTAAGCTCCTTGAAGGCAGGGACAGTCTTCATTTCCTTTTGTATTCCCGGTACCTAGCACAGTGCCAGGCACACAAAAGGCACTTGTTAAATGCCTCTTGATTATTTTTTTTCCTCCTCCAGAGCTGCAAATTCTGGGAAATGATATTTTTGATACATTGGCATTTGACTACCCTCAATAGGCACCTATGTCAATGTCATAAATTGTAGAGGTCCAAAAATGCCACTCAGGAGGACCAGGATGTTTATTCAGAGATCAGATCTAGTTACTTTGATGAAATGACTGGATATATGTGGCACTACGACACTATCTTGAGGCTTTGTTTTCTCTACTGCTATTATATAGGGAGGGCTTTGTTTTTCTGCACATGATGAGTCTGCGGTTGGGGCACCACTTCCATACAAAATGAAAACACAAACAAGCCTCCATCTTTCTCACCCAGACCAATCAGTCAACAGATAAGTCATCCATTTATTTATTTATGTATCTACTTATTTATTAGATGTTTTCCCCCAATTACACGTAAAGGCAACTTTTAACATTCACTTGAAAAATTTTTTTGTTTCAAATTCTCTCCTTCCCTTCTCCAATCCCCTTCCCTGAGATGGGATTTGATATAGGTTATCCATGTGAGATCATGCAAAACAAATTTTCATATTAGTCATATTGTGAAAGAAAATACAGACCAAAAAAAGAAAACAACATGAAAAAATAAAGTGAAAAATAGTATGCTTCAAACCATCAATTCTTTCTCTGGATGTGGATAGCATTTTTTTTCAGCATGAGCCTTTTGGAATTATCTTGGATCATTGTATTGTTGAGAATAGCTGTCATTCACAGTTGATCATCATACAATATTGCTGTTATGGTGTACAATGAATGTTCTCCTGGTTCTGTTCACTTCAATTCATGTAAATCTTCTCTAGTTTTTCTGAAATCATCCTGCTTGTCATTTTATATAGCACAATATTATTCTATCATAATCATATACCACAACTTGTTCAGCCATTCCCCAACTGATGGGCATCCCCTCAATTTCCAGTTCTTTGCCACCACAAAAGAGCTGCTATAACATGTACTTTAATAGACATTTATTAAGTGTATACTATGTGCCAAGCATAGTGCTGGGTTCTGGGAATACAAAAACAGAGGGAAAGTCAGTAACTCCCATCAAGGAGTTTACAATCTGGCTAGGGAGAAGACAACATGTACATATACAGGTATAGCAAGGTTGAGTTGGCCCATAGGGAACGTCATATTGAGCATACTTAAAGTTGCCTGCCATTCCCGGTACTTGATTACAAATGTGTGAGCTTTGGGGCCTGCTTCTGGCCATGTGCAACTCAGGGCTAAAAGGTCTTTACGATGATATGATAAAGAATCCTCCTATTGGCTGCAGAAGTGGAAGTGCTGATGACTAAGTAGATGTAGAAAAGGGAGCTCCCAAACTCCCTTCTGTTTCTCTTTTCCTTGTTGGCTACAAATTGTTTTAGTACTATTTTGAGCTGTTTCCGGAAAAGGGATAGTAGGAGAAGTATGTCAGTCCCTATCTCCCACCCTCTGTCTCCACGTGATTGTGAGTACATGACACCTAAAGCACACACTCTGCCTGGGGAAGACTGAATTTGGTTTGGGCTACCGCTTTTAGACTCTTTCATGATCTTGGGCAAATCCTGAGATGGATGTGTCCGGGCTTGGAGGGGACCTGAGGAGGTTGGAAGAAGTCAATCGAGTCCAATTTGAAAGATGTATGGGAGGAGCCCTAGCTTCTACTCTAATGCTCTGAAGAAGAGTGGTCCGAGCCTGGCTATTTTTGCCAGTAGAAATACATCTAGAGTGGATTGGATGGTGCACTTAATTAAGTAAAAATGTAAAATGTGTTTTTAGCAGTCCTGAACAATGCTTTATATTCCGATAAGGTTTAATTATCAGCCTCCTAGCAGATTCTAACAGTAGTTTTAAGTTACTGAATTGTTTTAAGTTTGTTTTTGTCAAATACATGTGTGAGTGTCCTGTATTTTTAGTATTTCCTTTGTGTATAGGAATAAATTTCCTGTCCAGTATCTGAATCATATTCGTTACCTTTTTAATTCCCTCTCTCTTTGGGATGGTGGTGGTCTTAGATGTGGGCCATAACTTACAGTAGTGGTGTCAAGCTCAAATAGAAACAGGGCCCTCTTATTGAGTCAGGAAACCACACATTAACATTTTCTATTTTCTATTGTATTTTTATTTTGTTAATTATTTCCCAATGACGTTTTTAATTTGACTGGCCCCATTAGGGAGTGTTATGGCCTCAGATGACAACTAGCCAAATGTCTGACACCTCTGACACCTTACATTAAAAGTAAAATCTTCTCTAGGTGCTGGGGTAGAGAGTGGGGTTTAAGAACTGAAGAGTGTGAGAAAGATAAGCCTAATCTCTGCTATTGAAGGCAGCCACCCCAGGTCACGGCTTAGTTCAAATCACAAACCTGATTAAGGAACAGGAAGTGGCTATAATACCCTGATCTTTGTGGGCCCTATTAACATTTAATTTCCTTAAGAGTACATAGATTTATGCAAATAGAGACAAGGTGATTTTGGAGGGAAGGCTACAATAGGAAGATAGGAAAAGACCACATATAGAAGGTAGGGCTTCAGGTGAACCTTGAAGGAAACTAGGGATTTTGAGAGAGGGATAAAGAAGGAGTGTATTCTAGCCACAGAGGCAAAGAGTGGTTGTTGTCATTTGTTCTCAAAGAGGACCAAAATGATATCACTATCTTAAAGTTAACGTATAATGTGGCTGATTAGTGGCTGATCAGACAGATATGAGCTCACAATGCTCTACCATGGGTTAGGCACATAGTCCATGGGAACTTTTGGGGTGGCTACTCTAAATTTTCGCATCTCATGTTTCTTTTGTTACTTCAATTCTGCTTTGGTATAGAACATAGCACCTTTGCTGATGAGGGCATGCCATGCTGGGTGGTCCTGTGCCAGTGTCCCCTATGTCATGCAATCAATTCCAAAGTTCTGCAGAGACACCTTGAGAGTGTCCTTGTATTGCTTCTTCTGACCACCGTGTGAGGTCTTGGACAAGCATGTGTGAGTTCTTCATAAACCAGGAGATGGAGTGCCATGTGTGAAGAACAGCAAAAAAAGGCAAGTATGACTAGACCGAAGTGTTCAAGAAAGTGAGTAATGCACAGAAAGGCTAAATTAGTAGTCTGAGCAAGCAGGACAAGTGTTGAAATAATTTTGTAGACTTTTGTAAGTCCTTAAAAAAATTCACTGAAATGGATAGCCTTGGTTTCATATAAAATTATCTTCATATGCTCTGCTATATAGAAGGAAATACTTTTTTTGTTAAGTTCTACATAATAAATAAAAACATTAAAAAAAGCAACAAAACAAAACAGTAGTCTGGGGCCAGGTACTGAATGTCTTCCCAAGGAATTTATATCCTGGAGGTAATAGGGAGCCACTGCAATTTACTGCATAGGAGAATGATAAGGTAAGATCTATGTTTTCCAAAAGTCACTTCGGTAGATGAATGGAAAATGGACTGGAAAGAGAAGGGATGAGGCAAGGAGAAGAATGAGGTGATACAAACCATATTCTGGAGAAGTGGAAGGGGGTTCTTTCCATACCATCTCTCTCCCTCTCCCCTATCATGCTTCTCTCCTTTAGCTCCTTGAAGGCAGGGACTTTCTTTGTACTTGTATTTGTATTTCCAGTACTTGGCACATAATGAGCAATTAAATGATTATTTACTGGTGACTGAATGAGAGACTGTGACCAAAGCCAGATGAGCGCTCAGCTGCCTTCACTCAGATGTGCTCTCCGCAGCTCGCCACTTTATTAATAGACAGCTGTACATCCTTAGTCACTTTCTTTTGCAATGAAGGGAAACGCTCCACACAGAAGTTCTTTTTCAAATTGCTTGAGGAAGGCCCTCACATTAGACTTTCTGATTGTACCGTGGTGGAGTCCTTACCTCAGGTGCCTTCATGTGAAGGAACAAAGGGCTCACAAAGTCCTTTGGTCTCTTACTCTTACTCTCTTTAGGACAGAAATAGACACACCCCAGAGTTGGCAATGCTTCACTCTTCCTTGATTCACTTCCTGAAAAGAGGTGGGGGGAAAGGAGAACAGAAAATGGGATGAAGCAAATAAACTCATTTTGACAGCTATTGTCATATTTAGATAAAGAGGAAAAATGTTCTCTGAATAAATCCCTGCACCCTCCTCAATCTTTCCCTTGGATTTTCTCCCCCTCAAAAGGTATATTATTAACAAGTAGCTGATTTGGTAAATTACTAAAATCCATCCCACACCCAATGATACAAAAACTCGAGACTGATGCAAGATTTTCCTTTCCAACATATCTTTTCTTTGTGCCTTATCTTAGATGAAAGACATGTTAGCCAATTTATTCTCTACCAAAGGCCAGATTTTCCCTCTCATTGCTGTGACCTTTCCTAGGCATGTAGTGGATACTTATGAGATGGTGACTGTATGGTTTCCAACTTCTCTTTATGTGGTACAGAAATGAGGAATGAAGGGCCTTGATTCTCACTGCCCCTTTGTGCCTGTAACAGCAGCAGCATCTGGGTGCTGAGTCCCATGGCCAAAGAGTCAATGGAAATTATGTAGATATTGAAAGCCCTTTGGTGTATCGTATACTCATTGTTGGTTGACTGAGCCAATGCCATCGTTATTACAATGCTACCTTGAAAGAGAAATTTTCCATTTCTAGAACTTAGAGGCATTAAAACAAACAAGCCAAGATTTGTTTGTTTCAGATCTTTGCCTTGAAACTTTGGAAAATGTCTTGGTTTACTTTTCTGCTTCATGAAATATCTTTCTTTCATCTCTGCGTCTTTGCACTGACTCTCCCTCATGTCTACAATGCATATCCAGCTCACCTCTGCCTCTTAGAATCCCTTTGCTTTGAAATTGCTCAAGGGCCATTTTCCATGTGAAGTCTTTCCTGATCCTCCTAGATGATCCTAAGGAAGCATTTGGCTCCCCTTCTCCCCTCATTTGACTTGCATTTATTTTGTGCTTATTTAATTGTCTCCTTTGATAGAATGTAAACTCCTTGATGGTAGGGACTGTTTAATTTTTGGCTCTGTATCTCTGGTGCTTGGGCACAATGCCTGGTACAAAGTAGACAAATCTTGTTTGTTACTTTATTGATTTGATAAACACAATAGAAATAATAAGAAAATTAATTTTAAGTCAGACATAAAAGTGACTACACGTGGAAAAGAGATAACCCCCTGTGGCATCCGTTTATCCTCATAGACTAAAGACTTTTTGGGGTCCAAAGATCTTCTGGGGCTGAGTAGAACTCTTGATTTTGATCTAAGGCAAGAGAGGACTCTTCTTAAATTATTTATATATGCATACATATATATGTATGTATATGTATATGTATATGTATATATATATATATATATATATATATATATATATATATATATATATATATATATATATATATATATATATTACATGTATGTACATATGGCTGACATTGTGGAAAGAGCTCCAGATTAGAAGCCAGGAAACTTGTCTTCTCATTATAGTTCTACTAATAACTAGCCGTGTAGCCATGGTCCAGTCATATTATCTTGATGGGCCTCAGTTTCCTCATCTATAAGATGAAAGAATTAGACCAGATGTCTTCTCCAGGGTTTGAATTCTACCTTAGATATCTACCAACTTAATGACCAGGGGTAGGTTACTTTACCTCTCTGGGCCTTAGTTTTCTTGTCTGTAAAATAGGGATAATAACAATACCTACTCCTCAGGGTTGTTGTGAGGATCAAATTGGGATTATGTTTGTCAAGTGCCTTGAAAACCTTCAAGTGCTATAGAAATGTCAACTATTATTAATACAAATGATAAATTCTAAGACTTTTCCAGCTCTATATGAGAATGACTTTTTTTTTCATTTCCAGGTCTGTTTTGATAGATTTCGACTATGAGAAAGCTTTGCTTTCTGGTGTGCTTTATTTGTAATTCTTTAAGATTACTTACAGCTTTTTGCTTCCTTTTTCGATGAAATATTCACATATTCTTACCTTTAAGAAGTATTCATCATTCCTTAATTCACTGTATATTAATGGGACGCTCGAAGGACAATTTCTTTGCACATGATTACTGTAACATTTGAATCAATATTTTATGGCAAACTGGATCCAGTAATGAAGATTCCTATTAACATTTTCATATTCAATGCTTTTTGTTAATTATGTTTAGTTGATTCACATATGGGGTCCTTTGCAAATTAGGTTACCATTGTTTGTTAGCTTTTCTCTTTCTTTTTGTTTTTGCAGCTGTGGATACTGGCTCTCAGAGAACTGAATTGTTCAGTAATGAGGCTTGTTTCCCTATGTGTACAGGGTGATAGCCTGCATAAACCCCAGGGAAGATATTTGGAGTAAAATAAGGCATACATTATGGATATTACTAGGGATTTTTAGGTGTCCTAAGAATGGGCCAAAATGAGATAAAGATGGTCCTTCTATTAAATTTTCATTTGTCTGCACCTCACCCTTCACTAAAGATTTCCAATGTAATTGCTCCCTGTAGGGAGCATTCAGTGCTTAGCCAGGGTGCTGCAAGCTCTGGAAGCTTCTTTCAAGCTAGAAAGACTTGGAATGAAGCCTTAGTGATGCCAGCATGCATGATGGTTGATGCCAAATCTAGTTAAATTTGGAGAGCCATCACCAGCTTGGTCACAAGTTGATGAACATTTCGGCCGCAGTCACTTTTAAGGATTTTTAAGGACATAAAGGTCTTAAAAATCTGCTTTGGCAAAGATGGCACTTGCAATAATAAAATTGGCCCCACCAGTGTGAAACATTTGGATTTGGATTTGGATTGAACACAAGAGAGAGTTCTTCTCAAATTATATGTGAATGCCTGGGGTAGTGGAAAGAGTCCCAGAGGAGGAAGGAAGACATGAAATTACTCTATCTCCTGGCTTCCCTGGATTCCTTCAAATCCTAAATAAAATCTCACCTTTTGTGAGAAGCCTTTCTTAATCTCACTTAATTTTAGTGTTTTCTCTCTAAGAATATCTTCAGTTTATCACACACACACACACACACACACACACACACACACACACACACACATATATATTATATTTGTACATAGTTGTTTGCGTGTTTTCTCCCCATTAGACTGTGAGCTTTTTGAGAAGTGGGTCTATCTTTTTTCTTTCTCTGCTTCCCCAGCATTTAGCACAATGCCTGGCACTTAGTAGGTGCTTAATAAGTATTTATTGACTGATTAATTAATTGGGATGCTCAGGGACCAGAAGATTCCTGGGAAACACTCTTTTTAAAAAATATTCAGGATCAGATTCAAATGCATAGACTAAACATTAGAACTGATAACCCCATATTCATTTTCCTGTTTTCTCTACTAAAGTTAGAGAGTCCTTTTGGACTCAGTCTTTCATAGAATCACAAAACCTCAGAATTTTAGTGTTGGAAGGGACTTTGGAGGTTACTGAATTCAACACATACATGAATGAGAATCCCTACGCATAAGGTGCTTTACAAATTTCAAAGAGCCATATGTTGTTGCTTTTGCTGCTATTATTAATAGTAGTAGCGGTAGTGGTGGTGGAGGTGGTGGTGGCGATATCACTGAGGTGAGTGCAAATGAGAAAAGATTCGTCACTAGCTTCTCTTCCTCTGTGTCTAGAGATGTGATTCGTCATATCTTGTTATGATCATTAGCTTGCTACAATTCTAAGGGCACTATAATGGCCCCTCAGGTCCATGTGGTTCCCTCTTTTTCTGCCTTAGGGAAACCAACATCAGGAGAACAATGACAATCTCTCAGAGCTTCCAGTAAGGAAAATTCCTAACATCGAATCCGAGGTATGGCTCTCTGCCTTACTTTCTATTTATATTTTTATCTAGTTAATCCATGGCAAGTGCAGGCAAGATTTAGGTTACTGGAAATGTTTGGGTAAAGAGGATGTTCTGGTGTCTTTTAATGGACAGGCACTAGGTGGGGAAAGGAGTGAAAGAACACATCTTTTCTCAGAACTTCCCTCAGTATTTAGAGAAGTGGTGATGAATGATGGCTCTAGCCTGAGTCTTTTGCTTAGAGACTCCAGTAAGATATTGGTGACCCTCCTTGATTTCTTCCTTTTCTGCCACAGCTCAGTTCTTTTTTCTTTCTCCTGTTGCTCCTGTGCTACTAATTCTTTCCGGCTCATTTCTTAAGGTCTCCATTTTTTGTCATTCAATCATTTTTCAGTTGTGTCTGACTCTTCATGCCCCCATTTGGAGTTTTCTTGGCAAAGAAACTAGAGTACTTTGCTATTTCCTTCTCCAACCCATTTTCCAGAGGAAGAAATGGAGGCGAATAGGGTTAAGTGACTTGCCTAGGGTCACACAGGTAGTGAGTGTCTGAGGCCGGATTTAAACTCAGGAAGATGAGTCTGACTACGTACCTGGCACTCTATCCCCTGCACCACCTAGCTGCCCTCCTCTCCATTGCTAGGCCCAAACTAGCTCACTGGCTTTATGTAAGCCCCACAGAATGTGACCAAGTCCTTCAACCAATCCTAACAGGTTTCCTGTCCTACCAAAAGAGGTTTCCAAACTTTGTTTAAACCTCAGATTGAATCGATTAATATGTGTTCTCATCTGATCAAAGCATGGTGGCTAAGTGGGATGGGGTGATTTGTTGTCTCGGTCAACTGCAACTTTAACACTGATATAGCTGTACACCAACAGAGATAGGGACTTGAATGTCATTGGTATGGGGAACTCAAGGAAGGAAGCACCAAATACCAAAGCAAGTAGCCACATTTTATTCAACCTCTGGTCTTAGAGAGTTCTTAGAGCTCTGAGAGCTTGAGTGACTTACTTGGGGTCACACAAGTGGTATATATCAGAGGCTAGACTAGAACCTTGGTGTTGCTAGCTCAGATTGAGGCCAGCTCACTCTCCACTACTCTATACTCCCTCTATTGCACGTTAAATATTAAAAAAAATGGCCTTTTCTTGCTGATACCCCTTCTAGTTGATTATTGCTGCAGAGTAAGTGTTTATGCAATTTGATTGTTGTTTTACTGTAAAGGAAATCTACCTGTGTCTGTCAAGAGTTCTTTTTTTCTTCTTACTCATACACTGGGGTGACTAGTTCAATTTGTAAGAGCAATTATGCCTGTAAGACTAAATGTAGAAAAAAACAGGGCTTCTGGTGCCAAAATGGTGGAGCGAGGAAGCAACCCTCTGAAGCCTTCCCAAATTCCCCTCCAAAAAACTAGAAAAATGCCTTAGAATTGATCTAGGAGCAGGGAAGCTGCTTACCAGAATGACAGGAAAGGTCTGTCTCACTGGGGTGGGAGGGGAGTGAGGTCCCAGAGCAGCAATAGCAGTAGCAGCAGCAGCAGCCAACCTCACAGCAGGGGGCCTGCAGCAAGTCTGGGGTGATCCACCAGCTTGGGCCTGTCCTCCTGCAAGCCAGTAGCTCCCTAGGCAAGTGAATAGTTTGTGCAAGGGACTAAACCAGTGACCCCACCTTCAGCATGAGGGACTACCCCAGTGACCTCACCTTCAACACAAGTTACCAGCGAGGCTTAGATCCCATTGTGAACCAGTAGTGAAGCCCCAGCCTCAGGCTGGCCAACAGCAAGACCCCCCTCTGGGAGCCTGCCAGCAGAGGAACCCTGTTTCCATAGCAACCCAGCAGCAAGGCCCCACCTCTAAGGCAGTCTAGCAACAAGATTCCTCCCTAAGGGCCTGCTAGAAGAGAGGCCCTGTTTCCATAGCAACTCAGCAGCAGGGCCTCACCTTGGGACAGGCCAGCAGCTAAACCCCACACCCATGGGTAGGAGGTTCTTCTCCCCTGACCCCAGTACAAGCAAGAAGGATAGCCTACCCTCCAGTGAAAGCGAGAAGCTAAGGCTTGCAGCCAAGAGAAAGCCAGCAGTAAGACTCTGAGCACCAACACAAAAAGGCTGGGACAGTGAAGGACCAGAGCCCAACTCTCACATAAAAACACTGTCACAAAAAAGGCAGAAAAAAGTGAGCAAAAAAAAAAAAAAAAACAACCAAAAACCAAAAACCAAAAAAAGAGCTTAACTATAGAAAGTTACTATGGTGACAGGGAGGATCAAAGCTTAAATTTAAAAGAGCACAATAGTGTCAAAATGGCTACATGTGAAGGCTCAAAGAAAAATGTAATTTGGTCTTGGGCCCAAAAAGAATTCCTGGAAGAGCTTACAGAGGATTTTAAAAAGCAAATTCAAGAAGCAAAAGAAAAATTAGGAAAAGAAGTGAGAGTGAAATAAGAGAATCATAAAAAAAGTCAACAGCATGGGAAAACATATATAAAAATTTACTGTGGAAAATAACTCCCTAAAAAACAGAATTGGCCAAATGGAAAAGGAAGTACAAAATCTCATTAAAGAAAATAATTCTGTAAAAATTAGAATAGAGCAAGTAGAAGCTAATGATTCTGTGAGACATCAAGATACAATGAAACAAAATCAAAAAAGAAAAAAAAATAGAAAAAAAATGTGAAACTTCTAATTGGAAAAACAACTGACCTAGGAAATAGATCCAGGAGAAATAATATAAGAATTATTGGACCACCTTAAAGCTACAATAAAAAAAAAACCTGAACAACATCTTTCAAGAAATTATCAAACTGCCCTGATATATTAGTGCCAGGGGGCAAAATAAAAATTGAAAGAATCCACTAATCACCACCTGAAAGAGATCCCAAAATCAAAACTCCTAGGAACATCATAGCCAATTCCAGAGCTCACCAGATAAAGGAGAAAGTACTGCAATCAGCAAAAAGAAACAATTCAAATATTGTGGTGCTATAGTCAGGATTACACAGAATTTGGTAGCTTCCACATTAAAGAACTGGAAAGCTTGGAATATGATATACTGGAAGGCAAAGGAGTTAAAATTACGACGAAGAATCACCTACCCAGCAAAACTGAATATAATCTTTCAGGGAAAAAAATGGACATTTAACAAAATAAAGACTTCCAAGCATTCCTAATTAAAATATCAGAGCTGAATAAAAAATTTGACCTCTAAGTACAACTCAAGGGAAACATAAAAAGGTAAAAAGGAAACAAGAAAAAGAAAACATAAGAAATCCAATAATGTGAAATGGTTTGTATTTCCATATGGAAAGATAATATTCTTAAGAACTTCATTACTATAAGAGCAATTAGAAGGACCGCACACACACAGTGTGGATGTAAGGTGACTTTGATGGGATGATACACCAAGAAATAAAGGAGTGAGAAAGAAAATTGCACCAAAGGAAGAAGGAGGGGGGAGATTGAATGGGGTAAATTATCCCACATAAAAGAGGCATGAGAGAGCAATTATAATGGAGGAAATGGAGTGGTGGTGGTGGCAGGCAAAGCTTAAACCTTACTCTCATCAAAACTGGTTCAAAGAGGGAACATGCACACTCAGTTGGATATGGAAATCTAACTTACCCTATGAGGAAGTAAAAAGGGATGGGGATAATAGAAGAGGAAGGGGGAACTGATAAAAGGGAGGGTAGGTTGGGGGAGGTGATGATCAGAAATAAAACACTTGTAAGGAGGGAAAGGGTAGGGGGTAAGAGAAAGGTGGGGATAAAGAAGGGAAAAATAGCATAGAGGGAAATACGCAATTAGTTATCATAACTATAAATGTGATTGGGATGAACTCACCCATAAAATGGGAGCAGATAGCAGAATGGATTAAAAATGAGAATCCTACAATGTTGTTTACAAGAAACACATTTGAAGCTAAGAGATACATACAGGGTAAAGGTAAGGAGCTGGAGCAGAATTCATTATGCTTCAGCTGAAGCAAAGAAAGCAGGGGTAGCAATCACGATCTCATACAAAACAAAAGCAAAAATAGATCTAATTAAAAGAGATAAGGAAGGAAACTACATCTTCCTGAAAGATATCATAGACAGTGAAGTCATATCAATACTAAATATATATGTACCAAATGGTATAGCATTTAAATTTTTTAAAGGAGAAGTTGAATGAGGTATAAGAGGAAATAGTAAAACTATACTAGTAGGGGACCTCAACTTTCCCTTCCCAGAATTAGATAAATGTAACAAAAAACTAAACAAGAAAGAAGTTAAGGAGGTGAATAAAATTCTGGAAAAGTTAGATATGATAGATTTCTGGAGAAAGCTGAATGGTAATAGAAAGGAATATATCTTTTTCTCAGAAGTTTATGGCACCTACACACAAATTGATCATGGATTAGGACATAAAAACCTCACAATCAAATGCAGAAAAGCAGAAATAGAAAAGTATCCTTTTCAGATCATAATGCAATAAAATTTCAATTGTTGTTCAAACTCAATAATAGAAAATAGAGAGATTAAAAATTAATTGTAAATTAAATAATCTAATCCTAAAAAATAAGTGGGTCAAAGACCAACTCACAGAAACAATCAATAATTTCATTAAAGAAAATAACAACAATGAGACAACATACCAAAATTTATGGGATGCAGCCAAAGTGGTACTTAGGGGAAAATTTATGTCTCTAGTTGCTTAGATCAATAAAATAGAGAAAAAGTAAATCAATGAATTGAGCATGCAACTAAAAAAACTAGAAAAAAAAACCAAATTAAAAATCCTCAAAAACACCAAATTGGAAATCTTGAAAATCAAAGGAGAGATTAATAAAATTGAAAGAAAACCACTGAACTAATATATAAAACTAGAAGCTGGCTTTATGAAAAAAAATCAATAAAACAGATAAGCCATTTGTTTGATTTGATTTAAAAAAGGAAAGAAGAAAACCAAATTAATATCAAATTAATATCAAAAATGAAAAAGGTGAATTTACCACCAATGAAGAGGAAATTAAGACAATTTTTAGAAGCTATTTTGCCTAAAAATATACAAATAAATCTGACAATCTAAAGGAAATGGATGAATATCTACAAAAACATAAATTATCCAGACTAACAGAAGAGGACATTAAATACTTAAATTACCCAATCTTCGAAAAAGAAATTGAATAAGCCATTAGTGAACTTCCTAAGAAAAAATCCTCAGGACCAGGATGGATTCACAGGTAAATTCTACCAAACATTTAAACAATTACTCCCAATACCATATAAACTATTTGGAAAAAATAGGCAAAGAAGTCCTACCAACTTCTTTTTATGACACAAATATGGTACTGATACCTAAATCAGGAAGAACCAAAACAAAGAAAGAAAATTATAAATCAATTTCCCTAATGAATATTGATGCAAAAATTAAAATAATGCAAAATTAAATAATGCAGAAAATTTTAAATAAAATTCAGGGATAATGCATTATGACCAGGTAGGATTTATACCAGGAGTTCAGGGCTAGTTTAATGTTAGGAAAACTATCAGCATAAATGACCATATCAATAACAAAACCAACAGAAATCATATGATTATCTCAGTAGATGCAGAAAAAAGTCTTTGACAAAATACAGCACCCATTCCTATTAAAACACTAGAGAATATAGGAATAAACAGAGCTTTCCTTAAAATGATAAGCAATATTTATCTAAAAACCATCAGCAATCATTATCTGTAATGGGAATAAATTAGAAGTCTTTCTAATAAGATCAGGGGTGAAGCAAGGATGCCCATTGTAGCTTCTATTATTTAATGTTGTACTAGAAATGTTAGTTATAACCATAAGAGAAGAAAAAGAAATTAAAGGAATTAGAATAGGTAATGAGGAAGCAAAACTATCACTCTTTGCCAATGATATGATGTTATATTTAGAAAATCCAAGAGAATCAATTAAAAAACTGCTCAAAATTATTAACAACTTTAGCAAAGTTGCAGGATACAGAATATACCTCATATAAATCATCAGCATTTCTATATATTACCAACAAAGCTCAGCAAGAAGAGATAGAGAAACTCCATTTAGAACAACTGTAGACAATATAAAATATTTGGGAATCTACCTGCCAAGACAAACCCAGGAAATATCTGAATACAACCATAAAACACTTCACACAAATAAAGTCAGATCCAAAAAATTGGAAAAATTTACTTGCTCATGGGCAGACCAAGTCAAGATAATAAAATTACTGTTCTGCCTAAATTAATCTATTTATTCAGTACCATACCAATCAAATTAACAAAAATTATTTTATAGAGCTAGGAAAAATAATAACAAAAGTAATTTGGAAGAAAAAAAACTCAAGGATATCAAGGGAAGCAATGAAAAAAATGCAAATGAAGGTGATCTAGCCATACCAGATAGCAAACTGTATTATGAAGTGGTAATTTTTAAAACAGTCTGGTACTGGCTAAGAAATGAAATGGCAGATTAGTGGAATAGATTAGGCACAAACTACATTATAGTGAATGATCATAGTAATCAAGAATATGATAAACCCAAAGATCCAAGCTTTTGGAACAAAAACTCATGATTTGATAAAAACTATTGGGAAAATTGGAAAACAGTATGGCAGAAACTAGGTATAGAACAACAACTCACACTGTATGTCAAGATAAAGTCAAAATGAGTACATGATTTAGACATAAAGGGTGATATCATAAGCAGATTAGGAGAGCATAGAATAGTTTATTTATCAGATTTATGGATAAGGGAAGAATTTAGGAGCAAAGAAGATATAGAGAGCATTACAAAATATAAAATACATAATTTTGATTATATAAAATTAAAAAGTTTCTGCACAAACAAAACCAATGCTACTAAAATTATAAGGAATGCAGAAAGCTGGGGAAAAAATTTGCAATAGATTGTCTCTGATAAAGGCCTCATTTCTCAAATATGTAGAGAATTGAGCAAAATTTATAAGTTGGAAAATGGCTAACCAAGTTGTGGTATATGGTCGTAATGGAATATTATTGTGTTCTAAGAATTGCCAAGCAAGATGATTTTAGAAAAACCTGAAAAGACTTACTGAACTGATGTTTAGTGAAGTGAATGCAACCAGGAGAATGTTGTACACATTAACAGCAATATTGTCTGATGAAGAATTGTGAATGATTGCTATTCTCATCAATACCATGATCCAAGATAATACTAAAGGACTAATGATGAAGCATGCTATCTGCCTCCAGAGAAAGAACTGATATTTATTGAACACAGACTGAAGCATGCTATTTTTTATTTTCTTTCTTCCATTCTTTTTCTTTTATTCTAGTTTTTTGTACAAAATGACTAATATGGAAATGTTTTACATAATTGCACATGTATAACCTATATCTGATTGTTTACTTTCTCAAGGAAGGGGGAAGGAAGGAAGGGATAGAATTTGGAACTCAAAACTTTAAATAAAAATGTTAAAAAGAAAAAAAAGAGCAAGCATACAGGTTTGTAACAGGGGTCAATACCTCAGAATAATGTAATGGACCAAGAAAAAAAAAGCCGGTTCTGGGTCTGGGAAGCAATACCTAAATTCAGAAAGCCAATGCATGGTTGACCATTTTTCTCAATCACAGGATTTAG
Source organism: Trichosurus vulpecula (assembly GCF_011100635.1). Lineage (NCBI taxonomy): Eukaryota > Metazoa > Chordata > Mammalia > Diprotodontia > Phalangeridae > Trichosurus > Trichosurus vulpecula. The sequence continues at coordinate 267,318,199 of NC_050573.1, read as the reverse complement.
AGCATTAAAGGGGTTCTAGAGCTTATTTAGTGTGATATCCCCTCTCCTTGTTTTATAGATGAAGACACAGTGGCCCAGAAAGTCAAAGTTATTTGCTCAAACCTTTGTAAAGTGAATAGAAGATCTGGAGGAGTCAACAGAGTAAAGTGGAAAGGGGTTCTGGAATCAGAGGTTCTGGATTCAAATTCCACCACTTATGCTTAGAACTCTTGTGACCATTGGCAAGTCACTTAACATGAGAGGGCTGCACTAGATGAACTGATTTGACATCCTTTCCAGATCTAAATCTATGATCCCATAATTCAGTATTTAGTACCCTTTCCACTAAGCCACATTTCCTTCTTTCAGATCTTATTTTACCTATGGAAATGATACTAAAGAAAATGCATTACCATTTGCTTTGCTGCTATACCCTAAGGACCATAGGACCTTAACATCTGACTTACAGCTAAAACCATCTATGTGTGTTGTCTTTCCCTATTAGAATGTGAACTCTTTTAAAGCAGATACTGTTTTGCTTTTCTGTTTTATCCTTGGTGCTTGGCACAGTACTTTCCACATGGTATGTGCTTAATAAATGCTTTTTATTCACTGTTTTAAATTCAGATGAAATACTAAGTGAAAGAAAGCCATTTGAAGAATTTAAACCCTGAAGAGGTATCTACCATTTCCAAGCTTCAAAAGGATATTGAATGAGCATCTTATTAATGCTTATTTGTCATGTGAAGGATAGAGCATTTATTAAAATGAAGTTATATATTAAGGTAAAAGCATGTTCCTAACCTGGAAATTAACTACAAAAGCAAAACATCAAGAAGGACATTTCAGTACCATGCCCATCTGATTAAATAGGGCATCAAGTGAATAGTATACATCCCTGTTGTTTTGATAATATTTTTCTAGCTCTAGAACAGAAGTTCTTAACCTTTCTGTGACTTGGACCTTTTTGGCAATTTGGTGAATGAAACCTATGGACCTCTTTTCTGCATATTGATTTTAAATGTATAAAATAAAACATATAGGATTGAAAGGAAATGTATTATACTTATTTTAATGTAAACATAGATGTCATTTTTTCTGTATATAAAAATAAAGATACTTTTTCCCATCTAAATTCACAGATCCCCTGAAATCTATCCATGGACTCCTTGGAGGCAGTCTCTGGACTGCAGGTTAAAAATCTCTGTTCTAGGACTTATTAAGCAACCAAATCAGTCCTTTGATTTATAGGAAAGTAAATTTTTTACAGAAAAAAAAACACCACACACAACAACCTTGAAAACATAACTTCATATAACCCTGCTTTTGACTCCCTCTCTTTCTAGATAGCACTGTTTTGGAGAATAAAGACTCAAGAAGCTGCTATTCCAGAGTTCACTAATGGGTGATGTGTTTGACCTTAGACCTTTGAGACTGTTTTGGAGAAGCCAGGAGTCCCTTCTCCTTCTTGAAGCTATGAGGGTGAGTAGGATCCAGCAGTGTGCCTACCTCCTTGCTTTTCCCTCTGCAGCTTCACTGGATTGGTACTGCTTCTATTTGGGGTGGGCAGAATGAGGTACCAATGAATATGGCAAGAGCTGAGAGTGATAGTTGGTGACATAATGCCACCACTGCCAAGCTCCTCTGATTTTGGTCTTTCCTTCCTTCCTGCAAAGGGAAAAATTAACGGGGAATGTACAATGAGAGAAGCTCATTCTGCTTATGCAGTCAGGGGTATTAGATTTTGTACAATTTATTGTACATAGCTTTTTCTGCACAGAGGGAAAGCACTTAAAGATACAAACATATTTATAGCAGACAATTTGTAATAGCAAAGAACTGGAATCAAAGTGGGTGTCCTTGAATTGGGGAATGACTCAACACAATTGAAAGTAATAGAGTATTATTGTGTCTTAAGAGAAGCCCAATATAATAGATTCAGACAAACTTGAGAAGATTGGGATGAACTGATACAGAGTGGAACAAACAGAGCCAGGAGAGCAATTTGTACAATGATAAAGGATAGCAACTTGGAAAGATCAGAAATCAGATGAAAACAGTGACAAACCATGACCTGAAAAGACTAATGATGAAGTATGCCTCCTACCAATTGTCAGAAGATGTATATTTTTGTGTTAATTAGTTTGGCATGATTCTTCATATTTATCATAAAGGAGGCCTCCTATTTGGGAGAAGATACATTAGTGGATAGTTAATAAAGATGCAAAAGGTAAAAATTAGAAAAGATCGCTAATAAAGCATGAAAAACGCCCAGAATAAATAAAATTATGGTATGTGAATATAATTAGGATATGAAGGGGAATGGATATTGGAGGGAAAAATCTTTGTATAGAATAGACGCTAAGAATTATCACTCAGGAATTCAGGTCAGCTCACCAGAGCACAGCTACTACTTCTCCCATCAAAGTTTTAGTGAGAACCCTAAGGTGATGGTGCTTGTTTTACATCATCACTCACAAGCTTGTGTACTCTGCCAGTATCTGTTGAGAGCTAACATCTCTCTAATATCATTTAACTAATTAACATAAATTGTTAGTTTTTTTTAGGAAAAGGGATATTTACTTAGAAATTATTGCAAATACTGAAGTATAACATTCCAAAATGAGATCCTACTCTCCACATCTCAGTCCCTGGAGAGTAAGGACTCAAAGAAACTTATGGCTACAAAATATTTTCCCCTCTCCATTGGAAAGGTACTTCCTGGATTTGGGAGTCCTTTTCTTTTTCTTTAAGGAGTCCCCACCAAATTTGCTCCTGGAAGTGGCATAGACCTGTCCCTTGCTTGCAGGACATGGTATCTGACCACTGGATAGATCACTATTGTGCTGGGTCAAGCAGGTTGTTCCTCAAGGCTGGATCCTCACATGACTTGTCTGCTGCAGCTACCAGCAGTCACTGTTACTAATTCCAGTTTGTGGATCTCCGATGGTTCTTCACATCTTTAGAAGCTCACAAGGTTATAATCTAGCCTAGAAGTGACAGTCTTGCAGCCCTGGCATCAGAACCAGGCTAACATGTACTTAGGAGATTTTTTTTTACAAAATAAATAAAAATAAAATACAGCATAGACAATGTTAATTTGTGTAAATATGTGACCAGTGGGCTCTGTTTCTACTTGAGTTCTATCTAACACCACTGCTCTAGCCCATCATATCTCTGCTGCTCATTTACCTAAATCAGGAAAATACATATAGCAGAAAGAGAGGAAAGAGAGGCACCCAGCAGTTACAGACTGTGATGCCAACCAATGATTAAAGTCCTTTCCCACCCACTTAATAGACCTCAGGTGGGGCCAATTAAGGGAAGTTTGATCAGAGGTTTGTTTGTAGGCAGGCCTTTATTTACTAGGCACTAAGCCTCAGGCCCACACCCTTTTGCTGATTGGGTGTGAAGCCCTAAAAAGAGTATATACACCCAGAAGGTAGCCATTGAGAACTGAGAATTCAGATGTCAGAAATCAGAAGCGAGAATTCAGAATCCAGCACAAGAAGGAGAAGTAAGAACTCTGAGACAACAGAGACAAAAGAGTGTGGAGCAGAGAGTGGACTGGAAACCAGGGAGCTTCGAAGACCAGAGAACTGAGGTGGGGGGAGAACACAGGCAAGCAGACAGTTAGGATTCATGAGTGTTTATGGGAGGCCCCAGCAGAGAGGAAGGTTACAGGATGACTTGGTTCCTTGCTATGATACTGTGTTATAATTTCCTTGTTGCTACATTGAGGTGAGTTTACTGGTTTTGGAATATAATTGCTGCTATATCAAATTGGAGTTATTGGTCTTTGGGTTTGATCCTCTGGTATCTAAATAAATGTTATACTTCCTCTGCCTTCTACCTGGAGAGTTTTTCATACTTCGCAATTCCGAAGCACATAGGCATATTCATGGTCATCCTCAAAGTCATGAATCTTGCCTTACTGATACACAGACATATAGTGGTCAGGCACTACTGTGGTCTCTCACCTAAACCTGGAGACCCTCAAAATTTCTTTTCCCTCAAGAGAGAAGGAGAATTTCTCAGTTTTATGCACACTCAGTTCTGACTATGCAAATAAAGGACTTTCCCACAAAATACAGTAAGTCTAAAGGACATAGAAATTACTTGAAACAGGGAGGGAAAGGGGCTTTCCACATATTTCTGGAAGCAGGCTCACCAATCCTCCATGTGGATATTATCCATGCTTTAAGAGCTGTACCCTCATTGGCCAGTCCTCTTATTATGTTTGTGTACAAACAACATTCTAGCTTCCCTCTTCTTGCTCCCTTTTCTGTATTTCCCTCTCTCTCCCCTGCCCCCCTCCCCCCCGCCAGAATGTCCCACAGCAGATCTACCTGCTTCTTTCCCTGTGCTCCCCTAAATGTGTGCTCCATAGTTAATAAATTCCTTTCATCTTAATCCTTTTCTTGTTCTTTCCATCTTCTGGCATTCATTGAGACCTAGTTCCTTCCTGATGACACTGCATCCCTGCCCATCCTTTCCATTACTCATTCACTTTCACTCATACCACCCTCCCCACACCCCTTCACTCACTGGTGGTAGTGGGGAAGTTAGAATATTCCTTGTTCCCCTTTGCCACATCCAAACTCTCCCTCGACTACCATCAATAAGTAACCTCTCCTTCTTGGAAATTTATTCAATTCACACTTATTACCCTATCTAGATTCTAGTAGCCATCACTGTTTATCACATATTTATAGCAGCCCCTCTTTTTTTGGTAAAAGTAGAATTTTAGAGAAAGATACAGACAAGGCAACTTTGGGTCTACTATACTGAATTTATTATATATAGAGTCTGGAGTCCTAATTCCAGCTCTCTCAGTCACTCCCAAGTTCAGTCCTCAGAGCTCAGAAACTTAATCTCCCCTTAAGGTTCAGGGTATCTGAGGGGTTGGGGAGTTCTAGGCCTATATAGCTCATGAGCTTTCACTGATGTTTTCCCTCATTTATTATAATTAGTACCATTAGTCAGCAGACAATTAGCTTTTTAAAGAAAAGGGCATTTGCTAAGGCAGTACATTAAGGACAGTTGGTACAAAACAACTCACCAAAGTCTGTGACACAGTCTCCTACCAGTACATAGAGTGCAGGGTGAAAGAAACTCAAGCATAGAGATGATGTGGCAAAAAGAGGTCATAGTGACTTATGGTTCCTGCAAGTCCTTCTGAGCATTCCTCAACTTGCTCCCCTTATGCTTGATGTAGATTCTATCTATCTATCTATCTATCTATCTATCTGTCTATCTATCATCTATCTATCTATCTATCTATCTATCTATCTATCTATCTATCTATCTATCCTGAATCCTTCCTAGAGCCTTGAATGTGCATATAGTTTGTCTTTGGCTCTCAAAACAGATGCTACTTTCTGGGGACACTGATAGAAAGGGGATGGGAAGATGGGAAGTCCTCCAAGACCTACAAAGTTCATGGGAAGTCCTCCAAGACTTCCCAAGTTCATGAAATCCTCTTCTAGTCAAAAGGGGGAGAGAGGAGACTGAGACAGAGACCAAGGCCTGGAGTGCTGCTCCTTTTTTGCTTCCCATAATCTAGTCCTTCTCAGGGGTTTAGCTGGAGTGTTGTTTCCCTTCTGACTGCTCAAATCTCTCAGGCTTGAACTGGCTTGGTATTTTATAGATGACTCACAGGTTGTCAGGGCAGCTAGGTGGTGTAATGGATAGAACACCGGGCCTGGAGTCAGGAAGACTTGAGTTAAAATCTGACCTCAGACACTTACTTGCTGTGTGATCCTGGGCAAGGCATTTAACTCTGTTTGCCTCAGTTTCCTCATCTGTAAAACAAGCTGGAGAAGGAAATGGCAAATCACTCCAGTATCTTTGCCGAGAAAACTCCAAGTGGGGTCATGAAGAGTTGGACATGATGGAACAACAACAACAGAAGTTCTTAAGGCTTTCAAAGCTATTAATTTTCACATTGTTGTTACAGTATAAATAGTTCTTCTGGTTCTGCTTACTTCATTCTACATTAGTTTATATATGTCTTCCCAGTTTTCTCTGAAACTATTCCTTTTGTCATTTCTTATGGTGCAATAATATTCTGTTATATTCATTTACCATAATTTGTCCAGCCATTTCACAATTGATGGGCACTCTCTTATTTTGCTACCACAAAATGAATTTCTGTGAATATTGTTGTACATATGGGTACTTTTCTTCTTCGATCTCTTTGGTGAATAGGCCTAGTAATGGTATCACTGGGTCACAGGTATGCACAGTTTAGTAACTTTGGGGGCATAGTTCTAATTTAATTTTTTATAATGGCTGAACATATGCACAGCTCCACCAAATGTGCATTAATGCACCTGCCTTCCTGAGCCGCTCCAGCATTCATCATTTTTCATTTCTGTCTACTTTGCCAGTCTTATAGCAGCACAGTAGAACTTCAGAGTTCCTTTTATTTTTCATTTCTCTAATTATTAATGCTCTGAAACATTTTTCATATACCTATTGGCAGCTTGGAACTCTTATCTGGAAAACTTCCTCTTCATAGTTTTTGACCACTTACCATCTGGGGAATTAACGCAACTTTACATAGGATGGGTTGATTTCATTGATTTACTTGAGTACATAAAAACAGTTCAGTAAGTTAAGTAATAGAAATTCAGAATCTTATGTATAATTCTCTTTTTCTGTTCTTTGTGCAAGGAATTATTATTTGTAAAATTCAGAATGTTAAAAAAGAAAAACATAAACATTTGAAAATCCAAGAATCAAAATAAACTGAACTTAGAAACCAGACCTCCAAACTACTGTATCAAAAATATTAAGCCAAAAGTAATGTCATATTTTCTCTCAATAAAATATTGTTGTTAATAATGAAATTATTTTTAAAAATAGGTACAATTTTTCCAACAATATAAATGGAAAGAACAACCAAAGTTCCAAATCCCGTGCAATTAAAATGACTAAACTTGGCCTTAGAAAATAGTCCCTTCATTGCAGACATGGTGGGAGGACCATGGGCATGAAATGTTGCAAAAGTTGTCAGACATGGTTAATGCATGGGCTCATTTGGATTAATTGCTTTAAAAAAGCCTTTGTTTTAAGTGAAGGCTTTCTGCTTACATTCAGAAGTGAATATGATATTTTAAAAAGGTCTAAGAAATGTAAGTCCCATTAGTTGGTAAGATTGTATGGAATATGCTTCTCTTCTTCTTGCATGTCTGCTCACTTCCCTTGGTACAGTTTGAGACCTGACATCCTAGATCTGGACACATGCGCCTTTCCCTTTATCCTCTTTCCATGATCTGTGAAAAGGAAGGAGACAACCATTATTTTCTTTGTGTTTTGCTAAGTTTATTATCTATATGGCCACAGTATGCAAAATACCTTTGCCTTATGAATGTAGAGCTCCTTTGACAGAAAGGAGATATTTCATTTGTGGCTTGGGGATGGATCCATAGATTCCTTATTTAAAAATAATTTTGAGCAATATCTGGCCAGCACAGGTTTTAAACTGCTGATATGCTTATTGCTGCATGGCATGGCAAGGCAACCTGAGCAGTACCCCAAAGTATATGCTGGGAAACATTATTGAGACCATTTTGATTGATAGTTTGAGTAGAATGCCAACTGTGGACAACCCAGATAATACATTCTCTCACTAGATAGCTAATGTAATGATACATAGTTTTCCTATAGGTTTAAGCATGGAAGGGAAGCATATAAGCCCATGTTGATAGCTGCTATAGTGACTCAAATGTCTCATGGTGCATACAGCAAGTTTTCATAATATGTTTCAGTAGTTCAAAGGCTGATTGGAGGGGAAGTCTGGTAATGGTCTTTTAACTGGAATAGTCTGTTTTATTAGGTAGTGAATTCACTTTAAGTGGGGAACTCAAAGAGTCTGGATGATGATTTGTGTAGACATCATACAAGGGATTAGTAATTTTAAAAATTCAATTCAAGTTATTTTTGAGGGGATTCATAATTTAAGTTAGGCTTGAACTAGATGCCCTTTGAGGTCACTTTCAACTCATGAATTTTCTGATTCGGTGGTTTTATCTTAATATAATTTGAATGTAGAAAAGAACAACGTATCTCTTTAATTCTGGTGAAAAGGCAGAAGAGACTAAGCAGCTGAAGACAAGGAAGGGGCAGGAATATATGGAATAATCATACTTTTTAGCAGATAAAAGATATGAAATAGGATTCTGGGTGCAGATGGAAGAGATGGAATTTAGGAAAAAGGAAATCTTTTCCTTAGGTAACTATGGCATCCTTGAAATAGGTCAGGGTGGAGATGTCAGCAGAAATAAAGGATCACATGCCAAAGATTAGTAGGGTTTAAGAGGGTAATGAAATGATTCATAATGAAGACCAATGGGGTAGGAAGTGGTGAAGAAGGGAATGAAATCAGTGTGGGTCTTTTGATTCCAACTGACAGTGACTGACCATGACCTAGGGTGGCACAGTGGAAAGAGAGCCAGACTTGGAGTCAGGTAACCAGGGCTCATTCCTGGCTCAGAAGCTTACTAGCTGTGTGGCCTTAACAAGATTACTTCACTACTCAGAGACTGTTTCTTTACTTGCAAAATGGGGATAATAATATTTCTAAAATGCACCTTATTATGAAGAAAGTATGAATATTTTCATATTGTGCAGGTTCCAAATGTCCAAAATGCTCCTCAGACCCTAAAGCCACACTAGTTTCTTCCGCCCTGCTTTCTTGTTCCTTAAACACGACATTTTACCTCCTGTCTTTGTACCTTTGTTCAGACTGTTCCCCATGCCTGGAACAAAGGCCTTTCTCACCTCTGCTGGTAGACTCCTTAGCTTCCTTCAAGCTCGGCTCCTGGGCCACTTTCTCCTGGAATCCTTTCCTGATTGTTCTCATTTGCTAGGACCCTCCCTGCTGATCATGAATTTTACTTTGCTCTGTACGTGTTTATATTTACTTCTGTGGGTTCATTTTGCTTCCTTTCAATAGAATGCAAGGACTTGGAGGGCAGAGAGTGTTCTGCTGTTATGTTTGTGTGTCTAGCGTGCCTAGCGTGTTTTCTGGAAGCTGGTAGTTGTTTAATGAATGTTTGTTGATTGTCACAGTTAACACTTTGTGGTCTGTCATCTCAGGAAAGAACAGGCATTGAGAGCTGAAAGTGCTCCACAAAAATTCCTCCTTCTAGTATCTCAGAATGAAAATTGAAGTGTGCGTGTGTGTGTGTGTGTGTGTGTGGGGGGGTGGGCACAGGGTAAAGAAGGGGTGGTTTTTTGACCCAGTATTTCACATCAATCTCTTAATGAACTTTGGCCTATGATTTATTCTCTATACTTTCCCACAACCTAATTTTTCAAATCAAATGATTGTTCTGTTTTCCTAGTTTTCTGTCAAGCTTGCCTTTTTACAGTTTCACCCAACAATTACCATGGCTAGCCTAATTTAGGTAAACAAAACATGGATGGATTTCCTTTTGATTTTTTATAAATGCTAATAGGTTTCCAGAATTTAAAATCATGTCCTCATTTAGGTCATTGGTTCATTAGTGGCCATCACAAAAGGTCACTTCCAATAGCTGCCCTCCATGTTGGAAACCTTTAAAAGTGTATGTCTTTGATTCTTGTTTGGTGAAAGAAACAACAGCGACAAAACTCTAAGCTCTGTTTTTCCCCCTTTTTTGTACTTTGGTGTTAACTTCAGGAAAAGTTGAAAAAATGTGGAAGGTGATGCTTTGTCATAGTACAATGTAATAGAAAGGACCAAGAATTCAAGATGACTTGCTAATTCATGGCTGATTAGTTACTAGTTATTAATTCACTTACTAGTTGTATTTTCTCAAGGGCAAATTACCTCATTTTTCTCAGCTTTAGTTTCTACATCTGTAAAATGGGAATAGCTTACTTGCCTACATCAGAGGATTATTGTAGGGATCAAATGAGATGATATATGTAAGAGTATTTAATAATCTGAAATAGGTTATAAATCCCTCTCCCTTCAGCATGTGGACAGTGACCAGAAAAAGAAAGATATAAATCTTCTTCGTCTTTTAAGATGGCGGAAAGCACTGGAAGTCACTCACACTACACAAGTATCTTATAGAATTGTTTCTTGCTTGAAGCAATATCCTAACCCTGCCTTCATGTTAGTTAGACTAGTTTTTCCTCAAAAGGTATTGACCCCATCCTTGAGAATTATACGGCTCAAAGAACTAGAGGTTCAGGCTATTGACATTAATTCCTGAGTATGAAACAGTAAAAGCTCCCGAAGCTCTCTAAGGCTTGGCTATGGAAAATGATGGGCAACTCAGACAAGAGAGCTCTACTGAACCAACTTGACATGTCCTCAGTGCCTGTTATAATTGAATGGCCTGCTATGGCTAAGTAAATTTCCTTTTGTGTTAGCTGTTGAACCATCTGAGTGTCTCATTGTGTTCCAATACTGAATCTAAGCCATGAGCCCTACCCCACCCAGAACAATAGGCATGGTATCATGGGGTGGAAGCTGATGAGGGATGGACAATGCAGAGGAAGGTGAACCTGGCCTGGCCTTCATGCTTCTGGTGGTGCTTTTGGTGATGTCTCTAGAAATGGTGACTGCTTACAATGAAGCTTTTCTCACTTCTGGGGGATTACAGAGTAAACTGCCTGTGATGATTCATCTTATCTGGCAGTTCCTGATCTTAGAAATGATGGTGGACCAGCTAGAGGCAGTGGCACTCTGCCTTCTAGCTCCTGTCCCTAGTAGAGGAGGGAACAGTCAGGCTCCCACTCTAGTGGCATCTACATTGTTCCTGCCACAGACACACACAAAATGGCCGTGATAGCACAGACCTGAGTGTGGGTGTAAGAGGGTGACCCTCATCCCAACATGAGGAGATAGAGTCAGGCCTGACCTAGTTGGTCAGAGTCAGGCCTCAGGGGTGACAGTGCGACTAGTCCGGTTTGCTCCTACAATCTGTCTCAACAATGGGAAGGAATGGCAGGCTTGCCAAAGCAAGGCAATCAGGACCCAGTTAAAGCTAGGACAATAGAGCTCAGGTCTATGCAGTACTCTGTCCCAGCATAGGCAGCTACAGGAATTGAGCCTGGCAGAGTAGGTAGTAGTCATACACTCTGGCCTAGTGGCAACGAACATTAGAGTATATCCCAGTGGCAGTGATAGTTCAGAGGCAGAAAGAGTAGACACTGGCATATGCAGTGGCAAAAGGCAGATCCCCCCTCTAGCCCATTGATTACTGTAATGTAAAACTGATTGGCCCTCTAAATTGTTGGCAGGAAAACACCTAGTGGTCATGTTGCAATTTCTCCCAGTGAGGGTTTGGAGGAAAAAGGGTGGCATTATTGGGAGGGGACTTGTCTTCTAGCAAAAAGGGAGAAGTAAGAGCCCCCACAGAAGAAGATTGGCAGTCCCACAGAGGCTTCTCATGGGGAAAAGATTTATTTTGTTCTCACCTCCCCTTTATTTCCTGTGTGGGTACCAGGGAAGAGGAGATCTTGGATGCTGGGCCAAAGAATGCTAAATGGGTGGTGGTACAGGGCAGTGCTTCCTGGACTGTGTTGAGAATGATGACTTTGCAAAAATGTCATCACCTTTACTGTGGCCTTGATGTTTCTGGGCTGCTCTGGTTTGTGGTCACATTTTTTTTTTTGGCTGGGCAATTGGGGTTAAGTGACTTGCCCAAGGTCACACAGCTAGTAAGTGTGTCAAGTGCCTGAGGCTAGATTTGAACTCAGGTCCTCCTGACACCAGGGCCTGTGCTGTACTCACTGCACCACCTAGCTGCCCCTGTGGTCACATTTTTAAAACTGAAAGACCCCACTATGAACTTCAAAAATTTTTCATCACCTTCCACAGGGACCTGATTGTCCAGACTCAGTCTTGGTCCTTTCTGGGACACTCAGATTCAGTCATTCTTTTGAGGAGATCATACTTTTGTTTGTTTTATTTCTGCTCTATTTGCGTTTTAGTTTTTTTCTACCTTGTTTAATAATAATAGCAGTAGCTAGGATTTATATTACTCTTTAAGGTTTGAAAAATGCTTTCCATATATTCTTATGTGACCCTCACAATGACCCAGTGAGGTAAATGTTATTTTGGTCCTCATTTTGCACATTAGGAAATTGGGACTTACCAGCTAAAGGTTAAGTAACTTCCTCAACAATGAAGGAAGGAAACCAGCATTTATTAAACACCTTCTATGCATCAGACATTGTGCTAAGCACGTTACAAATATCTCGTTTAATCCTCACAATGACTCTGGAAGTGGGTGCTGTCATTATCAACATTTTACAGTTGATGAAACTGAGGCAGTCAGAGATTAAATGATTTGCCTGGGTCACTCAGCTAGTAAGTATCTGAGACTGGATTTAAACTCAGATCTTCTTGATTCCTAGGCCTGGCACTTTAGCCATTGCACCACTCAGATGCTTCCTTCTCATTCTTTTGCTGGATTTTATCCATGTTATCTGTGGGTATACCTCAAGGCTCTTTCCTGGACCCTCTTCTCATTCTACACATTCTCATGACCTCATATATACTTGATGACCTCATAAGATTCCATGTTCAAATGATCATTTCTATGTAGATGACCCCCCAGATATAATAACGTATAATAATATATATTTTATAGACCACTCAAAGTCAGCTTGTCCAAAAAAGATCTCATTATATTTTCTCCCCAATATGTTCCTTTTGTAAACTTCCCGACTGTTTTGGAGGGTACCATTATTCTTGCTGTCACCCAGATTTGTCACTTAGTGTCATCCTCAACTCTTCACCCTTATCTCACATAGCCACTCAGTTGCCACATTTTGTCCTTTCTATCCCCATGAAAGAGAAGCATATATACTCTTTTCCCTACTCACAGAGCTGAAACTCTAGTCATTCCTTATCTGGATTGTTATAGTAGCCACCCAATTGGTCTTCCTGTTCCGAATCTCTCCTCATTCCAGTTAATTTTCCAGGAAGTCATAAAGAGCATGTCTAACCATTGTTATCCCTCTATTTATTCAATTTCCAGTGGCTCCCTATTACTTCTTGGATCAAATCTAAACTCATTTAGAGTTTTAGAAAACCCTTTCAAAGTCTGGCTGGTCCTACTTTCCCATCTTTTATTTTCACATTCGACCCATCCATTCATTCTATGATCCAGCCATCATGGCCTTCTTGCTACTCTTCTCACATGATACCCCATTTCTCTGTTTTGGCACTACCTATTCTTAATGCCTAGATTGCTCTCCCTCACCTCTATGTCATGGAATTCTTTGTTTCCTCTAACACTTGGCTCAGGTACCACCAAATGAGACTTTTCCTGGTCCCCCAACTGCTAGTGCTTCCCTCTCAAAGGCTACTTCATATCTTCTTTGTATGTGTTTTGCCTATATGTGTACATTTTGCCTGACTCCATGTAGTCTAGGGTCTCATTTAAAAAAATTCCTTATTACAATGTTAACTCATATTAAGCTTGAAGTCCAATAAAATGCCCATAAAATTTTTATCTTGCCTGCTGTCTAGCCATAGTTCCCTATCTTTTGAAACTGATTTTTTAAAAAAAAAACCTGAATTATGACTTCACATTTATCTTTATTCTATTTCATATTATTAGCTTCAAATCAGTTTACTACCCAGTAGAGCTCTTTCTGGATCCTGGCTCTGCCATCCAAAATGTTAGTTATCCCTCCTAGCTTTGTGTCATCTGCAAATTTGATAAGTATTTTATTACTTCATATGTCATAAATAAAAATGTTAAATACCACAGCATTAAGGAAGGTCAGTATTGGCAAATCTTTTGGGTAAGGGAGCCATCTCATCACCCCTTAATCATTCCAAAGTAAATTCATCTTCGTATGACACCTTCCCTGCCTCTCTACTTCTGCCAGGCACGTTGCTGAGGAATGCCCCACTTACTGGCTTGCCTCGGGAGGCTGTGTTGTGTCCTTTTTGAAAGAAGCTATTCACCAAAGAGCTGGATGGAACAAAATAAGTGGACTCCACTGAATTTTAAAGGCCAATAATGTTGCTTAGTAGCAGGGAATCAAACCAAGCCACGCAGTTAGAATGCATTATCCAGGGAGGCTGTGAGCATTATTCTCCAGATATTATTTAGATAAATTACCTACAGGGGAGACAGGCACACGCTTGGGAGCCGGGAGATAGAAGGGAATGGCTTCTTAAGATCCAGCCCCAGATTCTACGATTGTGTGAAATCACAACACAACTGGCATGATTAATAACATGATTAATTACCCAGAAACTATGACTCTCAAACTTTTTATACATCAGTCACTAGGATAAGTTGCTTGGTTTTCCAGTCCCAAACACTTTGTCTCCCAAGTTCTAAGTATTAATACTAAAGCAATATTTCTGAAGGATCTGATGTCAATAAAGTATTGCCTGGTAGACTAAATATTTACTACACGATGGAATGATATAATATCAAGGGATAGAACTGGAGGACATGGACATATTCCCTGGCACCTCTTGGAAAATGGGTTTTTAAAGATGAAGGCTCCCCTCAAGATGAATTGGTTAGTTCATACTCTTGGGAGGATGAATTTTTATTGGAAACCCACCCCTTTATACTGGCCTACAAAAAGAAGCTGACAGGATAAACCTGATCATCCTTTTCCCTTTTTTGCTTCTCACCTTTCTTCTGGAAAGATCCTGAGAACACAGCAGGTGTGACTGGGTGGGGGAAGATGCGATGTTGGGGATCTCTTCACCAATGGCATCTTTGAAGTAGAGGTACCTGACAAAGGAAGACAAGCATTCACATCCACATTGCCTGAAAAGAGTGTTCCCAGACCCAAAGCTCCCAGCTGCCTTTTCACTCTTTCCCCCCTTTTTTGACAACAGATCGGAGACCACAAATCTGAGAGTGGCTTTAACCAGCCCAAGAAACGGCAGCAACAGTTGTAGAGTTCTTGAAATTTTCCTCTCCAGCAGCCCTAAGTGTGAGTGATTTTTTTTGGGGGGCGGATGATAGTTGGAAATTGTATGACTCCAGAATCTAGCCTACTAACTAGAAGATGCGAAATTTCCAGGGCATTCCCAGTCTTGGGGGTTCCATTGTAATGCCCTCAAGTTGAGAGTTTGGGATCTGGAGTACTGAGATAAGGGGAAATTCCTGAGCATATCATACCCCGGGGAGAAAAAAAGGCACGGGCACATGGCCCTCAGTGCTGGGAAGAGCAACTGTAAGTGATTAAAATCACAATACAGAAGAGCAAAGAACCTAAACTTAGAATGATATTATTATAGAGAATTGTTTGGATGGTATAGGTCTGATAGAAAAGGGGATTACATTCTAGAATGCCAATTGTGTTTCTCTTCTGAGGTATTCTAAGCCCTTTGAGTGGTATCAGGCTGATTGTCCATATGGGGGTGTTCTAAACATTAACTCTTTGCATCAGGAGAGATACCTGGCATTGGATTTGTTCATTGATCCTCTATGGGGGCGTATGCTTTGGCCCCTGGCTAAAAGACATGCAGAATACAATGTTGCTCCTAGCATAGCGCTTCATCTCTGTGACCGGGAGTGTATCAAAGATGATTAGTGGTCCGTACAAGTTGTAGAAAGGCTTTCTCTCCCTTTTGAGTGTATCATTTGGGTTTCTTCCAGGTCTCCTTTGGACATCCAGTGAGGAGGGAGGTAATTTCTCTCCCCATTATTTCCAGTGGCAGTAATGGCTACAGGTGTATGGTAGCAACAACCAGCATTTGCCTAGGCAGCCTGAGACTAGTCTCTGAGGACTGTTTGTATTTTTTGTTGCCTTTCATAACAAGCCAGAAACATCAAGCTAGAGAAATGGGCATTTCCAGGCTTGTTGTGTCTGCTTTTCTGAGACTGAGTGTTCTTGGGTCATTGTCAGTTGCCTCATGGGAGGTGCTTCTTATACTTCTTGGGTAAGATGGATATAGGTAGGATCATTCTGAGCCTGAAGGGACTTCGGGGCTATAGCCAACTGGCCAGGAGACCCAGATCTTGTGAGTTGTTTGGCTAGGACAGATGTAAAATGAATGTGAAATATCTGTCCAACGTTATAACAAAATTATTTTTACCTCTCAGGAGTGTATAGTGGGGAATGGGAGGAATGGGTGAAGGAAGTGAATAAGCATTTTTAGTGCTTACTATGCACCAGGTACTGTGCTAAGAACGTTACAAACATTGTCTCATTTGATTCTCACAATAACCCTGGGAAGTTGTTACTTCCCCTCCACCCCTGCCATATTACAGTTGAGGAACCTGCGGCAAACACAGTTAAGTTCCTTGTCCAGGGTTATCCAGCTAGTAAGTGTTTGAGAATGGATTTGAACTCAGTTCTTCCTGCTCCCCGTCTGGTGCTCCACCCACTGCGTCACTTAGCTGCCTCATAATAGGTATGATGGGTTATTGTCATATGTTTTAAGCATTTGTTATATGTGCTTAGGATTCATTTGTATTTTAAATATTTTTTATGATGGAGGAAATACATAGCGGCTCTTTAGTTGATACGTGTTTTGTACATTTAATACTTAGAAGAGACCTTATTAATCTCATTTAGGTGATCTTATGCATGGTCCATATCCAAGGTTTGTTCTCTTCTGAGGTGTTGTTACTGGAATTGTTGGTGGTAGTGGCGGTGTGAGAAAAGCTTTATTTTTCTTTTTTGGGGCTCAGTTTACCCCAGGATGAAGCTGGAGCCCCCTTTCTGGTAGATCTCTGCCACTCAGGGCTGTGTTTCACACATTAGGAGGTTTGTGGCTGGTATACAATAATCAGCTGTAATAATGGCTCATGATTGCATCATGCTTTAGTGTTTGCAAAACACTTCCCTCAAAACAACTCAGTGAGATAGGCAATACAAATATTGTTAACCTTGTTTACAGATGATGAATTTGTGGCAGCTAGGTGGTACAGTGGATAAAGCACTGGGTCTGGAGTCTGGAAAAGCTAAGTTCAAATCCAACCTCAGAAACTCACTAGCCATATAACCCTAGGCAAGCCACTTAATCTCCATCTGCCCCAGTTTCCTCACCTGCATATTGGGGATAATAACAGCACCTACCTTGCAAGATGGTGGTAAGGATCATATGAGATAATATTTGAAAAGCAGTTAACACAGAGCCTGGCCCTTAGTAGGTGTTATATAAATGCTCATTCCCTTCCCCCTTTTCCTGATTATGCTCTCTTTCCCCCATGATGTCCTAAGTAAGATGCTAATTGACCAGCCTAGGGTTGCATAGCTAGGAAACATTGGAGACAGTATTCAAACCCCAGTGTCTCCTGCCTCCCAGTTCTGCTCTAAAATGAATCAGCCAGCATCTTTGTACAATTGCCTATCTCAAATTAGGCTGTTAAATAACCCTTGTAGCTTCCTTCCCAGCTAGTCATGGCACAACTCAAAAACCATCTCTTAATAATTCTTTTGTATGCTTCATATGGCATCACATCACCTTAACACAGTGAAAAATACAAAGTAGATGCTTGATACATCCTGACTGATTGATGAAAATGAGGTCTTGGTGTCCAGGGCCTAAATGAAATCAGGACAGGTTTATTAAAAAGTTGGCATTAGCCCCAAGATAATGAAGATGCTCTGCTTTAACCTTTTGGTTCTCATTGCCTTTTGCTCTTCCTTTCTGGGAATCTGTCATTAAAAGAGTCCTAATACATTTGCTATAGGCATATGGGGGTCTTCTTAGGCTAAGTAGTATGAAGAGTAATAGAGGGATTTGGAATAGAAAAAAGAGCAGGGACTGTCTTTTTCCCTTTTTTGTATCTCCAGCAGTCAGGGACAGTATCTGGACATAGTAGGTGCTTAGTCAATGTTTATTAACTGACTGGAGAAAAGACAGCGGAAAATACGAGTAGGATAAAAACAAGTTTTGTTTGCCTAGTGATTTTTGAAAGCCAGCTGGAGTACTAAAACATCTCAGACCACTGAGTATCTATCATGGTTTTGAAATCTTCCACTGTACATCTATTTCGATGTTTAACAACTCTCATAGTCAGGAAATTTCTCCCAATATCCAACCAAATTCTTGCAGTTTGCAGCTGAGACCAATTTCTTCCTGTTCTGGCGTCAAAGTAGAGGGGAAATAGCTACTAATTAAGTTTCAATTTGATACACTTTGATATTTCAGTGCTTTGATGGATCTGTGATCTCAGTGATATGGTCACTCCCTTCAACTGTGCAAATTGTAACCTATCCATGCCTCTGCATCCTGTGGGACTCTAGTCTCTGTGCTCCCATAAATCCTCTCTCAGATCTTCACCCAAAGTACTGGGAACCTTCATTGAGATCTTTTCATATTACATGGGGGCACTAATGGAATATGATGTCTGTCCAGCTGTTATCCCTCACGGTGACTCATCTACCACCTTTTCTAGCTGTGCATCGATTTAAAGAAGGCTTTTACATAGCTTTCGGCATTCAGTTTCTTTTTTTGGCCACATGACACAGCCTAAAACATGCCTACCTTGACTCTTTACTTAGCTCCTTTGCATGACATTCCAATTTTCCTGAAACTGTGATATTCTATGATTTGTGCCTTATAATATCAGGAGAGTAATGAACTTAAAAAAGATGGATCTTTGTTTCAGAAAGGAGCATTTAAAGCATTGTACTGCATAATCTTCTAAAGGTGTGGCAGCCTAATGTCCTCTGCTTATACAATTTTTGGATCAGTTAGTTATCCATCTGCAGTGTCTGATCAAGATATATGGGCTGTCCATCCAATGGAACATCATGGTCTGGACCATAGACAGTTTTTAATCTACTTGGTTTTTCCTGTCTGAGGTGAACTGTTTTGATTGATTATCAATCTCATTTAGTTATACTGCATGGTATTTTGGGGGTTAAGGCAACCAGCTCAGCATCATCAACAATCCAGATCATCTTGAGGAATGTCTACAGGGAATCTCTTTCATTTGGACTCTGTGCAGCACATTCTCCATGACAATGCCGAACACCTTGACAAGTATACATCTCCCTGTTTTATGCCTTACTTGCTATTTCTAATCATGGAGTTGTTGGACAGTCATATCTGTGTTGTTACATCTGTAGGTCCGAGAAAGGTCTAAACACCTCTATTGAATCAATCATTCAGGAATTTTCAGCATCTGGTGGAAATATAGCTTTTGATTGACATGATTCAATTGAAAAATGTTCTCACCTGGTTAAGGTATTAAGACATAGCATGTTGTCATTTCCTTTCAGAGTTTCAGGGTGATCGATTGACCTATACTCTCCCCCTTCCCTCATATACTATTTAGATATAACCGTGAGAGGCACCTTAAGAGTCTTTAAGGTATCATTTTAATTGATTCAATCAAATACCTCTTCATAGTCAACAAACCATATAAGCCTACAGCATCACTTATCAAATTATATTGATGGAGTGCCCATTAGTATAGTAATGCTAGGTGTTGCAGAGGGAATACAGACTCTTTCACTTTGCAGTCTAGAATGGCAGGCATGGATACAGACATGAAGGAATCCTAAATAGTAGATGAAACCCCTGGGGAACATCCTGTCATGTGTGGGCCTCTCAACACCTACCCAAGGTTGAAGGTACTCTGTTGGGACAGGAAGAAGGCAAAGAAGAAATTGATCTCATATACCTCTGTAGACCAAGGTAGTAACTTTTGACTGTATATTTATGCTTGCTAGTTTTTGTGCTGCCTTTCAGTCTTTCCGTTAGCCTCTTTCGATCTGATTATAGGATTCAAAAATGGAAGGAAACTTGGAAATCATTTAGTTCAATCCCTTCATTGTAGAGGTGATGAAATTGAAGTGTATTGAATAAGTGACTTGACCAAGGTCACATGGTATCAGAGGTCAGATTCAGGTGTCCTGTTTTTGAGTTCGTAACTCTTTTTACAATACCATTAGTCCTTCAGGGCTTTGAAACAAAATTGTTATTGTTAAAGCCACAAAACAATGAAGAGAGTGCGAAAGAGTACTGGACCTAAAATTAGGATGACCTGAGTTCAAATCCATCCTCAGACATTTACTAACTATGACCCTAGCCAAGTTATATAACTGCCTCAGTTTACTCATCTGTAAAGTTGAAATAATAATAATAATAGCATTTGCCGCCTTCATCTGTAAAATTGAAATAATAGTAACAGCAATTATCTCCCACTTTAACCTCACAGCCATATTGAGAGGCTAAAATGAGGTCATATTTATAAAGTGCTTTATAAACCTTAAGGGGCAGGTGGGTGGTGCAGTGGATAGATGCTTGCCTTGGAGTCAAGAGGACCTGAGTTCAAATCCAGCCTCAGATACTTACTAGCTGTGTGACCCTGTGCAAGTCACTTAATCCTGTTTGCTTCAGTTTCCTCATCTGTAAAATGAGCTGGAAAAGGCAATGGCAAACCACTTCAGTATCTCTGCCAAGAAATATCCAAATGGGGTCACAAAGGGTCAAACATGACTGAACAACAACTGCAAACCTTAAAGTGCTATATTGTTCATCCCCAAAGTATTGGTGCAGTTTTTAAAGTTTAATAGCACAAATCCTCATTGGTCATAGTTTTATATTCCATAGCAAAGAAGAACAAGACTAATCCCAAGAGAGCAGTCAAGGAAGAAAGTCAGGGAGATGAAGAAAGCTGAAGAGACAAGAAAAACCATCCATATAAAAAAGCATTATTCTTCACCATCATCATCACTATCATCACTATTGTCAAGACAAAGTCTTAGAGCAGTAAAAGCTTGTAGTGCTATAGAAGATGTTCCTAAAGTCTGCACTAAGACTAAGAATTAGAACCCAGGTCTTTTGAATCTCGGCTGGGAGCTCTTTTGACTACACAATTCTGCCTTTTTATGCCATAGTCTCTTTATTTACACAATGAGATAGTTGGACTAGCATCAGAGGTGAGGAACCCTTAGCCTTGAGGCCACATGTAGCCTTCTAGGCCCTTGGATACAACCTTTTGATTGAGTCCAAGTTTTATAGAACAAATACTTTTATTAAGGGGATTTGTTCTATGAAGTTTGGATTCAGTCAAAGGGACACACTTGACCTAGAGGGCCACATGTGGCCTCGAGGCTGCAGGTTCCTTACCCCTGGAGATGATTTCTAATGTCCCTTCTAGGTCTATGAATTTGTGAGTTATCTTTGAGTTCCATGGGTAAAGGAGAAAGAACTTTTGGGGAAGAGGTCTCTGCACCTTATTTAAATTCTTTGTTAACATACAATGTACCTTTGTTGTATTATGATGTCCAGTGTCCAATTCTGGCTGATCAGGGGAAGATTAAGAGGACAAAATTGGCGCTCATGAGTAGTGGTTTTGAATTGGTAGGCAGCCCAAATAGTTTGGGGAAACTGAATGTAGCATCAGAGCACTGCACAATTATTAACAAAGTCAGTTAACTGCCATAATTCTTGACAACTAAGAGCTTACAATCATATGTGAGACAATACCACTGTAGCAAGATATGAAAAGGTATCAACATAGGGAAATGAGTCAAATTTATAAAAAAAAAATAAGAGCCATCATCCAACTGATAAATGGTGAAAGGATATGTACAGGGAGTTTTTAGAAGAAATCAAGGTTATCAAGCTCTAAATGCTCTAAATCACTATTGATTAGGGAAAGACAAATAAAACAACTCTGAGGTAATACCTCACACCTACCAGTCTGGCAAACATGGCAGAAAAGGAAAATGATAAATACCGGAGGGGATGTGGAAAATAGGTACACAAATGTACTGTTGGTGGAGTTGTGAACTGGTCTAGTCATTCTGAAGAACAATTTGGAACTGTGCCCAAAGGGTTATAAAGTGTGCATACCCTTTGACCCAGCAACATCACTCCTAGGTCTGGATCCCAAAGAGATTAAAAAAGGAAAAGGATCTATTTGTACAAAAATATTTATGGCAGCTCTTTTAGTGGTGGCAAAAAATTGGAAATTGAGAGGATGCCCACTAGTTGGAGAATGACTGAATAAGTTTTGGCATATGCTTATGATAGAATAGTATTCTGTTATAAGAAATGATGAGGGGGATGATTTCAGAAAAACCTGGGAAGACATATTAATTAATGTAAAGTGAAGTGAGCAGACCCAGGAGAACATTGTTCCCAGTAGCAGCAATATAGTAATGTTTATTAATTGTAAAAGACTTAACTACTTTTATCAGTACAATGATGCAAGACAATTACAAGGGACTCATGAAGAAGAATGTTATCTATATACAGAGAGAGAACTAATGAACTCTGAGTGTAGATTGTAGCTTGCTTTTTTCCATTATTTTTCTTGCCTTTTTTCTTTCAATGTGGCTAACATGGAAATATGATTTGCATGACTTCACTTGTGTAACTGATATAATATTGCCCACTTTCTCAGTGGGTAGGGGGCTAGAGAGAGGGAGAGAATAGGGAACTCAAAAATTTAAAAAAATGTATGTTAAAATAAAGTACAATTACTTTTAAAAACAAAAATGTATCAATAGTCAAGCTAAGTCATAAGTTAAATAAAGAATATATTGGCATTTATAGGTGAAACTCACCTTTTGCCTCCTCCATAGAGGCATGATGATAGAACCTTTGGAGGACTCAGGTACCTTGCTTGTTAGTTGGGAATTCCCTCCATTCCCAAAACCCTGAGAGGTTGGATAAGGGGACATTGGAGCAGTCATGGGGTAACAAACAGTGACCTCACCTAGTCCTGTGGTCTTACAGATGTCTTTCTGTGAACTCCAAGTAATCTGTTTCATATCCCATGCAAGACAATAGTACACCAGGGAATTTTGGTTAGTCCTTCTGACCATCAGATAAGTGCTTGGGTCCCCTAAGACTTTTATGGCAAATATATTGAAGAATACATATTGTGGGGACCTCTTAAAGTGAAGTCATGTAGACTGAATATTTAGACAGAATGGAGTCATAGCGATTTAACAATCTTTCAGTCCTTCTGGTTAGTCATAGAAGGGTTTATGGAAGATGTAAGATTTCAGGAACTATTTGAAGAAAGGAAAGTAGGCTTGGTTATTTGGGGAAGTTAATAGAGGGGTCTTGGACACAGTGTGTATCTCTAGATATGGCTAAGTTGAAATTCTTGGACTAAAGAGGTTTTAAGCAAGTTTTCTTGAAGTGAGAGGTCAGGGCTGGGATGGAGGACACACGAAAGTAGAATGGATTGGAGCAGCTTGGGGAAGAACTCAGAAAAAAAGTGAAGTGCTCGAAAAAAAACATTTTCTTTTCTCACTTTAAAAAATCAGATGTCACCCACAGAAAACTACACTAAATAATTTATGAAGACTTTTCAAACATAGATATAGCACATTTATAAGAGCCAGATGGAATCTTTCCAAGCCACTGCACAGTTACTTGATGTCTGTATATATGTATTTACTTGGTCATTCATAGTCCTGTCTCAAGAATTTAACAGTGCCAAATTTCCTTTTCTGAATATTCCCTCTTTCTTTTTTTTATAGTTGGGAAAAACACGGCTACTATGAATTGAGGTCTAAGGCCCTTTGCTTTTTCAGAACACACAAAAAATCAGATGGAACATTAAGACTCCCTATTAAGTCTCATTTATCTCATTATTTAAATTTTCCACTTGAGGCAAATTGCTTGTTGCCTGGGGTTCTGGGATAGGAGCTGAGACTCCATTTGCACGTAGAGTCTAGATGACAATACTTTTCAAGTTATAGAAGGCAGTTTATAACCCTAATCTATTAGCCCAGAGAATGGAAATGAGGGTCAAATGGAATTGTGGCCACAATTCCAGATGATTTTTACAAGTACTGTATGTAATTGGAGTTCTCCAAAGACAGGAACTAGACACATAAAATAATGGCAGGATACTCTGGTTATTGCAGAGGTTTCAGTAGAGGATTATTGCATTCTCAAGATTAGGAAATTCAATTCAAAAGATTTATTTCCTATGACTGTGTGACTGAAAATACTGATAGGTTCAATGTTTTTTATTACTGAGACTTAGTTAATTACCTTTATCAAAACTATCAATCTGTGCTTTCTCACTACAATGGAAATAAACAACAACTTTGGCATAAGGTCATTCTAATGTATTTTTCATTTATGGATTCAAGGCACACAGACACGGTTCATAATTCAGGGAATTTACCTATTTGTACTTTAATGACATCAAAACAAAGGACACAGCAAGGAAATGTGTACTTTTGGGGACAATGCCACCCTGGATCCCGTCTGTCCTGATCTCTATGTCCCATGTGAGATCCAAACAGAAACTGTTTAGGTCTGCTAGAAGTAGTAGACCGACTCTCATTTTTTTCTTTGTATTTCACCTTCTCCACCTAAGCTCAGGTCAGTTTTATGATTGCACCAACCTAGGGTTTGAATAGACAAGCAAACAAAAATCCTCATGCACCTATGTCTATCAATTAGAAAAAAAAAAGAATGCACACTTGTGTGTTTTGTAGTTAAACCTCTCAAATACCAATTGCTTTGACTATTTTTGACAACTATGTCTCCCCTTCCTTCGGGGGCAGGTTTAAGTATGACTAGCTTGCATCAGTTATCAAGTTGTATTTGGAGAAATCTGTATATATACAATAATGTTACTGTTGTTCAGTTGTTTCAGTAGTGTCAGGCTCTTTGTGATCCCGTTTGGGTTTTTCTTGGCAAAGATGCTAAAGTCATTTGCCATTTCTTTTTTCTAGCTCATTTTCCAGATGAGGAAACTGGGGCAAATAGTATTATTTGCCCAAGGTTACCCAGCTAGTAAGTGTCTGAATCCAGATTTGAACTTGTCTTCCTGACTCTAGGCTCAATGCTCTATTCATTGCTCTCCTTAACCACCTCCAAAATAATGCATAATAATGCTAGGTGTTAAAAAGAACAGAAAATTTCCAACTTTAAAACCTAAAATGGACAACATGAACACAGACATCGGTGAATACTGTGTAGTAGATATAGTATTTGGAGCATTCTTTATCATATGCGGACCTGCAAAAAGCTATTGCAAGAAATACTCTTTGGATCTACATCCACTCAAAGCTATAGCTCATGAACCCGCACTGATGTTTACTTTTGCTAGTAAACTGGAGGGGTACAATTACTTCAAAGCAAAAGCTCGTAATGAAATAACATGATAAAAAAATTAGCAACAGAACATTCCCTTCTTCCCTCCTTCCCCCAATAAAAAATGGAGACTCATTTCCCCCAAAATATGTGTGTATATATACTATCTCTACACACACACACACACACACACACACACACACACACACACACACCTATCTATATACTATCAGTGGGAGGATGTTATAGGGTCATGCACAGAGATCAAATATGGTGGAAGCAAACATATGTATAGCCTAGACATGTGTGGTCTTCTGGTGATGTTGTATTGTGCCTGATTAGGCATTATATCTCCAAAGCACATGATATCTCTTCTGATCTCACCCTCCACTGGGCTGTTCTAGCTGCTGCTACATAGAAAGAGGATTTGGTTCTGCCATCTTTTAAAACATTTTATAATTTAGAGGCAAATTTTAACTCTTTTAGTTTTTTTTTAACTCTAGTTTTAGGTAATTTTAAGGCTACAGAAAAACATCTCAGCTTTGTTGAGATTTTTCTTTGAGTAAGGAGAGAGATTTTTCTGCCCCTGGAGTCTAAATCCCAACACTTTTAGAAGGAAGATCATCCAGTCATCTAATTAAAATTTGCAGATATTTTTTCAGACCTCATTTCTTCCTGTAATCAGAACCAACATAACTGTCCAAAGATACTACCTGACTTAACATTGGAAAGTCTTCTTTGACCCCAGTCATTTTTTGATTGTCACTTTGCATCTCCCCTTAAACAGTTTGGAGAGGCTACGTTTCAAAAAACTTCAAAGGACTGTGTAGTCTGAGACATGATGATTTCCTTCAGTCCCCCCAGATCCTCTGCTTCTCTATGCAAATGAACTGCTTGGGGAAGGTAAAGGAAAAAAAGGTTGGGGTTTTTTATGAGCTGCTTTAAGGTTCTGTTCTTCTGCCGCAAATCCTTTGGTTCAAAATCTTTCCATTCACATAGAAATGTGGCTGGAACAAAAAGACTGTGCCTGAGGTGGTTGGTGGGTATATCTATGCCTTTCTTTTCTTTTGTTGGGAAAAAGATTTCAGAGGAGTATTCAAGAAGGCAGTGATGGTGCTTGATATTACATCATTCACATTGTACTGGAGAGCCTTATGAGGTCTTGCTGGTATGAAGAAAGCAGAGAGACACACCAAGGGCTAGGGTACTATGAAATTAAATAGTTGGGAGCCCTTTGATACATCCCGGGGTAAGGCATTTAATCTCTCTTTAGTCAATCTATGTGAGAATATCAAATCCCCTTGGAATTCCCTTGATTACAAGTGATATCACTATCAAGATTTGGATAAAAATTTTACTTGTGAAAACAGCTTCTGAGGTCTTTATAGAAATATGTTGGGATGGAACCTCAACCATTTAGCATTAGCATGTGAGGCTGTGCAGTTCACAGAGCAAATTCAACTCCCTACCTTATAATAAAAAAGGAGAGGAAGCATCCTGCCAAATAACTTGCTTCGCAGATGGTGATAGGTAAGCCAATTCCTCCTCCTCCTCTTTCTCCTTCTCTTTCTCCTCCTCCTCCTCCTCTTCCTCCTGAGCTCAAGGAATCCACTAGTCTCAGTCTTGCCAGCAGCAGAAGTTTCAGGAATATGTGCTACCATGTAAAGACACAAACATTTTGACACTCCCCAAAAGGGCAACGGAGAATCAAGGCATCGTCATCACCATTTGGATATGAGACTGGTGTTTGCATAGAACATTTTCTATTAGCTCTTCCTCACAATTTCTACGGTGAACGTTGTTTCATAAGTGAGGAAACCGGTCCAGGGAGAGTGCGTAATTAGTAAAAGGCTCCAAATTAATGTAATGATGAGATGGGATTAGAACTCATGGTTCCTGAGTTTGAGATCTGTTTCCTAGACATTTTACCTCTCAGGCTCCAGTTCTAAGTGACTCAAGAAGAATTGTTTTGATTCTGCTTGGCACAATGAAGTCTAGGAAAGAATGAATAAAGGTCATTAGAGATGGTAAATTCTTGGCATACAGCTTGTTTAAGAAGAGAAGAAGAAAAATAAGAATAATCTATTAACAAAGCATCTGTGTTAAACTGTATCTTTTTGCACCAGAACTGAAAGACTCCTGGGACACATGTGGAAGACTTACTCAATTAAGTCTGTTTCTATTCCTATGGTACTATTAAGTTGGTTCATTTAGGAAAGTATAAATGTCTTTCAGCTTTAAGTAGGAATTAATACATTGCAATAGGATTTGGCAGTTAGTTCCAGAAAAAAAATTGTATAGGAACTCATTAATTCTAAAGGTTATGCATCAGGTAATTTGTATCCCAATTAGAGAGTGCACCGAAACCACCTAAAGACTGTATATTCACATGTATACATATTCATGTTTTGCGGGCTTCTTTACCTATGATAAGTAGCAGATTATTTTCACAGGGCAACCAGAATGACATGGACAATAAACTATGATATTCCACCAGGGTTGAGTTGTTAATTCAGCAGTACCTTTTTATTACTTGAAGATTCTTAAATGACATTAACTCATGCCCACTGAATGCCCCTTTCACTCTTCAGTGAGCTGTTTCCTCTGAACCCCTGAAGTGACTGATAGGATTAGAAGCAGACTGCTACACCTTCAGGCACTCTTGAGAAAACAAGGGCCAAGGCTCTTGCTTCCTTCTAAATTACCACAAGATCAGTCACAATCAAAGATCAGAATCCCTCCAAATCCAGGAAAGTACAAAAAGTATTATTGGGTTAAAGTAGCACAGGGGGGAAGAAGAAACAATCATCTTCATAATTTCTGGCTAAAAATTAAAGCAGAATCTTCAGATGGTAGCAAGCTTGACAACAGCATTACGGGGGTGCTCCCTGCTCAGTGGAAAGACCAATCAAAAGGATGATTTTGATTCATTAGGCAAACAAAAAGATGAGAGAAAACAATCATCTCACTAAAGAAGAAGAAAAAACCAGAAACTCTTCTTTAGGAAACCAACAAACTATTTTTCAAAAAATCAATAGCTCCAATACAGGTTGAATTAAGGGTCACACCAATCATTTGCTATTGTTAGTGTCCTATAAAATCAAGAAATAGAAGAAAAATATTTTTTAAAATAGGTCTGGGATTTCAGACCATTGTAAAGGACAAACTAAATGTTCAGAATGGTGGGAAAATTTCTGAGGGAAACGTAATATTGATAAAGATCTGACAGTCATGGATCTCAGAGATAATTTTTATTCACTATAAGGGGCTACAAACTGGGCCTATGATTTCAGTGATATAGGAAACTCTCTGGTAAGGAAACTCCCCCCCCCCCCCAGGTTAACATCTCCACATAGTCTTGATTTAGAGTTGCCCAGAGCACTGAGAGGGTAAGGGACTTGGCCATGGTCACACAGCCAGTTTGTGTCAGAAGTTAGATTTGAATTCAGGTCTTTCAGGCTCCAAGGCCATCCCTCTATCCGCTTTGTGACTTTGACTTGGCTTCCCAATAGATAAATAAAACTAACACACATGATGTCTAATTTTAAAACAGTTTATCATGTTGTTAGCATTGACATACCAATTCAACAGAAGAATGAGAATTAAGAATTTAGGCATAATGATGATGATGGCAATGTAGTAACAAATAAGAACTCACTGATATTAAAAACAAATCTGACAAGTTAGCTCGCCTAAATTCTCTGGAATCCTGATTTGGTTCTATCCCTTGATAGTCTTTTATGTGGGCAGATGTAAACGTTCAATTGTTTTCATCATTTCCCCCACTTCTCCCTTCACAGAGGTCTCCACTGACTTTTAGATGAGGATACACACATATTGCCTTTAAATACATTTGAAATGCCAAAGATGCTGACAGATAGAGGAAAACGAGATAGGCATAGCATGTAACAGTTTTGTTGAGCATTGCAACTCATTACCGCTCTCATTTGGCTCTGGCTTGATGATGTTGTCACAGGGATCTGCACTTGAAATTCGGAAACCAGTAGGGAGTTAAATTAGTATTTCACAGCACTTCCTGTCAAAATAAATGTTCATATTCCTCACCACCATCACTACCCCAAGCTGTACTGAAAGAGGAGAGATTGAAATGCAGAATAACTTATTTTCCAAAGAGTAACGATTTCACTCAGGGGCAAAGAGGAGGAATATGCCAATTGCCAACAGATGTTTCAGTGATTCATGTCAAAGAGCTATGTTGAATTTGTCCGCATATTGGGGACAATAGGTCTGGCTTGGATTCTTTAAAGCATTATCTTCCCGTTAATTTGACAGGTTATCACATTTCTTCTTTTTTTCCATGTTCCAAATTTGTGCCTCCTTTTGAATTTTAAAGATGCAGAGATTTTGGCATGGGCACACATTATTTAGACTACAAGCATCTGGAAAAACATGTGTAATAGTAATGTTGGATTTTAAATCCAAAATTTATTAAGCACTTTTTATGGGCAAAAAGTGTTGTGCTAGATTTTGGAGATAAAAGAATGCAAATGAACAAGATCTCCTGCTCTCAAAAAACTTGCATTCTGTGAGGAAATCCACCACATGAACACATGTAAAGGCACAATAACTTAGGGAGGGAGCAGGAACACCTAGGGATATGTATCAGTAAGACAAGATTCACCACATGACCATGAATATGCCTGTATAGTCAGGAACAGCAAAATATAAGAGACTCTCTATATAGAAAGCAGAAGGCAGAAGAAGTTAAACATTTATTGAGACACCAGAGGATCAAATCCCAAAACCAGTAATTCCAATTTGACATAGCAACATTTGTATCCCCAAACCAGTAAGTCCATTTCAATGTAACAGCAAGGAAATTAAAACACAATATCACATCAAAGAGCCAAGCCATCCTGTAACCTTCC
The DNA here is from genome assembly GCF_011100635.1 of Trichosurus vulpecula. Taxonomy (NCBI): domain Eukaryota; kingdom Metazoa; phylum Chordata; class Mammalia; order Diprotodontia; family Phalangeridae; genus Trichosurus; species Trichosurus vulpecula. The sequence continues at coordinate 267,288,361 of NC_050573.1, read as the reverse complement.
CCTCTGCTAGGGCCTTCCCATAAACACTAACTCATGAATCCTAACTGTCTGCTTGTCTGTGTCCTCTCCTCCTGCAGTTCTGAAAGCCCTTACAGTTCTCAGAGCCCTTGCAGTTCTCTCTCTCTCCATCTCTGCATCTCTGCCTCTCTCTCTTAGCCCTTCTAGTTCTTTCTCTGTCTCTCCATCTCTTCCAGCTCTTTCTTCTCTCCAAGTTCTGTCTTCTTCACAGCTCTCTCTACTCTGAGCTTAATGGTCACCCTCAGGGTAAGAGGTGGAGGCAAGAAAGGAATCCTTTCTAGTCATGGGAGACAACCTTTCCAAAGGCACAGAAGCCAAAGATGGTGTGCTGAAAACAGAATAGAAAGTAGGCTATTTTGGTTGGAGCAAAGACTGCGTAAAGGGGAATATGTAATGTGAAATATGTCTGGAAAGGTAACCTGGTGCCAGGTTGTGAAAGGCTTTAAATGTCAAGCTGAGAGGTTTTTATTTTATCCTGGAAACAATTAGGAGCCACTGCAGTTTTTGAGCAGGGAAGTGCTGGATTTGGCAACTATATGAAGGCTGAGGGGAAAGCCTAGAAACTAGGAGGGCAATTGGACTGCTATTGCCATAGTAACAGGTATTACCATAGTTAGAGTTGATGAGGGACTGAACTAGGGTAGTGGTTATAAGAAGAAGAAGAGGGATGTGGGAGAGTTGGTGTGGAGGCAGAATTGACAAGTTTTGGCAGTTGATTCATTATAATTGGAGGTGAGTGACAGGGAAGAGATTAATAATAGTAATTAATAATAATAGCCAATATTTATATAGAATTTTAATGTTTGCAAAATATTGAAAAGGTTATTTCATTTGATTCTCACAACACCTACCTATGACATAGGTGCTATTATTGTCTCCATTTTACTGAGGAAGAAACTGAGACTCAGAGAGGTTAAGTGACTTGCCCATGGTCACATGACTAGTGTTAGGTGGGATTTGAACTCAGGTGTGCTTGATTCCAAGTCCTGAGCTTTTACCCTTGGCATCAGCTAGCAGCCGTGCCTCCAAGTTTATGAATCTGGGTAACTGAAAGATGGTAGTACCCTTAACTAGGAAAAAATAGATAAATTACAAGGAGTGGCATGTTTTGGGGGTGAGAATTTATGAGTTCTTGAGGTGGCTAAGGGGCATCTAGGTAGAGATGTTCATGAGGCAGTTGTGATGCAGGAATGGAGCTCAGGAGACATAATAAGGCTGGATTTACAAATTTGTCATTCATCTCCATGGAGATGATAATTGATGAGATCATCAAGAGAAAGAATATATCTAGTGAAGATAAAAGGGCCCAGGACAGAGATATGGCGATAATTATGATTAGGGGCCAGAGACTGAGAAATAATAGTGAGACAAGTAGAAGAAGAATAAGGAGAGAGGAAGTAAAGGGTATCCAGGATAGTGGAATAGTCAACAGTACCAAACACTCTAGAGATGTCAAGAAGGATGAACACCGAGAAAAGGTCACTGAATTTTCCAAAATTAGTTGGAGGGAGCAGTTTCAGCTTCAACTGGCGGGGTTGGAATTTTTGGATTTGTCCAGGTCAGGATGGGAGACATGCCATGTGATGCCCAACTTCCTTTCTAGACTCCTAAAGTTAAGTTGCTTCTGTAAATTGGTATGGCAGACCTATTTTTAGAAGATCTCCTTCTGTCATTATGGCTCTTATCTCAATGGTTTTGTAAATCATTACCTTAACAGCAACAATTCTTACATACATAAAGGCTGGAGATTCTTTGGGAGTGCAGCGCTGCTAATAAGTCATAAATTTCCTGAAGGGCTATACCAATTGGTCAGTTATAGAATGGATTAGACTCATTGGACTGTGATCTCCTTGAGAGCAGCAGAGAGAAGGAAAGTTTGTTTTTTTGCCTTTTCATCCCCAGGGCTGGCAGTAGTGCCTGGCACATAGTAGGTCCTTAATAAATGCTTTTGGACTCTACTTGACTTGGATATTCAGAATTATTCTTCTCCTACAGAATCCTTAGGAAAGTACCCCAACTCAGGAAGAACTGGTTCTTTCCAGATCATTCAGTGCCCGTTGTTTTGGTAGGTGCTTTTAGTTAAAGGATAATAGATTTAAAAGTGGAAATAACCTTAAAAGCCACAAAGTTCATAGTTTTCTTTTACAAATGAGAAAATGGAGGCATAGAACAACAAAGCGACTTACCCAAGGTCACACAGGAATTAAATGTCAGAAGTAGTATTTGAAGCCTAGCCCATTTACTGAGATTATTACCATCTCAGCTATAACAGTATACTGACACAGAAGCATCCACTGGGGTCTCTATAATGTGAACAATTTTGCTTTATTCCCTCTTTTCTGAGTCTCCTGCAGAATAAGAGGGAGCAACTGTTCAGGATGTTGGGAATCATGCTCCTCACTGCCAAGTTTTCCACAGTGCAATTCACCAAAGAGCTTTTAATAAGAATCCTATAGTATCTGCAGCCAGTCCATTAATAAACATTCAGCAAGAACCTACTATGTGTCAGGCACTGTGCTAAGTGATGAGGATGCAAATACAAATATGAAAAAGAAAGTGTCCCTGCCTTTAAGAACCTTATAATCTAATGGGGAAAGACGACACACAAAAGGAAGATGAAAGTATTGGGGGAAGGTCAGAATGTATGCTGTGGAAGGACGTGATTGAAAAGTCTAGAGGGGTCCAAAAGAGTGCAGCCAGGTGGGAAATGAAGAGAAGGCTGGCTGAACCTTTGATGAGTACATGGCTCTATATTCCAAATCAGAATGGCAGAAGCTACTGATGATCGGTGAGTACCAAGGCTGATTAGATTTTGCTGGATTTTTAGATTTCCCAATCATGAGGCTCTTGGGCCATGATGGCAAGATGGGGAAGTCCAAAAGAGTGCAGCCAGGTGGGAAAAGAAGAGATTGATGGCTTGGAGTCCCTAATCCTTAAACATGGCTTCATTTGTAATAGTCTTTTCTATCCACCCCCTTTCATGGAGCCCTCTCTGTAGCTTGGCCTGGAAAACATTTGTTTGACAGATAACATACAGGAAGCACTGGAGGTTTTGGACTTGAGCATCTAACAGGTTCACTCCTGATCTGGTCAGACAGGAAAGAGAGCTTCAAAGGGGTTAATAATAAGCTTTATTCTAGTCTAGTCTTCTCACAAGGTTGTTGATAATAAAGCACAACACAGTCACAGCATTCTCTAATCACCCTCTTGCAGTGGCTGTCAAGAAGCAGGCGGGGCAACTACTCCTATGTCTTGATGGGGTCAATCGAGACAGGTATAACTTGTGTATTCAACCCCAGAGGGTTCCCGTAAATCCTATCAAGTCTCAATTAATCGCTGGTTGAGGCACACACAGACTCCCCTCTCCCAAGCCTTGTTGGGGGCTGATCAGAGCACACACAGCATTCCAGCTTGTGCATTCAATTGTAAAGTTTCCCCATTCACTCACCACTGCCCACCTGCTTTATAGGGCAACAGACAAAGAAGGCATATTGCCAGCAATAGCCTTACAAGTTTACATCACCTCATCCATGTATCTCACTGCACAGTCACAGTGGATGTTTACAATTTCAGCACACATGTTTATATTACTTATCATTACATAATGTTGTGCAAGCATAGTGGAGAAGTTTTGAACCATGAGCCTGGGAAACAGAGATTGTTATGGCCATAGATCCTGGGAAAATGAACTCTAAGAAAGAATAACAAAATTCCACCTTACAAACACTAAAATCCACCTTACTTACACTAAAATCCACCTTACATACAACACCATTGGCAGCTGCTTTCCTGGAGCTGGTACCCTTGTGTGGCCTCATAGTTGAGAGCTGCTCTGGTATGGCTTTGCTCTGCTGCACATCAGGGCAGTTTAGTTTGTGTTATATGTTCCTTGCACAACTGAGATTGTTTCAGTACTTGTTTTACATACCTAGCACAGTGCTTGGCATGTGCTATGGTTTCTCACAAGTGAAATTTAATAAAAGAGTAAACAGAGACAATTCTCTGAGCATGATATCACTTATTAACAGGGGCACATGACCTGATAATAAAGGATGGGTGTCTCAGTGATAGAACTTCTCTGAGACAAAGTTCCAAACACGATCAATCTATTAGTTAGGCTAGCAGTAGCCAATAGATTGGGTTATTGGCCCTCTTGATGACCAAAGAACCTGAGCAAGGGTTGACAAGGTTTTTGTAACAATTAGCAAGATGACAGAGCAAAATCTTGAGCAATATAAGTGTGTCTTCTTTTGATTGGCTATTGATGACATAGTTAGGATTGAGATTACATCACTTGGATTTTCCCTGTGAAGGCAAAGCAATCCCAGTTGGTAGACATTGTAATGAGGAGGTGGATTAAGAGTTTTCAACTCCTTCTATTACTTTACCTTTTTTGGGTGGGGTGGGGTGGGGTGGGGTGGGGCATAGGACTAATCCTCAGGTGAAAGCAGTAGTCTGCAGCTAGGGGAAGTAGGCTGGCCTTCAGATGTGGTTGATTATGCCCCTCTCTGAGACGCAGCTCCCTCTACTAATCCTGGCTAGAAAAACAGAAGTCATGTCAACCAGGTTTTCCTTGGTTTGGTCACCCCTATATAGATCACATCACCCCAACTTTAATTAGGAAGCAAGGATAGGAGAAATCCTCTGAGGAGGGCCTAGCTCCAATTGCCTTTGGTGCTTACTGGGTAAACAGAGAGAGGATCCCACTTGGGAGGGGTCCAGCCCAAGCCAGTAAGTGAGCCTTGGGGGCTGGGAGTGATAACATTGCTTGATCACTCCCTTCAGAAACTGCCTGTCCTTCAGAAGTGGGATCTGACAAAAATGAGAACACAGAGGGATATTGGATATGAAATAATACAGCACAACATTAATTTTTCTCACGTTGTGAGAATAAAATGAAGTAATAATCACAAACCACTTAAAACAGTGCCTGGCACATGGCTATATATATATATATGTATACACACACACACATTAGCAATGATGAGGAGGAGAAAAAGGAGGATGCTGATATGCTGATAGTGGTGATGATGATGATGATGATGTAGACTGATTGATTTCAATTCAAGTCATATTGGGTAAGTGCTTAAAATGGGCAAGGTACTGTTCTAGTCGCTGGTGGTACAAAGGTAAAAAAAGAGATCTGTTGCAAGGGGCTTACATTATAATAACAATAGTGCAAAATAGACTGTATCAAGAATTTAAGACATGTACAAATCTCTATGTGAGGTTAGAGAAAGAAGAGCTCATGTAATAGCAATAATAATAACAGCTGGTGCTTAGAAAGCACTTGAAGATTGTCAAAACACACTGTATATATTATCTCAATCCTCAGAACAACTCTGAGAGGTAGGTGCTATTATTTTCCCCATTTTTATAGAGGACGATATTGAGACCAAGAGAGGTTAAGTGATTTGCCTGGAGTCACACAGGTAACAAGTGTCTGAGGCACAATTTAAACTTGATTGTTTTTTCCTGACTCACTACTATGGCATCTAGTTGCCCTTGCCTGAGAGAAACCCATGAAGGCTTCATGGAGGAATTGAACCATGCTGAATTGCTCCATCCTTCCTCAAGGTCTGCAACTCCCTTTAGACACTATGAGAGTGACCACAAAGGAGAGCTATGTCTAGAAGAAATTGAAAAGCAAACTGGGTCAGGGTCTTGATTGTTTTAGCATCACTTTTACCTTAAATCTATTATTTCATTTGAGTTGGAGCTCCCAGTGAAGAATTTCTCTTAGATGGCATTATGGGAAGTAAAATAGATAATTTTGATTACATTAAATTAAAAAGGTTTTGCACAGACAAAACAAACATGGTCAAGATTAGAAGGAAAACAAAATTGAGAATCATTTTTTTACAGCAAGTTACTCTGATAAAGTCCTCTTTTCTCATATGTAGAGAGAATGGACTCAAATTTATAAGAATACAAGTCTTTCTCCAATTGATAAAAGGTCAAAGGGTATGAACAGGTAGTTTTCAGAAGAAAAAGCCAAAGCTATCTCCATATGGAAAAATGCTCTAAATCACTATTGATTAGAGAGATGCAAATAAAAACCACTCTGAGGTATCATCTCATATCTATCAGATTGGTTAACATGACAGAAAAGGAAAATGACAAATGTTGGTGGGGATATGGGAAAATTGTGACACTAATGCACTGTTGGTGAAATTGTGAACTGGTCCAACCATTATGGAGAGCAATTTACAACTATGCCCAAAGGGCTATAAAACTTTATATAACCCTTGAGCCACAAACACCACCACTAGCTCTGGACCTCAAAGGGATTCAAGAAAAAGGGAAAAGGACATATATGTACAAAAATATTTATGACAGCTCTTTTTGTGATAGCAAAGAATTGGAAATTGAGATAGTGACCATTAACTGTGGAATGACTGAACAAGCTGTGGTATATGATTGTGATGGAATACTATTGTGCTATAAGAAATGACAGGCAGGATGGGTTCAGAAAAACCTGGAAAAATTTACATGAGGTGATGCAAAGTGAAGTGAGCAGAACCAGGAGAACATTGTACACAGTAAGAACAATATTGATGATAAACAATTCTGAAGGACTTATGATGAAATGTTATCCACTTTTAGAGAAAGGATTGATGGATGTAAATGCAGATTGAAGCATACTTTTTCAAAACTTTATTTTTCTTGTTTTTTTTTGGAGGGGGCTCTGTTTCCTTTCACAACAGGGAAATATGTTTTGCATGACTGCACATGTATGACCTATATCAAATTGCTTCCATTCTAAATGAGGGAGGAGAAAGAGAGAGAATTTGGAATTCAAAATAAAAAAAAGAATGTTAAAATTGTTTTTACATGTAATTGAAAAAAAATAAAACATAAAAAAATTTTCTACCAGTGCAGATTGGTACCTTTCCTGGCAATTTGTAGTCTTAGAGAGTTTCCTGGGAAACAGAAAAGTTAAATAGTTTGCCTAGGGTCACACGGTGCATATGTATCAGAGGGGTGACTTGAACCCTGGTGACTCTAAGGCCAAGTTTCTATTCACCTTGCCACTTCCATTCAATTTTATACAACTTTCTAATGGAAGCAAAAAGGAACCAATTTAAGTCCTATATTTGTCACAAAGACTTCACATCACAAAACCTGGACCATACCAATCCAGGTAGGTGGCATAGTGAATAGACTATTAGATTAGGAGTCAGGAAGGCCTGAGTTCAAACCTAGTCTCAGATTCAAATCTAGCCCTTGCTGGCTGTGTGACCTTGATCAAGTAATTTATCCTCTGCCTGCCTCAGTTTCCTCATTTGTAAAATAGAGATAATAAAAGCACTCACCTTTCAAGGTTATTGTGAAGATAAAATATTTGCAAAATGCTTTGTAAACTTTCTAATGCTATAAAAATGGTGGCTATTGTTATTCTTTTCCCATTCTCCAAATAGCATGATAGGAATCCTATTACAGCTGAGCATGGTGACTCACATTTGTAATTTCTGCTTTTTGAGGAGGCTGAGACTAGGAGATTGCTTGAGTTTGGGAGTTCTGAGTTGCAAGAGGGTCAAAGACCAGATGTCTGCACTAAATCCAGCACCAGCTGGATTTAAGCTCTTGGGGTGGTAATGAAGCCAACCTTTCTAAATAGGAGTAAACTGACCCATGCTAGAAATGGAACAGGTCAAAACTTCTATAATAATCAGCCTGGGCTGAGAGTTGCAAGTGGTGATTATACTTCCAGCTTGGGGGAGATAGGGAGATCCAGCATCAAAACAAATACATAATCAAATAAAAAATTCTTATGGTCTCTTTGAAGTATCCTAATAGTCCCCAAGAGAAGCACTATACCTCTTGGAGCTTGCCAGTCTCCCACAGTCCAATACCTATGGGAAATACTAGATTATGGAAATATTGTTGAGATACTTTAATAATTAAGTCCCCTGAGACTGAATGCTACATAGACCTATTCATATAGAATTCTGTTCTTCTCTCATGTCTGCTTCCTAGATAAGATAGAAAGATACAGGCTAAACAGTAACTAGTTGATATGGAACTTGCTGAATAATCACATCCAAAGGGACGGGGACAAGCATTTATTAAACATCTTGTGTGCCTTGCTCTGTGCTGGGTATTTTACAAATATTATCTCATTTGATTTTGACAACAGCTCTGTGATGTTGTATTATCTCCATTTTTCCAATGGGAAAACTGAGAAAGACAGGGTTTAAGTAACTTGCCCATGGTCCCATAGCTGGTAAGTCTCTGAGACTGGATTTGAACTCAGGTTTTCCTGACTCCAGGCCCAGCACTCTGTTCACTGTTTCACCCAGCTGCCTCCTGTTAGGGTAGTCATTAATCAGTCAATGTCAACTTAGAGACGAGTTTCTAATGGGATGTTCTAGATATCTGTCCTTGATCTTGTGCTATTTAATAATTTTGTTAGTGCCTTAGATGGAGACATAGATAGAATGATTATTCAATTTTTAGGTGGTAGCAGTCTGTGATAGGTGGCCAACATAGATTACAGAAAGTTGGTCACATTTAATAAACAAATACAAAATCTTACCTTTGGGTTAAAAAATCAACTTTGAAAGTTCAAGATGGAGGAGGCATGACGAGGCAGAGTTTATGTGGACTTTTTTTTTTAAAAGGTTTTAGTGGTTGGTGACTTAAATGTGAGTCACCAGTGGGATTTTTAAACTTAGATCTGATGATCTCATTGATATGGAATCCAACAGTGCATCTCCCAGACTTCTCATCCTGTAGAACTCTTGTCCATATCTTTTCATAAATCCTTCATAGAGGCCAACTCAATATGAGGGTCTATAGGTCTTGACATTTTTTGGATACGAATGGACTATCCATTGGTTATCCCTTTGTTTTTACCAAGTGACCATCTTCTTTTTGTTCATACACCATTTTGATGACACCCTGTATTCTATTTCCCCTGCACAATTCTTTTGTTGATAAAGTGCTACAGGCTACTCCCACCCACTTTGCATCTTTCCACTGCCTTATGGTCGACTCCAAACTTTTATTCTTTAAAAACTGTGGTATTCAATGACTCATGGCTGCAGTAGGAGACTAATGTTAAAAGACGTGCCTTTATTTCAGGGAGAAGTTTAGCCTCATTAAAAAAGCACTATCCATCAATTAAGGACTGCCTGAATACCTTGGGACACATAAATGTCATGAAGTACTATTGTGCTGTAAGAAATAAAGAAATAGATATCCTTAAAAAGACATGAAAAGACTTCTGTGAACTGATGCAGAGTGAAGTAGCAGAATAAGAATGATTCATGGTATAAAACCAATATTATAAAAGCAAACAATTGGAAGCCTTCTATAAACCAATGAACACTGAAATGAACAGAACCAGGAAAGCAATGTATACAATAACAATGATGCTATAAAAACAACTTTGAAAGTTTAAGAACTCTGATCACTGCGATTACCATTCATGATTTCAGAAGACCAGTAATGAAACATGCTATTTTTTACATAGAGGTGATGGATTTAATGTTGTTGTTTGTCATTCATTTTTGAAGAGGACCAATGACATCACAGGGTAATATCTTGATTTGTGTGTGAATTGGATTTCAGTGAGACACAGCTGCACAGAATCATCAACCTCACTCTCTCTCCCAGAGTCATCAAAGTCCAGTGGCAGGACAAAAGTTAAGACAACTGGCAATGGCCCTGCATGCAGCACTCTAAACTGCCCACATCAGCTACCTTTATGGCTGCTGGAACAAATTGCTTTCATCCACCCATTTCACCAGAGGGAGAGTCTTCGGGTGCTTGGGATAGACAGTTCCCTAACTCACCAATGGCTGGAGGCTCGTTGGTTACCCTCAACCTGGTTTAGGCCATTTGCCAAGATGCTACAGCTTCTTGGGGCCACAGGGAAAAGTTGGGTAAAAGTGGATGAGCATCCCTGAAAAGGGTTCAGTAAGCCCTCACACAAGAGGTGCTAGTCCTCCCTGAACGCCTCATGCACTCTGATGGATTTAATATCCAATAAGCAAAAACATTGATTAGGACTAGATTTAGAGTACAGAATTATATATGTATATTATGGAGCCATTGAGGTAATTTGTTTTGTTTGACTATGTATATTTGTTATGAGAAGTTTTTTTCCTTCTTTTTTTTCCAGTAGGATGTGGAGTAGGAGGGAGGAAAAAATAGATTTCTGATTATTTAAAAAAAAAATAGGGAGTTAGGAAATGCTGCATGTACATTCAGATGAAGTTACTTTATTTTTAGTTTTAATTAACTATTTTACTTTGCTATAAGGGACATCTCATGTAGTGGTAGTAGTCTGGAAATGTTTGTAATGTAAATACAAAACACATCAATAATACTTAAAAAAAAGCACTGTGTAATTTCCCAAAGCCAATCCAACATACTCTCTTTTCCCTGCTCTCAGCTTACTGTCCTTGCGAAGGGCCTCTCTAAGATATGTGTACTGTTGCACCAGCTCAGTGAGATGTCCATCCATTTGCACATAATTGTCTAAACAATGTGTGGTTCTTTTTACTCCTTGGTTTTTCTTATGGATATAATTACGGTAGACATTTTTGAGTAATTATGAAACTCAGGAGGATTGGCAATGATTTAGGTGATTCAGGGCTTAATTCAATCAATCAATATAATTTGCAAACAGGAAGATCTTGATGTCCTCACCATAAATTTTTTTGGTGGCCCCCCACTTTTGTGGCAATAAAATAAAAGGAAGATGTAGAATATAGTTGTCAAATGACACTTCTACTATCCTTTCCATAGAACACTCAAGACCCTTCTATTTATTACCCCTCAGAATCAAAAGCTTCCTTTTCCATTTATACTTTGCCCTGGATAACCTCCATTACAGTGGCAAACTAAACTTTGAAAGGGATAGCTATCATATATGTCACTATTTTATCTCTTTCTTGATACTACCATATCTCATGTGAGGGTTTGCTGAGCTCTTTTTCCAGTGGTAATGAAGGTGATTGAAGCAGGTGTTGTGGAGCCCTTGGAGGAAGTGTGGGGAACCTTCTAGAAATTGTTCTATAAAATTTGGATTCAATCAAAAGCCCTCACTTTAGGATCTAGAAGGCCACATGTGGCCTCAAGGCTGCAGGTTCCCTATCCCTGCCTTAGAGCTTGGTCAGACATAAAAAATGCCAAGGTCATCCACTGTATCTGGAGCCATCACCAGTCATTTTGACTATTGTCCTGCCACTGGACTATGGTGAGTCAGGAAGAGAGAGTTAGGCTGACTTAAATCTAATTAATCTTGGAATGTCATTGGTCCTCTTCAAAAACAAAGGGTGGACAATAATAACAACTGATAATAATAATAAGCAGAAGTTCATTAAACAAAATGAACTCTGTTACATCTTTCAAGGAATCCTGGTATGTTCATGGGAAACCACTTGTTGGAAGAGAGGCTTTAAAGTGTCATTTAGCTAAATTAAACTATTAACTAAATTAAACCAAATTAAATTATGAAGTTTTCATAGTCGACAAACAATACAATGGGACCTTGTATTCTCTATTCCTTTCAATCATTTGTGCCTGAGAAGAAGTAGAAGAAGCCATTTGTGAAATCCTATTATTTCCTTCTCATGCCTAGTGAAAGGATGTTCTTCATGCCTGTGTAGATTATTCTCATTTGTAGAGATGGGAAGTAGGGATATGGGTCAATAGTCATGAATGTTCTCTGTTACCCATTTTTTGTTAATAATGAGAGCTAAGATGTACCTCCCCACGACCCCAGTTTTTGGAATTCTTCATCATTTCAGACACTCTGAGAATCAGTGGCTTAATGCCCTCAAAACTGTATCACCTTTAGCACAGACCTTCTCTCTGTGTATATTTGGTTCATTCCTGCTGCCCTTTTCATCTTTGGTTTCTTTAATGTCACTTCACTAGAGACTATGATGTTAGAGTCCAAATATGGTGGTGATTCCACTATTATTAATAGAGAAAAGAGTTTGTCATAAAAATCTTTATGAGTTTCCTTCAAGATTCAGCTCATATGCCATCTTCTGCAGGAGGCCTTTGCTAATGTGCCCCCACCTCACAGAAGGGACAGAAGGGACTCTTGGTTCTTAAATAGTTCAGCCTCCACAATTTTCAGATGAGGAAATCAAATATCAGAGAGGTTAAATTACTTGCCCACTGTCATGAAGGGAGTGAGTAGAATAGCTAAGATGCAAGTCCTGATTTTCTGATTCCAAATCCAGTACCACTTCTATGGTTCCATGCTTCCTCCAAAATTATGATAGTATGCCCAGGTCACATGACTAGGACTGAGGAAACAACAAATCCAGGAAGAGGTATGGTTTGCAAGAATTGGAGGTCAAAGGGGCAGAACTAGAGAACTGATTTCTGATTGGGTAAGTTCACAATTATCCTCACTGCTTTAGATAGTGAATTAATACTGTCCTATAGAAAGAGGATAAGATGGGAGGTAGGAGATCTTCCATCTTTGAGACCATAAAGTGTTTGGCACTTTGTAGGATGTGGGTATATTTCTGCCAGTGTAAGTAGGGGTGGGATTGGGGATGGGATGAGACTTTCCAGGACCAGAACCTTTGTTGTTGAATAGTATTAGGTGAATGGCTATCAGTGTCAGATGATGGTTATAAATGCAGGTCTTTATAGATTAATGTTGCTGTGGATTTTTTCCTTTTCAATGTGTAAGAATAGCTACAGATCTGAGAATGCTAAGGATTTTCCTAGAATTTTAATTTTTTTCAAAGGAAATATTGCAATTTTGTGGGGAGGAATTTCAAAAATGTTTATTGTGTTTTGGTTTTCTACCGGGAACTTCCTGTTTATGAGAACTGTTCAGTTTCATTACACCTTGAGTTTATGATAATCTCCTAACCTACAGAAATATTTAGCTTGCCTATATTGCATATTGTACTTGAATTTTTGCTACTGTCTTAATCTTATACTAAAAACATATGGAAGGGGTAGCTAGGTGATGCAGTGAGTAGAGCACTGGCCCTGGAGTCAGGAGGACCTGAGTTCAGATGCGGCCTCAGACACTTGACAAGTCACTTAACCCATATTGCCCTGTCTTCCCCCTCTGAAAAACAAACCATATGGAATTTGTATTTTTATTTGACTGTCACATAGCATCTTGAATTTATGCTAGTGCTCTAACTTTTCATTACGGATATTTTGTCGATTTACCTGAATTTTTCAAGATACCTTGAATCTAGGCTAATAAGCAAGTTTTAGCGCCCTTATTTTATTACGTATCTATGTAGTTTGTTTATTGTATACTTAAGAATTGTTATTTGTTGCATTGCAATTTAAGTTAGAGTGAGTAGCATCAATTTAAAAAAGTTATAGTATAATGTCAGGTTTTAAATTGAACTTTAGTTTTTAAATTAAATTAAAAAAAGACTTTTAATACTAGGCATACCATATCTGGTGGCCCTGATGAGAAAAGTGTAGAGGAAGCTTTGAATGGGGAGGTATATGATTAATGAGACGTGAAATACTTATTAAATATAACAAGGAGGCGGACTGAGCCTGTGGCACACCCCGGCAACCCTAAGGTCAAGAAATTTGAAAATTGCTCATTAAACCTCCCATTGAAGAAGAATAAAATTATTAAATCAGAAAGCATTTATTTAGCAGTGACTATGTGCCAGGCACTGTGCTAGACTCCGTGGAGACAAAGACAAAAAAAAGGGAAACAGTTCCTACCCCTGAGGAACTTACATTTTTATTGTTAGACAAATAAATACATTCAGAATAGATGCAAAGCAAATATAAGGTAATTTGGGGAGGAAGGGCACTAAGAACTAGGGGAACTGGGAAAGGTTTCATGATGAAGGAGGTAGATGAGCTGAGTCTTGAAAAAGAAATAAATAAGGAATTTGAAAAGGTAGTGGTGAGAAGGGCATGCTACCCAGGCATGGAAGACAGCCAATACAAAGGCATCAAAACAGCAGATCTAATGATGTGGGAGAGAAACAGCAAGGACAAGTCAGTTTGCTTGAACCACAGAGTACAACACAGGGGGTATTGTGTAATAAATTTGGAAAGGTAGGAAAGACTTCTAGGGATAGAGGTGAAAGGGAACCAATGGAATTTATTGAGTAGGGGAATGACATGGTCAGACCTGCATTTTAGGAAAATCACTTTGGCAATTGTCTTAGATTGAGAGGAGAGAGACTTAAGGAAGGGAGACCAATGAGAATATTATTGCAATAGTCCAGGTGAGAGGTGATGGGGGCTTGGACGAGGGTGGTTGTTATATAAATAAAAAGAAAAGATGGAATATGAGAGATGTGGAAGTAAAAATGAAAAGATTTAGCCATTGAATGGATATATGACAGAGTAGTGAAGAATTATGCCAAAGTTGTACCCTAGAGGCTGGAAAGATGGCTGTGCCCTTGACAGATATAGGGAAGTTCGGAGAGGGGTGAATTTTGGGAGAAAGGTAATGCATTCTGTTTTGGACATGGTGAATTTGAGATATCTTTGGGACATGAAGTTTAAAATGTCCAATAGGCAGTTGGTGATGTGGGACAATAACTCAGGAGTGCCTATATAGAGCTGAGAGACTTCTGCATACAGATGATAATTAAACTCTTGGGAGCTGATGAAGTCACCAAGTGAAAGAATGTAGAGGGGGAAAAAGAAGGTCCAGGAAAGTATTATGTGTGTGTGATATCAATGCTGAACCAGCAAAGGAGACCAAGGAGCAGTCAGAATTATTGGAAGAGAACCAGAAGAGATTAGCAAAAGAGCAATCAGATTTGTACTTGGTTTCAGACAGCGAAACTAGAAGTAGTGAGCAGAAGTAGGGAAGGAGGTTTGATATTGACAATCATTTAATATCAATTTAGTAACTTCAATAAGGGCCAGAGCCTGAACTGAGTAACCAGAAGAAGAGTCTGAATCTAACAACCTCTTTGTTCTCTGAGTAAACTCAGAGACTGCCTCTTCCTATGTCAACAAGGCCACATTGGGCTGATTTAAGAGCATTCTTTCCTCTTTCCATCTCATCTGCTGTTAAGGATGAGACCCTTTAACCCAAGACACTGTCTTTAGTAGTGTGACTTTTATGGGCATATACCATGTTATGGCAATGTTAATGGTAAATTAAACACAGAAACACTGGGTTGTAGTTTCAATTGACCCTTGTCAACTCTCTTATCTTATTGTATTTACAACCTATTCAATTAAAAAAAATCCTTTCTTGTATCGTGGTTAAACATACATGGAGATCATAAAATTAAGTAACACAGACATGCTGAGTTGCAACTGTTCTAAGAATGTATTTAAACCTTCTCATTCTTCTGTTCAGGCAGTCAGATTTTGTCTGGCTTCATACATGTAGGTATCCACTACCTTTAAGGGAATAAACAATATGAATTTACATATCACCTAGCTTGTTTACCTCCTTTAACCTTCAGGTCGACTATATATGATAAAAATAAAAATAAAATAATAATAGTAATACCTAGTGTTCATATAGTATTTTGAAGGTTTGCCAAAAGTTTATCTCATTTAATCCTCACAGCAACCTTGGGAGGTAGGCAACAATATTATGCTCATCTTATATAGGAAGAAGCTGAAACAGATGAGGTTAAGTGAGCTGTCCAGGACCACCTAGGTAGTAAGTGCCTGTGGCTAGATTAGAACTCAGGTCTTCCTGATTCCAGGTCCAGGGCTCTCTCCATCATGGCACCTAGTTTCCACAGTAGTTCCAGGATGACTTGAATCAGAAGGGATCAGGGAAAGAGCAAGGGAACAAGCATTTATTAAATGTCTACTAAGTGTCAGGCACAGTACTAAGTGCTTTACAAACATCTCATTTGATACAATAATCCTGTGAGGTGCTATTATCCCCATTTTATAGATGAAGAAACTGAGGCAGATGGCAGTTAAATAACTTGCCCTGAGTTACCCAGCTAGTGTCTGAGTTCATATTTGAAAATGGAGAACATTCCTAGCAATTTGTGCCATCCAAAAATGGAATACACATAGCTTCTCATGGTGTTGGATTCCTCCCACTCACTAGAGGTCTTTGGACAAAGACTACATGAACAATTGTTGGAAATGTTTAATGAAGGATTCCTATACAGGTAGGGGTTATACTAGAAGGCTTCTGAGGTCCCTCCCTATGCTGAATTTCTTGGATTCTTTGAATTCTTAATTATTGGGAGTGGCTTGGCTTTCTAAGAGCCATATCCTCACTGAAGGTTCCCAGAGGCCTCCTGGGGTTTTAGGATTTGAGGACAGGATTGAGATACCCCAATGATATTTCAGTGAGTGAAGAACTCACAGCTCTCTGACCTTGAGCTCAGAGTTCTCCTTTAGTTGGACTTGTCTCAAGTTTTCAAGTAACTCCCCTTTAGTGTGTTAGTGATTATGTTATCTAGATATCAATTCAATTCAAATGTTCTGCAGTAGATAAGCTCCTCAACTGGGACAAACTGAACTTTACCATTGAAACAATCCATTTTGTCATTGCTTTAAAATGACAGTTAAGCCATCATTTCTTTTGGCCTCAAGTAAGATATTATATTCAAGAGGTAACACAATGATAGCCATAGTGCTTATCTATTAAAGGATCATAATAGTGTATATATTTATTTAAATATAACAAGGAGCAGAGTATCAAGGAGAATTAAATAGTCCAAGAAGCCATATTATTTTATAGCTTAAAAGGAGTCCCAAGATCCCAGAATTTCAGGGTTGGAAAACTAGCCATGAAGATAGATTTCCTTTCATATATAGATTTAAAGCTGGAAGGGACCTCAGAGATCTTCCAGTCCAACCTCTTCATTTTACAAATGAGGAAATTGAGTTTCAGAGAAGATAAGTGATTTGCTTAAGGTCAGACAGGTCATAGAATAAACAGATTTCAAAACGAATTTGAACTGGTGTCTTCTCACATGGATTTGAACCCTCTTTCTCCTATTAACACTGCCTCAAAAATATCAGTTGCAGCAAAACAGGAAGAACAGGATCAGCTCTGGTACCAGCAAGCATAGCTTTGCAGACTGAATCAGGATATCCACTTGGATTACTAGGTTCAGAGTCCAGAGTCCAGAGTCCAGTAATGCCAACCATAACACAAGTCACACTGTTGAGGTTTGAGGTTGAGGGGTGCTCAACATCCCAAAATACCGACATTCCGGGTCCTGCCAAATGAATTTGACTCAAGCCTTCTCAGCCAAGGAAAACAAAGTTTATTAAATATCCGCCATATTGGGTAGGCTCTTAGGGAGCCTGAGCATTTGTGATGCTAATGCCAGTGGGCCAGATCAATCTGAGTTGAGTTAGATTGAATCTGAGCGCCTTCATGGAGACAAGATGGAACTTATATACAGAAAGATTGTGGGAGGGATTGAGGGGTGGTCAAGTAGTCTGTGGTGACTAGAGGAGGGTGTAGCCAGAATGGCCTTTGTTTTCTTTGAATGACTCAGCTTACCTCATTGAGCCTCTGGACACTGTGGCTTGCTCTTCCGGGGCAGGACCAGACAACTTCCTGTGTGATGAGTCATGGGGCTGGCTGAGGGGAGGTGTTAACGGCTATGCTAGGGGGAGGGGCCAAGTCAAGAACCAATCGGCCCTGGTCGTTCAGGCGGTGCTTGATGATGTCAAAAACTCTATAAGAGGGGAGAGGACAGCTTGAAGATCCTCTTTTCCTTTTCCGGTTGGAGCCAGAGACAGTTACAGCGACAGTTACAGCGACAGTTACAGCGACAGTTACAGCGACAGTTACAGCTACAGTTACAGCCACAGCCACAGCTGAAGCAGGAGCTGCCAGTAGCAGAGCTGACCTACGGGAGAAAGCTGAACAAAGACTTCAGGCCAGTGGGTAATCTTATTACCATAGAGGGGGAAACATGATTTTGCTTTACGCAATCATGCTTCTCTGTAGCCTCCTGGTTACTCTTTCAAGGCGTACTTATTGGGCCTGGAAGCTTTTGATCAATATATCAAAATGGGGTTGCTGGTTCATGGGTTGGTTACTGTGGAGCCTAAATAAATGTTTTGATTCTTCTGCCTTCTACTTTGAGAGTTTCTTATATCCGGCGGTTCCGAACGTTTCAGACATGTTTATGATCCTCTTTGAGATTATAAACTCTGCCCTCCTATTACAGAGGGGTTTAGGGAAGGTCTTGAGGAGGAGTCTAAGGAGGGACTTTATGGTTCTGGGGTGACTAGAGGTCAAGACTCCAGGAGTGAGATTAAGGGTGGGAAATAGCTGAAGGTCATCTGGAGATGACAAACAATAGAGGTCTAGGGTAATAGAGCTAGGGTATAGATATTTTGATCTGATCAAGGCTGGGAAACAGCCAGAAGGCAATTCAGAGGTATCCAGACAATGGGAAGGCTAGGCTTGGCTATTTGGGAATGAAAAGCCAGATCAAATGGGAAGATTCAGGGTGGGGCTCAAGGGGGTTCCCACAGTCTAAACTCCATCAATGCATCTATTCCAAATCACATCCCACCAACACCCTGGCAAAGTTGCATCTAGACTTTGTCTGAAGATTTACAATCTACCATTTTCAGAAGCCACTCATATTACATGCTTTAGGATAGCTCTAACTGTTAGGGAGTTTCCCCAAACTTTTCATACCTTCTTAAACCTCTTATGTCTCCTTCTCCCCTACCCTTTCAGCTGAAAACCTTGTCTCATATTTCACTGAAAAAAATTGAGGTCATTTGCTGAGAGCTACTTTTCCTCCTTCTAGGCTCCTGATAGTGGCTTCTGCCACTAAATCCTCCTTTAATCCTGTCTTACATGAAAAGTTGGCTCTTCTCCTGGCCAAGGCAAATTGTTTTACATGGACTAGTGATCCTATTCCTTCCTGTCTTCTCCAGAAGATTGGCTTCTCTATCATCCCTATACTCTCTCATTAATCTTATTTTTAAAAAATAATTTACTTTTTTTCACTCAAAATTTTATTATTCACATTTAACATTTTCTTTTAAACACTAGAATTCCAAATTCTCTCCCTTTCTTCCATCCTTCCTGCACCCACTGAGAAGGCAAGCAATATGATCTCAATTATACATGTGAAATCATGCAAAACATATTTCAATATTAGCCACATTGCAAAAAAAAGCAAGAAAAATAAGATGAGAAAATTATAATTCAATTTGCATGCAGAATTCTTCATTTCTCTCTCTGGAGGTGGATAACATTCTCTCTTCTCTTCTCCTCTCATCCCCTCTGCTACCCTCCCTTCTCTTCCCTCCCCCTCCCCTGTCCTCCCTTCCTTCATGCTCAGTGAGAGGGATATAACTTGTGAAGACTTCACAGGGTAAGAATATAGGGGCTACTCTCTTCTCATATTTCTGGAATGAGGAATATCTGAAGGAGTAGGAGAGGCTTGGAATTTAACCTTGTAGTGACTCACCTAACTTCTGCAAAGTCAGGGCCTGAAGCTGTAGGTGCCCTTCCCTTCCCCCTCTCTTGGTGCCAGCGCACCAAGCCATTTGTTCTCTGCTCCAGGAAGGTCCCCCTCTCCTTACTCATTCTTTCTCTTTTACCTTAGCCGTATCATCGCCACATTATTAGCTAAATAAGGAAAGTATGTATGGATTGGCTCTGTCTGATTTCCTGGTTCTTTGTCTAGATTTTCATGCCTACATTGTAAGCCTGCCACCCAGCCAAAGGACAGAGGTGGGTGGGAATCTTTGTGTTAAGGGTATATCTATTGGTGCATTTTCTTTGTATCTTGCCTCCCTCCACTAGCTCGTCCTAGTGGAGGTGACACCCAAATCTTGCGAGGTTTGTAAAATAAATTCCCTTTGCTTTTGCCTAAAGATGCCTCTCTCATTATTTCACCTTTCATACCACACAATGCCATCCCTCCATCCTCCTTCTTGGGTATCATTCTATATCTCTCCTCCCTTTTATGGCTAAACTCCTTGCGAATGTTGTATGTAATAGGTGCCTCCACTTCTTTTTTTCTTTCCCTCTCAACTGTGTGTGGCTTCTGACTTCATCATTGGACTAAAGCTGTTTTGTCCAAAGTTACCTTTTAAGTTATCTCTTAATTGCTACTCAATTTTCCAATTTGATCTTTCTCAAATGCAAATCTGACCATATTGCACTCTCTCCAAATTTGGTAAACTCCACCTCCAGGATAAGTTTTAAATCCTCTGGCTTTCAAAGCCCACTATAACCTGCCCCTCCTATCTTTCTAGTTATCTTATACCTTATTCTTATTCCTTATACCTTATTGTGATCCAGTGACAACTGGCCTCCTTACTATTTCTCACAAATAAAAATGTCCTTTGTTGATTCTTTTTTGAAATAGTATTCTATTTTCCCCAATTATATATAAAGACAATTTTTAACACTCATTTTTTACAAGACGTTGAGTTCCAAATTTTTCTCCCTCTCTTACTCCCTTCCTCTCTTCCTAAAATGGTAAGCAACTTGATATAGATTATATATATACAACCATGTAAAACATATTTCCATATCAGCCACAGTTGTGAAAGAAGAAACAGACCAAAAGGGAAAAAAAAAGCCATAAAAAATAAAGTAAGTTAAAAAAGTATGCTTTGATTTTCATTCAAAGTCCATCAGTTTTTTTATCTAGATATGGATAGCATTTTCCATAGTGAACCCTTTGTAATTGTCTTAGATCATTGTGTTGCTGAGAATAGCTAAATCATTCATAGTTGATTACATAATATTGCTGTTGCTGTGTATAGTTTTCCTGGTACTGCTAATTTTACTTTGCATCAGTTTGTACAAGTCTTTCCAGGTTTTTCTGAAATCTGCCTGTCTGTCATTTCTTATTGCACTATAGTATTCTGTTACATTCATAAACCACAGCTTGTTCAGCCATTCCTCAAATGGTGGGCGTTCCCTCAATTTCCAATATTTTGCCACAATGAAAAAGGCTGCTATAAATACTTTTGCACATGTAGGTCCTTTTTCCTTTT
Source organism: Trichosurus vulpecula (assembly GCF_011100635.1). Taxonomy (NCBI): domain Eukaryota; kingdom Metazoa; phylum Chordata; class Mammalia; order Diprotodontia; family Phalangeridae; genus Trichosurus; species Trichosurus vulpecula. Next base: position 267,267,433 of record NC_050573.1, on the reverse strand, counting down.
TGATGATCTTTTTAGGATACAGACCTAGCAGTGATATTCCTGGATCAAAAGGTATACACAGCCCTTTGGACATGGTTCCAAATTGCTCTCCAGAATGGTTGGATCAGTTCACAGCTTCATCAATAATGCGTTAGTGTCCTAATTTTCCCACATCCTCTCCAACATTTATCATTTTCCTTTTTTGTCATGTTAGCCAATCTGATAGGTGTGAGGTGGTACCTCAGAGTTGTTTTAATTTGCATTTTTCTAATCAAAAATGATTTGGAGCACTTCTTCATATCAGTATAGATAGCTGATTTGTTCATCTGAAAATTGCCTGTTCATATCCTGTGACCATTTATTAATTAGGGAACAGCTTGTATTCTTATAAATTTGATTCCATTCTTGGAGACACTTGCTGTAAAGATTGTTTCCCAGGTTTCTGTTTTCCTTCTAATGTTAATTGGATTGGTTTTGTTTGTGCAAAAATTTTTAAATTTAATATAATCAAAATTATTTATTTTCATTTTGTAATGCTCTCTATCTCTTGTTTGGTCACAGATTCTTCCCTTCTCCATAGATCTGACAGATAGACTATTCCTTGCTCTCCTAATTTTTTTATGGTATCGCCCTTTATATCTACCTCATATACCCATTTTGACCTCATCTCGGTATATGGTGTAAGATGGTCTAACTCTAGTTTGTGCCCTATCATTTTTCACTTTTCCCAGAATATTTTGTCAAGTAGGCTGGGGTTTTGGGTTTATCAAACAGGTTACTGTGGTCATTTACTACTATGTCTTGTATATCTAATCTATTCCAAACATAGGTTACTATGGTAATTTGTACTGTGTCTTGTGTACCTAATCTATTTCACTGATCCACCACTTTTTCTTAGCCAGCACCAGATAGTTTTGATGATTCCTGCTTTATAAAATAGTTTGAGATCTAGTATTGCTATGCTACCTTCCTTTGCGTTTTTTCATTAATTCCCTAGATATTCTTGACCTTTTGTTCTTCCAGATGAATTTTGTCATTATTTTTTTCTAACTCTATCAAATAATTTTTTGATAGTTTGTCCTCTATTGATTCTGACTGTTTTCTCTGGCTGTTCCCTATACCTGGAATGTTCTTTCTCCTCATCCCTTCCTCTTACATTTCTTCAGAGCTCAGCTAAAGCCCCGTCTTCTGTAAGAAATCTTTCACAGACCTCCTTATTCTTGTTGCCTTTTCTCTGAGATTATCTTCAATTTACCCTGTATATATCCTTTTTGTACGTGGCTATTTGCATATTGTTTCCCTTATTAGACGGAGCTTCTAGAAAGCAGGAACTGTTTTTTTTTTTTGCTTTCTTTTTATCCCCAGTGTTTACCACAGTGCCTTGCTGTTTTTCATTTGTTTAGTCATGTCCAACTCTTCATGAGCCTGTGGACCATACTGTCCATGGGTTTTTTTTGGCAAAGACACTGGAGTGGTTTGCCATTTGCTTCTCTAGTGTATTAAGACAGACACTAAGTGACCTACCCAGGGTCACACGGCTAGCAAATGTCTGAGGTTAGATTTGAACTCAGGGCTTCCTGATTCTAGGCCTAGTGCTATATCCACAGCTGCCCATGTAATTTCAATTCCAGATAGTTCTGAAATACTCTCATATGTCACCATATGGTATTGTGGATTCTTATAGTTATGCAACTGACAATCTTTCTATATGGTGGTACTTTTGGAACGCCTTGAGTTGAAAATCCATTTTTTAATTCTGATATCTGTTTTTCAACTCATATTAGTTGGCAAGGTTGATGTTATCATTTCACTTTATAGAATGATAAATGGATGATTCTTACTTTTTGATATGGATTAATGTATCATGCTTATAAGTGACCTAAATAAATAAAAATTGATAGATTAAAACAAGCAAAAATGGATAGATATTAAACATTCTAAACACTGGATTCCAAGAAACTGCATGAGGAAGAGCACGGAGGTGGGGAAAAATGTATTTGGGCCTGATTAGCCAAATTTTCCTGGTCTACAGAATATATGGAATCAATTGATCAATCTACATGTACAGATGCCTATTATGTGCAAAGCACTGGGGATACAAATACATAAAGGAATTCTTCCTCTCCAAGAGCTTATGTTCTATCAGGAGAAACAGTGAGTACACATAATAGTTTATATAAAATATGTGCAAAGCCATTTTGGGCTGTAGGTATTAGGGTTTGGGGATTAGAAAAGATCATATGTAGGATGTGCCATTTGAGGTGAGTCTTGATGGGTGTTAGGAGTTCTAAAAAGCAGAGGTGAGAATTAGTTCATTCCTGTCATGGGGGATAGACTATACAAAGGTATGGAGCCTGGAAATGAAATGTCACATGTGAAGGACAACCAGTTGGCTAGAGTGGCTGAGACAGAGTTCATGAAGAAGACTATTATCTCATAAGTCTGGAAAGGTAGGCTTGAGTAAGATTGTGAAAGGCTTTCAGTGCTAAACAGAGGACTTTTTATATGATCCAAGGGAGAGCCATTGGACCTCGCTGCATAAAGGAGTAACACAGTCAGCCCCCACCCTTTAGGAATATGAGATAAAGCTAGAATGCTAGGGTGGTGTCAGATTGTGGAATCTATTGGATACCATGCAAAGGGAACCATTGAAATTTTTTTTAGCAGAAAAATGTTATGTCTAGATTTATGCCTAACAAAAACTATTGTGATAATGGTATGAAGGATAGGTTGGCAGCAGGGAGGGTGGTGGAAAAGGGCATCAGCAAGATTTGTTAACAAGGATTTAATTAGGCTAGTGGTAGTTGAAATAAAGGTAGAGAGACAGATGTGAGAGACGGTAAAGAGAGAGAATTAAAAGGACTTGGGAACCAGATACTAATGGTGAGAAAAGAGTCAAAGATAATTCCCAAGATTTTGAACAAGTTAGACTGAAGTCATAAGGATGAGTAGATTTAGGAGAAAGAAATGAGCCTGGTTGTTGGACATTAGTTCCACTCATTCATTCTAGTACCAATAACTAACTGACCACTATACTAGGTTTGGAGGATGAAACAACAGCAACAGCAGCAGTGGCAGCAGCAGCTAACATTGATATGCTTTAAGGCTTTAAAGGTTATCTTATTTGACAAAATGTATTTTCTTATCTATCTTTATATATATACATATATATGTTAGGTTTACTTTATTTATCTTATTTCTCATGAAGATTCTCATGAAGATTACTTTGTGAGGTAGGTGCTATTACTATCTTAATTGTGTAAATGAGAAAATTGAAGTTGAGAGAGATTAAGTGACTTGCTCAGGGTCATGCATCTAGTAACTGCCTAGGAAAGGATTTGAACTTAGATCTGATTGACTATACATTCGGTACTCTATCCAAGGGCTACAGATCTCCATTCTGAACCACTTTTAAAAAAAATTAGTTATCAAATGATATAACACATATAAGGCACTATGTAAATATATGTAGACTAGCTATTATCTTTTTTTTTGATTAAGATTTTTTATTTTTGGTTTACAACACTCAGTTCTGCATGATTTTGAGTTTGAGATTTTCTTCCTCCTCTTCCCCCCTCGTCCCCCAGATGGCATGGAATCCAATATATCTTCTATGTATAACTTTGCATTAAACTTATTTACACAATAGTTAAGTTGTAAAGAAGAATTATGACCAATGAAATGAATCAGGAGAGAGAAGAAACAAAACCAACAAAACAAAACAAAACAAAAAGAGAAAAAAACAAAAGAAAAAAAAGGAGAGCAAATAGTTTGCCTCAATCTGCATTCAGACTCCATAGCTGAACCACTTTTTGATGTAACAGTCTCAATACTGCATACAAATAGCTGCTACGAGGGAGAGTGAAGTAAAGACAAAGGATGTGTTTAGGTGGAATGACATGAGAAATAAGAGCAAGGAGAGAAAGTCAGATGAAACTTCATGGAGAAGGTGGTGCCTGAAGTGGGCCAAATGCATCTATTTAAAGAAATTTAACATTGCTGAATCATTTTTTCCTAATTGGGAAAAACGAAATGTGCTTGGAGAAAGGAATAGTTATGGAACTGCTGGTTGTAGGACCCTGGACAGCAGCAGAATTGAGTGTTGCTAAAGAACAAGAGACTTCTTAATGGATACTATTTTCTTCCTTGTTGGCTTTGAAAATGTGCCATTTATTGCCATGTGCTCTTACAGAAATATGAATAGCTTAGTTGTGCAAATTTTAAAAATAGAATAGTTGATATGGAGCTGAATGAAATGATGGGTGGATAAGTGGACTGATTGGGTCAACATATTTAGATGAATATGTTAGTGGGGGAGAGACAGCATGGACAGTTGAGGAATAAATAAAGTGTATGGGTAGAGGTGGGAGAGTAGGGAGCAAGCAGAAACAGCACAATGGACTGTTTATCATATAGAGCCAACAACTCTCATTCATATTCTGTGCTGCTGCCCACTGTCAATATCAGCAATTTAAGGAAGAGTGGTCATTCTTTTATAAGGGGTTATGAGACACCCCATACTTAAGAAGAGATACTTGAAGCTTTCATATGAGGAATTAATTTAGTTTCAGAGGCAGAGATCACTTTATTTTCAAGTTACGTGTCATAATTTTAGGGGTTATCTTCAAGTTTTTCCTCAAATCAGTTGTCATAGGACTAGAGTTTCCTACCATTGATGATTCTTTGCCTTTGGTTGAAGATTTAAGTTTCAGGAGAATCTTAAATAAAATTTATTAAATATTTCAAAGGACTTGATGTTTGTAATGAGACATGAGTGAGCAAGATAATACAATTTAACAAGCCTTTATTAAAGTGCTTACCAAATGCCATATGCTTTGCTAGGCAGCTAGGGTCCTAGACATCAGTCCTAGACATCGGGAAACTTACATTTTTTTTTTCTGGATCTGGGCATTTAAATAATATTGAGCCCACTGTTAACCAAAGACCCCCCAGGCCCATAAAACCACCTGAAATGAAAGAGTCCTATCACAGATTACAAAGCTATTATTGTCTGAGGAAATAAAACCTTGCAGGGGAGAGAAGATCCTGCAAGGGAGCAAAAAAGGAGAGAGAGAGTTCTTAGCGGCTCAAAGAGGAGTGGAAAAAGGGTGAGATAATATAGTTTCTAGAGGCTTTTGGGGAGGAAACATGGGTTAAAGAGAAGGGATCATTTGTAGACACAGTAAGCCAGGATGTTTAGAAAGTCCTGAGCAAGGTCTTGAGTCTGCAGCTTCTGTTTGAAGATGCCTTTGCGCTGATCAAGGCTAGTTTTGTGGTTTCTGGTAGCTACAGGCATCTCCAAATTTGGCTAGAGTCTGCTTAAAAAGGATCACTGGTGTGTCAAGCATCTCTGGGCCTCAGAAATCCGCTTAATTGGCTAGTTGTTGTATAACTCCATCATGCTGCTCCCCTGCAAAGAAGGGATATATCTACATCTACATCTATATCTACATTATAGTATATATAGTATAGAGACCATGTTAACATCACCAAACTGTACTAACATCTAGTCCTTATCTTTTTATCTTGTCCATAAAGACAGCATGAGAGACTTGGTGATTTATTTCCTAAAATTGAATATTTTTTTCCAGAAGTTGAATCATTTACTATTTTTGATAAGGTACATTTTATTTAAGGTATTATCTTTAGTAGGGGGTAGATAATTCAGCTCTGTCTAAGCTGTGTGAAGAAATGACAGCCAGAGCAGTCAATTGACAAAGGACTCTATTTATCAGATTCCTGATAGGGTGAAGAGAGATCAGAGCTCATTAAATGAGAATGTCAGTATTACCTACTGTCCTTCAGTGCCACCTAAATTTTGAAAGAGCTGAAGCTTCTCACCAGTGACTCGTGTTCTTTCTTGCCCTCTCTGATTTGAAAGGGGGGAAAATGGGGAAAGAGATTTTTTTCAACAGTTTTTTTGTATAGGAGGAAGAAATGCTTGAGAGCTAATGGACAATGAAGAATCTTGGTGAATGAAGAGCTGTCTGGTTTTGCTTAGTTTGTCCAGAACATCATCCTGCTAAGCCTCAAAGTCCTCTGACTTAAAGGAACTGCTAGCCAATTCCAGACAGTAACACTTTCCCGTGCCCTTCTGAGGATGTTTGCTAGTTGAAAGAGCTTATTTGAGGGTTTGCCCACTTGCAAGTGCTGAGGAACAGGAGAGTAACTAGCAGAGAAGTTGTTCAATGTGGCACAAATATTCCTAAAATGACCAATGACATCAAAGTCAGAGTTATGACTTACCCCAAACACCAAGTACCCTATTTCTTGTCTCTATGATTTTGCATTGGTTGTCTCCTATGCCTGAAACATACCTCTTTCTCAACCCCACCTCACAGAATCCTTCTCCTCCTTTTAGATATAGTTCAAGCATCACTTTCTGCATAATGCCTTTCATGATTCCCCAACTTCTAGTTATATCTAACCACTTAGTTTTTAACTTCATTATATTTGTTTTGTGGGGTGTATGGGGTATTGGGGGAGGACTAGCACATCTGTTATGAGGACTTGCTGAGACTTTTGAGGGCTGCTCATCCGCCTTTGGTGTCTACCTGTTTCCTTACCCATAGAGGAGATAATAACTGTCACATCAAAGGGTTATTATGAGAATTAAATGAGATAAAATATACATTACATACATACGTACATACATACATACATATACATACATATATACATATATATGTGTATATATATGTGTATATATATATGTGTGTATATATATATATGCTTTGTTAACCTTAATGTGTCACGGAAATGATAGCTGCCATTATTATTATTATTCCAGTCAAACTGGATCACTTGCCATGTAGACCCCTAGACCTTGCCATTGTCTCTGCTGCCACGCCCTAAGGATCACTAGACCTTTCCGCATGGCTGGTACATGTTGTCTCCTCTTATTAGAATGTGAGTTCTTTGAAAGCAAAGACTTTTGCTTTCTTTTTGTCTTGCTTTTCTTTTTGTGTCTGTAGCCCTTAGCACAGTGCTTCAGATTTAGTGAGTCCTTAATAAATACTTTCTTTTTCATTCAATGATAGAGGATGGACGTTGAGATTGGGACTCTTGAGGTTTTGTTTTGACACACACTAGCTGTGTGATCATGGGCAAGTCACTTAACTTCTAAGTTCCCCAGATAACACTTTAAGAATTTAAGCACAAAAGAGTTAGTCATTTTCATGAGAAAGTTTCCACACCAGGAGTCATTGACCCCAGTGAAATCACAGACCACATTGTCTATAGCTGCATCTCCCTCCTCAAATGCTATTACTAGTGCGTTTAGATGAAGCTATCCAACCCACAACAGGAAGTATGAATCAGTTTCTCAGGGGAGGGGTCAGGGTTAGAGACAAATTTAAAAGTTATAGTATTACAGGATTAAAAGATTATAGGTTCAGCGTTGGAAGGGACATTAGGTTCCTACTCATTTCTTTTATAGGTGTGAAACAGTAAGGCAATAAACACAACATCAATGAAAATCGTGAGTATGCCTATGTAGTTCTGTATCACAAAGTATGAGAGACTCTCCATAAAGAAGGCAAAAGAAGTATAACATTTATTCAGACACCGGAAAATCATATCCCATAACCAAATGTTCAGCTCCCACAGCCAGTCAGCCCACTTTATCAAAACAGCAAGGAACCATATCACAGCCTGGAAACTCATCATCCCAAAACCTCTCTGATCCTCTGCTGGGGTCTTTCCCAGAACAAACTCACAGTACGGCTAAGTCAGCCTGTTCAGTTCTAACAATCATGAGGGAAGCCATTAGCAGCCACCAGCAGCCATATTGTCTTTCTCTCTCTCAGCATTTCCTGTGTCATAACTTCCTTTTCCTGTCAGGAAGCTCCTCCCACCATGTAACTTAGGCTTCCTGTGACATAAGCAGGTCACATGGTTTATTAATGTGTGGGAAAGATCTTCAAATCAAAATTGCTAATACAAGGCATCTTGGAATGAAGAAAGCAGGGTTCTGGGTGGGCCCAAGACAGATAAGGAGAAGAGAAAAGATAGGTTTTAGGGCAGGAGGGAGCATATTTCTGAGGAAGGTATGTCTGGGTAGGATTTTTGCCTCAGAGGACAATGGATAGTAAGTGTGCATTGCCTACAGACACCTAGAGAAAGAGAATCATAGAGAGATGAGTGTGTTTCTCTTTGTCTTTACTAGCTAAGGTTTGGAGTTAAGAAATGAACTTGAGAAGTATTTGGACCCTCCAGGAAATGGGCAGCAGCTCAGAAGGAGAGAGAGGGAGAATCTTTGCATATTGTATAGTGCTGTCTTGACTACCTGCTCTGTGTAAGAGCCAGCTACATTGCAGATCAGCTTCAGCAAGGCTTGACTCTCTCTGCCTCCTGCTTGATCTGTTTCTTTTTCGCCCTTTGGTGCAGGCTCAATGAACAAAAATTATTTTTATTATTGGCTCAAATAAAACATAGTAACAAAGATAATTAAAGGATCATGGGATTTGGAGCAGCAATACATCCCCACCTCCCCTCAAAGCACATAATGGAGATATTCCAAACTCAGTTACCAAATGATCTCCATATACTCACTGTCTCAACACAGTGTCCACCTCTTACCCAATTAGAGTAGATAATTAAGGAGGAGTAGAATGCATTTAATTTTTATTGTCCACTCTTCTGGACCATTGAATCTGAAAGAACATAACATTTGGTTTGGGCCCTTTGGGTGAATTGAGCATTGGAACAACAGAAGGATGGATTATTTAACCATAGCGTACATTAATCCACTGAAAATATCCTTCTAAATATGCTCCTACTATGTTTGTCTCACTTCAAATCTAACTTCCAAACCCAGTTTCTCTTCACAACACATGCCTGGTTCCCATTTTTCCCACCTCTAACAACAAGTCTTAATTCTGTCTCAGTGAGTTAACTGATCAATCAACCAACAAAATATTTGTTAAGCACATTGAGAGGCTGAGGATATTCAGAGATATAAATTACAAAGTGATATAATCCTAGCACCAAAGGACCTTAAATTCTCCTGGCATGAGGGGACATGGTTACAGATAATTATTGGATCAATACACACACACACACACACACACACACATATATACGTATATACATACGTACACACACACGCATGCACACACAAAACTTAGGCTTTCTTAATCCTGCCTCCCATCCTTTCCTGGTCCAATCATGCAATGCATATTTTGAGACCTTATTTTATATTCAGTACCTAAGATACAAAGGGATACAAGAAAAATAATCAAGTAAAATCAAAAAGTATTTATTAAGTGCCTGCCATGCACCAGGAGCTGTGCTAAGCCCTGGAGGTACAAAGAAAGGTAAAACAAAACAAAATAAAACAAAAAAACAACAACACACAAGACAGAACAGTCCTTGCTCTCAAGGAGCTAATAGTTTGATGGAGAAGACAACATTCAAACAACTATGTACAAGCAAGATATATACAGGATGAATTAGAGATAATTTCAGAGGGAAGACACACTAAGATTAAGGCAGGTTAGGAAAAGTTTCTTGTAGAAGTGGGACTTTTACCTGAAATTTGAAAGAAGCCAGTAAATCCAGGAGACAGAGATAAGGATGAAGAGAGTTCCAGGCATGGGAAACAGTCACTGAAAATGCCAAGAGTTAAAAGAGGGATTTCCATGTGTGTAGAACAATAAGAAGGCCAGATATGTTCCTCACCTTTTAGGAATTTACCCTATAAAACTACAAAACCATAGATTTGGGAAAGAAATTTAGAATTCCTATAGTCCAACAGCTTCCTCAGATATAGATTACTGAGGAAAACAAGCATCCCTACCTCAACGAATCACAATATTTCTACATGAAAATATTATATTATTAAAACATTAAGTGCTAATTTCTATTGATAGAGACATGTCATACAGATAGAGTCACTAAGGCAAAGCACGTAAAATTAAAAAAAAACAAATTCAGACTGCTATTATTTTCTTTAAAATAAATTAGTATGAATCAGTACTTCAATTATGGCTAATATCTTGGCATAATAGAGGCAGTGAAGCATAGTAGATAGAATGTAAAATCTGGATCAGGAAGACTTTGCTTCAAATTGTGCCTCTAGCCTTTGCTAGCTATACAGCTACAGACGAATCACTTTGCCACTCTGACTCTCACCTTCCTCATCTACAAAAGTGAGAGAAGAAAACTTGCCTTGCTCTATCACATGGTCCTTTTTAGGAATAAATGATATGCTTTATATTTAATTCTTCTTTGTAAGAGAGTGAACATGGGATAAAGGGAGGAAAAAGTATGAGGATGGAATTGAAGAAAATATGTAATTAATGATCACAAATATGAATAGGATGAACTTGCTTATAAAATGAAAGAGGATAGCAGAATGAAAACAGAATTCAACAATATGTTGTATGTAAAAACCACACTTGAAACATCGACCAGGTTAAACTTATGAATGCAGGACTCTTTCTATATAAGAAACTGATAAACATAACAGATTATATTATTAACAATAATATCAATAATCATATGATTATATCTATAGATTCAGAAAAACCTTTGAAAAAATGCAACATCTATTTTTGTTAAAACACTTGAAAATATAAGAATAAATGGACCTTTCTTTAATACGGTAAGTAGTAACTATCTAAAACCAAGAGTCAAAATCAATGGGATCAAGGGAAAAGAAAAGATATCCAATATCCCTACTATTTGATATAATATTAGAAATGCTAATCTTAGCAATAGCAATAAGAGAAGAAAAATAACATGAGGATTGAATGTGCACAGGAAAAAAAGAAACAAAATTATTGCTTTTTGAAGATTACATGATACTTTACTTAGAGAACCCTGTAGGGTCAACTAATAATTAATTGAAACAATAACTGTAGCAAAGTAGCAAGATTAAAATAAATCCATACAAATTCTCATCATTAAGTATATTGCTCACAAAATATGTCTGGAAGAGATATAAAGAGAAATTACATTAAAATAGTTACAAATGTATAAAATATGTGGGAGTCTACATTCTAAGACACACTGGAACATTATATTTATAAGTATGAAACATTCTTGGGAAGCTTGGTGCCTCAGTGGATAGAGTGCTGGACCTGGAGTCTGGAAGACATCTTCCCTAGTTCAAATCTGGCCTCAGACACTTGCTATCCCTGTGACCCTGGGCAAGTCACTCGACCCTCATGCCCTAGTTTCCTCATCTGTAAAATAAGCTGGAGAAGGAAATGGCAAAGCACTCCAGTATCTTTGCCAAGAACACCTCAAACAAGGTCATGAAGAGTAGGACATGACTGAAAAATGACTGAACAACAATGAAATGAAACTTTCTTTATGGAAATGAAGACAGACCTAAACAGTTGGAGGGATATCAATTGCTAATTGGAAGGCTGAGATAATATCATTAAAATGACAACACTATGTGAATTAATTTACTTATACTGTGTCATGCTAATCAAACTACTTAAGAATTACTTTATAGAGCTGGAAAAATTATAATGAAATTAATCTGAGAAAATAAAAAGTTTAGAATCTTAAGAGAAATAGTGAAAAGAAATGGGAAGGAAGAGGGGCTAGCAGAACCAGATCTAAAACTATACTACAAAGCAATGATCATCAAAATGATGTAGTAATGGCTAAAAAAATACTAAGGTTAGTGAGTTGAACAGATTTGTTACACAACACACAGATGCAAGCGAATCAAATGATTTACTCTATTGGCAACTAAGGAGGGCTTTTAGCACTTATTTAATCAAGTGCCCTTGAAGGGTTTGGTCTTTGTTTCCTTGATTAAATTAGGAATCCTTGATGACCTCCTTGCCTCAAGGGAAAGCCTAGTTTACATGGGTTTGAGTGACATGTTTGTGACATCGCAGGCTTTCAGACCACGTGGGTATAAGTCCCATTTTTGTGACCCCTTTAGGTCACATGGATGAGTCACGTGTGTGACTCACCTTTGACCCCGAACAAGATATCTAAACTCAGAGGTTGGCGTTCTCCCTTGGGGCTCTGAGCCACAGGAGGAGTGGCGTGTGACTCTGGGCCAGCCATTGTTATGAGCTCCCTGGGTCCTGAGCTCAGATGTTGGTTTCTTGTTAACTACGAATTGTATTTGGTCTGTTTATAATGTATGTTTGTAATTTGTATTTGCTCTGAAGCTCAGGGTGTTGACTTTTTCCCCTGAACTAAGTGAAGGATATTTGTATATTGGATTGAAATAAGATTGTTAACCCCTTAATGTTGCTTTCCTTAGTAAAGTAGATCAAAAGGATCTGTGCTGGCAGCATTCTTGTTGTTGGGCTTATGTTGGACTTTCACCCCCACAGCAGCTGCTAGCCAAATTGTTGCAACATTAACATAAAGACCCAAGTTGCTGTGTAATGAAAGAATGGGAATGCAGTCTGGCAGCAATTTGATTTACACCAACACCTCACATCATATACCAAAATAAGCTCCAAATGGATACATGACTTAGATACAAAAGCTCATATCTTTAAATAAATAGAGGAATAAGGAATAAATTACCTTTCAGATATATGGATAAGGGAAAAATTCATGAACAAACAGAGGATATGAGAGAGGTTTTCCCAGAGTGGATCACAGGAGACAAAATGGATGATTTTGATTACATAAAATTAAAAGGTTTTTAGACAAATAAATTAAACAGCAGATACACAAGCATGATACAGTAGAAAGAGGGTTGGATTTGGCATCAGAGGGTCTGGGTTCAAATCTCAGCTTTGAAACTTACTACCTATGTAATCCTGGCCAACTCTGGGCCTTGGTTTGCTCATCTGTAAAGTAAGGGGGTTAGAGCAGATCATCTCTATGGCACCTCTAAATCTAGGGTCACCTTAGATCCCCATGATTCAGAGTAGAGAGTTGTCTTTTCCCTGGCTTGGGATAGTCTTTGCTTATTTAAGAATCCGTCAGCTGCCAGGTTCTTTCTCTTTTGTGGTTTATGTCAGTGTTTTTATTAGTTGGACTAAGACAAAATCATATTATTGCATCAGTTAGAATCCAATGCTGGGCTAAATTGTACTAGTGGGAATTTGGCCCGGGCAATGCTGGAAAAGCTTGAAAGTGAACCTCTGACCCAGTTTGTGCCTCATGGAATATAAGAGAGAACTAAGTTTCCTGCTGCAAACTCTGAATTTTCACCTATTGCCCTGGCAGCCTTCTGAAGGAATAGCTTCTTTTGTCCTTAGGAAGGACTAAGCTAATAAATTGTTTGGTGTCAGCATCATCAGCCTAGTTGCCTAGAGGCCTACATGATATGCTCAGAAGTACTTGCTGTAGAATGCTTCCCTTGGCCTTATTCACCCCTTTTCCCTAGTAGACATTTCTTATGTGAAGCTCTCTACAGCTGAATGGCCTCTTTTCTTCTTCTTTTTTAAAAATGTTGATTTGCTGACACTTAACCCTTTTAGAGACTGTCAACTCCAGAGAGAATACTTTCATGAAGTACTTGAGGCAGTGTTTTATTTTATGAAAACTGCTCTTTAGGAAGGAAATGGGGATAGAAGATAAAGGGGAGGGCTGGTTCAGTTGCCATTAGTCTGTAAACTACACAGGAAACCATACCATTTGGATGAGATGCTCAACGGAATACGTGTTAGAAGTGGTATTTGGTCTACAGTCAGGAGCCATGAATGTAGGTAAATCTATAATCAAGAAATTCCCCAAATCTCTGGTTTTAAAATTCTATGTAATAATTCCACCTTTTTTTTAAAACAAAAAATTTCTACTCCTCCACACATTTCAGAAAATGATATACACAGATGTGACCAGCAGAGACAATGGAATAGAATAGATATTTTATCTAAACCTCTTCATCTCAAAGGAAAGGAATAATTCAGCAGATGATTACAGAGGATCCCACAGATAGGATCTTCTTTTTCCTTTCCCCCAAGGTAAACAAATGAAACTAATCAACCAAATCAGGCATTTATTAAGCAGCTGTGATTTGCTAGGCAAGATATTAGGTATTGGGGATAGGAAGATAAAAATGAAACTGTCCCTGCCCCTTACTTTTATATAAGTATATACACAATATAGGAATAGGATCTGTGATTTCTGTGGCATAGGGAGCTCTTGCATACAAAATTTCCTTGTATCAGTGAAGGTTAGCACCTTCTCTTCAATCTGTGGTCTCTAAGGGTTGCCTAACAGTACTGAGAGATTAAACAATTTAGCCCAATGTCACACAGCTAGGAGTAAGAGGACTTAGACCTAGTCCCTCCTGGTTAGTAGGCTGGTTCTTTACTCATTATACAGTGAGTGCTTCCTCTTACATACCAAATAAATATGAAGTAATTTTTTGGGGGGAAGGGAATGAAAATGAGAGGTTGAAATAAAATTTATTATGCATCAGGTGATTTTAAAAATGTAGGAACTACGATCATGCTACCGAACATAAATTTAAAAACAGAAAACCTACATCATATTGAAAGTATTCATAAAAATGAACAATACTGATGTTAAAATGACATGTATCAAATGGCATAGCATCCAACTTCATAAAGAAAAGTTATTTAATTGCATTGCAAAAGTCATAGTGATATAATCATTGTAAGAAACTTTAATGTTTCTCTTTGAGAGTTTGACAAATCTAACAGAAAGATAAAAGGGAAAAAGTAGGAGTGAACAAACTTTTAGATAACTTAGAACTGAGGCTTGTGGCATAGTCTGAATTGGAGCATTTACATATATGTATATGTGCATACATATACATACATACACATGTGTATATACACACACACATATATTTCTCTTTTTCCCTCAGCACCACATGTTACCTTTATAGAAACAGACTAGGGGATAGGTCTCAGAATATTATAAATAAATATAAAAAAGCAGAAATACTAAACATATCCTTTATAAATGTGAACACAACAAAATAGTAATTAATTTAAAAGAAATAGGCAAAAGATAGAGACAGTAATGACATCCTGAATAATAAGTGGGTCAAAGGAGAAAATCATGGAAACAATAATTATGTGAAAGAGACGCATACTAAAATTTCTGAGATTCAGCTAAGGAATTTTCAGATGAAAAATCATATCTTTTGAAAATGTACACTAACAAAATATTGCTTATATTGCTCTCATGATTCTAGTTTGTTCTGCATTAGTGTATAAACATCTTTATCTGTTCCTCTAAATTCTTCATATTTATCACTCCTTAGAGTGCAATATTATAATTTATTACCTTTCCCTCAATTAAAGACAACTTCATTTCCAATAATTTTTATAACACAAAAAGTGCTGTTATGAGTATTTTGATATATATGTATATATATATAAAATCTTTTCTTACTGTCTTTAACTTCCATGGGGTTTATGTTCAGTAGTAGGATCATTGGCTCAAAGGATTTGAACAGTCCAGTCACTTGTCTTGCATAATTTCAAATTGTTTTCCAGAATGATCGGATCAATTCATAGCTCTCCTGAGAAAGTGATAGTGTGTTGTTCCTTACTGCCCCTCCAGCATTGAATATAATCTCTTATTATCTTTGCCACTTCAATACATGTGAGGTGAAACTTCAGAGTCATTTTAATGTTCATTTCTCTTATTTGTAATTTTTTTAATATGGTTACTTTTAGTTTGTAATTTTTCCTTTAAAACTGTTTATGTCTTTGCACCACTTATCTATTAGGGGATGGCAAAACTGAAATCTTTACTTGTGTACCTTGAAAATATTATTGCCCACTTCACCTATTATGGCTGAGGATAAAAAGCTATATAGTGCCGTACAGGCTGTATTTTTAGTAGTGTGTTGGTAAATGTTTAATAACCAGATCTCCAAATAAGTAGGGAACATTATTAAGTTGAATCTGTACTATTAACATTTCCCCATCACTTTATTAAGTCTAGATAATCAACAGAACAATAATTCAATTGATTTACAGTATTTGCTGATTTCCAAGGTGTAAAAGCTCACCCTCAAAAATTTAACAATTGGCTAATTTCATGTTGGCTTCAGCATACTTCTGCTGCTTTCTCAAAGAGAGTTTAGGCAAGAACTTTTATAAACTCATAGTCTTTCCTAGTATCTTGTGAAATATTTTCCTTGGTTCTTTTCCCTCCTAAATACAGGATCCTATCCCATAAGAGTGCTTACTTAGGAAATATCCTCAGTCAATGCATTGTACTTGTTGCTGAGATCTTTTGGTAGTTTGTGTTTGGGGTATCTCCTAGTTAGGAAATGTTATCATCTAATTTTTTCTGTTTTCAACATATATTTTATTTTCTCCCCAATTACATGTTAAAACAATTAAAAAAATTGAAAAAGTTTTGAGTTTCAAATTCTAACCCTCCCTTCTTCCCCTCCCCTCTCCCTGAGATGGTAAGAAATCAGATATAAGTTATACATTTCCAGTTGTGCAAAACATTTCCATATTAGTAATTTTGTACAAGAAGACTCAAATAAAAGAAAAAGAATGGAAGAAAGGAAGTGAAAAATAGCATGTTTCAGTCTGTATTAATCAATATCAGTTATTTCTCTGGAGGCAGATAGAATACTTCATCATTAGTCCTTTGGGATTGTCTTAGATCATTGTTTTGCTGTGAATAACTAAGTCATTCACAGTTTTTCTTTGAACGATATTGCTGTTACTGTGTATAACATTCTCCTGGTTCTTTTCACTTTACTACGCACTAGTTCATGTACGTCTTTCCAGGTTTTCCCAAAATCATCCTGCTTGTCAATTCTTAGAGCACAATAATATTCTATTACAATCATATACCACAGCTTATTTAGCCATTCTCCAATTGATGGGCATCTCTTCAATTTCCAATTCTTACCTAACAGACAAAGAGCTGCTATAAATATTTTTATACAAATAAGTTCTTTCCGCACCCTTTTTTAGGATGTCTTTGGGTTATAGACCTAGCAGTGGTACTGCTGGATCAAAGGGTTTTATAGCCCCTTGGGCATAGTCCCAAATTGCTCTGCAGAATGATTGGCTCAGTTCACAATTTTACCAACAGTGCATTAGTGGTCCAGTTTTCCCACATCCCCTCCAAAATCCAATATTTTCCTTTTCTGTCATACTAGTTAATCTGATAAGTGTGAGGTGGCACTTCATAGTTATTTTAATATGCATTTCTTTAATCAATAGTGATTTAGAACATTTTTTCATATCACTATAGATAGTTTTGATTTCTTTGTCTGAAAGCTTCCTCTTTATATCCTTTGACCATTTATCAATTGGGAAATTACTTGAATTTTTATAAAGTAGACAGTTCTCTATATATCTGAGAAATGAACCCCTTATCAAATACTTGTTGCAAAAAATCTTTCCCCCAGTTTTCTGCTTTCCGTATAATTTTGGTCGCATTCATTTTGTTTGTGCAAAAACTTTTTAATTTTGTATAGTCAAAATTATCTATTTACATTTTGTAATGCTTTCTATATCTTTTTTGGTCCTAAATTCTTCTCTTATCCCTAAATCTGCCAGATAAACTATTCCATGCTCTCCTAATTTGGTTACAGTGTGATCATCTTATGGGTGAGTGGGTGTTTTGCTTGTTCTTGTGATTGATGCTGAATAGTTGAGGTTTATCTTGCTGGCCTAACCTCTCATAGCAAATCTTTCCAGATAAGCAATTAATATATTTTTATCAGCATCTCCCTCTACTTCTTTTAATGGCTTCTGCTACTAAAGTCTTACTCTGATGCCTTACCTTGGTGTGGAGGTGACCCTTAGACTTTCATAGCTGTCTTAACAAATGCAATGTCTGGCAGGTTTTGCTGAGTTCAAAAGGCTTCAGGTAGAAGTCTACTGAGGTCCTGTATATCTCTAGCTCAAGGACCAGCTAAACTAAGTTCAGAGAGGTTCATCACAAGGCTGGTTAAAGAGTGATGGTTACTTCAGCTAAAAGAGAACTAATTATCTTACTTTCCTCCATGATCCCTTCCCCCCAACTCATCCACTTTTCTAACTCCCCTATTCCCTCAAGTATACCACCATCTTTGCAGTCACACAGGTTAGCAATCTCATTAGTCAACTCTTCACTCTCCTTTACCCCACATTTCCAACTTGTTGACAAATCCTGTCAATTCTACTTCCACATCTCTAATATTTGTCCTTTTATTTTGAATATCAGGTCTGCATTACTTCTCACTTGTGCTATTATACTAGCTTCCTGAGGTCTTCTTTCCTCATGTCTCTTCCTTTCCAATTTATTCTCTACATGTGCTAAAGACAAGTCCAAACATATCTCTCCCCTCCCATCACACACCCAAAAAGCTTCAGTGACTTCCTAAAACCTCCAACATGAAATAAAAACTCCTTCATTTAGCATTTAAAGATATTCACAATCTGGCTGCATCCTTTCTTCCCAAGCTGACAATGGCAGGATAAAAGATAAGATGCCTGGCAATGACCCAGGTTGTAGTGGATAACCTTGGCATCCTCAGTGTCTGACCAAGCTCTAAGCACTCCACAGTGCCTGCTTCAGCTACCTTCATGGCAATTGGAACAGATTGTTCTCCTCTGACTATTCCACACGGGGAAGTTTTCACGTGCTTGGGGTAGACACCCCTAACTCACCTATGGGTTTGAGGCCTGTCTGTTACTTTCAATCTGGTTTAGGCCATCTGCTGATATGGTTTTTATCAGAGTTTAGCTTCTGTGCATACGATGACTTCTTGGAGCCCCAGGTGAGAATTGGGTGAAAGTGGACACCAAAGGTGAATGAGCAGTCCTGAAAAGGACTCAACAAGCCCTCACACCAGAGGTGCTGGTCCTCTCTGAAGATCCCACGAACCCCTTTCAAGGTCTAGTGTAGTGCTGGATATATAGTCGATATAGTACTTAATAAGTTTAATAATTGCTTGTTGAGTGATTTTAATCACTTAAATTGATGCAGTGTTCCAAATACAGCCCATTCCTCTATCTTCTCCTATACAACTGTAGGTATAGCTCATTTTCTAGAGCTATAATTAGGGTTGAACAATTGGAGCTTTTACTAGGGCATCAACATCTAGGGGATCTGCTTTCTCTTGGTTGAACTGTCTTCTGTGACATTGCTACCCACCTATTCCTCTTCTCTCTGCCCTTGCTCAAGTGTTTTTACTCCAAGTGAAAGAATTCTGAATTGTAGCACTTTCACAATCATTTGCAGTGTCTGTCTAAGATATGTATACTATGGGAACAGCTCAGAGAGCTGTCTTTTTAATTATATATGATAGTTCAGACAATAGACAGTCTTTAATCCACTTGATTTTTCCTATGTGGATGGTTGGGTTACAATCTCTTGAGTAGGGACAGAATTCACTTAGGAGGCTTAATATAATCCTGCCTCAGATGCTTAGGGCAGCTAGGTGATGCGGGGCATAGAGTGCTGGGCCTGGAGTCTGGAAGACTCATCTTCCTGAGTTTAAATATGGCCTCAGACATTTACTAGCTGTTTGAACCTGGGTAAGTCACTTAACCTCTGCCTCAGTTTTCTCATCTGTAAAATGGGGAAAATAATTCTACCAAATTTCCGGGGTTATTATGAAGATAAAATGAGATAATATTGTAAAGCACTTTTACAAACCTAGAAGCATTATAAAAATGCTAGTTGTTATTGTTGTTGTTGATGATGCTTTTTTCTCATGGGATTACTAAACCAGTAGATGAGGGGAAATCTGTTGATAAAATTTATCTAGATTTCAGCAAAAGTTTTGATAAAGTATCTCATGCTATTATTGTTGAGAAGATGGACACATGTGGCCTAGATAACAGTTGACAACAGTCAACAAACATTTATTAAGCACTGTAGTAAGCATTAGGGATATGAAGAAAGGAAAAACTTGCTCCTTGCCCTTGCATTCTAATGGAGAAGACAACATGCAAAGAACTACATACATACAAGATATATACAACGTAAATGGGAAGTAATTTCAGAGGGAAGTCAATAGTAGTGGGTCAGGGATCAGAAGAGAAATCAGAAAAGACCTCTCCAGGAAAATGGTGTATGAGTTGAGTCTTTAAGGAAGCCAGGGAGGGCAAGAGGTGAAGATGAGGAAGAAGAGCATTCTAACCAGTGGTGACAGTCGATGAAAGGGGATAGATAGGAGTGTTGTATGTGAGGAAATGCAAAAGAGCCAATATTGCGATATCACAGAGTATGTGGAGGGGAGGGTAAGGTGTAAGAAGATTGTGCAAATAGGGAGGGATCAGGTTAAAAAGGGTTTTAAAATTGATCCTGGAGGTAATAGGGAGCTACTGGTGTTTAAAGAACAGGGAAATGACATAGTCAGACCTATCCTCTAAGAAGATCACTTTGGCTGCTGTGTGAAACATGATTGGAGTGGGTTGAGACTTAAGCAGGAAGTTCTAATAAGCTCATCGGTTAATTAATTAATTAGTACTTAATTAGTCCAGAGGATATTACAGTAGTTTAGACATGAGGTGATGAAGGTGGCAGCTATGTGAGTGAAGAAAAGGGGATGTGACATATATGCCATCTAAACCCTCCTAAATAAAATCTACAATGACTCAAGTGAGAGTAGTCCAATATGTAGTCCAGTAATCCACAAGGTGAAAAAAAAAACAAGTGGAGAAATGTTGGGAAGGTAGAAACAAGCCTTAGCAAGAGACTGGATATGGGGGGTGGGGAGTGGAGACAAGATGGCAGCTAGAAAGCAGGGACTTACTTAAGCTCTCCCCCAAATCCCTCCAAACACCTGTAAAAAATGGCTCTGAACAAATTCTAGAGTTGCAGAACCCACAAAATAGCAGAGGGAAGCAGGTCTCCAGCCCAGGAAGGGCTGGATGGTTTCTAGGAAGGGTCTATTGCATGGTGCTGGAAGCGGAGCACAGCCTAGTGTGGGCCACACCAGGAAAGACCAGACTGGGAGTTGACCCGGAGAAGGCCTTAGGGCCATGAATCATTGAGCTGTGGCAGTTACCAGACTTCTCAACACACAAATGCCAAAGACCACAGAGCAGGTTAGTGGGAAAATTGCTGAATTGGGTTAAAAAGTGGTCCGGCCCCAGCCCTGGGGGTGGTGGAGGTGGCATGGCTGTGGTGGAGGCAGCAGCAAGAAGCTCCTGTGGCTGCTTCCAGAGTCCCTGGCTCACACGGTTGGAGGAATCAAGCACCAGATCGTAGTGGGACTGCAAGGAGAGTTTTGCTGGTGAAGAGGCTGGTTCACTTGCTGTGCCCTGCTTGGATCTTGGTCACAATCCTGGTTGGTGGTTCTTGGGGGAGAAGGAGTGCTGCTGTGGCAGAGCTTGCAGTGACAGTGGAGTAGAAGTAGCTCTGAAAATAGCAGCACAGCCCCTAAAGCTTGGACAAAGTACTCTCTACTCTGCAATCAGTCATACCCTGACAAAAAGCTCAAAGGTCAAGTAGTTGGCTGGGAACATGGCCAGGCAGTGAAAATGGATGCAGACTCAGACTCAGACTCTAGAATCTTTTTTTTTTTTTTTGGTGACAAAGAAGATCAAAACATACAGCCAGAAGAAGTCAACAAAGTCAAAGAACCTACATCAAAAGCCTCCAAGAAAAATATGAATTGGTCCCAGGCCATGGAAGAGCTCAAAAAGGATTTGGAAAAGCAAGTTAGAGGAGTAGAGGAAAAATTGGGAAGAGAAA
Organism: Trichosurus vulpecula; assembly: GCF_011100635.1. Lineage (NCBI taxonomy): Eukaryota > Metazoa > Chordata > Mammalia > Diprotodontia > Phalangeridae > Trichosurus > Trichosurus vulpecula. The sequence continues at coordinate 267,245,875 of NC_050573.1, read as the reverse complement.
TGAGAATGACTTGAGAAAACCATGAAAAACAAATCAATGACTTGCTAAAGGAGACCCTAAAAAATACTGAAGAAAATAACACCTTAAAAAATAGACTAACTCAAATGGCAAAAGAGCTCCAAAAAGCCAATGAGGAGAAGAATGCCTTGAAAGGCAGAATTAGCCAAATGGAAAAGGAGGTCCAAAAGACCACTGAAGAAAATACCACCTTAAAAATTAGATTGGCACAAGTGGAAGCTAGTGACTTTATGAGAAATCAAGATATTATAAAACAGAACCAAAGGAATGAAAAAGTGGAAGACAATGTAAAATATCTCCTTGGAAAAACCACTGACCTGGAAAATAGATCCAGGAGAGATAATTTAAAAATTATTGGACTACCTGAAAGCCATGATCAAAAAAAGAGCCTAAGACATCATTTTTCAAGAAATTATCAAGGAGAACTGCCCTGATATTCTAGAACCAGAGGGTAAAATAGAAATTGAAAGAATCCACCAATTGCCTCCTGAAAAAGATCCCCAAAAGAAAACTCCTAGGAATATTGTTGCCAAATCCCAGAGTTCCCAGGTCAAGAAGAAAATACTGTAAGCAGCCAGAAAGAAACAATTTGAGTATTGTGGAAACACAATCAGGATAACACAAGATCTAGCAGCTTCTACATTAAGGGATCAAAGGGCTTGGAATATGATATTCTGGAGGTCAAAGGAGCTAGGATTAAAACCAAGAATCACCTACTCAGCAAAACTGAGTATAATGCTCCAAAGAAAAATATGGATTTTAAGTAAAATAGAGGACTTTCAAGCTTTCTCAATGAAAAGACCAGAGCTGAATAGAAAATTTGACTTTCAAACACAAGAATCAAGAGAAGCATGAAAAAAGTAAAGAAGAAAGAGAAATCATGAGGGACCTAGTACAGTTGAACTGTTTTGTTTACATTCCTATATGGAAAGATGATATGTGTAATTCATGAGACCTTTCTAAGTATTAGGGTAGTTGAAGGGAATATATATATATATATATATATATATATATATATATATATATATATATATATATATATATATATAGGCAGAGGGCACAGGGTGAGTTGAATATGAAGGGATGATATCTAAAAAAAATCAAATTAAGGGATGAGAGAGGAATATATTGAGAAAGGGAGAAAGGGAGAGATAGAATGGGGTAAATTATTTCACATAAAAGTGGCAAGAAAAAGCAGTTCTATAGGGAGGGAAGAGGGGGCAGGTGAGGGGGAATTAGTGAATCTTGCTCTCATTGGATTTGAATTGAGGAGGGAATAACATACACACTCATTTGACACCCCACAGCAAAGTAGGGGGAAGGGGAAAAAAGGGGGCATGGTAGAATGGAAGGCAGATAGGGGGAGAAGGTAATCAAAAGCAAATGCTTTTGAAAAGGGACAGGGTTAAGGAAGAAAAGTGAATAAAGAGTGACAGGATATATAGTTAGTATTTATGTAGCTAGTATGTATATATATATATATACACACATATATACATACATATATATATATAGTTAGTATAAGATATAGTATTGTGGAAGTATTTCACATAACGATACATGTGTGGCCTGTGTTGAAGTGCTTGCCTTCTTAGGGAGGGTGGCTGGGAAGGGAAGAGGGCAGAAAATTTGGAACTCAAAATTTTAAAAGCAGATGCTCAAAAAAATTGTTTTTGCATGTAACTTGGAAATAAGATATATAGGGAATGGGGCATAGAAATCTATCCTGCCCTACAACAAAGCAAGGGGAAAGGGGATGGAGGGGAGTGGGGTGACAGAAGGGAGGCCTGACTGGGGAACAGGGCAATCAGAATATATGCCATCTTGGAGTGTAGGGGGTAGAAATGGGGAGAAAATTTGTAACTCAAAATCTTGTGGAAATCAATGTTGAAAACTAAAATATTAAATAAATATGATAAAAAGAGATACTGGATATGTAGGTAAGTACAAGTGAGGAGTCGAGCATCAAACCAAGGTTATGAGCTGGGTAACAGGAGGAATGGTAGTATCCTCCTCAGTAACAAGAAAGCGAGAAAGGGGAAAACTTGGTAGAAATGATAATGAGTTATATCTTGTCATGTTGAGTTTGATATGTCTATGGAAATACAATTAGACACGATCCAGAGAAAGAACTGATAAATAGAAGTATACATAGAATGATAGAATGATTTTACACACACACACACACACACACACACACACACACACACACACACATTTGTGTCTAATGGCAGTCATCTATGTGGTGTGGAGGGAGGGAAAAAAAAGAAAAAGTTTTATGATAAATTTATTATATATTTAATAGGAATAACAAGTAGTCCATAACATATTTGCAGTTTTACGTGCAATCATCTTTTAAAAATTCTACTGTGCTCTGGAAATGCTTGTTTTATTTCATAAATTAAAAATGAAATAAATAAAATTTAAGAGGTATAATTCAGAAGGATTCAGTTTGTTGATTTTTAATAATCAACAAACCATAAACACATGGGGAATCTTGTATTCCACAGTTTTCAGTCTTGTTTTAGATTCACTCAAAAGCCCATGATCCTTTTTTGTCTGCCATAGACCAGCCATCAGAGAACTGATACCCTAGGAATTAAAGCTAATTTCAATGTCACTCTAAGCCAGACATTATTAGTGAAGGAAATCTATTTACTGCTTACAATAATATTAAAATGCCCTTTAGAATGGAATAAAAATGTAAAGTCATCAACTATTTGGCTCATACAAGCCAGTACTTCCATTTATTAGTATGAATCAAGAATTGACTCCAAGCTACTTCCCTTCAGCAGTACGGTGACATTTGTATTTTCTCCTTCAATAAAGTGGAGGCAAAGTCATTAAATAAAACAAGCGATCATTAATAAATCCTCCAAATATGCTTTAAAATAATTATAATGATAACTACAAATATAGTGCATGTCTCATTAAAAATGAGTTAGAGAACTATGTGCTTGTGGAAGGAACACATTTCAGTTCTTGAAATTTATCAGCTTGAAATTTAATGCCTCTGTGATTCTGTGCAGGCTTCTTCTTCATTCTAAAAGTTGCAAAGAGAAAATTTTATTGTGAAAAGTTGTTGTGATGGTTGACTAGTTCTGTAATCCATGGACCACAACTAAAAATTTGTGTTAACAGACCAGGCTCAATCTTGGGGACTGCTCAGTAAAATCTCACTCTATCTCTGTCTGTCTGTCTGCCTTTGCCTCTGTCTCTCTCTGTCTCTCCCTCCCTCTCTGTCTCTGTCTATCTGTCTCTCTCACTTGCTCTGTGGTAGATAGAAATTACATGACTGGGCTAATGACTCAACCATTTCTGGATAATGACTAAACAAATTTTTACCCATATGCATGTTAATCAAGTACTCATGATTTTCTTTTCTTCTTAAATTTTCATTCCCTGAGAATCAACTCATGCTTTGAGTTTTGCCTTTCTGATGAAATTTCTGCTTCCTAGCAATTAGTTTCTCTCAGCTACTAGTTTTTTACATCCAAGATAAGGCATGAATGTATATCTTCTCATAGATAACTGCCTCTTTTTTTTTGCTATTATCTCATGTAAGATCAAGCAGGGAAGATTGTATCTTGTAGTATAAAAAGGCTCAAGTCCAAGATCACAGACTTGGCTCAATTCCTCCATCCTCTGTGGGCAGATGAGGGAACACAAATTAACTAATCAAAAAACCAGTTCCAGCTATGTCAGACCTTTCCCACCTAGTGCCAAGATATAGAAAAAATCTTGCTCCTATGAGAGTGACTTTGAGTAACTCATTGTTTTAGGGTAATGGTCCTGACTGAATGCTGATGTATTATTGGCTTGCTGAATCAATTAATTGATCAATCAGCAATCATTTAATAGGTGCTTACCATGTATCAGACACTGAGTTAAGCACTGAGAAAGACGAAAGCAAAACAATCTCTGCCTTTAATATGCTTATCTTCTAATGGGAGAGACAATATATACATATATGTACACAAATATATGTATATTTATACATGTGTATATATAATGCATGTATACATATACATGTGTGAATATATGTATAGACAACATATACACATATACATGTATGCATGTATATGTACACACATATATATGTGTATGTATGGATGCAAGTGCATACATTATCTGTGCACATATACACACTTGAATATGTATACATACATTTATATATTTTTATATTAATGCATGTTGTCTCTCCCATTACACACACACACACACACACACACACACACACACACACACACACATATATATATACACATATATGCACATCGTGACCTTGGAGGAAAAGGTAGCTAGAGGGACCAGAAAAGGCCTTATTTGGAAAGATGCCTGAGTTAATTCTTGAAAGAAACCCAGAGCCAAGATAGTGGAGTAAGCAGTAAATTGCTCTCACTCTCCCTCACTGACCTTGAAAAACCCAGAAAATACTGCCTCAGGAAAAATTCTGGAATGGTGGAGCCAGCAGAATGACGGGGTGTAGCAGTTTTTTAGTTCAGAAGGCTAGGGGGATTAACAGGAAAGGTCTCTCTTGCTGTGGCCAAAGGGAACCAGTGCAGGATGGGACAAGTCCAGGCAAGCCAGCAGCAAGCCCACTTCAATAGACTAGTGGGAGATACTAAGCCCCAGGGTGGTGGAGCTGGCAAGCACCAACACTAGGACCCCTAACATGCCTTCGCACAGCCAGGGGAATTGGCAGACACCAGCATGGACAGGTGTCTACGAGAGGCTGAGCCTACTTGTGCTGTAGTACAGCCCTCAGGAAGGAAAAGACCTCCAGTGGCCAGACCACCTTGCCCCCACACCTCACGCCACAAGCTTCAATGTAACCCTGGGGAAGCTCAGAAAGACCTCATCTAGTCTTGGCACACACCAGACAGCTCCGACTCAGCACCAGGTAAGCGACAGCATTATATAGCTTCCAGCTGCCAGAAACAGAGGACCCAGCACACAAAGCCAGTAACCAGTCCCCTATCCCCCAGCATAGGAAGAATGGAACAGAGCCCCTGGTACCCCAGAAGCAGAGATCCACTTTAAAAGCCAGGAAAAAGGCAATAGCAATGAGAAAAAAGCAACTTAGAAAAGCAAAGACCATAGATTCTTACTACGGGGACAGGGAAGATCAAAATATGAATTTAGAAGAAGACAGCATTGACACTATACCCACATCTGAAACCTTGAAAGGGAATATGAACTGGTCTCAAGACCAAAAAGCCTCCTTGGAAGAGCTCAAGAAGGATTTTAAAAGTCAAATTAGAGAGGTAGAAGAAAAGTTGATCAATTCCTTTAAAAATACAATTGATAAAGTGGAAAAAAAATTCACTGAAGAAAACAACTCCTTAAAATTGGTCACATGGAAAAGGAGGTACAAAAGCTAACTGAAGAAAGCAATTCTTTAAAAATTAGAATTGGGCAAGTAGAAACTAATGACTCTATGAAGCATAGAGAATCAGTCAAACAGAATCAAAAGAATGAAAAAATAGAAGAAAATGGAAAGAAACCCATGATTTGAAGAGATAAAGATGTAGTAGGAGAGTATTTCAGGCATGGGGCAGCCAGTGCTGCTATAGAGAACATGCCATAGAGAACACAGAGGGGAGTAATCTATAAGCGGACTAGAAATATCAGGAAAGGGCCAGGTTGTGAAGAACTTTAAATGTGAGTTTATATTTGATCCTAGAGACAACAGGGAGCCACTTGAGGTTACTGAGTAGGTGGATGACATAGACCCATCCTTAAGGAAAAATTGCTTTGGCTACTATGTGGAAAATGGATTACAGTGAGGAGAGACTAGAGTCAGTAGACATTCTCAATAGCCATAGTGTGAGGTAATGAGAGCCTGAATTAGGATTGTGGTAATGTCAGAGAGAAGGTGATATCACAAAGGTAAAATCTGCAGGACTTGGCAACAAATTGGTTATGAGGGGTGAGAGAATGAGAAGTTGAGGCTGACATGTAGGCTGTGAACTTGGGTGACTAGCAGATTGGTAGTGCCTTCAACAATAATAAGGAAATTTGGAAATGAGGGGAGTTTTGGGCAAAAATAATGAATTCAGTTTTGAACACGTTGAATTTAAGATGCCTATGAGACATATAATTTGAAATGTCTATGTCTAATAGTCAGTTTTGAGTCTGGAGCTTAGGAGAGAGGTTAGGGCAGAATAAATAAATTTGAGAATTATCAGCATAGGGCATAAAACTGTGAATGCTAACACAATCAGCAAGTGAAGCAACATTGAGGGAAGAGAGAAGAGAGCCCAGGACCAAGACATAGGAGACCCTCATGCTTAGCAGGCATGATGTAGATGAACCAGCAAAGGAGACAGAGAAGGAAAAGTCAGATAGGTAGGAAGAGAACCAGGAGAGAGTATTGTCCTAAAAGCCTAGAGAGAAGAGACTAGGAAACTGGAGGGTAATTGACAGTGTCAAAGGCTACATAGAGGTCAATAAGGATGAAGATTGAGAAAAGGCCATTATATTTGATGAGTAAGAGATCAGTGGTGACTTTGGACAGAGCAGTTTTTGGTTGAATGAGGTGAGAAGCCATACTCTAAAGAATTAAAGGGAAAGTGAGGGGAAAGGAGGTGTAGACATCTCTTGCAGATAGCCTTCTCAAAGTGCTTACAAGGGAGAAGAGATGATAATGCAGATAGATCATGTGAGGGCTTTTTTTAAAAGATGGAGACATGGATATGTTTGTAGGCAGTAGGGAAACAGTAGACAAAGAGATATTGAAGATAAATGAGAGAGTGGGGATGAGAGATGGGGCAAGATTCTAGAGATAATAGAATCACTTGTGCACACAGAATTGTTTGATTTGGCAAGGAGAAGGAATGCCTTTTCATGTGAGACAACAAAGAAGGAGAAGGTAGTGGCAAAAGGTATCTGGATCGTGTAAGATGAGGGGAGCAGAGGAAACTGGGCAAACAGCCTCAATTTTTTTCGGTGAAATATGAGGCAAGATTCTTAGCTGAGAGGTTGAGCAGAGGCGGCTCCATGGGAGATTTGAGGAGAAATGAAAAGATTTGGAAAAGACTTTGTAGTGAGTAGAATAGTGAGGTAATTAGGGAGGTGTAAAAGGATTTCCTTACCATAGTGAGGGTGCAGTTGAGGTTATGTAACATAAATTTGTAGTCTAGAAGGAGGGTGGCTAGTATTTTAAAAAAGTCATTGTACTTCTGGAATTATAATTATTGATCAGAGTTTAGTTTTTCAAAATCTTCCTTCTTTCCTTCCTCCCTCCCTTCCTCCCTAACTTTCTCCCTCACTCTTTCCCCCTCACTCTTTCCCTCCCTCCCTTCTTTCCTCCCTCCCTTCCTTCCTTCCTTCTTTTGTTCTTCTTTCCTTCTTTCCTTCCTCCCTCCCTCGCCCTCCCTCTCCTCCTCCTCCACCTCTTCTTTTTCTTCCTCCTTCCTCCTTCCTTCTTCTTCTTCTTCTTCTTCTTCTTCTTCTTCTTCTTCTTCTTCTTCTTCTTCTTCTTCTTCTTCTTCTTCTTCTTCTTCTTCTTCTTCTTCTTCTCTCTGTCTCTCTCTCTTTCCCTCTTGCTCACGGTATAAATTATTTTCCTGGTTTTTCTAATTTCATTCTGTTTCGGTACATACAAATCTTTTCAGGTTTCTCTGAAACTATATCATTCTTCATTTTTATAGTATGCTAGTATTTTATTATCTTAATATATTGTAATTTGTTCAGCCATTCCCCAATTGATGGATATCTCTTTAGTTTTTAGTTTTAAATCAAACCAAAACAAATAGCTGTAAATGTGTTAGTATGTATTGGACCTTTTCTTCTTTCTTTGATTACTTTGGCTTAGCAGTGATATTTCTGGGTCTAAGGACAGTAACTTCATACATACAGTTCCAAATTACTTCCAGAATGTCTGCACTAATTCACAGCTCCACAAACAGTGCATCATTGTGCCTGTTTCCTCATAGTCCCTCTAACATTTGTAATTTTCTTTTTTTGTCAGCTTTCACAATCTAATGATTATAAAGTGTAATTTCAAAGTAGCTTTAACTTGCATTTCTATAATTATTCATGATTTCAATATTTTTTTTCATCTAACTGCTTCTCTTCCTTAAGAACTTCCTGTTCAAACTTTTTGACCATTTATTTAAGCAGTTAGATGGTGTAGTAGCTAGAACATTGGACCTGGAAACATGAAGACCTGAATTCGAATCCAACCTACAACAATTATAAGTTGTGTAACCCTGGGCAAGTCAATTAACTTTTGTCTTCCTCAATTGCCTCATCCACAAAATGGGTATAATAATAATAGCAAATGCCTCCCTGGGTTGTTGTGAAGATACAATGAGACAATATTTGTTAAGAGATTTGTGAACCCTCAATCACTCTATGCCAGCTATTATTGTTATTATTATCAATTGATGAATGGTTCTTATTCTTATGAAGTCATTTCCTTATATATATTGGAAATAACAGCTTTATCAGATAAAGCTGGATACAAGGGTTTCTTAACTTAAGTAACTATTTCTCTCTTATCTTAGATGCCTTGAATTTGTTTGTGCAAAAAACCTTTTAAATTTATGTACTCAGAATTGTCCACTTTATATTCAGTAATTGTTTCTACTCCTTGTTTGGTCATTGATACTTACCTTATCCACAGATCTGAAAGAGAATATCTTCCTTGTTCTTTTAATTTGTATATGATATAACCTTTTCTGTCTAGGTCGTGTATCCATTTGGGTATGCTGCTGTAAACTAATTTTTGCCAAAATGCTTTCCAGTTTGCCCAGCAATTTTTTTTTCAGATAGTGAGTTCATATCCAAAAGATGGAGTCTTTGGGTTTATTGAATACTAGTCTCCTAGGGTTGTTTGTTTCTAAATGTTATGTACTTAATCCATTCTACTGATTAACCTCTGTTTTTTTTGACCAGTTACCAAATTATTTTGATGACTATACTTTGTACTATATTTTGAGATCTTGTACTGCTTGGCCCTCTTCCCACTTATTTTCATTATTTTCCTCAAGATTCTTGACCTTTTGTTCCTAGGAGATAGATTCTTAACTAAAGAAATGATAGAGGCAATAACAAAAGATAAAATAGAAAATGTAATTACATGACAGGCTTTTGTATGAATAAAATTGATGCATTAAGGGGTAACTAGGGAAATGGTGGACTAGAAAACAATTTTTTTTGTATCTCAGATAAGAGCTTGGTATCCAAGATATAACAGACAACTACGTTTAAGACTAAAAGCCATTCTGCAGTAGATTACTGGTCAAAGGATATAAACAAATAGTTCTCCAAAAAATTACAGACTATTAATAATTATATGAAAGAATGCTCTGAATCACTAATGTTGAGAGAAATTAAAATTAAAACAACTCTGAAGTTTCACCTTAAATCCAGCAAATTGGCAAAGACAACATAAGATAGAAATATTTAATTTTAAAATGGCTGTAGAAAAAAAGCATACAAATGCATTTTTTAATAGAACTGTGAATTAGTGAATGTTTCTGGAAAGCAATTTGTATTATACAAATACAGTGGTTAAAACGTCCATACCCTTTCTCTCAGAGATTCCATTGTGAGGCAAATACCTCAAGTAGGTCACATATAAAAA